>NC_058093.1:139172500-139885000 GCF_020171115.1 Neogale vison | reverse complement strand
GATGAAATGCATAGAGTAAAACCCTGCAATTATGGTAAAAATACGTACTTAAATTTAAAGCAGTTAGTTATCAAAGATAAATGGAGGCAGGGTCCTGCACCAGAATGAGTCTGCTCAATATTGACATAGTGAATTGTCCCGAGGAGATTAAACCGCAACTAGAAAAGCAGGCGGAGGAACCGTGAGTGACAGGGGCTTTATGGGGGGGCCATGCCTCCCAGGGGGAGAGTTCATCTTCTTACTCAAAGAGACGCCTTCAGGGATCACGTAACTTGAATTCCCTGTGAATTCAGTGTCATCTTAGCTCGACCAGCTCTGGAAGAACATATTAACCTCCGCTTGTGATTTTCAGAAAACCGTTCTAATTTAGCAAGTAATTAAGGGTCACATGCAGGATAAAGAGCTAGATAATCTTGGATTACCCACAGGAAGCTTTGTCTCCAAGGCAACCCCCGGTGGAGGGGCTGCTAATGCAAAGGCCAGTCGGTTAATGAACTGGGAATGGTAACTGGCTCCCAGACCCGTTAGAGCCCGGGAAATAGAAATAACAATTATTTGCTACTGAATGATTCGGTGATAGAAAATAAATGCTTCAAAAGCCATAGCAGGCTACACCTTTAGAGAAAGGATGTAATTGCCACTATTCTGTTAGATCGAGTCTACAGATGTAAAATTAGCTTCTCTTGAATCCAGGCTATGCCAATCTTTATTTATGAATTTTAGACTTGTCTCCAGCTGAATCCTCTGGGCCCAGGGCTTCCTATGACCTAATTACCCCACAGCCTAGTTTCTCCAGAGGGCCAGCCTCAGTAACTATACCAGGCTGGGAGATTGGCCCAAGGGACCTTTGGAAGAGGAGACAAAGGTAGCATTGTGCATCAGAGGCTTTGAAATCTCTTGCTGAGCTAAAAAATAAGATAAGGTTGCACAGATAAGCACTGTAAGAGGATTTCTGACCAGGTTGGTAAAGGTGGAAGGGAAGGGTGCCGAGGACCTAATGAGGAAGTGCTTTGGGAAGGTGGGGACGAAGAGGCAGCCCCAGGAGGAAACCTAAGTGGGACAGGTTGGCGACCTATAGCACCTCGCTGACTCCTTAAGGGGCCTCATTTTCCCCAGTGGCCAAGCTTGGGTCTTGTGTTCATTTCACAAAGCTTTCTACAACTCCGTGAACCCTGTTCACTTCCCTCCTTTAGAAGCTTACTGAAACGCATTTCACACTCAACTGTATGCTCTGTCTTGCCTGCCCTTGGTTTTGGGACTCTTTGCTTGTGATCATGCATATTTTATCAATATTCTATGAACAGTTACAAAGAATCAGTCGCGAGGTGTGCACTGTGTTCTATGCTGAAGGTAGCAAGATAAATGAGATATGGTCTCTGACAGCGGGAATCCCCAGACTGGCGAAGAAGACCGTTGAGCAAGCAGGAATACACCATAAACCCCAAAGAGGGAAAAGCAGCCGGATGTTGCTTTTACAGGGGATGGATATTTAGTAATAAGGAAGAAAGCTAGTAGCATGTAAGATGGTTTATCACGAAGGCCAATGGCATGGTAGACTAAAATACAGCACTCAGGGAAACCTTGGCATTAACAATTTCAGCTCGTAATCACTAAATGAAGAGACAGACGAGAAGCAGAGGGTGATGAACTTCTGGGTTAAGGCAGAAAAGAGTAAAGAGCAAGGAAGATATTTTAGCCAAGATTTACTACAACCTCCTTCCCAGGAAAATCAGCCTAGTATGCTGTGTTTTCCCCATCCGCCAAGGTAGACTACCACATTTTCGAGAATTTCAGGACAGATTTGAGTATGTGAGAGATGAAAATGATCCAAAAATGATCTGAAACTTACCAGGTTTAGATGACAGGAACTGGAAAGAGACAGTTCACTTTAAGGTGACACCAAATTGGAAATGGACAGATTTCACGATTTTGGGGAACAAGTCTTATGATTCCACAAAACAGAGATATACAAGCTGATCGGATTTATGAACATTGTGTGTTTCTCTAGGAAGCTGTTTTTATGATAAAGGAATGAATGCCCAGTGTTGGGGGGCGGGGGGGGGGGCGGGGGGAGGGGAACAACCAAGAAAGACAAAAGGAAACCTGATACAGCAAAACTTACAAGGCTCTGGGGGAGTTGAGACACAGATAAGATTGCTGAGAGAGAAGCAGGGCTTCTCCAAGGAAGGGCTTTGGAAATTCAGTCTTTAGCCTAAAGGCAAAGGAGAAGAAAGAGATACCAGCTCCACGGAGGGAAACTGAAAGCATTTCGTGGTATAGTGAAGACATTCAAGTGGGGAAAACCTGCTGCTGTGTCAGATGGGGCTGGGGAAGGCTCTTAGTAGGGGTCGAGGACACCAGGGTGAGATGCTCACTCCGCCCACCCATGTGCACGGTAAAGAAAAATGGGACGGGTGGAGGTAAGGGGGCTTCCCACTTTCCCTTCCGTATTTGTAAACAGCTGCAAAAAGCACTGGGGTAGGGAGGGGAGGGGAGTAGATCTGGGAGCAGATCCAACACACAATCCAGTTGGGAGGTAGAAGTAAACGGAAGCCTTTTGTCTGATGACTATTTAAATGGTCTGGAAGTATGCAGGAAGGTGCTCTGCGCCTATAATTATGGTCATGATTTATAACCTTCTCTGGGTTAAATTTCAGATATGCGTCACCACATCTAAAAACCATAACCAGGGCCTAAAACTGCAATCAACTGATTAACTCAGCTGATTACCATTTATTATATTCCTCTGTGTGTCGAGTGTTGCTCCAAGCCTTAGGGTATAGCAATGAGCCAGACAGAGGAGACCTTGTTCTCATGGTGTGTGACATGCTCCTAACAGGAGATAGACAGTAAAACTATCAACAGATTTTTTTTTAAAGAAAATTTCAAACAGTGGTATCGACAAATGCTGTAAAACCCAACAACAATACCAAAAGCCAACAGAAATGGGCTTGAGAGTGGGTGGGGCTGGGTGGGTGGCCCGAGGGCTCTGGGAAGGCCTCACAGTGGGGAGACATTTGATCTGAGGACTGAAGCATATACAGGCAGCCAAGTGAGGATCAGGGGACAGAGTATCCCAGGCAGAAGGGACAGAAAGTGCAAAGTCCCTGGGGCAGGAACGCTGTGGCTTGTGGCAAAACAGAAACCCAGAATGACTGGGGTGTGGTCCAAAGTTGGAAAGGGGTTGGAGACGATGCTGGGAGATGGCTGGTTCATTCTGAGCATGGTGAGGAGCTTGAATCTTATTCGAATTACAGATGAAGAGTGTTGGAGTGTTTTCAGCAAGTGACTACTATAATCTTTCTCTGTGATCTGTGCTGCATTAAATGAATCTCATGAACCAGTGGTCCCAGTATCATCCAGAAGTTTGTTAGAAATGCAGTTCTCAGGGCGCCTGGGTGGCTCAGTGGGTTAGGCCTCTGCCTTCAGCTCAGGTCATGATCTCAGGGTCCTGGGATTAAGCCCTGCATGGGCCTCTCTGCTCAGCTTCCTCCTCTTTCTCTCTGCCTGCCTCTCTGCCTACTTGTGATCTCTGTCGAATAAATAAATAAAATCTTTACAAAGAAAAGAGAGAAATGCCGATCTCAAGGCGCCTGGGTGGCTTAGTTGGTTAGATGTCTGCCTTTGGCTCAGGTAATGATCCCAGGGTCCCCGGATCGAGTCCCACTTTGGGCTCCCTGCTCAGCGGGGCGTCTGCTTCTCCCTCTGCATGGCCCCCCACACACTCATGTGCTCGTATTCTCTTTCCCTCTTCCTCTCTTATACATGCATGGGTGCAAAAATAAATAAATAAAATCTCTGAAAAGAAAGAAATGTAGATCTCAGATCCCACCCCAGACCAAGGGAATCAGAATCTGTATTGTAACCAGATCACCAGGTCCGCGCATATACATAAAACGTGGAGAACGATTGCTATCAACATATTCATGCTTTCAAAGGACTCTAAGCACACCTAGTAAGATGGCTACAATTAAAAAAAAAAAGAAAAGAAAAGAAAAGAAGGAAGGTATTGGTAAGGTTGTGGAGAAGCCCAAACGCTCATACATTGCTGATAAGAATGTGAAACAGTGTGGCATTTTGGGAACCAGCCTGCCTATTGCTCAACCACGCCTACGTAAGTTATCATGTGACCCCGCAATCCCACTCCCGAGGTTACCTCTCCAAAAAAGTTGCAAACAGGTGTTCAAAGAGAAACTTGTCAGTGCATGTTCATAACAGCACTATTTGCAATAGCTGAAAGTTGGAGACCGCTCAAAGGTCCATTAGCGGCTGCAGGTAAACAAATGGTGAAGTATTCGGCTAATGGTGTATTATTCAGCCCTAAATGGCACACAGAGCGCATGTGTGTTACAATACATATGACCCTTGAAAACATGTATGCTAAGTGAAAGAAGCCAGACACCATAGGTCACTTACTGCATGGTTCCGTTTATAAGAAGTATTCAAAATAGGCAAATCTATGAGGACAAAAAGCAGATTGGTGGTTTCCCGGGGCACGGGGGAAGGAGGATGGAGAGGGTCTGCTTCCAGAGTATAGGATTCCTGCTAAGGGTGATGAAAAATGTTCAGGAGCTAGACAGTGGTGATGGCTGGACAACTGTAAGTGCACTAAATGTCACTAACGGTAAATTTTGTTATGTGTATTGTACTGTCATTTTAAAAATGGACTGTAAAGAACAAAAGTGGGAGGCACCTCGTGGCTCAATGGATAAAGCAACTGCCTTTGGCTTGGGTTGTGATCCCGGGGTCTTGGGATTGAACCCCACATCGGGCTCTTTGCTCAACAGGGGCCTATACATGCCTCTGCGTGCTGCTCCCCTTGCTTGTGCTTGCTCTCCCCCCTCCACTGTTTCAAATAAATAAATTTTTTTAAAAAGAACAAGAGTGGAAAACACATCAGATCGTACTTCTTCTAGGCCACTTGTGGGTGTGGCCTCTGGTTGCTAAGTGGTGTTTTAATTTTGTAGCATTTCATTGATGAGCAGCAGAGTAAAACCTTGAAATGCACCTACATTGTTTTGAGAAAACAAGCTCATGGACCTTGTAGTACCTCTTGAAAGCTAAAATTAGAATGTGCTTGGCTAACTGAATTATGAACCAAGTCAAATGTGGTTCAGCAAGGTCAAGCAAGGGAAGGTAGAGTTGATGAGGGTGGGAAAGCCACAATAGGTACGAGAGAGAAAAGAAACCAAGGAGTTAGAGGCCATGGCCAGAAGGAGCTCTGTGGACAGAGAGTCAATTTCCACAACTGGGTTCACGTATGGATGAACCACAGATCACGCAGAAATCACCGGGTTCCCTTTGCTGTGCCATATGCAACGTCATCCAGACACATTCTCAAATTGTGCTTCCAACCCACAGCAGGGCCTGGTCCTTTAGACCAGGGGAGAGACGCACATAAATACATATTTTACCTGGATTGTTCTGGGGCTTTGAGATGAGGCGTCTGGAGGACCACAAGATGCTAGAGGACCAGTTAGGGATATTGTTATTGCAAAACAGTGAGCACCTCTGAGCCCTGGACAAAGGTTATCTTGGAGAACGTGGAGCCATCAGAAGCACGACCAACCTTGTTAGGATTTTTGACAAGAATAGTTCATAAGCAGTGAGGAAAGTGTACGTCTATGAAGAGACACATCATGTCTGGTTTGGAGCAGCCACTGATGGTTCTTTCCTCCATCCATTATTTCATTGGGTTTGAAAAGATGATGACATTCTTTTTTTTTTTTTTTTTGGCAAATGAAATATGTTTAATAAATATTTGGATCAAAATTAAACTAAGGTAAAAAACCAAATATATGGTAAGTAAATGCTACCAAAATGATCTAGAAGCAAAATAAAATATGACAAACCAAAATAAAGAACAACAAAACCATGTCTAGGTAAGACGGTCATGTCATGGAGGGACCCTCTGTCCCTCTGAACTTACAAATTAATCTGAACTTACAGATTAACCTTTAAAACTCAGTCAAGTTCTGTCTTCTCCAGGAAGCGGTCCCCATTACTCCCAGTGTGCACCAGGATCACTTCTGAACTCCCGAATTCTGCCCTCTGCCCTTAAAGCTTCTCTTCTCCAGAACAGCTTTAGTCCCTTCTACTGCTGCCCACAGACCATCCTGTGGAGGCTTTGGCATTGAGGTCCTCTTCCTTCGGCTAAATTCCCGTTGAGCCCTAGAATCCTTTTGGCGGAAAGCGCCCTCCCAGCCGTTCCAGATGGGAGGCCTCATGCTCCTTCCTCCCTTCCATTCCCGCTGCTGTGTTAACTCCAGGCTGTCATTACCTCTCCGATACCTGTCACCTGCCACCTGTCAGACTTTGCCCTTCAAACGTGTACCCCCCCAACCCCCTTCAGAGCCTGCTTAACACGAGCTGGTCAGATCACATCTTTCTCCTCCTCTGACATCACAGAGCACAGCCCCCACTCCAAAGAGGCTTGAAATGCAGGGACAATACAGTTAAACGGTTCCAAACCAAAGAGTTAGTTCCCAGGCATCATCCGGAAGTGACCTCTCTGTTTCTGTTGCTTGCTTTCATTGTTTTTCTGTTTGGTGGTATCATTTTGAACTCATGGTTTTTGATGTATTTGATGCATTTTAATCCATTGCATTTATGATCCAGGAGCCCCATTCTCTAATCTTGCCATTGGCATGATCTGCGAGGAAGTCACTTACCTTTCCGGATCTTCCACTCTTCCTTGTCCAATTGGGAGACGTGTCTCTGCGATCTTCAAATTCCCCTCTCACACTAAAATGCTGAGATCTTGGGGGCGCCTGGGTGGCTCAGTCAGTTAGGCGTCTGCCTTCAGCTCAGGCCATGCATGATCCCAGCGTCTGGGATCAAGCCCCGAGTTGGACTCCCTGCTCAGTGGGGGCCTGCATCCCCCTCTCCCTCTGCCTGCTGCTCCCCCTGCTAATGCTCTCTCTCTCTCTCCCTAATTAAAAAAAAGAAAATCTTTTAAAAAATGTGGAGATCTTAATTTCTGGTTCTCACGTGTCTCAGTTCATATAAAGGTATTTTCCCATAGACGTCAATTGAATCATTGTCTAAGTTCAGTTCACTTTCTATCTGTGCAAATTATTTTATCAAATTAATCTGTAAAACAAAAACATTGTCAGATGACTTGTTCTTTTTTTTTTTTTTTAATATTAAAAAACACAGCCACTGAACTGATAGAGGCTACATTGATGGACCCGGCTGCTTGCTCTTTCAGAAGCTGCCTGTCAGCTGGCAAACAGCTTTCCCAGCCTCCTGCTAAAGCACCTGCTGAGGATCTGCAGACCCTGGTGTGTACTTCCTCCCTCTCCCTCCCCACCTCCCTCTGCTCCCCCTCCCGGACCTCATCATCCGCCATCCTCCGGCTGCTCCTTAACTCATTAGAAGCTGCTTTAATAGCACCTGAGGGGAGGCTTTGCTGTCTGCTGGTTGGAGCTCAAAGCACCTGCCTCAATGTCATCCGGAAGCCTCAGTGAACGTGTCCTCAACGCCCACACTCTGGCCTCACATGCTGCTCTTCCCCCATAGCATTTATGACAGCATCAGGAATCAGAGCATCTCTTGTGTAAATCTTTGTGTGACGCCTGACTCCCGCCCTGGACAAGAAGTTCTGTGAGGGCAGGTTACGTGGGATTTTGCTCATCTTCATGTCCCCCACACTCAGCTCGGGTGGCCCTTGGCAGGCATCCCAGGACTTGTTGGCTTCGTGAGTGACCGAATGCGTCAATCTGATGGAGATCCACTGGGACACACAGAGATCTTCCTCTTGATTTTCAAACTGTCCATGTGCGATTAGAGCACAATGTCCCCTCAGTTAGCCCTGACATCGGAGGTCTAGGTGTCAAAATATGCGTGCAGATGTGTGCATGTGTATTCAACGGACAGTGGAGTTCTCCTGTTCTAATCCAAGGTACTCAGGGACTTCAGAAGAGGAGACTGGCCAGTTTCTGGTCCAGTGGGGCTGCAAGGTATTCGGGGAAAAAAGCATTGACTTGGTAGGCTGAAGTGTGGACTCAGCCCCTGTTGGTGACCTGGGTCATTGTGAGCTCCTCACTTCTTCCTCTGCAGACCAGTGGTCCCTGTCAGGATCTTTCTAGCGTGGCAATCCTAAATTTCTCCATGTGGGGAGTGTGGTCTCACCGACCTAGAGCCAGGGTACTGGCCAGCTCGGGCCACAAATGACGGAAACGATATTCATTCTAAATATCGTCCCCTAAATGAAACTCTTCCTTTTTTCAGACCAGATGCTGCACAATCATTGTTGCCTTTTATGAGTCTGTCTGCTTCCCGGGTTTCTGTCTCTCCCTGAGTCTCCTTGTTTTGGCTTTAAGTTATTGACACGTAACTGCATGCCAGGCTCTGTTCCAAGCACTTGACGTTTATCAGCTCATTTCAACAAGCATAAACTGTGGTCGCCCTAGGGTTTGCGCATGTCACGTGCTCACAGTGACAGGCTGACCTGTGGCATGTCAGCTTCCTATTTCTTTGACCCATGCCTATGGCGTGGCTGGATTTTACATTCAGGCGGCATGGAAAGGTAAGTTAAGCACTCGAACACTTAAGAGGGAGTGGAAGACAAACCACAGGGCTATGCCTTCAAGTAAGTTTCGGTGTATCAGGAAATTAACCTGCAAGGAGGTTTTGACAACAATGAGGTAATATATAAAGCGCTAAATCCTTCAGCATACTTTCTAAATCCTCCAAGAGATCAGGGAAGGGAGCATCAAAAGGCAGCCCCAGGTAGCCCATGTTCTCTATGCTTATCTCCAAGTCCCTGGCAGCCTTCCTTTCTGTTGGGTCCTATTACACAGCAAGACAAGCCAGCGCCCTGCCCGCCAGAAGGTGATTCTGGAAGCCCACTCTTCTACAGCATGCCTCTCCTCCCTGCAACACACTTGGCTCTCATTTCTTTGCTACTTAAAAAGGTAAACAGTTGGGGGTGGGGTGGATAGGGATAGGGCGGTTGGGTTATGGACATTGGGGAGGGTATGTGCTATGGTGAGTGCTGTGAAATGTGTAGGTCTGATGAGTCACAGACCTGTACCCCCGGGGCCAATAATACATTATATGTTAATAAAAATAATTTTTTAAAAAAGGTAAGCAGTCCCCTTGACTGAAGATATTAAGATGCCATTTTTCTGATGATGAAGTTACACAGATTCAGTCTCAAGATTTGGAAAGCAATAGAAAAGCATAGAGAAAAAGCAGGAAAAAAAAAATCAACACTTTCAATTCTCAGAGGCACTCTTCGTTAAGTCAATGCTACCTTCCTTTCACTAATTCTTATTCCCTGAAGGCAAATAAATGTTCGTGACCACGTTTCACCCCGTGCCTGGGACCCAAGGGTAGTTCTGGTGGCAAATCACACCAAGCTGGCAGGAGGATAACTACCCCCGCTCCCCCTCCCCGCCCCAGGCGCCAGGAAGGGGAACAAAGATCGGGATGACGCAGGCCTGTTTCAGTACAGTCTCGCCCCACGGTTCTGAAAGGGAGCCAGGGAATTGGAACATAAAGGTTTTAGCCTGAATTCAGCCCCATATGTGAATGAAAGGACGGGCACAGCCGGACTCATCGGTGATTCCTGTTCTGGCTAACCTGGGAAGATGCTCTGGAAAGATCTGAAATTCAACTCTCTCCATCCATCAATCGAGCCCCTTCCTCCCCGATCAAACCTTTCCCTTGCACCCCTCCTGGACACACACAGATGACAGCATTTTTTTGATGTTGTCCGACTACACTTTATAGTTCTCTCTCTCTCTCTCTTTTTTTTTTTTCCTTTTTTGGTCTCATTAACTCCACTCCCTCAGTCTCCCCAGATTTTCCAATGATTAAAGTAGTGGGCTTTTAAAAAAGGCCTCCAATTAGCACCTCATCAGCTCCAATTAGAGGAGACAAAAGCAGTGTAAAGATAACTCAATGAGAGAGGCCAGCGCAACCTCATGTAATCACTTAAGACAAGCATTGAACATTCTCTTTGCTAAACACGCTGGGGCTAACCACCTTTCTTTCTTCCTTTTGGAGGCATTTAAGACTGTTTTGCTGGGAAGACAGGCCTCCCGGGAGTCTCATAATTCCTTACTCAGAGGCTACCTGTTTACAGCTCCGGGAGCCGAGGACCTAAACAATCTTATATTGTCTGCCCGACGCTTCCCTAAACTTCAGCCTCTCTAATGGCCAGTTCCCTGGGAGCAGCCGAATCAGTTAAAGCCGGGCTTTATGTTCACAGAGGGTTCTCCTTGGAGTATCTTCTAATTACACGGGAGGGCAACAATGTATTTTTTTTCAATGAGAGTTCTTTGGAGCAGTTAATTTGGTGCCTGTACTAAATGCCCCCAAACATTAATTAGGGTGGAAGGAACCCTAATTTCCTCTGCAGCTTTCCCCTCCACTTACTTCCCTCGCTTTCACATAGGCCTGGGTGAGTCTCCATAATGAAATTACCTCATTAATGCCTTTATTCTTCACAGTAACTCATTCAAAACCGACCATTTAGCTTTAATTTAATGCTGTCAAAAGGAAAAAGGTGCATTCATGGCTTTGATTAGCAAAAAAATTCCCCCCCCCCAAGGGGCGGACAGATTTAAATTATGAAGATGGTAAGTAGTGAGTTATAATTGGGCACAAGCAGCATTTCGGGAAAGCGTAAATGCTTTCAAAGCCGGGCCGGGCCGGTCTGCGGGCTATTAACTGTGTCCAGTGCCTTGTTCTCTCTATTTGAATTGATGGCAAGTTAACTATAAAAAAGAAAATGGGGTTTAATTTTTGTTTAATACACAGTGGGGTTGTATTTACCCACAGAGCAATAGCTTTTCGATGAGCTCAGTCTTTGTTCTCTTAATAATTTATTATCCGTGCTTTCTAGCATCAGTCTTGAAGGGCGCCGTGCGTGCCTCTGTTTCTAGGGAAAAACAAACCATTAAGGGCAGGGACTGAGCCGGGGGGGTGGTTGACCCAACACCCCGACTGGGGCAGCACCAGATATGTGAGTTCGAACAACACGTTTCATAAGGATTTTTAGAGTTATAGCACCGTGGGGATTTAAGCTCTAAACACCTCTTTCCTCAATATTTTCTCAGTTGATACAACAATCTTAGGAG
The DNA here is from genome assembly GCF_020171115.1 of Neogale vison. Lineage (NCBI taxonomy): Eukaryota > Metazoa > Chordata > Mammalia > Carnivora > Mustelidae > Neogale > Neogale vison. The sequence continues at coordinate 139,873,910 of NC_058093.1, read as the reverse complement.
GAAGGGCTTTGATAGGACGTGCCCAGTGAAAAAGCAGATGTTCAGGGAGCCTGAGGGATTTACTAAAAAAAAGAAAATCACGGTTAGTGGCAAATGCAGGACTAGAAGCCACTACACTGCAGGCTTGGGGAGCTCACAATGCACAATACTCCAATTTTGAGGACAGAGTTGCCTTTTTGTAACATCCAGGGTTTCATGTGTGTTTATGTTGGCTCCATCTCAATTTGTTTGTAAAGAAAGGTCGACATCACGAGGTAATACTAGCCTATCTGAAATATATTGTCGGGTGATGCAGATTTACATATGTATAATCATATAGCACATGGTTTATTACACGGCCATGAATCACAAATGGATGGAGTAGGTTGTTTGGAAGCACGGAGGTGTTTAGTCACTAAGCAATGAGACAGAGATCCAAACAAGATCAAGCATCTTCTCTTAAAACCTTCTCATAACCATCAAAACAATATAGAGGCTCAATAGAAAGAGTATGGGACTTGGAGTCAGAGACATCTGCTTTAAAAATCCCACCTCGACCATGAAACAGGGGCCTTCTATTTTCTCAGTTTGAGTTGTCCAATCACAAAACCAGTTTGGGAGGATGAGATAACACATGAAACGAGTGGATAAGTAAACAGAGCCTTGCAAGTTTCAGAAAGTAAGTGTTGGGGAGGAAATACTTTCCAACTACCCTCTTAGGTTCAGTGCTGGAGGCCTGCAAATAAAACGGACAAACACTGGATTAGCAGGAGAAAAGACAGATTTTTTACTGACTTAATGAGGAATCTGGGATTTACATACTATTTTAATAGGAAATGGGGAAGAGCAGAGGAGCACTTCTGGAATAAATGACTTCTTAGAAACAGGGTTGGGGAGCAGAAGAAAAGGGCATTGAAAAACATGATTTTTCAGAACAGTAAATGGGCCTTTGGGAGAATAGATGGCAGATGTGATGGTTTTGTGGTAGTGTATGTTTGGGTGTGGCAGAGACTCTTCCTCTCCAAGAAGAGATTAGAGTTGTTTGAGGGGAAAGGATTTATGACAACTGAATTCTTTTAGGAGACCCTGCTTTTAGGCAAATATGGGGTTTCAGGAACTTAAATACTTGAAGCTTAAAATATTTTTTATGCCACCGTGGCTTATTCTGGATCCTTTCCTAAGGAAAACATGGTATTAATAATAACCATTTATTGAACCAAGCTAAGTGCCCTGTATCTTAGAAAAGCCCCCATATTGCATTAATTCATATATTTTTGCATTCATTCATATTTATGGCTTAGAAGATAATATTTTAAGTAATAACTATTTTAAAACTACCCCATTAAGCATGCCATTACAATACTTTACATGTTTCTGAGCACTTGAGATTACAAAATATCTTGGCAACAAAAGTCAAATGCAAATTGTTCTCCCCATATAGAAAATATCGACAATGGGGAGAATGTGTTTTCTACATCAAGTCCATGTAACTCCATCAGATAGTCGACAAATATTTAACCTCTTCTTGGTTGTCACAGTCAAGCATACCACTTGTTTAAAAAAAAATTATTCATTAGCAAAACAAAGTATCTCCTTTAATTAATGTAATATCAGTTGTTTCAGCCAATAACCGATTATACCAATGTGAGAACCAATATTTTTCTGGCCTTTGGTCATAGTTTACTGGGCTTGGTCATTGTTGAAATGGCTATGGGGTGTTTTGGGTCAAGACCCTTATTTTCTTGCTTTGGAAACCTGAAGCACACTCAGGTTTGGAATAGCAGGGAACACCAAATCTTCTTGGAGAAAACTTCCTTCATGTTGGCTATTTTACTTAAATCGTCACAGCTTCCTGTTCCTTTCCTGTTTATGGTTGATCTATGTGTGTGTGAGTGAGAGAGAGAGAGAGAGAGAGAGAGAGAAACTGAAAAAGGTTAAAACCTCTGGCTTGGACTGTGAGCTTTCCTATCTTCCTGACATGTCAGGCACAGTGATGTGAACAACAGGCCGCGTTAAAAGTAGTGTTATACACAATGGCATGTATAGGACTGCTGCTCCCCTCTCCCGTACCCCATTAGTGCAATTTTCAGACATGACCTCAGGCTTTTTATACTAAAAGAAAAGGATTTGCAAAGCATCTTTTTGTGCATTTCCTCTTCATTTAGGACTTTCTGTGGGCACATCATTAATATCAGTAAATAATTACAGCAGAGGGATTTAGTTCTAGAATTAGAAACTTATTGTATTATATTGGCAATGCATTCCACATAAGATACCAAATTGCTTAAAGGCCACTGGAAAATAGGTACACCAAAGATTGTTGGTCACCACTGAAGCCAGGACAGACGCCTGGGGCGGATCCTCCCCCAGAGCCTTCAGAGGGAGTGTGTGGCCCTGCCAACATCTTGATTGTGGACTTCTAGCCTCCAGGACTGTGAGATAATGAGTTTCTGCATTTTAAGCCACCCATTTTATGGTATTCTGTTTTGGCAGCCCTAAGAAATGAACACAGGTGCAGTACAAATGTTCTTAGAAATGATTATTTAACCTCATTCTGAGTAATGAGCCTTACTCTTCTGTCATCATGATTATGACTAGTACAGTGATTATACAAATAAGGTTCATATGCTCTTATTAGTACAATATTCGTGTATTTTTTCATTCATGTAATCCTTTTCTTCCAAAGATCTTTGAGCGTTAACGGTTCCATCACTGCTGGATATCTGTCAGAAAAAAATTTTTTTCTAAGGCACTTCTCTGACATTCTCCCTTTCCCCACCACCCCCAAATAAAATATCCCATGTATAGGCCTCTTTGGTGTCTTGCTTTTACTCTGTGGTGTTCTTGACCATAGGGAAACACCAGATGTCAAGGTGACTTTCTCATTAAGGGAAGTCATTTCCATCTCTTGTTAAAATGAAGGTAATATGCACATTTCAAAAATTTTAGGAGAAATTACGTACTTACAACATTGGCAGACTCAAGAACCATGGAGTAAGTGAAAAATCTTTTCCATAAACAAGTGAGAAAGAAAGTTGAAAGCGTCTAGTTCAAGGGCTGGTACACAGGACGTGCTTACTAGCTACCTATTTCTGTCCTTCCATTCCACTTTTATTTAATAGCGCATTAGTGTAATAGAAACAGGGAAGTCAGGCAGAAAATCCATGTTTTAAAAAAATATTTTTTTATTTTAGAGAGAGCACGCATGTGTGCACACTCCTGAGTGGGGGGAGGGGCAGAGGGCGAGAGCCCCAAGCAGAGTACGGGCTGAGCGTGGATCTTGATATGGGGCTTGGTCTCATGACCCACGAGATCACAACCTGAGCTGAAACCAAGAGTGGGACGTTTAAGCAACTGAGCCACCCAGGTGCCCCAGGAAATCCACTTTGAGTCAAAGAGCTATATGGGAGATACTCTAAGAATTTTGTAAACTCTTAAGGCAAATTTAAAATATGCATAGTGTGAGCTTACAGGTGCCTCAGAGCCATGAGCTTCAAGCAAGGTTTTAAAAACATAGGTTAGACATACCCAGTGTACTAGGACGTGACCTCTCCCAGCCCAGAATACCCATGTTGTCTTGTTTTTCTAAACACTGTCTGCCTTGGAAGCTGTTTGTTTGTGTCTGTGAATGATCTCCGCTAACAGACGCCTGGAGGGAAGGAGCCCTTTTATTCAACATTTTGTTTTTGCCCACAATTAACTCACTTTGTATGTTGCCCCAAGTATTGTCATTCCTATGTCTTCTACACTGTTCACATGTCTGCTTTCTCCCATAAGCTATGAACTCCTCCAGGGCAAGGCCAGTCACACAGGTGCTTCTTACTCCCACTTCCTGCTCCAGGGTGCCGGCCAAATTCACGTCTGCTTCAAAGCCACTCTTGTTTCTGGCAAAATCCTCTTGGACCTGAGCTGGTTTCCTCCCCTGGGTCTGGGCCGAGAATTTTAACTCTGTGATCTTACTCTACGCAACGTGTTTCTACAACATAACTCAGTATGGGGCACGTGAGGTTGATACTTAACCGTAAGAATAATGCTTGAGCGTGTTATCATTATACATTGTGCAGTCCCGTGACATCGGATTTTCATACAAGGCCAGCTCGTAGATGCAGAAAAATGCCATACTTGCATGGTGGTAGAGAGACCGTAGTAATTGAAGGCAAGTGATGCGTAAAGCTTTACTTCACTCTCCGTGTCCTCATCTAAACAATGAAAAAACAAATGCCAATCCCCGTTAAAAACACCGTATTCATTTTACACGGGGTAATTTACCAATGAGTAAAGAAAACTGAACCTTTGGGAATATTCATCCCCTTGGATTGCTGGCCCGTTGGATTCACGCTAGACTGAGAGTCCGTTCTGAAGAACACAGAGACAGCCTGTAATTACGCCCTGGAAAGTACAGGATTTCATTTTCTTCACCGTGGCTGTGCTGGAGGGAAAACTGCACACAGACCCCTTCTTCTCTCTCCTTCTTCCCTTGTTGCATCTGGTCTATTCTAACAAATACGACAAATGACCAGGCTGTATCGGCATCACCTAGTCAAGTAGCCCTTTCAGTACACTCAAAAGAGCACACACGTCATCCAGCATTTGGCTGAATGCACAATTCACACTGAATAGGGCAAATATTTGGATTCAAGTATAGGTCAGCAGCGACCAATTGAAATATTGATAAAGGGAGCCTGTGGGAACTAAATGTACATAAAAGAAGGAAAGAAGGAAAGGGAAAAAAGGAGGTTCTCAAGGGGTGAGCCAGGGCACGGAGACCGCAGGACTGATGGGTCTCTCCCACGAGTAGGTAGGTGGCTTAGCTCAGAAGTGAGGGGAGCCGGCCCCAGCAGCCTGTTCTCCTGGCTTCAGAAAGCGCCACGTTCAAACTGGGCCACTTGGTTCCAGCATGGAATTTATCATTTACTATCAAGTACCGCGAAACTTTCCCATAGGATTCCCCTGTCCCCGCTCACCCAATTTTATTTGAAAAGAGAATGAGCCTGGAATCTCTTTGTGGGTTTTTTTTTTTTTTTTAATTGTCCTATTTAGCCCCCAGATCACACCAGGGTGGGTTTTATTGGCTTGAGAACACTCCCGAGCACGGAGGAGTCCCTAGCAACCTCCGGGCTCCGACCCTCCACGGTGCACTCACCCGGGACGCCCAGCAAATCCAGACCTCTGTGGTTCAAAGTCAGTGTTTGCCGCCGTCACAGCCCATTTATGATGCCTCGCTTTATGGGTGGTTTGATTCCCAAGCACTGACTTGGCTTGTAGGCATTAACGTGCCCCTAGCTACACTCAGCTGCAGCCTTTCCCTCCGACAACAGTCAGAAAATCCCAGTCTCAGGCTTCACCAGAACGCTCTGCTTTCTTGCATTCTCCGGCCTACGAGCACCAGACTCCTCTGCCGGGCTAGCCTAATCCCTCCTCTCACCCCAATTTGAAACCCCTCAGTGAGCCTCCCAGTCCCGTTTGGGGTTGGTCGGTGGGTTGTTCCCAGCCTGCTCCCCTGCCTTTGGAATTGCGGTGGCCAACAGGAACACTAGGCAGCCACTTGTCCCCCAGCGCTGCAGCTCAGCTGAATTTGGGGGGTGCGGCGAGGGTTGTAGGTAATCGTTAGGTATGGGGGGGGTCACCCCATGGAAATGAAGACTCTGCCTGCAGCCTGCACCCCCAAAGATGGTAATGGGCTTCAGAGAGGAAGCCATTTAGTGCAGATGTCAGACTTGAAACCAATGAAAGGCACACTGGCTTCTCCGAAATGTATTCCAAAACCCGGATAGGGAATGTTGGTTTACTCAGCCTTCTGTGAATCAGGCTTCTTTATCAAGCCTGGAGTTTTAACCCGATAAGATAAAGACCATTGATATTTATCCCAAAGAACCATCACATCTCGCAATGTCAAATTGTGCTTAGAATAAAATGTTCTTTTATAGTTCTTGGCATTTTTGTTTATGGAGCCTGCGATATTTACCTAATAATCAGAATGTTTATCCAAATAGACCATGCCACCCTTGGTCACTTCTGATAACTTTTTGTTTGGCCTTATAGCAAATGGTTATTTATTTATTAATTATTATTATTATTTTTAAATATTTTATTTATTTGAGAGAGAGAGAGAGAGAGATCACAAGTCGGCAGAGAGGCAGGCGGCGGTGGTGGGGGGGAAGCAGGCTCCCCGCTGAGCAGAGAGCCCCATGCGGGGCTCGATCCCAGGACCCTGAGATCATGACCTGAGCCGAAGGCAGAGGCTTAACCCACTGAGCCACCCAGGCGCCCCAGCAAATGGTTATTTAAATGCTGAATGAAACTGCCTTAACGAACGGCAGGCCAACCAATGGGGAGGGTTGGGGGGTTGCAGTAGTGGAGCCCACTGATCTCTCGTTCAGAAATTCTCACTCCCTCTGGACCACCACCTGTGTCTCTTGGGGTGTTAGAAGCTTAGACAAGGAAGTGGGTGAGTCAGTGAAATTCCATCACTCTTTTAAGATTAGAGGCCAAGTCTGAACCGGAGAAATAGAGTAATGGGTGTGGGTGTGTAGGCAGCACTGGTGCCTCAACAGGACTTTTACGATCAGAGGAGCAGAACCGGATCAATGTAGAGAGTTAAAAAAGTAGGGTGAGTTATACCAGGATGAAAGGGTGCCTCAGAGCTGGAAGGGCAGCGGGCCTTGCAGGCAAGAGGACTCATGAAAGGCAGAGCCATCATCGGGTTAAGCAGAGGTCCCTCCCCCGCCCCTCCACTCCTTCTGGGGCAGCCGGGTCTTCCACTTGGCCTCTCACGTGATCGCGATCGCTGGATATTAGGGCAACTTCAGAATAGAGACAAGACTCACATTATGCTGACTTCCCTCATTTTCTTTGAAAAACGGGAAAGTGCCCTGCCTTATCAGTTCTAAGACGCCTCAGATTATAAGACCCATCATTAGCTGAAGTATCTCTAAAAAAGAAAAACCACCGCCCGCCTGTTAAACCCTGACACCATCTTAACAATAGTCCTTTGCAATGCACAAATTGATGTCACTGGTCTCTCATTGCTTTGACATTTCTTTCATCCATTCTGAGGGATTTGGCCCTTTCTTCTGCCTTCTGTTGCGTTTCTTGGTAAGCAATCCTTATCTCAGTAAACAAAAGGTGGCACAGCTTCATTTAGCTCTTTTGGGGTGATCTGCGGGAATATATAGAACTGCTGTTTATTTCCACCAAAGAACATTTGCTTTACTTACAGCAAATTCACATCCCGTTGCTCTAGTTCTGCACCTCTTGGTAGACACAATGACATTTTGTTTCAATGTTGAATCAGAGTGCAATTTTCTTGCAGTCATCTTAAAGTCCAACGGAGTATCCAAAATGCACCCAACTCAGTGGGAGGGATGATAGTATGCACAGCAACGGGTGATCGGAAGACATGGTGGGTGACCGCAAGTACATGAAAACTGTCACCTGGTTGACAGCAATTATGAAATGCCTTTGATTTGTAAGAGGCATTCGATTTTGTAGACGTTAAAGTGGGAAATAATGTGCATGTCATTAAAGAGGTCATTAAATTAGGTGTTTACGGGGTGAGTGTTGAGAATCGAGGTCCTCAAAGGAGACAATGACCACCGTTCTTCTCGAGCAGACCTTCCTAGTGCTGTGAGCGCACGGCTAGCTAGGAGGGAACATTTCCACTGCTGGTGTCCACGTAACTCGGGAGCTCTTCGGAACTTTCTCCTGTGAGCCTCGTGACAAGACCTGGGAGTAGGCATTAGATCTTTCTTTAGTGGGGAGGAACTGGGGCCCCAGGGAGGCAAAAGGCCGGCCCCCATCATCCCACTGTGAGGCTGGGAGCGAGGACTTTCCCCCAGACCACGGGGTGGGGCTGGGGCCATTAAGGGTTTGCAGGCAATTCTGCATGGATGGATGAACCACAGGGAACAGCCTGTGCCAAGTACCCTAAGAGGCCCTCAGCCCGCCTTGCATTGTGACCTGGCAGCTTCTACCCAGGTCTGGCTCCTTCCACTCTGTCGCACACAGGCCTTTCCTCTAACAGAACCCATGAACCTCGGAGTTCATCTGAGCTCCTTCTCCGAAGACCCCCCCAGCGGACACAGCACACATTGCATTTACATCCAGTATGCAGAAAAAAAGTTACTGTAGTAGAAAAATAGAAAACAACTAAAACAAAAAAACTAACTAAGCTTTCAGATTTCTTGAGATCTGAATCCACATAAAACAGTCTTTGATGCTGCCCTGGGCACCATCAGAGGTGAGGAGAAAGGGGTCCCAAATGATACAGTAATCTCAAACAAAAGCTTAGTCCTCTAGCATGCACGTTTATTAAGCGAGGAAACCGGACTCGTGTGCTTTTCTATTGATACAGAAATAGTATAATTCCATTGTGGGAAATTGGAAAAGAGATAAAAGAGGAAGGAATCTTGCCTGCTAGGCAAGTCATTGCTGTCTTGGTGAAGGGCGAATTCATTAATTTTAGCACATTTTCACAAGCATCGAAGCATATAGGCTTGTGAATTAGCTATCAAGTGACCAGAACATTCAATTAACTAGAGCCCGAACCAGGAGCTTCTTGACACCCCAGAATACCAGATAATCCCAGAGGCTGGTACAGAGCTGGGCTAGCCTTGTACTATGAGGATCTGCTGCGGGCTTAGCTTCCAGGCCTTTCTTCAGTAGCCTGGCAAGGTGGGTGGGATGGAAGTTGGCTCAGGAGAATGAACCAGGTGTCCCTTTTCACCTGCATCTCTCAAGCTGATTGTGGTGGGTCACACCATTGTTCCATCAGAGGTCAGAACTAGCAGTCACGTTGCCATGCAGGAACCTAGGGCAGAGCCACCTGCTGTAGTCTCCACCTTGTAATCAAATCTGGTACCAGGTGTGCAAGTCTTGGATTTTACAGTTGAGAAAGGCGTTAGGTAATTACCTGGAGGACCTGCTGCTTTCTAGGAGGGCTGGAAGGCAGCTAAAGGCACTTCCCCTGCTTTGGGGGCACTCTGTTGGCCCGCCAATAGTTCTCAACGGTGACAACACTGCCTCCTAGGTTGCTTAGGAAATGATGTGCGGTTCACGTGGGTGTCGTGTGCAGGAAATTGCTGGGGTCACAATGACTGAAGAGCCTACAGCCTTGCTCTGCTTTCCATATAAACACAATTTATCTTTTAAAACTTTATAATTCTATGTAAATTAAGGAAAGATTATACTTATACTTGGTTGGAATTTTACTGAGAGTTATTCACCCATACAACGCAGCTTGTGGTCACAATTCTGCTTTGCAGCTGTCATATTTGGGTGAGTGTGTGAACAGGTGCACGCATCAGGATACCCCCTCGTGTCTTCTAGCGGCTGGAATACATACTAACTTATAACACCTTCTCTTTGATTTATTCTCTTTGATTTGTATATTGTCAGGACATTAGAATGATGAACATAATATCTGTGTAGATAACTGCATTTCATTTTAGGAAACTATAGGCTAGAGTTGCACAATATTTGCCGGAAAAGGGGAGGGCGTTGGGTCTGATCGGATCATAAAGTGCCGCTCAAACTGGACTTACAACCCCTAGCAATTTTGCCGTGCAGCAATACTAAAGAAATCAATTGTGTTCTGGAAGATGACTGCTGTGGTCTCTGCCCTGACACACTGCGGTGACTGTTCACAGGCTGGGCACTCTGCTGCTGAAACACAGCTGCCCCGACTCAGTCTTCCGCACACTGTGCTGGTCCAGCGCTAACCTAGCCTCTTGGAGCTAGGGCGACCTGATGACAGGTGTCCGATCCTGGAAAGTCAGCTGCTGGAGAGGTTTATGAAGCATGAGCTTCTGAGCAGTCTCTGCATGGCCTGTTCCTGTCTCGTAGCCAACCTAGAACACCAGCTTCCCTTCCCCCAAGCAGACAATGGAGAGCCATCGCATTCTCCTTGATTAAAAAAACAAAACAAAACTTCCTTAAATCCAGGCAATTAACAGTCTTCCTTACAGACAGAATATTAATGTGATAAGGAGCTGGACCCTTACGAACTAAGTGCTCTGCTGCGAAAACAGACAGTTGGCTTAACAGCTCTTGGCATGAAAAACAACAGAGTTTGCATCTGGTGGGGGCGAGGAGGGCTCCAGGCAGCTCGGCTGGGTGTTTAAGTGAAACCCCAGACCATGTTCTATTGCAGCCTCCCACCAGGACTACTGCCCGCCTCTGAAGAACGTTCTAGAAGGAATGTAGCTTTCTCCCCAGTGAAAGCAGCCTGGGGCAGGGGCTTCTGGGGGCGTGACCCGGGCTCACTGTGTGATTCAACTGCTCCACCTGGCGGCCTAGCTGGGAAGTGCAGGAGGGGTGAGGAGGGTGCTTGGGAGAGAGGGGAAACGGAGGCTGACCTGATAGCTCTGTGGTCCTCAGACTGAGCCGTAGGGAAAGCTAATTGCACGTTCGATGCTTGTAGTCTCCGTGTACCTGTTAATTTCCCAAGTGCTGCATATGAACAAGGATTTGTATCTGCTTCTGCTAAAACATAGTTTCACAACTCTGTTCTTAAACACACACACACACACACACACACACAACCCCACTGATTTCTTTCCTACACACTAGTTCACAGCAGCAGAACTAAACCTTAGCATTGTCCCCAAATTCCTCCTTCCCCTCCCAACCCCGATGCCCAGCTTCCACCAGGACTGCCTGGTCTCTTGGGCCATGCATCGGCAGAGCCTTCTCCAACAGACCCTTTGCTTCCGCTCCCCTTACTTCTAAAGAGATGCATTCTGAAGGAGTCTTTCTCTTTTCATTCATCCCTCTCTTCTTCAGTTCTGCTTTTGGGTAGAGGACCTTGACACCTGTTAATTATTTTTGTCTGCTTACACTTCCTTTAACCAAAGAGAAGACTGATATTGAAAGGCTAGTCTATATATTTCTATATATAATCTAATGTAGGGGGTTCTGAAAGTGTGGTTCACAGAACTCGTTAGAAATGCAGATGTTCTGCCCAGACCGAGACCAGCTGAATGGCAAGCTCTGGATATGTGGGGCAGCAGGCTGCTTTCGCATGCCCTCCAGTGATTTGGAGGCACACCCAGGCTTGAGAACCACAGGGCTAATGTCTTTCTTTTCTAGTTCCCTTCTCTTGCTTGTGCAGGTGCACTCCCCCGCAAATGCCCCTGGAGGTGCCGATAAGCACTGGGGTCTCTTCTAACAAATGCTGGGGCTGGGAAAGCGGATTTCCAAAGAGCAAGCATGCAAACACTCATATTGTAGCATTTAACCACCTCCCTTCCAAGGTTAGAGTCTGGGTGGGAAGTCTGAGAGCAGGCAGCCTCTCAAAGCTACTCAGTGCCCCAGCCAGAGAAAGTAGGCCAGTCCCCATCCTTTCGGAGCTAATGTCATGAGCCCTGGGGCAAGGGGCTGTATGACTTTCTCATTTCCTCTGAAACACGTTATATCATGGTGTCCATTCCCGACCTGAGACAAGTTTGGGAAGGTCTTCTTTTTCCTTTAAACCCAATTAGTTATCATCGTTAGTTTCAGATGTAGGGTTCAATAATTGTCGGTTGCATATAACACCCAGGGCTCATCACATCACGTACCCTCCTTAATGCCCATCACCCAATTACCTCCTCCTCCTATCCCCCTCCTCTTGGAGGGTCTTCTAATTGGCTTTGAGGATTTGCTAATTTTCACTCTCAGAGAATTTGTCTGTTTACCAGATCAGATTAAGTTTGACTGAACATTACAGAAAACTAGAAACTATCCGTATTTCCAGTGGTTAAAAGAGACAGAAGTTAAAAAAAAAAAAGAGAGAGAGAGAGAGAGACAGACAGACAGAAGTTCCTTTTTCTCTCACATACAGGGCCAGAGGCAAGCAGTCAGGGATAATGTAATGGCTCTGTGATCATCAGCAACCTTGGCTCCATTTTTTTCTTCTGCTTTACCATCCTTAATGGTTCAGTTCATGGTCTATGAGGGCTGCTTGCGCTCTCAACCTCACATCTAAATTCCAGCCAACAGGAAGGAGGAAAAGAGCATGTCCCCTTTCTTTGAGGACATGTTTTGCAAGTTAAAGATAACATTTTCCTTGCATTCATTGACTGGTTCCTAGTCACAGGCCATCTCTACTTGCGAGGGAGGCTGGGAAATGCAGCCTTTATTTTGGATGGTCACAAGCTCAGTGAAAAACCGGAAGTTTTATTAATACTAAGGGGGAAGGTTGAGTATGATTAGCCATCCGCCTCAGAAGTCCAATTTTAAGGGCTATGGGCCACACCCACATCATTTCTAGCTCCTGGGGTCTACCCCAGAGTCTCTTGGGGCCAGGTCTGCTGAAAGATTAACCCGTTTTTCTCAATTCTCTTTTGTCTTTTAAAAAAGATCTTCTTTATTTACTTGATAGAGGGATAGCACAGGAGAGGAGAGTACCGCAGGGGGAGGGGCAGGGAGGGAGGGACAAGGAGACTCCCCGCTGAGCAGGGAGCCTAGCTTGGGGCTCGGTGCCAGGATCCTGAAATCATGACATTATTTCAATAATGTAAGGGATAAATAAGCAATTTGGAATTTCCTCACTTATCCAAAAGACCTGCATGATTTCTTGCTGTTGGTGAATCTCATTAGGAACGAGAAAATCAGGGGCACCTGAGTGGCTCATTTGCGAAGGCAGATGCTTAACGACTGAGCCACCCAGGCATCCCAAGGCCTATTTTAAAAGATATTTTCATGGGAACATTATAATGAAATCCACGTACCCACCAGTCAGCTTTCAGTTATCAACCCAAGGACGTCTTATTTTATCTTTTTATAAAAATTTAAAAATTAAAAAAAAAGATTTTATTCTTTTGTCAGAGAGAGCGAGAGAAAACGCGCCAGAGGGAGCACGCAAGCAGGGGCAGCAGCAGGCAGAGGGAGTTTCGGGCTCTGTGCTAGGCAAGGAGTCTGATGAGGGACTCAACTCTAGGACCCGGGGATCATGACCTGAGCCCAAGGCAGATGCTTAACCCACTGAGCCACCCAGGCGCCCCCTTCTTGTTTTATCTACACTCCCACCCATTTCTGGTACCCTATGGGATTATTTTAAAGCTATCTATCATTGAACACATCACAATATTTTAGGTAATTATTTTTAAAAAATATTTTATTTCTTTGGGATAAATTTTTTAAAAAGATTTTCAAAAAACGTAAAACACCTGTAAAGTGTTTTAATGATGTCTCGGACTGACTTCCACAAACTCAAAAACCAAAATGAGATAAACAACCACCTCCTTTCCATTTTGTTTTTATCCTTCCCGCCCATCCTTCTGCCTCTCCCCACGGGAGTCACTGCAGCCGAGACTAATTACGGAGCTCTTTGGACCTTCCCTCTCCCAATAGCATCAACTCAGTTTTGCACCCCAGGTCCCAGAACTGGGAATCTTTGCAGGCGAATCTGCACATGCTTGCGTTTCTCTCACCCATTTGGAAACCAAATGACCTCACTGTTTGGTTTGCCATGCATGGCTTTCATTTTTCATCCCCCACCCCCCCTGGTTTTTGAAGGGAATCTCTGCCTGGGGCCTGGATTTCCTCACATGCATTCCCCGAGGAAGCCGGAGCTGGGAAAGGCCAGGACGGCTACGGCGGAGATGTCTCTCTTCTGAAAACAGAGTGCAGAGTTCTGCAGGCCGGGGCAGGCGGAGGCAGGATGCTCTGTCTCCCAAAACCGAAGGGACATGCCTACATTTTCAGACTCACAGCTAATTGGGCACTCTCCTTGGATTGGGATCAGACCCACTCGGGCTTAAATGATTGAAAGAATAGACGGTCTTTGGGCATAAATAAAAGTAAATGAATTCAAGCCTAGAATCATTCTAAAGTGGACTGAAAGGGCTAAATAAAGAACGCATCTCATCTGTAACTGGTTTATTGAAAATCCTAAATTGGTTGAGGACAGAAAGTGGTCTTTTAACTTTTGTCAAGCTGTGCCTGGACCTCCTACCCCCCTTTTTTGGTTGTGGATCCTTTCATGAAATGTTGGCCAAATTTGAGCTTTCTAGACACCTTTGGGATTTAAGACCAAGTCCTGTTCATTTAGAACACTTTAACCTTGAACTTGATTTAAATATTGGCTCTACCCTGCTCCCCAGTTCCAGTGGGGGTCAGGGCTGGGGGCCTGGCTGTTGGAAAGGAGCTGGGGTCTGGAGCTGAGCGTCCTCCACGCCCGGCCTCGACGAGTTCAAGCTTCTGGGGTGGGCGGGCCTGAGGCAGGAGGCGGGAGCACTGGCCTTGGTGACGCCCACGCGTCTGAGCGGGGAGGGGTCCCTGGCACTCCTCTTCCTTCTGTGCCGCTTCACAGGCAGGCCTTGTAATCACCTCCATGGTCTGTCCCCATGGTTTCTCAGGCTCCGAGGGAGAGGCTGCGCTCGCTGGCTCTCTGACATCATCATCATAGGTGTTTGTCTTTCCGCGTAAGTGTGTCCCCTCTCTTGAGGGCACACGTGCCAAGCACCATGTCTCCTTCCTCATGGGGTTGGGGTGCGTAGGTGGGAAAGGAAAGCCAATCATACTCTCAGAGTAACCCCGCAAGGATGCCCGGTCCTTGGCCTTGCTCGTGGGGAGTAACCACGCCCACCTGGGGGTCCTAAAGCTCAGCATGCACCTGGCGCACCTGGAGAGGGAACAGCTGTCCTCTTTCCTTCCTGTGAGCGCCCCACACTGCCACAGCTATTCCCTTAGGAGCTCCCGTTCACCTGGCTTTAGGATGGGGAGCTCCTCTCCTCATCCCCATAGGTAGGGGATCACCTGACCTCCAGAACTCGGTCTTTTCTACAGGCTGTCTGTGCCTCCCCCTCCCCCCACCCACTTCTCCCACAGCCCGGGTTGGGTGGGAGTCAGCAGGGCCGGCACCGGTCTGAGCAGGAGCTGCTCCCACGGCCCTGTGCAGAGGTGGTTGTTGCTTAGCTACTTGAAGACGCTCACTTTGGGGGCGCCTGGGGAGCTCAGGGGGTTAAGTGTCTGACCCTTGATTTTGGCTCAGGTCATGATCTCAGGGCCATGGGATGGAGCCCCGTGTAAAGCCCCAAGCTCAGCACAGTCTGCTTGTCTCTCTCCCTCTGCTCCTTCCCCTGCTCTCCCTCTCTCTAAAATAAATAAATAAAATCTTAAAAAAAAAAAAAAAAAAGAGTGAGATGCTCACTTTAGAATGTGGGGGTTCCTGATGCATTCTCTCTTCAGCTTTGGGCCAAAACACGATTTTGGCTCAATAGGAAAATTCCATTTCCTGGGCAGGCCTTGCAGCTTGCGAAAGCCACCCGTAAATACATACTTGGTGCAGAAGAGGCAGCAGAAAGTTTCTAAGAGGCCTTGTTCTCGTGGCTTGTGTGGAGGTGGTTGCTTTTCCTTAAAAGGGATGAGAGTCAAAATAAATGGACGGTATTATCTGGCATGAACCCAGTTTTGGATTGTAAAATTCAAAATTTTGTAAAATTCCCCTTGGGGGAATTCTGTACAGGAAAAAATTTAAAAGGGGCTGGGGCTTCGGTGTATATGGACACAGGCTTGGGATTTCATTCACTAGATTGTAATCCCAGATGCCGGGGCCCAGGACCGTCTTGATATCTGTTACATTTGCGGTGCTCACTAGTGTATGTCCCACAGAGAGCAGCTGATACATATTTTTTGAAGAACTGAATGAACAGAATAACCTGGGACCCCCAGTGGCTGTATCCTTAGCAACTGGTTGTTTCCTGCTAAACGTTTTCTGAACTCTAATGGTGCCCCAGCGCTGTTCCAGGCTCCCCAAGAGCGAAGAGGATGGTTAAAATTCCTGTCCTCAAGAAGCTTTTGACCAAGAGCAGGAGACAAAGTGGCACAACTGCCTACCTTTAAAGTCTCCAGATTCTATTAGGGAGAAAGTGAGCCCCCTGTCTTTGAAGCCAGGAAGGAGTGGGGGCGGGGCAGGGAAGCCCCTTGGTAGAAGCCCTATGACCCAGATCGTGTCAGTGAAGCTGGGTCTTTCATGTTCTCCCCAGTATGACATGCGTGTCACCTAGCTGGTAACGGCTGTGACTCAGAAACCCTCACCTTCACGACGATGGTGAGCGGAGACGGTAGTCACTGGCCCGGAAGAGATGGTGCACTTGAAATCACAATGTTCATGGGTTTCTTGCCTTCTCATAACCTGCCCTCCTTCCCTGGGGATCTCCCATCATGCCTACCTCTAGCTCTCAGGTTAGGCTCCCCCGCCCCCCTCATTATATCTCACCAATTCCCCCAAACTGTTTTCCATTGGGTCTTCACATGGAATCAGGTGACTCATTTCTCCACGTACCAGCTGGTTAGGGAAGACTCTGGCTCTCACAACCAAAAGTGGTAGCCTGGGTGAATCCTTAGAAAGGGAAAGTGGTGGTGAGCATTTCAGCCTTGAGGCAGACCCATGGGGGTGGGTAGCTTGGTATTGTGGGTTGTCAGTGGTGTATCCCCATTCTCTCAGAGGGGGGCCCGTCATTCTTCCAAGGTCCCTTCCATGTACCTGGGATCCTCCCCACCCCCACTACCCCTTAGCCTTGAGTGAGCCTGGGGCAAATCTCCCTTGAGAACAGCAACTAGAATCCTTGGTCTCATGGGGGGCCTATGAGAATCAAGTAAAAGGCACAAAAGGACCTGAATTGCCTGGGAGTTGCCTCTGGATCTCTCTGCCAGCTGGGTGCAGCCCTCTGGGCTCATCTGGCCATGGACAGGCCATTGAACGGAACTTCAAGTCCCACAGAACTGAGCGGAGGAAGACCAGGTGCCACCAAGTGGGTTGGTTACCCAAGAAAACTCACTAAGAGAAAATGCTTCCCTACCCCACGCACAGATTTTATCTTTGGTGGTAAGATGCAGCTCCGAAAGCCAGTCCCCTGGGGCTACATTTGTTTGCTTGGAACAACCAAACCAAATGTGTCAATTCAAAGGCTTTCCTCCCACCTCGCATGAATATTTATACATCAAGTGTGTACCCATCAGGCGCGTGGCACTGGATCTTAGCAGCCGACTGCGCCACAGACTCAGCCCTGGAAGAAAAAAATGTACTTGGCTGCCGTCCTAGGAAGGCCGTTTTGAAGGGACCTCTTTTTGAAATGTTTTCCAGCTGTTATTTCCTTTCTGAATAATCTGAGCCTAATTCAATTTGTGGCACCTTTCTCTCTTCCAGATTTTTGCAGAAGGCAATTTACCCACATCTGGCTCTCTCAAATCCTGTACATGTTCTGCGGGGTTTGGCTGAGACTTTTACGGAGCTGTAAATCCATGACCTCCCTGGAACCCCAGAGACGTGTTCCACATTACATGGTCTTTCGGTTACATGGCATGACGGCGACCTTGCAAGATGCCATGCGTTATCTCCGGAATGCTGGGGGTGGGAAGGTCGACAGCCTTCTCTGGGCTGACTCAGGGCAGATCCGTCTCACTGCTGTGTTACTGTCGGGGAGAAGGCAAAGCACAGAGAGCCAAGAACACCCATGCATTCTAGTTAAAAACAAAACAAAACAAAACATCCAAACAACAAAACTTGATTTTGGAAACGGTCCCCGTCCTCCTATATCATAAAAACTATTTATAAAGCCAAGTATGACTCCATAGATAGGACTTCCCTTCTGGTTTAATAATTTCCCCACCCAGCTCCCACTCCCAGTGCGGTTGGCAGGGATGCTCAAGACAGATGCTGATATAAAGCCACAGGAAAACAGACGGGAGGAGAAGTGAGAATGGAAAATGTTGTCCCTTGTTGGAAATGGAGGAGAATCGGAATGTCTGAATTACTTGGGGATGCTGGTGAAGACCGCCCCGCGGGGAATAGGAGCCAAATGACACTTAAGTGGAGTGACGAGCTAAACTGACTTCATTATTTCCCTCCCATGCCTGGGAACCAGCCTCCCAAAGATTAGCAACCTGTGCCGAGGCCAGGGCCCATGGAGGGAGGGAGGAAGTAAAATGGGCAAAGCTTTTGTCTGCGACCCTCCCATATTCTCCGCCAGGGGCGTCCCTTTCCTCCCTCCAGATGTTTTCTTTCCTCCTCACCTGGCCATTGACTTGATTCCTGATACAATGTTAATGCAGAGACAAGTTTTACTTGATGCTATCTCGGACTGTGCCTGTTTCCAGGGAAACCACATACATGTGTATTTAAAAATTACCTGGCACAAAGGATTGGATAATTGAACTATGAAAGCCATATTTGCATTCTTGATTCCTGTTGGAGTTCTCAGTGAATCTGATTCTCTCCAGCTCCCATCCAAAGTCCAGAGCAGATACTAACTGCGTGACAAATAGAGTTTTCGTTAGCCATGGTGCAGTTCCCGGATCAACAGGAGTGAACGCAATTTCAGACTCCGTACTGCCCACAGGCGCTGGATGAAAATCTTCATTTTCATCAAGTCCCCAGACGATTCTTATGCAAAGTCCAGTTTGAGAAGCACTGGCTAAGCAAGTGGGTTTCCAACTGTGGGCTGCCCTATTGATAAGTCATGGAATCAACTTGGTGATTTTGACCAGGATTAAAAAAAAATTGACAGCCTATGAGAGAAGATACAAGAGTGCATCATACATAGGAAGGGTATATACCGAGAAACTTGTTTCCGTTGTAAATACTGGGCCATTGTGTGAAATGTGTGGTGCCTCCCGCCCCTCGTGAGTCATCATCAAAAGCACGTGGAAACCACTGGTCTCACGGTCCTGCTGGCTACCTGCGCCGTCTAAGCTTTACCTTTCCATCAAGTTCATACATCAGACAGATATCTGCTGCTCTTCAACTGCAGATACATCTGAAAGGAAACACGCTTTCTTATGTTCCCTTTTACCATGATCTTTATAAGAAATGGTTATGTGTGTTGATCGAGGACTATTTAGTAAGGGCTCACTGGATATATTCCTTCTAGGAAAAAAAAAATCCGTCCTGAATGATAGCACGTTTCCTTTTACTAATGCATTATTTAATCTATGATATATAATTTTTGAGTCTTGACTCCTTATTTTCTTTGGGCTGGATCTTGCACGAAATATAGTAACTTTGTTTTCCTTTCATCATTTCCTCGAATATGTATCCACATCTTATCCATCTTATCGTCTCCCTGTGTGCACGTGCCAGTCATCTCAGATGGGAAGGTCAGAAAGGTAGTCAGTCCAGTACAGACTAACACGCAGCCCCCCACCTTCTGTACTACAGAGGACTATTCTGTGAAGCCGTGTGTGATTCCAGCATGGGGGGGGGGAGAATGTGGGGCTGGGCAGCTGAGCTGTGTGTATCCTACATGGTAAATATGACAGTTCACCTGACGCCTGTGTGTGTGATGGACATTTTAGCTTTGTGACCTTGGGCAAGCTATTTGACCTCGCCGTGGAGGCATACAATAGGGATAATAAAAGTATCCACCGTATAGGGTTTTGTAAAGACAAAATTCAATATAAAAAATATTGATTGGACTTCCACCATAGTTGGGCATGGTGGGAGGTGCTGGGAATACAGTCCCCAGGAAAGAGACTGTTGCTGCCCCCAAGGGGTTTCCAGTCTCTCAAGGGAGCCGACAACAGGCGAGCAGCAAGTTCTCATAGAGGCGGTCGAGAAACACGGCGCTTACTTCTACAGCCTCCTAGTGGGTTTCCCTTTTCCCATCCTCGCCTTTTCCAGAACTGTCCACGGGTCCAGAAAGAAATACTGAGTCCTAACGGAGGGCCTGACGGTTCTACCTGGACTGTGGCTGTCTCTCCAAGGCATTTCCTACCACTTCCGGCTTGTGTATTTGTCCCAGCCACAATGAGCTCATAGGTACTTTTTGAGCACACACACCCAGGAGGTCTGCCTGAGGGTTTCACTCTGATCTCTGTGTGGGTCATTTCTCCTCTACATCTCCCTGTGGCTCATCTCTCCCTTCATTCAGGTCTCTGCTCACAACTCCTTTGTTGGTGAGGTCTTTCCAGAAGATCACATCTGAAGTATAGATTCCCTCCTTCTACCGCTCTCTATTCCTCTACCCTGCTTTATTTCCCCCTATGGCCCTTTCTAACAGACACATAACTGTAATGGAAGATTTTATGTGTCCACTTGGTGAGGCCCCAGGACCCAGATATTTGGTCAAACATTATCCTAGGTGGTTGCTCACTGGATATATTCCTGGTTGCTGCAAAGGTATTTTTTTTAAAAGATGAGATTAACATGTAAATTGGCAGACTGCACAAAGCAGATTCTTCATAATGTGGGTGGGCCTCATCTAATCAGTTGAAGGCGTTCACAGAAAAATACTGACCTACCCCAAAGAAGGAATTTATAGTAGACTACCTTTGGACTTGAACTGCAACACCAACTCTTCCCGGGGTCTCCAGGCTACCAGCCTACCCTATCGACTTTGGACTTGTCAGCCTCTCCAGTCACATAAGCCGAATCTTAAAGTAATTCTGTGTAAATACATATACATTTATACTTACACACACACACACGCACGCACGCACACACACCACACACACCTCCCCCAATACCTACCTATCTCTACAGACATGTTCATCCTATTGGTTCTGTTTCTCTGGAGAACCTGGACTAATACCTATTATCTATTTGTCTGCCTGGACTAAAAGTCACCTCTGTGAGAGCAGGAACCTTTATCACTACTCTACCCGTGCCCTTCAATAAATTTTTATTGAAGTGGGCAAGAATTTCAGATTTGAGAAGATGCTATTGAAGGAAATGAGCAGGGTGATAAAAGACAAGGGTTAGGCTGAACATTCCCTTCTTGCACTTGGTTCAGTGGTATTCCTCCCACTCCCTGAAGTTCATGTACAGCTGGAACCTGAGAATGTGACTTTACTTGGAAATAGGGTCTTTGCAGATATACTTGAGATGAGGCTGTTGGATAATGAGCTCTCATCTAATTAGTGTCTTTATAAGAAGAGAAAACAGGGGCACCTCAGTGTCTCAGCTGGTTAAGCGTACGGCTCTTGATTCCAGCCCAGGTCATGATCTCAGGGCCATGAGTTTGAGCCCCATGTCCGGTTCTGCACTGGGTGTGAACCCTGCTTGACATTCTCTTCCTCTCCCTCTGCACCTCCCTTCTCCCTCCCCACCCCGCACCCCACTTTTGCACTCATGCTCTTAAAAAAAAAGAGAGAGAAAAGAAAAGAAAATACAGACACAGAAAGCACAGACAGGAGAATATCCCATGACGACGGAGAGACAGAGAGGGAGAGGGAGAGCAGCGTGGGATGCGTGAGGCTGAGGCACCAAGGACGGCCAGCATTCCTGGGCAGCTGCAGATAAGCGTGCACGGCTGCTTCGCAGCCTCCAGGAGGAGCTGACCCTGCCAGCACCTCTTCCAAGGCCGGCCTCCGGCATGGTGCGACCAGAGACCGCCAAAGGCTGTGGGTCCAACCCCCAGGTGCGGTGTTCTGCATTGGCAGTCCCAGTCCGAGCAAGTGACAGTGTCCCTACCTCCTGTCTCCACCACCGCCCCAGAACCCTGCCATTCAGCACCCCCTCGCAGAGTTGCCTTTCCCTGTGCCCCCCGCAGCCCCCCCCACAGCGGCTGAGCGCAGGTGCCCACCTGGCCACCTGTCCCCTTGGAGCTGCACGTGAACAGGATGAGAATGCACACACGGAGCTGGGGTAGGGGGTGGGGGTATCTCAAAAGCGCTGCGAGCTGCTTCGCAACTTGTAGGGTCCGGGCGTGGGGAGGCAACTAGCCCCCAGTTCTGCCCAAATCAAGACCTGAGCGCATGGGGTGAGCAGCCAACCACAGGGATGGGCTGTCCAGAGGCGGCGAAGGGGAGTGGTCACTCATCTCAGGTCGCAAGCTGCTGCTTAAATTAAGAAGGCTGCAGAAATCCTCTAGGAGGCAGTCTCCCAGATTTCCCTGGGCTTGTTTCCCCTACGGGATGCGTGATGCTTTTCTTGGGCAGGGCTGGAGGCCTTGGGGGGCTGTGGTATGGGTGTCGCGCGGACTCTGGTCTGGGAGGCTGGGAGCACGGGGCGGCTCCTGCTGGCTCAGGCTGGGACTGGCTCTCGAAGCACTTTTCTTTCCCAGAGCTTATCACAGTTTCTAATTGCATGTTTTTGTGATTAATGGATTTTGCCTGGGAGGATCCTTGTCTGTGTTGCCAGATTCCCAGGAGGATGGGGATTAGGGCTTCTCGCTGCCTGCTATGTCCGAGGAGCACAGCACCTGGCACAGCTGGGCACAGCTTACCAGCGTTTGAGAAGTATTTGCGGAAGGAAAAGGAGCTGTAGAAATCCAGGCCACTTCAGGATGTTCAACCCTGTTGAGTGCTAGCAATCTCTTAGAGGTATCCTTCCTTTTTATCGGGGAAGTCCACCTCCCCTGGGGCCTGCCTGATGACAGTTCCCTTTTTCTTGTCTTCACCTAGGAGACCTCGGCTACCAACTCAAGGGGATGCCTCCCCACACTTTTCCTTTCTCTTTCCTTTTTAGGTAGTCAATTTTTTTTTCTCCTCCAAAGGCAATCTTATGTGGAATTCTAATCCAGAACCAACTGAAAACAGAGTTGCTCATAGCATAATAAGAGGAGCGGGACCTTCACAGGCCTCCCCTCTGTGAGCTCCTGAGGCTTCTCCAATGATCCCTAGAGAGAGCTCTGGTTGGAAAAGCCCACCCTGGAATGGGAATGGGGGGCCAGAGGATCCTCCCCAGCTGAAGACACGGGCATTTGAGACTCAGAATCAGTGGAACCTGGACCGTTAGACCTTGACTCAGACTTGAATGTTGGGTCCACATTCAAACCCCACCCAGGAGGCAGCCTCCCCCACAATGCAGATTCCAGCTCTTGGGAGAAATGTCTCCATCTCCTTGTCCTCATCTTGTAAAAAGACAGCTCGTTTCCCAAGCCCAGGAATCGGGACAAAACACAGTACAACCACATAAGAAAAATAACTTTGTTATTAAGCATATATAATCTTATCAAAAGTACTTCATAGTATCATATCCATAACTGTTTGAATATCAGCTCAACTGTGATATGGACCTGTTATAAATAATGAACCCAGCTACTGAAGTACAGGACAGGTCACTGCGAAACAAAAATGGTCGTGACACACACAGAATCCTCTAGGGCACACGATTTTGAGATCTTGGAAAGAACGCGGAGGGTCTCTGGAGGTTGTGTTGAAGGATCGCTCTTCTATGCTTTCCCTAAAGCAGTAATATGAAGGAGCCTGTGAAGTCCAAGATTTTATGCTTTAACAATTACAGGCATGGTTTTTTTTTTTTCCTTCAAATGGAAAATTATTTTTTGATTTGTGGGGAAACACACATGCTGACCGTGCCAGGAAAAACTTCATTTATTTCCCTGAATTTGTTACTAATAACTTGAGATGGCTCTGTTCTATTAGCTGTTTGGCTTGGATTCCCACAAATGAATTTCTTTTTCAGGAAGGTTATCGGAGAGATGTTAAGGTTGCACAATGAGGCTGCTGTCTCTCTGTGACAGGCCGGCCTTGGGGGAGCAGGGAAGGGACCGTGATACCCAAAGCATGATGAGGGACTTGCTCTTGGTGCAAGGAGAAGCCTGGGACCTACTCACAGCCATGATCTTCCCCTGCCTGCCTGAGAAAAGCCATCACAGGGCAAACAGTACTTGTGAATCCTGGAGAAGGAGCATGACCAGAACTGGGGTGCCCTTTACCTGATCTTTGCTGGGGTAATACTCCTGCCCCTATGCCGATGTGTATCTGTTACATTTATCTGGGTTCTGGCCCACCTGTCTGAGTTTATACAGCAGAAATGAGCTCAGCCAGTCAGTTCACTCGGTGGCGGGTGCTGGAATTAGGACAGAGAAGACAGCATTGCCTGTGTACCCCCACGTTTTGGCACAGGAAAGCTTATAATTTCTCCTTTCGGGATTGGGGAGGGAGAGAGGATTTTCCTAAACTAAAATATATGCCCTCCTTGCAACTATTTTCAACAGCAAATTTTTATTGCCATGGCTTTCCAAAAACAAAAGCAATGATTAGGTCCTTATTCTAAATTCTAGGTATCAGGCTGTACAAAATGAGAGTCCACAGTTCTACAAAGATCCCTTCCCCCCATTGAACATGGGGATGGGAGTGGCTTAGCAAAGCAGTGGCGAATTTTACCCCCCATTAGGTTTTGAGAAGCCCTGTTCAAACAGTGAGCTTTGACTTTCTACCCATAACCTAAAGATACATTAGGATTAACAGTGATTATGTTTTTCTCTTTGAAAAGTATAATTTGGGCATACAGAGTACCGATTTGGTCCTGAGTAGCCGTCCAAGTTCTGAAGATCTGAGGACGAAAATTATAATCTGCCCTCATCTTGCAGACTGAAATTATACAACACAGGTTATTGGGTTTTGCTGGAGATTATGATCTAGAGTAGGCTCACGAATTCTAGAGATTATTTCCTTCAGTTCCTTTTTAAATATATTATCCTCACCTCTGGCCAAACATGCAGTTTGGATGCATTTTAGGAGCATTCGACAATAAAGGAGTTTATATTTCTAAACACAAATCCTCATTAAAAAAAAAAATCAAAGACAGATCTAATCATTTTTCATAAGGCCTGTAAATAACTTTGCTTTAGCACTCATCCATCCACACCCTTTAAATATTGTGTTCTGCAAACAGGCAACGTTAAATGCGTTCCAGATGGGAATCAACAGCTGCTTAGCTCAGCTCTCCATGAGCCCTGGGGTTGGCGAGGCCCTCGGTTGTGACGATCGGACTCTGGAGAGACTGCAGGGGGAGGGAAAATGCTAGAAAAGGAGCACTGAGAAGGTGTTTGCTTGTCGCTGTGACTTTCTGGTGGGCTGGCCACTGGGGATTTTGTATGAGGAAGAGATAGCGGGGCCAAAGGTCCGCGAAAGGACCAGCCAGCGGCACCGACTGGAGTCAGGGCTAGTACCTTGATGGCGACAAGGAAAGCCAGGCCGGTGTCACGGGACCCTCGCAAATGGAAGCCCTTCCTGGCTTTCCGGAGAGAGACTGTTGCAAGGTGGCAGTCTCCCACACGCCAACAGCGCTCTCTTAGACAAGCTTTCCCAGCAGGAGAGCGAAGTGATGGGCAAAAAGGAAAGAGAGAAGTAAACAAAACACCTCCCAGAAATATGGGGAGAAATCACCGGGAAGAGGGGCCCCACCACGAGCAGTTGCGAGTGTGCCCGTGACCGTCCACGAGGCTTAACAGAGGGGGGACGGGCCCCCCTCTGGTAGCTGCATTTCTGGGTGGCAGATGCCAGCTTCCTGGAGGAAAACCATGTGCTCCCCTTCAAAACCAAGAGTTTCCCTGGTCATGTTCCAAAGAAGCAGATGCTTCTGCTGATGAAGGTTCACTCTTGTTCCTGTTTTCTAAGGAACCCGAGGAAGTCTTTTCGGAAGTATGTCTCTGTCTGGGACCCAGAGGTGTACGGGCGGCCACAGACTCACTGGCAGCTTCGAGAATACACCCCTTTCCCGGCCGCTCCCCACCTCTGCTGAGGAAGGGGGATCAAGGAGAAGGCCTGTGAGAACTAGAACTTGGATAAAATGATGGAAAAATAAGGAAAAATGGGAAGAGTGGGAAGGAAACTTCTGCCAAACAAGAAACATTGTTATTTCCCCCAGCATCCAAGAGAACTTCCAATAGTGTGTTACTCTCTGTGTTGGCGAGCTTCGCTGGCCCCAGACAAGGGGTTCCAATTCCCAAGGAGAGCAAACAGTTGCCTCTGTGGATTCTGTGGGGATCCTGCTGGAGGCTCTCCTCCCTCTCCGAAGACCCAAGCAGACAACTTCCTTCCAGCCTCCGGCTCCAGTGCACATTGATATAATCAGGATCACGGCGTAATGGTCCCTCCTGGGCACCCAGTCAGAGGCAGGCCATTCAGTGGGGTTCCCTAAGGGTCAGCCACTCTCGTGTAATGATCCATGACTTAGTGATCACGTAGCTTTAAAATGTCTTGGCAAACCGGGAGCCCATTATTTTAATGGGAATCCAGGCGCTTCATTCATTTGCTTTGTTTTGAGAAGAGGATTTACTCCTACAGCAAGAGGAACAAACGTACAGAGATGCATGGCATAAACCCTTACGTGTCATTTTTGAATTTAGAATGTGGTAACTTACAGGACAAGAAATATAAGACTACAGTTTCCCTCCATCTTCTCTAATCTCTGCTCCTTCTTATTTCCCTCCTTCCTTTAATCAAAATTGGGAAACAAGGTTGGACAAGAAGTTAGAATATTTAAAAATATATTAGTTTGACAAGGAAAAAGAATTATACACCAAGGTAAATATACAATGTTGTTTTCCCCTTTTAATTAAAGAAAGCTAATTTGGTACTGGGTAATACTTGGTTTTGGACACATACCTTCTTTTTTTTTTTTTTTAAATAAGTAACCTCATATGTTCTCAGAGCTCACCTTGCCACTTTTCCCCTTTGGATATTTTGCCAAACTTTAAGACACTGTGAGAGTACGTAACTCAGAAATTCAGAAATTCATGAACAAGAAGGAAGAAAAAGGAAAGTTCCTGTGTCTCCCTCCCCCTCAGCCAAGCTGGCTGTGGAGGGAAGCATGGAAAATTAATGACTTATTCCATCATGTGTCTGGCAGGGGACTCTGAATACAGTATTTGGAAGGAGAGCGGGAGGGAGAAGGCAGGAAAAGAGTTAAAGAAATTAAACTTGTGTCTTTTTAGGTCTCCAGTGGGTTTTTTTTTTTTCTTTTTCTTTTTTTGTATAGGATTTAACTGCAGGTGAAAAACACTTTTCTCCTCCTTTGGCATGACGATAACGGGACATGCTAAGGATAAAAGTCTCTGGTGGGTCCCAAGTCCCTCATCTCGGTTCTTTTTGGGTACTCGTCTCCAGAGCCAAAGTCCATGGTTTCCGGGTAGCTGGAAAATTCCTGAGGTAAAGGGAACTCCTCGGCTGATGAGTGTGTCCGGTGCCCAAACACCTTCTCCTGCAGCTCGGCGATGTCATTGCGGATGTCAGCCAGCATAAGTAGCAGGAAGTCGAAAGACCCAGGGGGTCCCTGTGCACAGGAGAGGAATCAAAGCCAGAAGACCACAGACTCAATCCTGTGCAAAGCCACAGTTTCTGTGGACGCCATGATTTGTTACACCTCCCCCAGCTGAATGGTAACTACTTCATTGACAACTCTGTGTCCCAAATGGAGTAAACATAACTACTATAGTAGCCAGGTGGGGTGGGAGGGGCGTTCTTAAGATCACCTCCTAATACCTTCACCTCCCGTATGAGCTGCGGTGACACAGTCTCTCTCCTCCCTCCTAATTCTCAGCTACATCAAATCTGGTAGAATGAAAGAATATGAGAAGAACCCTCCTACGCTACTTTCCAAAGAAAATGGGGTAACACAGAGTAACAGAGATGTGGGGATTCCGGGTTTGCCTGGGTGGCTCAGTTGTTAAGCGTCTGCCTTCAGCTCAGGTCATAATCCTGGGGTTCTGAGATCAAGTCCCGCACTGGGCTCCCTGTTCCGCAGGAAGCCTGCTTCTCCCTCTCTCCTACTCCCCCTGCTTGTGTTCCCTCTCTCCCTGTCTCTCTCTCTGTCAAATCAATAAGCGGGGTCATTAAAAAAAAAAAAGAAAAAGAGGTTGGGATTCTGTTGGGTCTGAATCTCAGCTCTGTCGCTTACTAGCTAGTCTTGGGCAAGTTACTCAGTTTCTTTGGGTTTCCATCTCCCTATCTGTAAAATGGAGATAATAATAATCTCAACATCATAGGGTTTCATTAGTGAGGATTTAAATGAGTTAATAAATAAAGGGCTTAGAGCATCATAAATGCTCTAAATGTTATCTTTTAAAAAAAGAAACAACTAAGATGTTTTTAAAGGTCATTGACTATAACTGTGACCTGAATGCAGCTGAAAGTATGTTGTAAAGACATCCATTCCCCATTGACGAGGAAAGGTCTAAGGCTTTCCTCATTTTTCTATGGATTGAACATTTTTTAGCATTGTATGGTATTTGTTAACCCTTGACTTCTACGTAGCGCCGTGCGGGGCACGTCAAAATAATGCATGAACGGGCAAGGTCAGGGCTTGTTAGTGGCTTGCAGTGAACATCTTTATTGCCTGTGGCCTCTGATGTTGTAGCTACCACCTTTGAAACAGCGACTCCATCTGTAAAGCACTTACAGGTAGACAGTGTTTTGATATAACTGATGCTCCTTTCAAGGGTGGAAGCTCAGATTACACTTGCCATGGCACAGGTGAGTGGACAGAGAGATGCCCAGGGGTGCTAAGGATGGCCAGGATCTGATGGCTCATCTGTGGAAGGGCTGGGTGCGAGCCCAGACCGCCTACATCTAAGCCGAGGCTGTCTGTCTTCAGAAAGGACACTGATCTTTTCAAAAGCAATGGAGTTGCTTGAATTTCCCATGCTTTGGTTACGACTAAGGTTCATTTTTTAATCTCCCAGACACCAACATGTATCCAAGCCAATTTATTCTCAACGGGCCCAAGAAGCCGTGCAGGTCTCTGTGGTTTTTTTTTGGGAAGAGCTGGTCATCGGATCTGCTCAAGTTGCAGTGGCGGCTAAACTCGTAAGTGTTCAGAGTTAGGAGAGCCCTGTCTGATGTTTTAGGACATACTCGGAAGTAGACTCATCATATATATATATATATATATATATATATATATATATATTTTTTTTTTTTTTTTTTAAATCTTGAGAAGATTTTCCACATAAAGATTAGCCATGGTAAAAGAAAAAGAAAAAACCCAGAAGACAAACAAACAAACAAAAAAAGTCCCAACCAGCTCTTAAAGTCCTCCAAGATTCTCCTCCTCACCCCTAAGTTCCCCTTGGGTAGGCTGAGTACTGGATGGAAGGGGCTGGCTGTTGGCCAACTCAACAGGCTCATCAGAGCTACATCCCTGAGGACATTACCTGGAGGGAGGGGGGCAGAAAGTGCTACTCACTGGCGACCCTCTGGGTCCAGGAGCTCCTCTCTCTCCCTGCAAGCAGAAAGGTCGCATTAGCTTTGTGGACCGTGTGGGATGCCTCCCCCAGGCTCCATGGAGATCCCCGCCATCACTACTGCCCTACATAAACAAGTATTTTCTATCAGAAACAAATGGAAGCTTGAAGCTGGACTCAAGGGACCCTTTGTTTGAACAGAACTGCTGGGGTCAAGTGTCTCTCATTCCGATTTCCCCTGGGGCCGTGGATTTTCAAACCAGACCTGACAAGAGGAATGCTTGTATTTCCAGGCAACGTGTGCAATATCTCATCAACTTTCTAGAGTAATGCACGCTGACTTGTTCGTGGGGTGAGACGCAGGCAGCCGGGGAACTGAAAGCACCCACTTGCAGAGACGGGAGCTTTTCTTATTCTTGACGTAAACACGTCAAAGGAGTGGGGACACACCACACAGCCCTGCCGAGGAGCACCGGCCCAAGAGAAAGACCCCTGCTGCACGGGACTTGTGTAAAATGTATAGGGGTGCTCATTCTTAGGGGTGGTTTTTGGTTTGTTTTTTTTTTATTACATTTGTTTGCATCTTAGATTTTCTTTCTAGCTTGGAGGAAAAAGAGTGTCTCAATTTTGCAACGTGCGAACTGGGGAGAGGAAACAGTGCTCAGGCTTTACTCGATGCCTGCCCAGTAGGTTGTAACTGGGAAAACCTGGGCTGTAAGGACCACTCGGAAGACTGACCTTAGAGCCGTCTCTTCCTGGTGCACCTGGCGGACCCTGCAAGACAAAGGGATCTAGTTCAATAGAAGGAAAACGCATGGGACAAGGACTTGTTGTCCCCAGCAACAGTAAGTGGATCTCTGATAAAATACTGACCACGGGGCCCCTCCGGCCTTGCTTAATGTGGGACAGATCAGGAGATGGTCCCATGGGTCCCATCGAGCCCCGCGGGCCAGGCTGCCCGGGAGGTCCTGGGATACCGGGGAAGCCCGGGCTTCCCTTTGGTCCTGGTGAACCTGTAATCAAAGAAGAGCTTGTTAGATCTACATCCCATGAGGACAAGGGGCTCTGGCTGCCCAGGGTGTCAGGGAGCCCTTTGCAGCCATTTCTCCGTGCGATCTGCCATCTGCCTTCTGACGTCTCTAAGACATCCTACAGGCATTTTCAACTTAACATGATCAGAATTCTCCATCCTTCTATAATCGTTGTAGACCACATTTCTCCAAAAACAGCTCGACACCCCTTCTCTGTAAGAGAATTAACAGCTTACTTCATTGTGTACCACAATACTATACAATGTCTCTGTGTATATATTAGATATGAATATATACATTAGCTGTACATCAAACATAGATGTCTATAACTGTATCCATACCCACAGATACACAACACACACACTCCATACAGGTTGAGGTAGTTGTTTACGGGTACTGTTGTTCTCTGAATTTCCTGACATCTTAAAAACTGGGAGATTTCCTACAGAAATCTGGATTTCTGGCGTCTGTTTGAAGATGGGAAGAACTAAAGCCTGGACCACTATTTTACCATTGGCACAACGGTTTGGTTACTCCCCGCTGCTCACAGGCTGCCCCTTTCTTCACCTGTGTCACCGGCCAGGTCCCTGTAGACATGGTGGGTTTTGTTTTTATTTCTTTTCTGAGGCCTAACGTGACAGAGCACTGGGGGTATTTGGAGTTTAGGATCAAGCCGTAGGGCTGCTTTTGTGGCTGTCTGAGGGCTGGCGTGTGTCCATACTGATCATGGAGGCTGACGGGGAACTGACCTACAGACCTCACCTACCTTCACCTACGCACACGGAGAGTTGGAAACAGTCTCTCTGGCGTGGCTGTTAAGTTGTGAGGCAGCACCTGGGTGCAGACCTCAGGACATTCGCTTCTGCCTTAGGCCCTGAATGTCAGCCGGGGGCAGGGGGCGGGGGAAGGGGGGTGAGTGCTAGGAGAGTACTTTTCTTCATTGTAGTAAATGACACACAGAGGTGGTTATTTTAACTACTTTAAGGTGGACAGGTTAGTAGAGTTAAGGACATTGACCTTGCTGTGCAACAGATCTCTGGAACCTTTTCATCCTGCAAAGCTAAAGCTCTGTACAAGTCCTCCTCTCCCTTCCCCCAGCCGCTGGCAACTGCCACTCTCCTTCCTGTCTCTATGAACCTGACTGCTTCGATGACTTATTAGTAGAATCCTATGGGATTTGTCTCTTGCGACTGGCTCACTTCAGTTAGCAGAACGTCCTCAAAGATCATCCGTGTTACAGCGTGCAACAGGGCTTCCCTTCCTTTTAAGGCTGAATGACATTCCCCTGCTGTATATACCACCTTTGGTCTACCCACGCATCCTCTGCGGGATGC
Source organism: Neogale vison (assembly GCF_020171115.1). Classification (NCBI taxonomy): domain Eukaryota; kingdom Metazoa; phylum Chordata; class Mammalia; order Carnivora; family Mustelidae; genus Neogale; species Neogale vison. Next base: position 139,842,713 of record NC_058093.1, on the reverse strand, counting down.
AGGTAGCTTGGTGTACAGTATGCAAACATCTCTTGGAAATCTTGCTTTTGATTCTTTTGGATATTATACCCACGTGTGGAATGCTGGATCATATTAATATCACTTGTAATTTTTTGAGGAACCTCCACCCTGTGTTCCGCAGTGGCTACACCAGTTTGTTTTCCAACCAACATGGTGCAAGGGGTCCCTTTTCTCCACATCCCCACCAATACCTTTTCTGTTCTGTTCTTTTTTTTTTTTTTTAAAGTTTTATTTATTTATTTGACAGAGAGAGACATAGCGAGAGAGGGAATACAAGCAGGGGGAGTGAGAAAGGGAGAAGCAGGCTTTCTGCCAAGCAGGGAGCCTGATATGGGGCTTGATCCCATGATGCTGGGATCATGACCTGAGCTGAAGGCAGAGCCTTAACCCACTGAGCCACCCAGGCACCCCCTGTTCTTTTCTTGACAGTGGCTCTCCTGACGGATGCGAAATGATGCCTTGCTGGGTTTGCATCTCTCTATGACGAGTGGTATTGTCTTTTCACGTGCTTGTTGGCCATTTGTATACCATCTCTGGAGAAATGTTTATTCAAGTCCTTTGCTTTTTTTTTTTTTTTTTTTAAGATTTTATTTATTTATTTGACAGAGAGATACAGCAAGAGAAGGAACACAAGCAGGGGGAGTGAGAGAGGGAGAAGCAGGCTTCCCACCGAGCAGGGAGCCTGATGTGGGGCTCAATCCCAGGACCCTGGGAATCATTACCTGAGCCAAATGTAGAAGCTTAATGACAGAGCCACCCAGGCACCTTTGCTTTGCTTATTTTTATATTTTATTTATTTATTTATTTTATTATTTTTTATATACATATATATTTTTATCCCCGGGGGTACAGGTCTGTGAATCGTCAGGTTTACACACTTCACAGCACTCACCATAGCACATACCCTCCCCAATGTCCATAACCCCACTGCTTATTTTTATATTGAGGTTATTTTTTATTGTGGAGTTGTAGGTTTTTTTTTTTAAATTTTCCTATTCTGGATATTAACTCCTTATCAGATAAATGATTTGCAAATATTTTCTCCCCTCTATAGAATGTCTTTCACTCTGCTGTTTATATCCTTTGTTGCACAGTTTTTAAGTCTGATGTAGTCCCCTTGTCTATTTTTGCTTTTGTCACCTGTACCTTGGTGTCGTACCCAAGAAATCTTTGCCAAATCCAACACCATGAGACTTTTCTCCTATGCTTTCTTCTAGGAATTCTATAGTTTCAGATCTTACATTGAGATCTTCAATATATTTTGAGTCAATTTTTATATATGGTTCAAGAGAAGGGTCCAACTTCATTCTTTTGCATATGGAACAATGTGAGTTTTAACCTGTTTCACCTGTTGACTCTGTCAGGGTGTGGGCTATGTCTTAATTGTCCACACTTGCAGACTCCCAAGTGCATACACGCTCTTTAGGAAACGTTTCACATCAAGTGAGCACAGTGAAGACCCTGGGCTGATTGCTGTGCTAGAATCGTTCACCAGCAATGTCTGTTTGAAATGCATACAGTCATACTTGTTGAGAATCCCTAGCTAGCTCCTACTAGTGACAAAACACAGCAACTGGATGCAATAATCTTCAGGCATCGGAAAACAGAACAAATCAAATCTAAGAAACAAAAGCTTCCGATTTTTCATATTTGGGGAAGTCTTCTTCTAGCTCACAGCATAATTAGGCCAAAGTTAAAGGCAGTCAGTGTTCTCTCCAAACATGTTTCACACCCTGACTCTCGACGCTGGTTCCAGGCACATCCTGAAAAGTGTATCTGGGAAGGGGACCAGATTCCTTCTATAACTAAAAAATATTTCACCTCCAGTAGCACAAGGACAGGCCAGAGGTAACGTTTTGCCTTTATCTACACAATCAATGAACTTCAGAGATCACTGTGTGTCAAGTGTCCTTGGGATGTGGGGCTTGGATGGGCGAATGGCAACCTCTCATACATAACAGCGGGGGTCGGGGAGCAGCGGCCACCCCCTCCCTGCCGAAGACAAAGGATTCCAACTCGGTGTGGTTTCCCGTGCTGACACTCCAGTCTGTGATTCATCATAAGCCCTGGGACTGGACTTTTACTTATGGGTAAGAGAAACCTGATTTATGTCTCTAGCTGCCTCAGTACAGCTCAATGGAGGACATTGCAAACTGATGCTGGAAGCTAAGGAGAGAGAAAGAAAGGCTTGGAGGACAAAGTAAGGGCACAGTCCATTGCTGAAGTTAGTCCTCTGTTACTCCCTGCTCCATCAAGGACCCTGGACAGCTCAAACTGTTAGAAACCAGGCGGCAGAATTGGAAAGGAAAGCTAGCAAGTCGTTCATTAAAAAGACAGCCAGCCAATGGCACCCTTGTTTCTCCTTCATCTGTCCTTGTTGGAGTGATTTGTAGACTGGCCTGGAGATGAACTTCCTCTCGGGAAGCAGAGCAAGAACACACTCTTAGAGAAGGGTGGGAGCTCCGAGTTGGGATCCATCTGCAAGGAAACCCACATCTAATTAGGAACAGCAAGAGGCCGCTTGTGGGAGGCTCTGGAGAAAGCTCCACCTGTCCCAGAGGACCTCAGGCCAAGGGAATGAGCAAGAGGAGAAACCAAGGTCCTGGACCAGTCCTTGGTCCCTGTATAGACTGAGACCCAGGGCACCTGTGTTTGGCAGGAACGAGATTATGATATAAGTGAAAAAGAGAAGAAATAAATAGTCTGGAAAGAATTTGGAGCCTTTGTTGTTGGTGAACTTTCGGTCTCAAATCTGTCCATATTCTTCCTGCTTGAACAAACCGTCCCACTCTTCCATGTCCAGGTCAAGCCCAGGTCCTGGGATCCCCACGGACCATCACTGTGGTCTCTCCCTTCTGTAAGCTCCCGCAGCAGGAAGCTCCTTTTCACTTACTTAGAGGCAAGCAGATACTGTTTTCTTCTATTTGCTTTTGCTCTTTGTTTCTTGTCTTTCTCACTGGAAGGCCAGGAGGTCACTCATAACACCTAGCACACTACCAGGCAATGACAATCAGGGAAAAGGCAGTCTGTGTTTTAGACTCATCTGCTAACACTGACATCATTTCCTTTACTGGTGTGGATAAGATTCTGCTGATCTATCTTATCTGTGGAGGGACTCCTCATAAAATAGAAAACATCATGTAACTATTTTTTAAAGTTCTCATTGTAGGGTGCCTGGGTGGCTCAGTCAAGCTGAGTGTCTGCCTTCACCTCAGGTCATGATTCCAGGGTCCTGGGATCGAGTCCCACATTGGGGTGGGGGCTGTCCCAGCTTGGCAGGGAGTCTGCTTCTCCCTCTTCCTCTCACATACCCTCCTTGTGTGCTTGTGTTCTTTCTCTCTCTTTTTCTCGTAAAAATGAAACATAAAGAACCCCTCCCAAACATTTGTTAAAAAGAAAAATAAAGTTCTCATTGTGTACTTCCTAATGGAAAAATGGGACATTTGGGATTGTCTTCAAGTGATGATGGTGGATGCCTAAAGCAAAATGCTTCATGTGAGAAGCCAGGCAAGCAGCACACCGTGATGAGATTCCAGTGCTCTGAAGTTCTAGAACAGAAAACACTAGTGACAGAAAGCAGGTCAGTGGTTGCCTACAGTTGGGGACAGGGGGGTAGATTGCAAAGGGGCTCAAAGGAACTTTTTGGGGTGATGAAAATACTCTGTATCTTGATGTAGGGTAGTGGTAAGTAAGCGCCTGATGGGGGATGTATATTTTCGTCAGAGCTTGTTGAACTGATCAGAATGGTACGTGTTACTGTGTGTAACTGTATCTCAGTAAAGTTGACTGAAGAAAAATATATGGAGGCATACACACACACACATGCACGCACACACGTAAACATATAAAGAAACACAGATGTGCGTGTGTTCACAAACAGGGGAAGGACGAAGAAAGGCTGAGGAATGCAGGGACGGGGATGGCCGTGGGGGTTACGGCCGGCTGACGTGCCCCCGTGGGTTCCTCACCCAGTTCTATTTTTGCACATTAACACTCAAAATTAAGTCTTCATTTTGTTTCTCCATAACTGAAAATGATCTCTAAGAATCTTACCCAAGCCCAGGACAATGGCCTTCTTCTTCTCGATTTCTCCCGGTTATGAGGGTTTCTCAGGCTCGAGGACCCAGTGCCCCCAGGCTTCTCCTGGCAGGGGGCTGAGAGCTCCCCTGACTCCTGCCGCTGCCCTCACCCTCCAGTCTGAACCTGGGCCGGCCCCCCCCATGGTGGCTTCCGGAAGGCCGCGGCTCGTGGCTCCGTCACCCTCCTCGGCCCTCCTCCCCACTCACCAGGAGGGCCCTGGCCCCCAGGCAGCCCAGGAGGTCCCGGGAGGTAGGCGTTGGAGGCCAGCACTTTGTTGCCAGTGATGTACTTGCCCAGGTCGGCAGCGCTGTTGGGGAGCAGGGCGATCTGTAAGGAAGAGGATCTCTGGTCAGGAAGTGATGGCTCCAGGCCAGGAAGACGGTTGCATCTGTGTGTTTGCAGGGGCCGCCAGTCCTTCCGGTGCTCATTCTCCTCCATCCTCAAAGGGGTCTGGGGATCTGCTTCCAAATCCAGAGGCCTTCCAGTGAACATGACTTGAGGGAGATCTCTTGGCTGATTAGTGGATAAACCTGGACAGGCTCCAGATAGCCTAGATATCATCACTGACTCATTATTACCAAACTGATAGAACTGACCTGTTTCAGACATCCAATTTGTTAATTACTTTACTTAGTACCTACTATGTGCCAGGCCCTGTGCTTGGTTATAAGGTGACAATGGGGATCAAGACACGACCCCTCAGCCTTGGGGGCCAGGACCGAGAAGATGGCCTGTGGTTCACCTACACACTCAGGTGTTCGGGAACAAGTGGCCAACAGTGCCCAGGATGGAAAAATAGGTCCGCAAAGTTTTGGACACTCCTACCTTCAAAAGGTGGTGCCTAACTTCCGCCCTCTGAGGGTGGGCTGTACTTACTCACCTCCAATAACTAGAAAATGGTGGAAGTGATGGGGGGTAACTTCTGAAATGGGGGCATAAAATGTATCATGGCGACTTCCTCTTCGCTTTTCCTCCTAGGTTACGAGCAGCTCACTCTAGGGGAAGTCAGAGGGGACACCCAGACAGATGACCTTCATGGTCCTTGAGGTCAGGTAAGCTGTGTGAATCCATGAGACTTTCTGGGAGAACCAAATGCTACAAACCTACAGTTTGTCACCAATAAAGGGAACATCACCACCTACATTCAGGGCTGTGGGGATTTAATGGGAAATGTAGGTTAGGTGCCCAGCATAGGACCTGGAACATAGTAAGTGGAACATAGTAAATGGTAGTTCTAGTCTCTGTCTTTTAGGAAGCTAATTTGGCAGGGCAAAGTCAGGGGGAGAAAGGCACATTTATGGGATCATAGCTAACCTCTCCAGAAGGCTTACTCTGGATCCTGGAGGCCCATAGAAACCAAGTATCTGAGATTTTCTGGAACACGTTACAATCTGTCCCTGTATCCTCCTGGAGGAGGCCGTGCTTGGAAACCCTGTGCCCAGAGAGCAAGAGATTCCCAGAGAAATAGTGTGGCAAAGCTCCTCCCTAGCCTTGGAGTGCTCTGACGCCCCACAGCCGTCTTTAGATCCGAGAGTTCAAGCCTGGGGGATGGGATCAGCTCCCTTTGCTCCCCAGTAAAAGCCATGAGGTGATCCAGTAAATGTCTCCACTTCCCATCTGACCTCCTGCTGGGTGGTTACAGCCCAGTTCCCTTCAGTTCCCTGATGCGATGCATCAGCGGGATGCGTGGAAAGTCAAGGTGCTAGTGTTCTGGAGGCAGACGTCCAGGGTCCTTGGCTTGACTTTGCTGCACAAACACAGAAGAGGGTGGGCTGGTGGGATGCAGGTGTTTGCGAAGGTCATAGTCATATAGGAAGAGTCTATGTTAGCCTGGACTCCAGTTGCTGGAATCATGAATATCATTATCTCATATTAACCTTCGTAGTAAAGCATCTACCTCATAGAGCTGTTGGTAAGAATCAGGCAGGTGCTGCTGTGAAGCACTTCGTAAGCATATGTAATTAACATTATGCATATAATTAATGTTATTTAGGGGCTCTTGAGGGTTTCAGTCAGTTAAGCCTCTGACTCTTGGTTTCAGCTCAGGTCGTGATCTCAGGGTCATGAGACAGGGACCCGCACGAGGCTCTGCGCTCAGTCGGGTGTCCGCTTGAGGTTCTCTCCCTCTGCCCCTCCCCCCACGCTCATGCTCTCAAGTAAATATTTATTTACTTATAAATATTTTATTTATGTATTTGTCAGAGAGAGAGAGATGGGGGGGAGAGAGAGAGAGAGAGAGAGAGAGCGAACACGTGCGCAAACACAGCCAGGGGGAGCAGGAGGCAGAGGGAGAAGCAGGCTCCTTGCTGAGAAAGAAGCCCAATGCGGGACTGGATCCCAGGACTCCGGGATCATGACCTGAGCTGAAGGCAGCCTTCAACTGAGCCACCCAGGCATCCCTCAAATAAATCTTTAAAAAAATGTTGATTGGTAAGCATTTACAAAGCTCTAAGTAGCAAACACTGTCTCAAGTCCTTTATAAATGTTAATTCATTTGATGGTCATGAAAACAAAGATAATATTGTCCTCCCCTTTTAATCCAGAGGAGGCACGAAGACGTTAAGTCACTTCCCTAGGGTCATACATCCAGCAAGTAGCGGGTCTAAGATGTAAACTTAGCTTATGTGGCCCTGGAATCTGTGTTCCCGACACCACAGCGAGCTGCCTCCCTCGGCGCTGCCAGCGATGCAGTGACTCCAGTCACTGCGGTGTGGCTCAGGCTTCCCCGGGTCCTGAGAAGGGGCCTTCTGCAGAGCAGCTCGATCAAGGTAGCAGAGGAGGTCACAAATGACTGAGAAGCCATTTATTTGCCTGGCCCTAACGGCGGTGCTACAATGTGCAAAGGCAGATGGCGGGACGCAGGTGTGCGCAGGCCTCTGAACCTGCACTGACCTCTAACTTTGGAGGCTCTATCTGCTCCCCACCACGTGGCAGCTGTTGGTGGAGTCACTGCGGGCCTGACTGCCCAGATAAGACAGCGGATGAAGGCAGGGCTTGATTCTGCACTGCCCGTATTCCCTCATCTCCCAGTCAGTGGACTGCATAGTAGATGCTCAATAAACCCTTCCTGAGTCATCAGTCATGCTTTGCAGTTGCGCCCCCCCCCCCGCCCCAATAAAAAAGTTCATGCAGCAGGAGCTCAAGGGGCTTTCTGGAAACTGGCTGCTTGCCTCAGACCTCCCCTCCACTGACAGGCCTGGTGCCCTCTTTTACGAAGTAAATGACGGATATTTTACTTATTCCAAATCTCTCTTTCTAGTCAAAACACTCCCCCTACCCCCCAAAGAGTCATCTGCATACAATTTTTAAAAACTTTTTATCATAAAATGAAAGCGCAGAATCTCTAAACCCCACAAATCTATATCCTAGCAAATGAGTATAAGGCATGTATCTTTTCAATGAAACCTAAGTCAAAAGACAGATCTTAGCCACTCACCAGAAGTCACCCTCCATGCACTCTGACCCAATCACAGTCTCATCTGTACCCCTCCCCCTGCGAAAAGTAACCGTTATCCTGATTTTAATGACTTCCGTGTTTTAAAAATAAGTTAAAAATAACCTAACCATGCATGCCCACACGCTCTGGTTTAGTCCTGGTCATTCTACAAAAATAACAGGTCTTTAAAATTTCTTTTAATCTGCAGGTCACTGCTCTACCTTTCTTTTCCTTACAATTTACCCACCAAGGAACCCATGGGGGTTCTGGAACTGTTGAGTTCCCCACAGTTGGGGTTTTACTGACTATACTCACAGCACAATTCAGCATGTCTGCCTACCATGTTCTACATGGGGTTGGCCATGGTCCTGGACACCCAGTACCTACTTCTTGGCCAAAGTGTATTTGGGTAGATGTCCTACATTCTTTCCAAAAGAACAGAGGGCATCTGTCCTAGTGAGATGAAGTTAAAATCCAATAGACGATCCTGTCCCCTGCACAGGGGCAGAAGCGTGGCCTGCCTCTTGGGCAGTGACTTGACTTCTCTGAGGATACCTGTATCTTTCTTACAGGGTCACGCTGGGAATTAAATGAGATCCTGGATGTAAGACTCCTCTATCAACTACAGAATGCAACACATGCTTACAGATGCCTTTAGAAATGAGTCGCTCCTCATGATGTTCTTTAAATGCCAGCATTAGCTCAGACTTGCAACGATGCGTTTGCAGAATTCAGTACGAGGTGGACCAATTTCATTCTGAGTTACTGCATGAGTTACTGGAGTACTAAGTGTGTGAGAGTTACCACATACTCATCTCTGGAGTATTAACTACATGGGAGTTAACCTCACGAGAGTTACTGGAGTACTAAGTGCGTGAGTTACTGCATGAGTACTAGGTGCGTGAGAGTCACTACATGAGTTACTGGAGTACTAAGAAGTACTTGCTACTGGATTGTTTGGAGCTCTACAGCAGTCTTTCAAGGTGGTGGGTACTAGGACACGAAAGCCAGATACTGATAGCAACCGCATTTCCGAACAACCTGTGGGATTTAGTGGCACTGCACTATTCTGACGATCCTCCAGGCTGGAAAAAGCTTCCCTATAGCTCCTGGATTTTCAACCGTCCAGGAGAGGAAGCAGAGAGCTGCCTTTGGTCTTAAGATACTAAGCAACCGCCTCCCCCGAGTTCTAATCCTCTGGCCTATGAAATGTGAACTTACTTCTTCCCTGGACCCGTTTTTGGATTTGCTCAATAAATGGTGACATCAATCCAAGTTTAACCGAGGGGATGTGTGGGATGTGTTTATGTGCTGCGCTTACAGAGTGTTCCGCCTGCGCTCCCTATTACAGGATCACAGACTGCTTCGGATCGTGTACAGGATACAGGGACAGATCTTCGCCAACAACAAACGAAAGACCAGCAAAGCCAGTGCCCTTCTCTGCCTATCGATCGGCTTATTTTACTGGTAGCTGTGGTTCTCACTAAGGGCTGCGTGTATGTTTGTGGAACATGGAAAAGCCATATTGTCTTAGGCTTACCCTTCGCCTTTTGGCGTAACAAAGTTAAACAGATTACATACACCTCCTTGATGTGCTAAGAGCCTCGGGCAGAAGCAATTAAACAAAAAAACCCCTCCGATTCTCAGCACAAGTGCGATTTTGGAGAACTGAGGGATCATAAATACCATCCAGCCGGGGCCAGGACAGTTGCTCAAGAAATCAGGTCCCCAGATCCGTCACGGGGGCATTACTCACAGCATAACAATGTTACTAGAAATCTGATAGTCTCTGTGGCATGCGTGGGAGCCTTTTAGAAAGTGACTCAGCCCTCATTCTTGTTGACACGAGGCACCCAAACGGCAGCTTTCCAATATGAAAAAGACAGCCGCTGCGGAAATCCACCGTCTGCTTACGGATGTTTATAGACAGGGTGTTCTCGTTGTAAAACCGAACCAGAATGTTAGATGAAACAGAACTGCGAAAGTCTGCCTCAGGACCATGTGTCTGGACGTTCCTTTTACCCAGGGTTTCAACAGTCCTAGCTCAACCTCCTTACACCCCTGCCACCTCCAGCCCCGCTTTGCAGTGACCTAATCGATCGCTTTCTTGCCTTCCTGGGCGTGTTGCCCTTTGCACGGCAGATCCAAGGGTGGACGGTCGGATCAAAGTCCCAGTCCCAACCCAGCTGACAGCGACCTTCGTGAACGTTCACGGAGATCGTGGGCGACAACTCGTTGTCTTACTGTTTCTCACTGTTCTTCCCTTTCCTCTCTGCCGAGTCCTCTTCCTGCGGGGCCCGGCTCGAACACGACGGGCACGTACCTTCTGCTTCAGCTGCAGCACCGTCTGCTTCATCTGGTGGAACTCCTTGCACGTGGCACAGCAGCTTCCGGCCTCCACTGCGTTCTCGGACTTTTCGCTGTGCCCTGCGGGAGGGGACGGGCTTGGGTGGGCTCGGGAGGCTACAGCCAGCCTAGCAAACAGCAGTCCCCTCGGAGGACCCGTGGATAGTGGGTTGAGGGAGGGAGGGAGGGAGGGAGGCTTGTGATTTGCCAGTTCTCGGGTCATTGGCCGCACACCTGGGTCAGGGGAGAGATAGAGGCAGCCCAACCCCATGCCGCCGGCTCCTCCTACTCTGGCTTCAGCTGTTCCCCATCAGGCACCCCGGTATTGTCCTCTTGCAGGAGTAAACATGGAAACTACTGCCCTTTCGTCAGGGCTTTTCAGGAAGTGTGATCTCCCAACCTGACATGATTTATTCTCCTCCATCTGAAGGCCAGCGTTCACCATGTTGTCTGGAGTGCAGCTGGGGACAGCCGAGCAACGTCCCTCTAAGCCACTTCTTGTCCTCCTTGACTTGTGCTTTTCTTATTCCCCCTCTTCTGGGAAGCCCTCTCTGCGGTCCCCATTCACAGAAACCTATCAACGATTGAGACCCAGGTCTGACGTTCCATAAAGCCTGTCCTCTGTCTACAGAGATACTGTGGTCCTGACCTCAGGCCGCACTCACCACGTGTCCGCTCAGACGGTGGGGGTCTCTATGCTAACCTGCAGAGTGGCTGCTGAACCCGGAAGTCAAGCCACCTAAGACCTGGACCTGTGGGGAGCTCACGAGAAGGCCACGTGCTACGTGTGCGGCAGAGCGTCGCAGGTTGAACTGTTCTGCCAAAATCCGTATGTTGAGGTCCTAACCCCTAGGACCTCAGAATGTGACCTTATTCAGAAGTAGGGTCGTGGCTGATGTGATAAGACGAAGTCCTACTGTTGCAGGTGGGACCACAGTCAGCAGGACTGGTGTTCATAGAAAAAGGAGACATCAGGACCTAGATGTGCACCCAGGGAGGCCACCGCATGAAGATGAGGGCAGAGATCAGGCAGGAGCCAAGGAAGGCCAAAGATCGCTGGCGAAGGCCCCAGAAGCAGGGAGGGACACGGGACAGATGGTCCCGCACCACCCTCAGAAGGCACCAACCCTGCCGATGCCTTGGTCTCAGACTTGTAGCCTCCAGAACGGACAGGATGCATTTCTGTCCTTGAAGCCACCCAGCTGATGACGGTCTGTGGCAGAGCTAGCGAACTGGTAGACGAGTTGGGCATTCATGCTCTCATGAACCTTCCTCACGTGGCCCGGCTGGTTTCTCCCATGGTGCTAGTCCCCTGCCTGGTGACCTATGTGGTGACCAGTGTTTCTGTTCTTTGGGAGGGAAGAGGGTCTGGGGGCAACTTGGTGACTGAAATCTCTATTTACCTGCAGCACGGCGCAGGGCTCACCCGCCACACCTCATCCCTGCACGTCACGGGAGGCCCGAGGCTTGGAGTACCCGTGCTGGGAACACACTTCTCAAGCCAGCAGGTCTGAGCGGGGAAAGCAGGCTCTATCTTTAAGTTACCGTAAGCAACTGGGTCGGCCAGTCAGCCTACAGCGCAGGTTTCGAGTGGCTGGAAAGAGCACGTGGATCTATGGGGCGCGGCCGTCTCTAAATCCACCTACGTAGGCCGGGTAACGTGACCGCCCTGCTCATCCCCGCTTCCTGGGCGGGCTGTCCGGTCGGGGGCTCCTCACCGACAGCGCGGTCAGCAGGTACACTCGGGGAGTCACACGGACTCCCCCCGCAGCTGTGTAACACTGAGCTGAGTTATGAGGCTGGGGAAGGTCTCCGCTGCGCAGCCCAGCTCTGGCATGACTAGCTCAGGAGTCTCGGGCAAGTTATCCGACCTCGACAAGCCCCAATTTCCTCAACCATAACACGGAAGAATAATTCCTGTAGCGGAGGGTGACTGTGAGGGTTAAATGAAGGTCCTGCCTGTGGGACAGCGGCCATGCCACCTGCCGGTAGTAAATGGGAGCCCGTGCCGGGCCCAGGCTTCAGACCTACCCAGCCCTTCGCTTTGCTTTTGCCGGAGAATCCCAGAAGTCTTGAAGGAGAGTATTAACACGAACAGAATGAGGGGAAACGGACGTCTGGTACCTGAAAGTCATCTCACAAGTTGACTGATGTGGGTTTAGAGTTGCGGTTCCCTGAATCTGAGTCCAACACCGTTTCTACACATCAGGCAATCTCCTCTGGGCCCAAGGTCCCTGTGTAGCGTGCCAAACAGTCCTACTTGCCCACAGAGCCTGGGCTCCTGTGAGGCTCCGTCGCCAACATAACTGAGCGACATGAGGACGTTTCCATGCAGAGCTCACTAGGCGGGGAAGACCGACAGCCCCACCAACTCTGGTTGTGCTGATGGCAGGGAACGGTGGACCCCCGCATATATAGGGGACCCCGGCTCCAGGCTGGCTAGGTTTGTCAGCGCTGAAGGACGGCTGGAGGACGTCCATTTCTGCCAATGTAGCGTTCCTCCATTCCGTCCCATCTACTGGTCGATTTATACAATCCCGTCCCGTAACCCACCTCTCTCGCTCATCCACTTGTCTGTGCGTCCATCCGCACGTCCATCCCTTCCCATTCCCCCGCTCGTCCACCCCTGGAGCATCTGCTATTTGCTAGGCCACGTGAGGCACTGAGAATGCAAAAACAGATGAGGACACCTGCTTGACAATTTGCAACCGACCTCTGTAAGGAACTAGCCCCGTTGGCAGAGCCAGGCCATCATGAACACGAGTTAGAAGCCCATCTTCCTAGTTCTATGTACTCAGAAATATACTGTACTATATACTCAGCTGAATTTCCAAGTGTGGGTGTGATAAATGCAACCTGAGAGATTCATGATTAGAATAAACCTCCCTACCAGGTTCTAGACTCTACTTCATTTAGATCATGGAATATTAGCATGGATGTATTTGGGGTTCAATCTCCTTTATACATAAGGAAAGTAACTTGCTCTAGTTCCTCCAGAGGCCTGTGTGCACAGGCTGGGGGCTTGCAGGTCCTGAATCCAGCATTGTGGGGGAGGGCAGCGAGCTGGCTATGGGGTGTTCTGTTCAGGGTCCCTGAGTGCTCTCTGGGAGGCAGACTCCAGGGCAGTGGTTCTCAAGAGTGACCGCCTGACCAGGAGCAGCACCGTCACTGCCCAGGCACCTGTGGCCAAAAATCTGAAATCCTGAGACTGGGGCCGAGTGCACAAATCTGTCAAGCCCTCCATGGGACACTGAAGCACACGTGTGCTCAGCCAGCACTCCCCCAGGGAGTAAGCTTTGCGGTGGGACTATGACCTGAGAACGCCTGGTCTGTTCTTCATCACTTTGTGTAATCTTTGGAACACAGACATCAAGATGAACTGTGTTTGTTCTGTAGACACAGAGTAACAGGGTAGCAGGGAGCAGAGGCTCTGGGGGAGTCAGATGATTGGTGCTTAAATCCTGATGTTGTCACTTAGTATCCTTTAGGTTGGAAGCCACAGCTTCTGGGCATGTTCCTCCAATAGTAAAATGACAAAGGCACTTATCACCTGGGTGACTGCCATGGTAGCAAGGAAGACAGACCTGTAAGTTCCTAGGAACTTACATGACAAGTGCTCCGTAAGTGTTATTGTTGGGGGTATTGAATTTCGTACAAAATAACAGATGTGGGATAGGGCTCTTTACATCATCCTCTGGAAAGAGCTCTCAGACAGCTCCAGGATAAATTGTGTGTGCAGGCCTGGAACATGCGATCTGTTCTGAATTGGGGCTCATTTATCCTGCAATTTGTCTACAGTAATATCAAACATGGAGCTAAAAGAATCTCGTGTACGCTACGTTAATAATTCATTTAGAAATCTGGGAAGACATCTCTGATCCTGCATGTTTTCAGTGCTAGCAGTTCATGCCGCGATCACCGAGCATCTCAAACTGTGACCACACTCACCTTAAGTGAAGGATTTACTCAACACTCTGCTCCCACCAGATCAGATTTTAAAGGTGCATTATCATTCATTAGCCACATGGGGGCATAGAGCTCTAATTTTTACTAATGCCGAGCAAGCTAGGCACCCCACAGCATTAGAAAAAGAATTCCTCAGATACCATATTAATAATATTTCAATAAATCCAGAAACTAAAGGATATTCCCAACACCTTGCACACGAGCAATGTCGCCAATGAACAGAGTTTGTTTGTTTTTGGAGCTTGACCGTGGAGGACTGTGCCCTGGCCGGCAGTTCTCAATGCCGGTGGTCCATTATAACCCCCCCATATGAAGGGTGGGGAGGGGGCGGAGGTTAAAAAAAAAAAATCCCATTATGTCGCACCGCACCCACCTGGGGGCTGCAGCCAGGGAACAGTATCAGCAATTTTTAAAGCTTCCGGGGTGGAGAACCACTGATCTATGGATTAGCAGATCTTGAAAATTACATGAAACACCTGGCTGTCCCCGACGCTTTGAACTCCTGGAGGGTCATGGTCGCTCTATCAGAAAGTAAACAGAAGTTGAAAAACAGGGCAGTAAGCTCATTACTATGGAGCCAATGCGTCCCTAATTTGTCTCCCCATCAGTGCTGCACAGACTCCCGGGCTCCGGCTACATAATTTCAAAGCAAGCAAGAGACCGAGTGCGCCGTTCTGGCCGGGTAGCCGGGGGCTCGTGCCGCCAGGCCTGCGTGTGCCCCGCAACCTTTTACCCCCCACTGCTCTCTCTAACAGCGAGCTGAGGCTGTGTTTGATTTTAAATTCCTCTGACTATAACGTCACAGACATTAGACAATGCAAAGTTAAAAAAAAAAGGCGGGGGGAGGTTTTAGGTCCCATGTGTTCACATTCAATCATCATTATCTCTTCATCAAAAAAATAACCACGATGAAATATTAGGTTTATTAATCCGTCCAAAACAGACGAAGCTGCTTAGCTGCCTTGCCTGGCCCCTGACTTCTCCGGTTGCTGAGTATCTGCCTGGTCCTGATTCATCTGCTAGATACAGTAAGGAACGTTCTCAGCTTAGCTGTTGAAGCTGGGCATCAGCTAGTTCTTGGAGCCTTGGGGCTCACTTAGATGAAGGACAAAGAAATGAGGGCAGTGCTGGGACTGGTCAGGCTTAGGTGACTCACGCTACACCCCACCACGTTCTGGAAGGAACATGGGAGGGCTAGAGGGTCTGCAGAGCTCACATAGTCTGACACTCCTGCACCGTCTACAGAGCAGGCAGCGGGGGCCGGGAACCTGCCCAGCCACGCTCCATGGTCCGTACCGCAGCTGCTCCTGCGGCCAGCTCTCCTAGCCCCCAGGCCATGGAATATTCCAGGGCATCGCTGTCAAAGCAACGCGTCCAGGGTGCTTGCTTTTGTTGCCAGCACCCTCAAAGCGACCCCCCACCTTCTGGGGGGCTCGTCGCTCGAGTTAGGACTCTCACACTCACGGCCTACGACATGCCTGTCCTTGCTCATAATTTTATCGACGAGTCTGGATTCCTCCTCTCTGTCCCTTCCCTCCTGATGTCCTTGGTTACTGGTGTTGGAATGTTCTTCTTAGCAAAACACTAAAACCAAATGTTCGTCCCATGTGCGTGTGTGGTGAACTCAATAGACACCGGTAACTGAAAAATACAGAGAAATTCTTTTTCTAATGCTGCTGTCGGCGGCCCGGGAAGGGAGGGTGTGGAGTGTGAGCCAACAGACAGTGCTGTTTCAGCTTTAAACTGTTTGTAGCTGTTCTATGAAGAGGAGGCTGGAGAGAGAGAGGAGAAAGGGAATTTGCAGCCTAGGCTCATCTGTAAATGAGTTTTGTGCAACAATAAAGCTTGGCGGTAGAAGCACCAGGCGGTTCTTGCTAATTAGACAGACGTCTCCCACTGAAGCCACTGGAAACAGGAACAAACGGTCTCTCCGTGTGGCAGGATGGAGGACTCCTGCCCTGTTTTTGTTCATCAGAGGCTCTGCAATCCGCAGCAAATGGCTTCCCTCTGGACTTTCGGCTGCTTCATCTGGCGATGAAGACATCTTTGCCCGAAAGCCAACCAGACGATCTACCATGTTCAACCCCAGAGGTCAGGCCTTTGAGGTTAATACATTAGAACTTTCCAAACTGTATTTTTTAGGGCACTCTTGTCTGTGAGATGTTTATAGGCCTTTCTTAAGAAAATAATTTGGGGGAATTTCAGGCTTAATCAAAATTAACGTCTTTGAAAAAGGCAGTCTCTCTGAGCCATTCATGTACTTGGCCCATGAACCCCTAAGTGGGGATAGTAATGTGTTCTTCCCCAAACAGCTGAACGCAGATGCTTCTAAAGAAAGGAAGGCTTGGGCACCTGGGTGACTCAGTTGTTAAACGTCTGCCTTCAGCTCAGGTCATTGTCCAGAGTACTGGGATCGAGTCCCACATTGGGCTCCCTGCTCTGCGGGGAAGCTGCTTCTGCTTCTCCCTCTGCCTGCCACTCTGTCTACCTGAGCTCTCTCTCCGTCAGATGAATGGATAAAGTCTTAAAAGAAAGAAAGAAAGAAAGAAAGAAAGAAAGAAAGAAAGAAAGAAAGAAAGAAAGAAAGAAAAGAAAAGAAAAGAAAAGAAAAGAAAGGCAGGCAGGCTTATTTGCAGCTCATAAGACCCCGAGCTGTGTAGAACGCAATGGGGAAAGGCTGTAATAAACGGTCGGGAGAAAATAGGTCATCTTTAAGTGAAAAGACTAGGAGAGAAGGTACTAAAGAAAGTTGCAGATCTACACCCTTTCTCATTACAACTGCTTCCGTTTTTCCTAGAATTCTCAGCCAGAGAAGTCACTGTTCATCACTAAAGTAAAACTCCTGATCTCTTGAACTTGCTCTCTCGTGCTAAAACTTCTTGTGTAGTTTAGTGTAACACACTAAAAGCTTTTAAGTAGTACAAGTCATTTCTCCGGGAAGGAAACAGACGACTGCGTTCTGGGGACTGACCTAACACAACAGACGGCTCACTTCAAAGACACAGGGACAACTTCTCGGCCCGGCTTGTTGCTGGGCCCCCCACCCGGGTCTACATGGCCAAAGCAGGAGGGAGGAGGTGAGTGCCTGCGACCGGGCCCACCTTACTTATCCCTGTGCTCGGGCAAGAGCCCTCCCTACAGCGTCACACAGGGAGGCCACCCGAGAACAAAGAACATTTCAGTGGGAAACTCTCATGCTGTCTCCGAAAGTTCCAACCGGCTTCTCTGGTTCTCTGTGAGGTAAAGGCCGGGTGCCCGGGCAGACCAGCGCCAGGTGGGAACCGCTCCTGGGTGAGGCTAGGTCCTGTTATTTGGGGATCCGTCCTATCTGATCCCACCCTGACACTCGAGCGGTAAGCATCTGTGGTTGCAGTTTCCGAGGGTTAACGTCTAGGTTGGGTTGTTCAACGCTGCCCTTCATGCCCAAGTCAACAGGGTTCACCTGGACAGAAACGTAAGGCAGAGACAGTGGAGTCGGCTGCACAGTCCCTGGGCTTCCTGGCTCGGAGCAGAGCTACAAACCCCATCCCCAAATGAAAGCTAGAAAGCTGCTTTCTTGTGGCTCATGTTCAAATTGGCCCATGAATAAAGTCAGTGGCGAAAAGGCTGCACTTTATTTTTCAAAGGATTATCTCCTCTCATTAAAGGAGATGATCCAATAGGTAAGCTCCACACCCTGCCCCTCTCCCACCTTCTCCGTCAGGGGACAACAATGAAGTGACTTTAATTTTGAGTTAAAAAAAAAAAAAAAGGCCTGCAAACATTTTTCCTCCATCAACCCTTCTACCCAAAAGACTGTTCGTCCCTGTTCAAAGCGCCTCTGGGCAGGCAGGCTGCACATGCTTTAGACTTGAAGAAGTGTCCCCAGGCCCGCTGATGCATTCATGTTATTCCAGACTGCCTGATCCTGAGACGGCTCCAGACACACTCTGCATCTACTTCTAACACACGGTGGCTTCCTCATGACTCAACCCGCCCCTTCTCAGAATTTTGCTTTGTAGTTTTTCCATGTGAGCAGCTGTCCCCCAGCTGTTTGCTGTCCTCAGCTGATGGCAACTGTCTTCCACTTTTTTCCAAAATTTCGGGCTACACCCAAGAGTCACCTTCTCCCGAGTGTCCATACCGTTCAGCCTTCCCAGCTCCTTGGCTTCTCAGTACAGATGATTTGCCCAGAAATCCCTGCCCCACTCAGAGAGAGTCCAAGGCCCAGCCAGCCTCTCCGGACAGACAGTAACCTGTCCCCTCCCAAGAGGGACGGGTTAGAGCTGTGCCCCGAGCACAGGAAGATGGGAGCAGCTTCCCGCCCTGGGAGTGTCGGATACAGGAGCACAGAGGCTCCTTCTTCCAGACTTAAAGGAGTGACCCAGCCTTCGAGCTGATCCATTCCCTGGGTGAGAGACGTGTCAGTTGAATCGGGTTGATGGAATGTGGATCAGCTTCTCAAACTTTGAAGGCCAGCTTTTAACCTCATTGCACTTGACTATTTGCAAAACACAATAAAAACCAATGACTAGCAAAAGACGACAAAATACAAGCATTGATCTTTGGACTGGTGTCTACAAATGGGTATAAACACGCCTGAACACTCAACTTCTGTTTTTATGCAATCAGAAACCAAGTAACAAATAGTTCTGGGCAGGCATAGAGGGTGGGCTGTACGTTAAGCAGCGTTGATGTATGTGTGGACCTGACAGGACATGTTTCCTAGTGATAGTCAACCCATTCTCGGAGAAACACGGCCTCCTCTCGTCTCATCTGAGTGTGGTCCCAGCATCTAGCTAAGTTCTACTGATTTCCACCTGAGCACACATATCCACATGGTGGAGCATTTCCTCAAATACACACCAGCTCACAACCCTCACTGCCAGCTTCACTCCACTGGGGCTCCACCTTGTGTCCCACCCCTCTCTTAACCCAGGTCCCACCTGCCCTTTGTGCAAATGCCCCTTTCTGTCCACTGCTCCCTTTCTTGTTGCTTATTTTCAAATTGGCCCACAAATTAATGTCAGTGGCTGAAAGCCCGCCCCGGTGGGCTCCCAAGGGCCTATTCATGGGGAAGTGTGGCTTGCCCCACTCACCTGTGTCATTGGGGTATTTGTCTCCCCGGGTGCATGTCCTCCCGTCGTCCTCCTGGATGTAACCTTCCCGGCATTCGCAGCGGTAGCTGCCCACGGTGTTGATGCACGTGTGCGCGCACAGCGTCTCATTGCTGGTGGCACACTCGTCGATATCTGGGTTTGGACCAAAGGCAGAGAATGTTCCGGTTCAGAGAACGCTCTTCCCACACGACCCATGACATTCGGCATGGCCCTCCCGTGAACGTCTGCAAAGGGCCCTCTGCCAGCCTTGGTCAGGGAAGGCTGCACTAGAGCAGGACGCTAGAGACAGGAGCCAGAGCACCTGGAGTGCCCCGGGCCGTGTCACCATGGTGCCAGGCTGATCAGTGGTAGGCCTTCTGGTCGGGGCTCTGCCACTGCCATGTCACGTGGCCTGGTGTGAGTGTTGCCAGCCCTCGAAATTCCCATCTACAAAATGTGACCATGATGCCAGCCCGAAATACCTGGCTGGGCTCCTCAAAAGAGGAAATGAGTGGATAGAGAGCAACACTGTTTGAAAAGCGAGCATCAGGGCCGTGATTTTCTGTAAGGACCCGAGTAGGCTAAGGGTTTTTTTTTTTTTTTTTTTTTCTGGTCTCCTCCCCACTCCCCACCTTTATGGTTCTAGGTTCGGAGCAGCAGGATGGTGACCCAAGGTCAGTTATGAATGGCTCCTCCCCAGTTAAGAAATGTAATGAAATCTGAGAAAAGGCACTTCTGGTGAAAGAAAATAGTCACAATGGATCTAATGGAGAGTTTTCCCCAGGAAATTTCGGGGTCATCCATGACCCAGACGGACCGCCCGTGAGTGGTGGAAACGAGCCATGAGACCATCAAACAAGTTACCCGTCAGAGTCCAATAAACCGTGCACATCACAGACTTGCTCCCCTGCGGAATGGGGAACTGTTTCCCAGCAGGGGAAGAGAGGGAGGCCCCGGTCTGTTTCCTGCTCCCTGGTTGAAGACATCAGGGGTTGGGGCTGCGGGGGACATTACATGACACTCGGTCCTGTGTGCACGTTGGGGAGGGGGGCAGACAGAGCTCAGCCCTGCCCTTCAGGATGTGGGTGATGCCCCAGCCCCTCTCAGGACCAGCTGCCTGGGACCCACCTGGGCACGCCAGGGGGCGTGGTCCTTTGGAAGTTCACCTGGCTGTATGCACTGTCGCCTGTGGATTAAGCGTGACACCGGAGCTCCCACAAACTGAAAGCAGAGCCCCCACGCCTGGGACCTCAGGGAAACAGCGTGGGGCACCATGCTCCCTGTGGGAGGTGTCACGGGTCCCGGGTCCAGCCACTTGGTGGTCTCACCCCTCTTTGTCAGTGCAGGGAGCTACCATCAGTGCCACCCGGAGAGCTAGGAGGCCCACGTCTAGAATGTCTCCAGTGGGACGCTCTAAAGCCTCATCCCAGCTCGCTTAGTCTCCACCCGGACCCCCCGCCTGCTCCTCAGCTACCCTCCAGCTCAATCTCCAGCTCGCCTGTGCACGCCGTCACCAGAGACGCTTGTGTAAGTGCAGATTTCCGGACCTACCCTCAGGCCCTGGAGACGAGGCCGGGAATCTTGTTGGAAATCAAGGACCCCCCAGATGTTTCTGAGGCAGGTTAGCCACGGACCCACCACACTTGGAAACGTGGCTCCAGGGGACCATCACCATCACCCCGTCTTCAAGGTGAAGAGGGCATGGCTGGACAGCCCCGCCAGCGCGGGAAGGACGCGGCCGGTGGCGACCGACAGTGCTGAGCCCGCTCAGCGGCAGTCCAGGTGGCTGCCTCCCCGCCAGTCTGCCTGCCACATGGGCCCTCCCTCGTCCCCCGCCTCTCTGCCTGGCCTTCCGAGAGAATGTGGGGTCTCGCCTGTCCGTGTTTTGACGTTTCTGCCCACTTCTATCCCATTTGACACTGTTCTTGTTTTCACTTGCTAATGCTCCCCTTCTCCCGCCCTCCGAGCTCCCTGCCTGTTGGGATCTCGCAGGTACCAGCTCCCGGAAGAATTCCTCGGCCGAGGCTGGTTCCGTCAAGGCAGTGACGGCTGGCGTGATACTATCGGAGTGTCGGGGCATAAAGGAAGAAGCAAAGATCAGAGCCGCCCGGGGAGCTGGCTCCAGGGATGGCGTGTCTCCAGGAAAGGGCCGAATCACCAGCCCCGGGGCTGGAACATTCGCGGGTGCTGCCAACACACCCAGGCAGTAGGGCTTCTCGCGCCTCCGGTGTCTCTCCCGGTCGTACCGGAACCCGGGGTAGCAGGTGCACAGCACTCGGCCGAAGTTGTCGGTGCATTGCTGCTCACAAGGGGCCTCGGCGCACACGTCGTAATCTGTAAAAGACAGGGTAAGGGCAGGCTCACGTCAGCCACGGTCGTTCCGCAGACGGGGCGGCGGCGCTGGGCCTGGGTCTGGCACAGACCTCCTGGCTGCAGTCCCCTGGGGGCCTGTGGACGTGCCCAGCTCTGTGTATGAGGGCGGTAAGCCTTCGGGCCACGGGCTGCCTTTTAAAAGTACTGTGTCTGGGAGCTTAGTGCTCAGGCTGGCCGTGGAGAAAGGCAAACCCCATCCCTGCGATTTTCCCCCCGGGGCCATCTCCTCATCCCCTGGGGTCCGCCGCTCATCTGGATGGCCCCCGGCCCTGCAGCAGCACCTGCCGGCCTGTCCGGGCTTTTTCAGCAGCTGCAGTAGAGACGGGGAACTCCTTCCAGATGCACATCAGAGAACAGGAGGCCGTGGTGAGGGGCGTAGGCACCGTGGGAGAGCGTGAGGAAGGGAGGTCATGTAGGCGAGGAGGGGCGGGAGGGAGGTTTTGGAACAGGGCTGGTGTGAGTGATGCAGGCTAGTGCCCGTGTGTGTCTCTGTGACTGTGCGGGTGTGCGTGTGTGTGTGCAGACCCTGCATGCTGAGGAGGGGCTGGAAATGGCTGGAGGTCTCTGGATGGCCTCCGACTTGAAGAGAATTAAAACATCTCCTCCTCCCAGTCCTTACGAACGGATATTTAACAAGCCTCTGAAGGGACTTTGGCTGGAAGTCAGGAGCTCAGGCTGCACCGCCTTGGCCTCCGGACCAGAGCCAGCAGCTCCGTCCCCGCGCTGTCTTGCCCGGGTGCTGACAGATGAACGATCCTCGGGCGCGGGCTAGGCCTGGTCTGCTCCGCCGCACGGGAAGGTGGAACGGGTGGGTTGGCCAGCCTCCCCGCGGCGGGGTCCCTGTGGCAGGCATCCTACCGCTCTCATGAGGACCTGGAAGCCTGCCCCGGCTAAATCCTTTCTGTGATGATGGCACCTCTGCTTTCCTGCCAGTCAAACACGGCTTCCTCCACTAACTATCACCTCTAGGGAGTCAATGGTGGCTCCCTATTTTTTATTATTATTTTCAAAAGATTTTAAAAAATTTATTTGAGACAGGGAGACCAGAGAGGGAGGGTGGGGCGGAGACGCAGGCGCCCTGCTGAGCAGAGAGCCGGACGCAGGGCTTGATCCCAGGACCCTGAGATCATGATCTGAGCCGAAGGCAGGTGCTTAGCTGACTGAGCCACCCAGGGGCCCCCAACCAGCCCATGTATTGGGCTCTGTATTTTTCTCTTGCTCCCATGTTCTGCCTTATTTCTGGCAGGCCTCCTCTGGCGCAGGCTAGGAAGCATGCCGCTTTATGGGGCGGACTGTGGGTTCTGCAGCCAGCCCTCCCGACCCTGCTACTCTCTTTGTGACCCTGAGTCCCTTCAGCCTCAGCCTCTCACCTGTATACCAGGCGGCAGTAATACAGCCTTCACGGTGCTTTCATGAAGGTTGCCTGGGATCATGCCTTCCGCACGCTCCCCGCCACACAGGAAAAGCTCAACCTGGTCTTCTGCTTCCTTTATGAGTAACTCTTACTGTTGTCTGGGTATGTGGCAAGGACTGTGTCCCCTGGAGGGACGGGCACTACTCTCTTCCCACAGTTTACGCTCCATTAATAACTGTTGAGCTAGAACAAATCAGATTATCCTATCACTTGGCAAATCAAAATAAGACAGCGGGGCTCGGCAGAGCAGATATGGCTGGCAACCGCTCCTCCCCTCCGCGGTGGCAGGGCAAAAGTAGCCATGGATAATACTTATGTGTAGGAGTATGGTTGTGTTTCAATAAAACTTTATTTACAAAAAGAGCCAGATCTGGCCCAGGGCGGCTGACTTTTGACTTGGAGACACATGTGAGGCAACAACAGTCTTAAACGCACCCTTCTCCTCAGCACACTTGTTCAGAAATTCTAGTCTCTATAACTCTCCGCAGTGGTTAATTTTCTGAGTTGATGTGGCTCGGCCACAGTAGCCAGACCTTTGGTCAAGCATCGTCTACATGTTTCTGTGGGCATATTTGTTAGATGGGATCCACATGTAATTCGGTCGAGTCTGAAACAAGCAGTTTGCCCTCCAGAATGTTGGTGGGCCCATCCGATCAGGTAAAGGCCTTCCTAGGAAAGAAACCCCACTTCCCCCAGGGGAGAGGGAATTTAGGAGGCAGATGGCCTTTCGACTCCAACTGGAACTTTCTTCTGGGTCTCCAACCTGTCCTATGGACTTCTGAGTTGCTCGCCTCCACGATCTCGTCAACTAATTCCTTTGAATAAGCTTCTGTTTCTCTGGACAATCCTAACAGATACGCTATCTTTTCTCAAGTTCCACATCTGTATGTGGCGTTCTTGCTAGTGGAAATCTTTAGGACTACAGAGATCTTCGGTAAGAAGCCCCCACACACAGACTTATTCCCACAGATGAAAATGCTGAAGTGTTCTAGTGACGGCAACAGAGGCGAGGAAGAGTGTTAGCTATGGCGAGGCTCTGCAGTTCTCGGGCACCACAGTCCCTGCTGAGGGGGAGGGGAGACTACTTTTAGGCTCTGATGTTTGAGGCCACAGCACTTAACATTTCAAGAAATCCTAAGTATAGGGGCGCCTGGGTGGCTCAGTGGGTTAAAGCCTCTGTTTTTGGCTCAGGTCATGATCTCAGGGTCCTGGGATTGAGCCCCGCATTGGGCTCTCTGCTCAGCGGGGAGCCTGCTTCCCCCTCTCTCTCTGCCTACCTCTCTGCCTACTTGTGATCTCTCTGTCTGTCAAATAAATAAATAAAATCTTAAAAAAAAACAACAACCCTAAATAGGTGGTACCCATGTAATGTGTTTTTACTTAGGCCGGGCGAGGTCCTTAGCTGGGATCTTAAATAGACTGGCCTAAACTTCGTTTTCTTAGTATCTGCCAATGGAAATATAAAGGACACAGCTGCAGACTGAGAAAAGCTGGCTTATAAAAGAATGCAATTATTTTGCATTTTTGTGCATTTTGTGGATTTTTTTTTCCCCTTTTCCCCACCATGCTCTAACCAACAGAACTGGCCAGCAGTGAGAAATTCAGTCTCAGAGAGCCCCGAGGCCACATAAACCATCTTATGGAAAGTGATTTCCTAACCAACCTTCCTAAAGCAGCTTTCTCAAAAGTCCCAGCTATGATTCAATGAGCTGCTCTACCCGAAGAGAGCGGTACACGGCGGGTGGCGGGGATTCATTTATTTCTCACCGAGACAAGAAAGTGCTCTCTGTGAGAGAATGGAACGGAAACTGGCTTGGCTGGGCTCCTGGTCCTCCGCGGAGCCCTAGCTTCTTGCGGGAGAGTGAAGAAACCCGTTTCTCAATACCCACCCGCCTCTGCTCCGCCTCAGGCAAACCAATCTCCCGCTCTCCAGACAGTTCTTAGGGTTCTCTGGATCAGCGCTAGGATCTTCCACAGCATTCCTCCTCCTGCTTGTCCAGGTCCTGGGCAGCCTTCCTTGATCGGCCGGCTCCCCCTCCTTCCCGAGACCCCCTCGGATGGCCCTGGATCCTCTGGGCTCTTTGCCCACTCCAAACACTTGCTGCTCTGAATGCCTTCACCACACAGGTCGTGGTTATTATTAAAAACAACAGCAGGAACCTCCATTCATCAAACGCTTAATAGGAGCCGGCTTCCGTTCCAAGTACCTTACATGTGGGAAGATTCTTAAAACAACCATGAGTCAAGTACTAATATTTTCCCACAAAAACGAAGCTGGATGTGTGTTACGAACGGAATCCTTGTGGCTCCTGAAATTCACATGTTGCAATCCTAACCTCCAAGGTGATGGTCTGAGGCGGCGGGGCCTTTGGGAGGGACTTAGATCATGAGGTAGAGGCCTCATGAAGGGGCTTGGTGCTTTTATAAAGAAGCCCCAGAGAGCTCCCCCACCCCTTTAGCCACGCAAGGACACAGCAAGAAGGTGGCTATATGAATCAGGAAGCTCACACCAGACATGGAGCTTTCCAGGGTCTTGGTCTTAGACTTCGCCTCCGGAACTATAACAGAAATAAACATCTGTGGTTGAAGCCACCAGACTATAGTATTTCTGTTAGAGCAGCCAGAATGGACTAAGGCAATATGGAAAGTGCAATTAAAATTCAGGTCTCTTGGGATGCCTGGGGAGCTCACTGGGTTAAGTGTCTGCCTTCAGCTCAGGTCATGATCCCAGGGTCCTGGGGTAGAGCCCCACATTGGGCTCCCTGCTCAGTGGGGAGTCTGCTTCTCCCGCTGCCTGCTGCTCCCCCTGCTTGTGCCCCTCCTTTCTCTCTGACAAATAAATAATAATAAAAATAAAGTCTTTAAAAGAAATTCAGGTCTCTCTGATTCCATGCTGTCTATACCCCTGTCTCCCCAGCTTGAGGGTGTGGGCTTTGAGGTCTGGGCCCAGGTCTGACCCTGCTCTGTCTTGCTAGAGCTGGGCTGGGCGCAGGGCTTGAAGGGGCTTTGAGTTTAGCATATGAAAAGCACAGAGGGAAGTGGGAGGATGCTTCTGTCCTAATTGTGTATGAAATGCTGATTACGGAAATAGAGCTTCTGCAACTTAAAACCTGAAACACATGTGTATTGTTTGTATATATCGAGGATGCTCAACATATGTGTATAAGTTGTGTGACAATTTAGCTAGAGCATGCTACATGTAGCCAAACTGGCACTAGAAGAATTTAATGCCAGAAAAACCGAAATTACACATAGATACACCACATACATCCTCTGTACATCTGAACTTTATAGACATCTAATGACTAGTTCCAAACAAGGTGAGAAGACAAAATCTTTTATATGACATACCTTCTGGGATGCATTGTCCAAGAACAAATTTATATCCTTTGCAGCATTTTTTCCTAAGAGACAAACAAAAACATATTTTAAATGGGATGTTAGATTAACAGTATAATTCTTTTCAGTTATTGAATGACTTGTGCCCGAGAAAAAGTGAAGCCTAAGGGAAAGAAGGGGTTGTGTAGTTTTAAGGGAAGCAGAGATAAAAAGGGGAAATATTATCACTAGCACATGGTCATATCTTCCAACAGCAGGATGCCCTTTTCACCATGTAATATATAAAATTAATCACTTGAATCCTATAAAGTGGATTAACACAGAGACTTCAAGACACTTAGATCAGACGATCAGAGGCCTCCAGGATACAAAGGAAATTGGAGGTTGGCCAGGCCCCTCAGCCTACAAGCCAGGAGTTCACATTACTTGCTAATTATAACAATTAGCTAATAATAACTAGATAATCATAACACAATGATGGCTAGTTATAATAATAATAAAAAAGACTGAGGGGGTGCCTGTGTTGCTTGGTCCTTGAATGTCTGCCTTCGGCTCAGGTCATGATCCCAGGGTCCTAGGATCAAACCCTGGATCAGCCTATTTCTCCTTCTCCCACTCCCCCTGCTTGTGTTCCCTCTTGCTGTGTTTCTGTCAAAAAAAAAAAAAAAAAAAAAAAGACTGAGGCTTGAGCCAATGCATTCTTCCTCTCATCTGGGTGCTTGCTTTATACCTGCACCCCTTAAGGTACTGAAGGGGTATCTAAATTATTTGAATTAAAAAAACAGCAAACAGACATTCATTCATTCATTCATTTTGAGAGTGAGCACTTGGGAACGGGGCAGAGGGAGAGAGAATCTCAAGCAGACTCCGTGTTGAGTATGGAGCCCAACACAGGGCTTGAGCTCACGACCCTGAGCACATGATCTGAGCCAAAATCAAAAGTTGGACGCTTAACCAACTGAGTCACCCAGGTGCCCCCCAAAACAGGCAATTCTAATGAAAACTTCCAAGACTTGTATCTCTGCTTGAGTTAGAGAAATGGTGCCATTAGTTCAAAATGTAGGTCTCCACTGGAAAGATTATGTCTCCGGTATGGAGTTATATGCTTCTAACAGACCAACCCCCTACAGACAGTAACTCTAAACTCTGGACAAAACCGAAGAAGCCTACCACCGGTAGGTTCTGGTGAGTAAAGACAGGCAGGCAGGATTTAAGAGGAGAGCTGAAATTCTGAACAAGGGACCAGCCCAGGCTAAGTTTCGTGCTTTTGTCTATCATAGTGCCTATCAGAGTTGCTGTGTGGTGTGGAAAGCTCAAACACAGGGAACCCTCGGTGTGATTCGGCTCGATCAAATGGAGGACAAAGCTGAGGCAACAACAGGCATGAAAATTGAGGGAAACTCTGGAAAGGCGAGTGCTGGAGAAGGGGAGATTTATATTCTGTGTATATATTCTGCCCAAGCTCTCGTAAGCCCTGACCCAGGTGCAAGGAGCAGACTCAAAACAGCTCCGTTAAATACAACGCAGACTGGTTGAAGGCGTGGGCTGCCGCCGACTGTAAGGCAGTCTTCACATTACATCCCACCGAGCTACTTGCCTGCTGAGAGGAAAAGACCAACACTTCTTGGATGAACAGAACAACACCCTGGGTCTCCACAACATCACTTGGACAAATGTGACCCATTCTCAAGCGAAAGAAAACCAAGAATGCCAACTCCAATTCCAGATGTTGGACTTATCAGACACAACGTTAAAGCAGCTGTTACAATGATGTTTGATGTTATAAGGGAAAATACCCTTGTAATAAATAAAAAGGCAGGAAATCTAAGAGAAATACAAACTATGAAAAGAAGAAAATATAAGAGCTGGCAAATAGATTAAATTAAAAAAAACCCATCTTGCTGGATGAGTTTAACAACTGAAAGGTGCTAGGAAGTGGGAAAAAAACAGTGAATTTGAAGATACAGGCATAAGAATTATCCAATTTTTAAGAATTTTTTTAAAAATTTTCATTTCTAAAGATTTTATTTATTTATTTGACAGAGAGGGAGAGAGACAGACAGCATAGCAGAGGGAGCAGCAGGCAGGGACTGAGGAAGAAGCAGGCTCCTCACTGAGCAGGGAGCCCGATGTGGGACTTGATCCTGGGACCCTGGGATCACAGCCTGAGCTGAAGACAGACGCTTAACCAACTGAGCCACCCAGGCGTTCCAGGAATGACTCAGTTTAAAGAGAAAAAAATGGTTTAAAATGCACCATGCCTCAGTCCCTAAGACAGTTTGAAAAGCTACAATGTATGGTATTTGGAGTTCCAGAAGGTGAGGAGAGAGAAAATGGAGCCAAAAACAAATCTGAAAAGTGGTTGAAACATCCCAACTTGATTGCCTGCCTGGGTGGCTCAGTCAGTTAAGCATCTGCTTTTGGCTCACGTCATGATCCCAGGGTCCTAGGATTGAGTGCAGAGAGCCCACTCCTCCCTCTGCCCAGGGCCCAGCCCAACCCCCCGGGCCCCCCCGCTCAGGCTTGTGCTGTCTCTCTGAAATGAATAAAATCTTAAAAAAAGAGGAAATATTCCAAATTTCATGAATAACATAAATTTAGACTAAAAATGTTTAGCAAACCTGAAACAGGTTAAATACATACGCACACACACACATACAAAATGTCTAGAGACATCATAGTCCTCCTGCTGAAAAGTAAAGAGTAAACCTTGAAAGCAGGCCGAGAGAAAGTGCACAGCATTGAAGCGTGTGGCCATGTGCACTGTTCATCAAAAGTGATGGTAACCAGAAACAGTGGGAGGTCATCTTTTAAGTGCTGAGAAAACAAACCAGCCTGCCGATCTGGAATTCTATATCCGGAGAAAATACCCTTCAAGAATGAAGATGAAATGAAGACGTTCCAGATTAAAGAAAACCAAGCATTCATCACCAGCAGGGCTGGGAGACAAGAAACGCTAAAGGGAGCCCTTCAGAATGAAAGACCGGGTACCAGCGGGAAACTTGGATTTTTAAAAAGGAATGAGATGCTTTATGCTTGGGAAGTGTGTGGGTACGTATAAAAGACTATTTTTTTCATGCTTATTTTATTTTTTTTCACACTTAACTATTTTAAAGCAAAAATGATACCACTGTCATGTAGGATTCGTGATGCAAGTAAGAGCAACAAATAAAGCTGCAGAATTAAACAACGGCGGGGTTGTAAATGGGCTCCCATGGTCACAAAATGTGTACACTGTGTGTGAAAATGGGCAAAGCTGACATTTCCACTGCAGCAGACATTCCCCTTTGTTCTTCCCTCTCTCCTTTCCTTCTCTCCCATTCTTTCCCAGCTGGTTTCCTGGTAAGCTACCCTTGATCACTTCCAAAATAGGTATGTTAATTCAGAAGCCAAGAATTAACCTGGGTGTGGTGAATTTGCAAATCTCCAGAATATAGCCCAAGATCTTCTGCATTGACTATAAAGGTTAAACTAAAAAAAAAAAAAAGAAAAAAAAAAGACTTCTTGTAACTGTAAGAGAAATCATATTCAAGGTTATTCCCATTGAAATATCACTCTCGATTATTTGTATTTGGACATGCTTTCTAGGTGGGGAGAAAGGGAGTTCAATATGGTCCAGCGATCAGGAAGAACACATTGCCTGTAGTCTATGGAAGCCGCCATAGACTTATACGCCATAACATCGTCTGTATGTTGTGGTGAATATGGGGGCAGAAACCACGGATTTGGGAAATTAGGCGTTATCTGGGTCCTAAAGCAAATTTCCACCTTTGTCAAATGGTCAGAACCTTCCACCAGGTCAGACAAAGCTTTCTACCTAACAAAAGTTTGACACACTTAAATGTATGTTTTCCATCACATTTTAGTAAGACAATAATTTAATAACATTACTTTCTACTTTTACAAATTATTGGTCAATTTTATTTATTTTTTTAGGATTTTATTCTTAAGTAATTTCATACCCAACATGGGGTTTGAACTCACAACCCTAAGATCAAGAGTTGCATGCTCTCCCACTGAGCCAGCCAGGCTCCCCTGTCAAATTAATCTTTGTAGACTGGTCGGCTAGGCAGGTTACCACTCATAGGAGAAACGTCGGCAATCTCTTCCTAAAACTTTTATTTTTTTAAAGATTTTATTTATGTATTTGAGACAGAGAGAATACGAGAGAGAGAGAGAGAGAGAGAGAGAGAGAGAGAGAGAGAATGAGCAGGGGGTAGGGGAAGAGGGAGAAGCAGGCTCCTTGCTGAGCAGAGAGCCTGATGCGGGGCTCTATCCCAGGACTTTGGGATCATTGCCTGATGAAGGCAGTTTATCACCCAACTGAGCCGCCCTCTTCCTAAAACTTTAAAAATTTTTAAGACTTTTATTAAATCCATGTATAAACTTTATATAAAATGTATCAAAAATGTATACAATGTATACAACTTAACAAACATCCCAGCTGCTCAGAGAGCATTCTGAAGACCATCTGGGGATAGCAGCACAACCTCATCTCTCCCTGAAACATTTCTCATGTGCAATCCAGCTGCCGTGGACAATCTTACTTCAAAAGCATAGTAAGTGGGCTTCCATGATAAAAACCAGTGGCATCTGGGATGCTCCCGAATCAGACCTGAGTGAAATAACTAAGGGTCCCCTCCCTGCAAAAGACGCATTTGCCAATCTCTATGTGTACACTCAGTATAGATTATTTTGTATCTTTCCTCAGCATATTTTATGTTTTATATATATATATATGTGTGTGTGTGTGTGTGTGTGTGTGAGATTTACTGCTATGAAGGATGTGTGGCAATGTCCAGAGTTTTCCAATTAAACATAATTTCCCAACACCTCCAAGTGATTTATAATTTTACACAAGGGAAGCCCCTGGGGTGGAAATTTACGATTATTATTATTTCTAACAGAGGTAGAGGACCTACCTTTACAGTCCATGAAATTTAACTCTGTCTAGTTTTCCATGGTTTAAGAAAGTCCAAGTTCCTAATAATCAGAAAGAAAACTGCTTGATAGGACAAATCATTAAAATTTTACAGCTCGCTCTTACTGTATTACCTGAAGCTGTCCTACAGAAGACAGTTAGAGGAAGAACAGGGCCCTAGATTATCTGAAACTCAAACAAATTACGAGAAAGTTGGATGGAGGGGAAACACATGTTTTTGATACATCTTAAGTACAACGGCACATTTAAACATATGGTTCTATTTGTCTATTTCTATTTAAACAGTGCACCTAACATACAGCCGCTGAGTTTGATGGCATTTTAAAGTTCATGCACATGCGACCCTTACAACAATCTTTCTTTCTGTGTCCAAGACCTCATACTTGGGCATTCTGATCTTTCTGAGCATTGTGAAGGCTTGGGATTGTCCATTTAGGGGAGCCCAGAGTAATCTGTCATTTACCTTTGTATGAAATTAAAGAACAGTGATTTGATATGCTTTCCAAAGGCTACAGAGCTCTACCAGGAGAAGATCTAAGCTTCAGTATGGCCATGTTGCACTTAAATACCTGCTCAGTTAAGAATTAACCTCCCCTTGGCTGTTTTTTTCTCCCTTGCATACCTAACTCCATCTCTCTGCTGATGAGAAGGAGGTCTGACACCGCAGGGTACCCTCCTGCTTCTCTAGAGTTCCCGGGAAGACAGCATTACATTGCACGTTCAACACCCATCCAACATAAGCCACCATTTAAAATAAACCATGAAATATTCCAAAGTATAAAAAAATAAACACTGGCTGCACATGTCATGCCATTTCAAAGATTACTCACAACATAATTTATGTATAACGAAGTCAAGATAGCCAAAGTAAAATCCCCCTTTTGTTATGCAAGCGAGGCACTTGTTAGACCCAGCTACACACATGGCCGTGTGGTTTTTATCTTTAAGAAAAACAAACGAAGATGGGAAAAGCTCATGTGGATTCTGGGGAGCCGGTCCCTCTTAATCCACTTCATGTGTCATGGCTTGGTTTTCCAAATGCAGATGCTTTTCCCGTCTCTTGGCGAGGAGAAGTGGTGATCCAAGGGGTGGTTACATATAAAGGGCGACATGTGCTAATCAGGAAAGTCTGTGGAGGCTTCCCCTGGGTACCCCAGAGCATGAACACACACACAGAATCATAAATAGAAATAGTGCAGCCAGAGATCTATCCCAGCAACCAAGTGTGTGTGAGAGCTTTTGGAAGGAAAAACAGAGTCGGGAAAATGAAGATGATAGAGATACCATCATTTGACTGTGTGCTGTGAGCAGAGTCTAGAAAAGATTTTTTTTTTTAAAACTGCCTATAGAGTTAGAGGATGAGAAGGGACCTTGAAAGGTCAACTGAGTTATAGGGCAAGAAACATTTCAACACTTGCTCCACCGCAATAGTAAATTTTCCCAAGATTTATTTCAGGTTTCCTTTGCCTGGCTGTCCAGATATGCACCAGACAGATCAGAACTTTTTTTTTTTTAAGGTCTGCACTTTTTAGAGTATTTTAGGGTTCTCTGTGCCAAGCCCCATGCGGTGGATGAAGCAATGGCTCTGGGGTCAAGCACATCTGGTTTACAGTTCTGGCCCTGTTATTTAAAAAGCTTGTGATGTGATTTGGGGCTCATCTCTTTAACTCGCTGAGATGCAGATGCCTTATGGATAAAACATGAATAATAATATCTGCTTTGCAGAATTACCACAAGGATTACAGATAATAAAGGTGACCAGCATAGGGCCAGGCACAGGGGCAGAACAGTGATGCAGCTGCCACTTTATGAACACAGAAAGAAGACAGCAGAACCCAGTCTTCCCAGATGCCTTCATCTTGGGACTTGTCTCTTCTTTCCACTTCCTATTCAGTGGCTGAGATCTTTTTCCGGAAACAAAAGAGAAGCAGAGAGGGAGAGAGGAGGGAGGGAGAAAAGTTTTGATTTCAAGATGACGAAGAGAAAGTAATATTTTTGGCCTCTTCTTTCACAAGTTAACCCCAGATAATGGGAATAAGAAATAAAAATGCAAGGTCAAAATCCATAGATTAGGAATATAATTCTAATATTGAGTCTGATAGGAAAATGGCCAGTAGATGGGAGAATAGGAAGTGCCTTTTTTTTTTATTTTTAATATTTATTTGTCAGAATAAGAGGGAGAGCGTGTGAGTGTGTGCCCGCACAAGCAGGGGGAGGGCAGAGGGAGTGGGACAAGCAGACTCCCTGCTGAGCAGGGAGGCTGATGTGGGATTTGATCCTGGGATCATGATCGGAACCAAAGGCAGACGCTTAACTGACTGAGCCACCCAGGTTTACGGGAAGCGATTTTGCAGAGTGGAGAAACTTCAAACCTATGAGCCTCCAGAAGAGGTTATCACAGAGAAACCAACACCCTGCAGAACCTCAGCCAGGCTTAGGAACTGGACACACCAGGTACCAAGGAAAGGGGAGGTTGGAAGAGAGCCGGACAATCTGAAGGTCTGGTAAGAAGTTGCATTTCCCGTTCCCTCCCCCACATCAGCTCCTCTTCATCTACCACTGAAGAGGCAGAAGGTGCAGTCTTTGGGGAAACATGGACCCGAGAAACTCAAGACTGTCACACCAAGCCAGAGGACCCTGGGGGACATACCCACGAACAGATAATCTTGCCCAGGCACACAGAATTTCCAAACCTTCCTAAAGAAAGCTTTCAATGGAACATCTTATTCAGGAACAAGGCAAGCCTCCTGGTGATGGCTTCTGAAGGCCAACTGATGGCAGCTTCCCCACATCCCCAACTAGTCAGTCCTCACTGAAGAGAGACAAGGCTGGGAAAATGCAGAGACCAGTGTGCAGAGCCTCTTTCCCCCACCTAATCCTGCCGTGGCGTGCCAGACAAGGGGGTCCACGAGAGACTCCTGCCAGGAACAACACAGCCCACAAAATCCCTGGGACTCCATGAAAGACCTGAGCATGGATGGATGGATGGATGAACTGACTGATTGGTTTTTAAAGATTTTATTCATTTATTTATCAGAGAGAGAGAGCACATGAGCGGGGGAAAGAACAGCGGGAGAGGGACAAGTAGATTCCGCGCTGAGAGTGGAGCCCAATGTGGAGCTCGATTTCACAATGGAGATGGTGACCTGAGCGGAAATCAAGAGTCAGTTGCTTAACCGCCTGGGCCAGCGAGGTGCCCCTAGAGGCCTAAGGATTTAAACGTGGTCCTGGATTTCCCTGTAAAAGTCCTTAGAGTGAGGAAGCTTTCCTCTTTTTTCTTTCAGCCTCCTTCTCTTGCCAAAACTTTTATTGAGCCTTGCACGACTTCACATGAACTACTTGAATTCCTTTTCTACCAGATGCCCTGAGAACAGAACCCAGTAAAAGGGCTCACCTCCCATCTAGGCACGCTCGGTTCCAGCCTTTTAGCCAGAAAGTGCTTCTCCCAGGCAAATGACATCATGTTTACTATAGCAATCAGTGAAGGCAAACAAACAAATAAACAAACAAAAAAGGGCAAATAAACCTACTTATTTACTCATCTACATATAAGCTTGTTCCCGCCCAATCTCCGTGACAGTCAGAAGAGAATCATAGGGAGTGTGTTACGTATAACGTGCTTTCATATGCACAGTCACTGATGGTCAAGATCAAAGGCAGAAGACGGCATGGCAGCTCCTTAGCACATTAAACACAGAGGAACCACAGGCACCAGCAATTCCGGGTATATACCTGGAAGAAGGGAAAGCAAACCCCGAACAGGAGTTTGTCCACAGCAGCATCGTTCACAACAGCCAAAGGTACAAATACCCCAAATGTTCCCTGCCAGATGGATGAAGAGAGAAACTGATACACACACATACAATGGAATATTATTCAACCTCTAAAGGACATTGTGACACGTGCTACAATACGGATGGAACTTGAAAACATGGTGCTAAGTGAAATCACCCAGAAGGACAAATATTGGATGTCTCTGCTTAAAGGAGGCGCCTCAAGTGGTCACATGCATAGGCAGAAAGTAGAATGGTCATGGCCGGGGGCTGGGTGGGGAGGGAATGGGGAGTTGTGGGTATAAACGGGCACACGGTGTTAGCTCAGGAGAATGAGAAAGTTCTGGAGATGGATGGTGACAGCTACCACACACCTAAAAATGGTTAATATGGTAAATTTTATGTTATGTGTATTTTACCAAACATACACAAAAAGATCAAATGAAGAGAGAACGCTGTTGAAGTCGTCCCTCTAGCCGGTGACCCTCTGGGCATGGTATCATCTGGGTTTTAGTTCTGTGAACTACAGACAGATTTTTTTTTTTTTAGGCATGTGAGGATTATTCTTAGATGGGGATAAATGGGAAAGCATTTATCCCTACAAGACTCCAAGGGGGGGGACAGCCTATTCCTTCGCAAATGTTTGTCTTGAACACCCCAGGAAGACAGAGGAGCTGGCGGTTATGTGTGAATCCAGGCTCTGCTGCTTTCCGGTTGTGGGACCCGGACAAGTGACTTAACCCCCCCACCCCCAGCTTGATTTGTGTGTCTGTAAAATGGGATGGTAATGGTACACACCTCGCTGGCCTGGCGCGAGGGGCCAAGGAGCAAAGAAGCACGCAGGGTAGGACAGTGTTGTATACAACAAGCAGAAAACGTAGAAAGAAATAGGCTGGTCTCTTCCTGTTGTGTCCCTACTCCAGAGCTCACTGTCGGGGATGCTGGGGTGTTTCAGAGGAGGGGGAGCATTGGGAAGGGAGCAGCTGGGCCACAGTCTGACTGCCCGTGGGCGTGGCTTTCAGGGAGCTGCAGGTGCGCTGACTGACGGCAGGTCAAAAGCCAGTGTCTTGGCTGTTTCATTCCCATGGTGGCTCCTGCGCCAAGATGACTTTGTCGGCTAGCAGAAGGAAACCCCCTCGGGCTACTACCGAGTTCCACCCCCCTCTCTCTGATCAGTGTCATTTCTGTTCTCGACGATGAAAGGCACGCACGTGACCAGATCTTATACCGTTTGCTCAAAGTTGGCCTGGGAGCTCCCGGGAGGTGCGGACAATGGCCTGGGGTGTAGGACTGAGAACCTGCGTGGGCCCCTTCGTATGTTTCTGCCAGCGCCTCCCTATCTCCCTGCCCTGTCCGCGCTTCTCAGGGACCCCTGAGACCCCTGCAGAGGGCCACCCGGAGTCCACACAGGTCTTTGGAGACAAGAACCTGCCTCTTGGCCACAATGTCAGTGCTCGACCTCCAGCTGTCTTCTCCCTGTTCCCCTCCCTCCTTGTCTCCCCCAGCGAGTTTTCTAGCCCACCAGCCCTCATCATCTCGCTTGCTGGCTGCCTTTTCCCTATTTCATTTGAGAAGTTGATCATTTCTGAAACATCAGATGATAAAGTGAGAGAGGTAGTTTGGTACTATCTTTGTATAAGAAATAATAAAACTGTCCATGCACACACACACACACACACACACGCACACATGTAATATCTTTTCATTAAGAAAAGAAAGGTTAGGTTGGGTATTCACAGATCTCTCTATGTGGGTAAGATGGAAGATATTCTTTGTGGGGTTTTGGTTTTTTTCTTGTTTTTTGTTTTTTTTTTTGAGCTAAAATTGACTTATAACTTCAGACCAGCTTCAGGTGCACAACATATGATTTGACATCTGTAGACACTGTGAAATGATCGCCACAGTAAGTCAGGTTCTTTTTTACGTGTTGTCTCATTTTCCTACAATGAGCAGGTACTTATTTTTTTAATAAGCAAAAATAAAGGAAATAATAAAATAAAGAGGCCTTTGGGGGATTCTTCAAGGGTGTTTTGGTACATTTCTAATGCCAGGCTCGACGGTTCTGGAACCTGCTGGTTTTGAAGCTGGTAAGGAAGCACATTTGAGAACAGCACATACAGGCATCTACTGTGAATTCCCTCACCCAGAGACTCCACAGGATTTACATTTTGGGCAAACTTGACCAAAGAGGTTTCAACCAAATGGATTTGGACCAAGTCACAGGGAAACAATATATGGCATTTATTAAGAAATTGCCTCTGGGATTCAGTGTATCATTTAGAAGGATGTTCATTCTTTTTTTTTTCACTTCAGAAAACTGGTTGAATAGAGGTTTGCCTTAGAGAGTATTTTAATGGAATCTTCTCCCCATTTGTGAAACGTTTTTAAGCCAATGCATTTCTGACATTTATTCCTATGGCTGCTAATGTTCAGAAGCACCGAGAACTGGGAACCATATCTCACTCCGTGGGGCCATGATCCATGGACAGTGCGTGGACGTGGAGACTACTCCCTGCAGCTGTGTAGTTCACCCAATGCCGTGACACCGTGGGGCCCAGAGCCCTAGTCACTGCTGTGTTTTTATTGTATCAACCCTCTAACCATAACCCTAGGAACACCTGAAATTTTTTTCTTTTTAAGATTTTATTTATGTATTTGAGAGACAGAGAGCATGAATCGGGGCAGTGGGGAACAGCACAGAGAGAGGGAGAAGCAGACTTCCTGCTGAGCAGGGAGCCCAATGTGGGGCTCGATCCCAGGACCTCAGGATCATGACCTGAGCCGAAGGCAGAGGCTTCTCTGAGTCACCCAGGTGCTCTTGCCTGAACAGTTATTAATCTGCTACAATAGCATTCATCAAGGCAATCATATCTTCAAGCCCTGAATCATTCACGGTAAACCAAACAATACAAGAAGTCATCTGTGGTTCCGAAACATTCCTGAGGTTTCCTGATGGCTCCTCCACCTTCTCATCCCAACTCCGGGCTTTCTCTGCAGCTCAGCCAGCCTTTCCTCCTCCTCTCTCTCCTTCAAAGGGTGGATTCAGCGTCAGGTCAGGATTTCAACTCTGACCTCTCTGTTGGATTCCTAAACTGCAAACTCCCGGCACCCTCCTTGCATTCACTTTCCTTGCCCATATTTTCCAGATTTCTTGCAATGATTGGGTAATAGCTTCCATAGTGAGAACGTGTTATATCTTAAACCTAATAGAAGAAAATGAACTTCTCACCGCCAAACTGGAAGAGAAGGGCATCCTCGACGGGACCAGAGATCAAAGGCTGTTAATCCACAAGGCTGTTTTTGGACATCGCTTTCTAGTGTTCTCCCTAGTAAGAGAACTAGATGACCCATGACCGCTGCACTTCCAGAGGTCATTACTGTGGCAGAGAGAGCTAGTGGTTTCTCCTTACCTACTTCCTTTTCTTTTCTATTGCAACAAAAGCCCAATTTAGAGCTGGGTCCATAACCACCCAGGGAAAAAAAGGAACTATTCCGAACCAGTCTCTCACCCACCGTACTGCTTGGGGAATAAGCCGGCCAACAGTACGCAAGTAGCCTTGATGTGTACAATTGCCAGGTGCTACCCTTACACAGGAGGGGCGCATAGTCTCTCCCTTTCACGTTCCCGTGAGCAGCACGGACATGGCACTGTGCCATCTTGGACCATGGCGATGGGAGGCTCCACACACAAGAAGCTCAATGATGCTTTCCAGCCATCATATCAATTAAGGACTAGGGACGCTTTTGTGTAAGAGAAACTCCCACCTTGTTTAAGCTATTATTTTTGATTTCAGCTTTGAGAGCCAAAGTAACTACAGGAAATGAATCTATGGGAGCAAGGTTACTGAAAGGCAAGGTTAGTAAGCCATAAGGGGACCTGGAGGAGACCGAACCTTTTATTCTGCTCCAGGAACGACTGGGCAAGGAGCCCTTGAGCCTTGTGAAATACTGACCCTTGAAATATAAATGTCTGGAAATATAAATGTCATAAATTAACCAGAGCTAGAGTCCTCTCTGCTTTCACAAGGCTACGATCCTCCTTTCTGCACAGTGGGCAGAGTTTCGTTGGCACTCGGCCCCCTTCCCTGCACTTCACCTTGTAAATGAGGCATTTCCAGGGAGCTCTCAGTACGGGAAACATGTAGCTACAATTTCCCGATTCAGATTTTTGCCCACGGGTCTGTCACCTAGGAATTAAATGAGGAAGTCTTAAAGCAGAGAGCTTTACTTGTAATGACTTTCAAAGACGGAGGGGACCTGATCTGAGATCTTCTTTCTTACATTAATTACTCATGTGACACAGTCCTTACGTGCATCAAACTCCTATGGAAAATGAAGTACAACGGATATTAACTCAGGTCTAACTGTATGCATTGCTTAAAGTGGGATTTCTTTTCTTTCTTTCCAAGATTTATTTATTTATTTATTTGACAGACAAAGATCACAAGTAGGCAGAGAGGCAGGCAGAGAGAGAGAGAGGAGGAAGCAGGCTCTCTGCCTAGCAGAGAGCCCGATGTGGGGCTCGATCCCAGGACCCTGGGATCATGACCTGAGCCGAAAGCAGACGTTTTAACCCACTGAGCCACTCAGGTGCCCCTAAAGTGGGATTTCTACCTCTAAATCAATTACAGATGAGAGCATGTGTCTTCTCCTTTAGATACCGAATTATATAATGATCCAATATCGTGGTAAAAACTTCAGGTTAGGGGCGCCTGGGTGGCTCAGTGGGTTAAAGCCTCTGCCTTCGGCTCAGGTCATGATCTCAGGGTCCTGGGATTGAGCCCCACATCAGGCTCTCTGCTGAGCAGGGAACCTGCTTCCTCCTCTCTCTCTGCCTGCCTCTGCCTACTTGTGATCTCTCTCTGTCAAATAAATAAATAAAATCTTAAAAAAAAACCCAAAACTTCAGATTAGCTAACAACTGGAAGCATTTGACTTAATTCAATCAACACTTAACTGGGAGTTTCCTATATGCCAAGCCAAGCATTTTCCATAGATTACTTAATTAAATTCGCATAACCACGCTTCTTACAGATAGGAAAACTAAAACACAGAATTCTTAAGTAACTTGTTCAAATCAGTAGCTGGGCTGGACACAAATCCAGGCTACGGGGTTCCAGAGGCCACCTCTTCCGGGAACTGGGTTTTACAGGAGCTACGGCAATGAGTGGGGTTTGCCCGCGGCGCCTGAAGACGGTCGGTGTGCGAGTGTGTGAGACATACGTACGCACGGCTCCTGAGAACACAAGACGGAGCAGTGGCAGCACTGTGACCGAAGAACACTGGGAAGAGCAGTCACTCAGTGTTAGAGGCTGCAGCAACGTGTGGCCACAGAGTTGGTCCTGCCCCAGAAATATATATCTGGGCCCAGACAAAGGGACACTCATCCTCACTATATACTCACTATAATTGTCCTGCTCTAGCTTGGCCCCAAATTCAGTTTGTCTGGCAATCTCTGTTTCCTTCTGGGGAATAATTCCCTGTCCTTGATTAAGGATGGAGACCACTTTCAGGATGTGTTTTCCAAGCCCAAACCCCACGGAATCCATGAGTCAGGGAATCACAGTACAGGCCCAGAGCGGATTGGAGAGACTGCAGACAGCAGTTAACGAAGGCCACCGAAATATCTTAGGGAAGAAATGAAGACGGTGTAAATAGGATAGTGGAACTGAACAATGAAGACGGACTTTAAAGAAATTTTAGAGCAGGATCTATAGGATTTCCTAACACATGGGGTGTTGAGAATAAGAAAAACAGAGCAGACCGAGACTAGAGAATTCTCTCAGCAGAGCCGTCTCGAGGATGAGGTCACCATTGACGAGGTGCTGGTTAAGCAGGGAAGAGCTAGATCAGAAGAATTTTATGGCACAGATTTTGGGATGATAGAAGGGATCAATTACCCTTGGTTTGGACACAATGTTCAGGATGTCTGAGGCCTCGGGCAACTCAAGGGCGAGGCAGGGTCTTCAGAGGAACGGGTGAAGTGGAGGGCCAAGGACGTGATTTGGGGAGACATAATCCTGCAAGAACTGGGACCCGGAGAGAAGCCGGAGAGAGCGAGGACTAGTCAGGGAAGTGCTACTGACGAAGCCAACAGACTGTGCCGTGAGCTTGAGTAAATCGCTGTCCTGCCCTGGGTCTCTGCTTCCCATTCTGAGAAGAAAGGGTCTTGGACTAGGGTGATCTTGAAGTTCTCCCCCAACCTCCAAATATCCTGGCTCTTGATGTGATGAGAATGGTCTAGCTCTCCTTGTGGTGGTAGTTACATGACTGTGCACTTCGTCAAAACTCACTGTTCACTGAGAATTGGTGCATTTTACTGGATGTAAATTAGGGGCACCTGGTGGTTCAGTCGGGTAAGCGCTCAACTCTTGATTTCAGGCCAGGTCAAGATCTCAGGTTTGGGGGATTGAGCCCTGTGTTAGGCTCCATGCCCAGTGGGGGGTCCGCTGGAGAGTCTCTCTTTTTCCCTCTGCCCTCTCACGCACGCATACTCTCTCTAAAATTTATTTTAAAAGGATGTAAATGATACTTCATTTAAGTGGATTTTTAAAATTTCTAAAAAAAAAATTAAAAAACTCCTGTCTCCAAATAATTACCTTTCATGCAAAATTATTAATGATAGTATGAAATATTCCATTTAGGAGTATTTTTGCATCGGAAAGAAAGAAACACACATCAAAAAAATACATCCTCAGTCCCTGGCGCTGGGGGAGGGGGAATAGGCATGAGTTAGAAGGAGCTGCTGTAAGAAATTAGTTTCTGACCATTCCAGACATTGGTACAAGTGAGCAGATGTCTTGAAATGTTTTACAAACACATGGGGGAAGTAATGAAGGCCTCTGGACGGCTCTCAGACCTGGCTCGTGCTGTAGGTTCTTTAGGGCAGCTTTGCCTCCCTGGGATCTGCAGCCCGCAGGTGCTCACGACCTCTAGACAAATCTGCTCAAGTCGTGGTTCTCGGGAGCCTGTCCCGAGTCAGTCATCACACGGATAAACTCAGTAAGGGTTCCTAAGGCGCGGGAATGGATGTTCCCGATGCATGGTATACCACTTTGATTTTTTAAAGATTTTTATTTATTTATTTGACAGACAGAGATCACAAGTAGGCAGAGAGGCAGGCGGGGCATGGGGGGTGCAGCAGGGAAGCAGGCTCCCTGCTAAGCAGAGAGCCCAGGCAGGACTCAATCCCAGGACCCTGAGATCATGACCTGAGCCGAAGGCAGAGGCTTTAACCCACTGAGCCACCCAGGCGCCCCTGGTATACCATTTTTAAAACAAAGTGGGCTCTTGATATCTGAAGGGTCAGTTAGAAGGGAAAGGCTGCCCACATTTCTATGTTGAGTCTACTCTGCAATTTGTCATTTATCGTGGTATTTTTTCCTTTTTGCAAATTTTTAAAAAAGATTTTATTTATTTACTTAGAGAGAGAGAGAGCATAAGAGGGGAGAGGGTCAGAGGGAGAAGCAGACTCCCCGCC
Organism: Neogale vison; assembly: GCF_020171115.1. Taxonomy (NCBI): domain Eukaryota; kingdom Metazoa; phylum Chordata; class Mammalia; order Carnivora; family Mustelidae; genus Neogale; species Neogale vison. The sequence goes on along the minus strand of NC_058093.1, from coordinate 139,800,465 downwards.
AAGCAGGGAGCCTGATGTGGGACTCGATCCCGGGACTCCAGGATCATGACCTGAGCCAAACACAGTTGATTAAACAATTGAGATACCCAGGTGCCCTCCTTTTTGCAAATTCTGAGAGTTTCTTAGAGTAGTGAGTCTGGTCCCCCCCAATAACAAAGTAGAATTTGGGGCTCTGTAGTAGAGGTGGCTCTACGCAGAATCTTAGGGGCTACGGGAAGCTATGTGAGTCTCTACCACTGTACATGCTGCAGTCAGGTTCTGCTCATTGACCATGAACTCCTCCAGGACAGGCATCAGGTCTCAGTTATCCTGAGCACGAGCCTAGTGTGGGATCACAGATGCTTGGCACATCCTGACGGAACCCAGCTTGGCTAGAACTCCTGCCTCAGGAAGAATGTCTCCAAAATGCTGTTTACGTGATAAAGGTAACAGCCTTATCTTCTCTTTTCTTTTTTCCTTCTGCTTTATCTTTTCTGGCTTCCAATGGACCGACCTACCTTCCTTCCTTCCTTCCTTCCTCCCTCCTTTTCTGCATTACAAGGTGTAGAAGGAATTCGGGGCTGGCAGGAGTAGTGGCTACATATTAAGGAGTAAACCCTAGTAATATTTCCTGCATGGAATAGTGACAAATTGTCTTTACCAATTTCTGCCTCCTGTGACTACAAATAGTCAGCTCTGTCTGGAGCACACAGTATGTGTTCTTGGACATGAACCGGGTTGCCCAGCTAGTCTGGGCAAGTTATCTGAGACTGTTCAGTGGTGCGGTGGGACCACAGTCCAGAGGCTGCCTGCAAACTCAGCCTGTCCAGGTAAGCAGGGGTGTCGGGATGCTAATTTTGGATCTTTGCTGAGTGGCAACATAAGCCTCTGTGTTTAGGAGGCCCGAATGAATCAAAACAGTTAAACACAAAAATGTGGAGACCTTGCATATTATCACTTTATGGGCATCTGTTTTAAAGTTGGGCAGACCTGAGGTTTAAACCCAAGTCCCCCACTTACTGGTTTGATGAATTGATATGGTTATGTATAAATTTACATTTTCACAGTTTCTTTTTCTGAGAAATGCAGTATTGATGAGTACTTTGCTAGGGTTTCAATGGGATGGATAAATCACTTGGTATAGTTCTTGTTATACAAGAAATATCCAGGGGTGCCTGGGTGGCTCAGTCAGCTAAAAGTCTGCCTTCAGCTCAGGTCATGATCCCAGGGTCCTGGGATTGAATCCTGCCCCAGACTTCTTGCTCAGTGGGGGGTCTGCTTCTCCCTCTCCCCTGTTTGTGTTCTCTCTCTCTCCCTGTGTCAAATAAATAAATCTTTAAACAAAATGTCCTATAAAGGGATAATAATAATGACAGCAGAGGAAAAACAGTCGTGGTTTCTGGGACTCTCTGTCCTCTTCTGTTAGCACAGGGGTTACAGTGTGTATTAAAGGAATGTTCATAACAGTTCTGACAAACTGGTATGAAACACTGGAAGACAGGAAGATAAACAGCACTGTAACTTACATGAAATCAGTGAATACTCATTGAAGGTTGACCCTGGGCAAGTCACTGATAGATGCCTTAGGAAACAGAAAGAATCCCAGAATAAAAAGAAGTGGTATAATCACTGAGGATTCAGAACGTTAAGAACAGTTCAACTACAACTTGACCTTCGAAAGGAATCTGATACTCAACATATCAAAAGATACTCAGTCCATCAAAGATAACCACGGGACAGGGCAGGCTCAGATCAGTGCGGTCTGAGAATTCTCTGTGGATTCGATTTGGATTTTACAGGAGGGTTAAGATGTATCTAGACAGTGAAGAGAGTGGAAGGCCACTCAGGGCAGAGACAGGACATTCAGAAGAGCATTGACGAGGTCCTGTTTATCCTGGCCTGAGGGACATAGCACTGTTTGGGTTTTGTTACATGGTAAGAGATAGTAGTGCCTTATTAACTAGAACCTCAAATTACCCAGAGAGGTCAGTCTCTGTGCCCTACCCACCCTTGGTCCCTTCCTAGGGAGAACTTCCCAGCCCTTGTTGCTTCTGACTGGGCAGCCTGGACAGTCCTACTTTGTACCAAGAGACAATGCTCCTGCTCCTCTGGGTTGAGAAAGCTGGGAAGGGACATCTGGATCAAGGGTGTCCAGTCCAGCCATCTCTCCCAGGACAAAACAGTGCGACGGACCAATCTCATGCTCCTGTCCAGGGCTCTACACTAACAGATGCCCCATGAGTAGGCCAGATAGCCATAGTGGTACGACAGAGTCTCCCGCAGTTGAGAAAGGTCTGGAAGAGCAGTGGGCTGAAAGCCTGAGTCAGGGGAGGAAGCTGGGTGTTGGTCAGACTCCTGACCAGGGACTTCAGGAGGGAGAGGAGGCAGAGTCACCTGCTGGGGCGGCCCTGTTTTCTGACCACGTCACCTCTCCCGTCCCTCCCCTGCCTATATGAACATCAACCATCCTAACCCTGGACCCCTCTGTTCTTGAGATTCAAGTAGCACTTCTGCTCTTCGCAACCAAGATCTTGAACTTTTCCAGTTATCCTGGTAACATATGGATGATCTAGTCTTGGGAAGTCATAGTACAAAAGGCTTTTGATTTGGGGGCTTTTGATTCCATGACTGCTGTGCGTTTTATCAAAAGCACAACTATTAGTTTCCTATATGGAAATCACTCATGGATGGTTCAAATTTATTCTTATTCACCTGTAGACACAGCCCTCATCAAACCCTGTCAATAACAGATGAATGTCCAGATGCTCTGAGCAGTTAGTAAATGATTTACTGCTAACCTTGAGCAAGAGTCACAGCTTGAGTTTCAACAAGAAATGAGCGGTGCCAGCCGTGCAAAGTAAGCCTAGGGGGAAACCTGCTTCTTAACCGTCAGCTTGCTTTAAGAAACAAGGGAAGTTCTAGTGTCTCTGCCAATGTTAAGTGTGTGTAAGTCCCTGATGGTGCCTCGGTGCCGTCCTCTGACTGCTTTCCCCTGGGGTCTGGTCTGGTGACATGGAGGAAACCCCCTTCCTGAAGTCTCTGCTTGGAAATGTGACTAATCTTCTCCCTGCCTGACCCCAAACACACCTAAGCTACCTTTTGGGGTCCAGCTCCACTTCCTCTTCCTCTAGATGCCTTCTCTGAACTCCTCCCCACCAGGAGGGGTTTCCGGTTCCTGGGCGTACTATCTGCTCATCTCAGACTGTCTAGGAAAAAAGCCCCAACAATGGTGGGTCTCAATCCTGGCGGCTTGCTGGATCTACTTCTTGAGATTTTTCCTTTTTAAATGATGAACATACTTACGCCCTGAGAAACCCCTGGATAACTGAATCAGAACTTCCGGGGTAGGCACCAGGAGATCAGCATTTTTAAAAAGAATCTGCAGGGACTGAGCACCAGGGTTGAAATCTGCTGTGTCCTTTTTTGCTGTCTAGCAGGGAGCGGCTCAGGGCATGACGCCAGGCTCCTGTCCTGCTTTCGGGAACACCCAGCCCAGCCTGCCCACTGCCTGTGCGCACTGAGTGTTGGCGGAGGGATTGTAGCCTCACCTGAAAATCGAAACAATCCCTGGGGAGGGTATGGGGCATGTTATGCAATTTTTTTTTTTTTCCCGGTAAGAAAAAAGATGTCTTCATCCTCTGATACGGCAACCTAAGAACATGAATTCCAAAGACCATAAATCTCCCCCCAACCCCATTAACATCCCACGGGGAGGAACAGGCTGTGTTGTTGGTTATCTCCTGCTTTCAATTACAGCCTTCAGCCAGATTCCTCTGTGCGCCTCTGAGGCTTGAGCCTTGTAAATGGCACCCTTTCAATTATTTATCTAAACAAAGGTGAGCCAGAGGGCAGCGTGAAACACTCATCTGTTGAACTTGAGCCCAACTCTGCTGCGTCCTTGGAATTCTTGCAGGACTTGGCTTTGTGGCTCCAATCTCCTTACCAAAAAAAAAAAAAAAAAAAAAAAAAAGGAAAAATGTGAAAAAGGCACATTAAGAAATACAAGGCCATAAATTCTGTTTCAGAAGTGAGAGGAGGGCTCGAGGGGCTCTGCAGGGTCCCCGGGCGCTTCCGCAGGCGGCTCTTCCAAGGCCAGGCTGCTCAAAGCCAACAGTCATCACTCTCCGGCAAGGAGGGGGACCGCGGGCTCCCCTCCAGTTTTGCACCATCTCTCCTGTCAGTGGACGCTTCACACTCTGTGTCACTGATGAATAATAAATCCCCCTAAAAAGAAACAGAGATGACCCACAGCGACCTGCAGCTATAAGGAGAGGAAAAGCGCCCTCATGCTGGTGAAGACAGGCTCCCGGCTCGCTGTCAGCAGGACAAGTGCTCTGACCTGTTCTCTGTGGGGACGCGCTGGTGCCTGTCCCCCGTGGCCCCCCACCCCGAGGACCAGCCTGTGGCGTGCCCACGACACTGTGCGCGGTGCTGGGGGTGCCCCGGCAGCCGTGCAGTGAGTAGTGAGAACCCCCCTGCGGGGCTCAGGAACCACCCCCTTCCTGTGCCATCGAATGTCCGCTGCAGAGAAAGGATAATTTGGGTCCAACTGACCCGCCGGAGGAACCACAGCAGGAACAGCAGCTGACATTTACTGCCCCCCCAGGTCCTGCTGTCTTCCCAGCGTTCTGCACCATGGCGGGGGCGGGGGGAGTTAGGCAGCCACAAGGAGGTCTGGGGAGGTGAGGCGGTTGCTCTGGTCACACAAGTGATGGGGCTGGAATCGGTTCCAGGGTCCACCCGACTCCGAAGCCTGGGTTCCTAATCATGCCGTTATACAACCTTCCCTCGCCCCAGGACGGACACTCGAAAATGTTTCTAGAATCCACCTCTCCTCTCCATCTCTGCTGCCAACTACCTTAGTTCAGACCGAAAAATCACTCCAGCCTACTTTTTTTTAATAGCCTCTCCGTTTATCTTCCGGCCTCCCATCTTTCCCACAGCCCACTGAGTGCAGATATTTTAAAGCATATCTATTTTATGACCCTGTGTAAGAACATTCCTTGGCTCCCAGTGCCTACGACTCCAGTCCAATCCTTCGTGAAGCACGAGTGGCCTCACCTCACCTTGCCTTTATCATTCCTCACCGGGATCCGGCCACATCAAAGGTCCAGCTCACAAGAGCCCCCAAAACACATTTTCTGTCTCCTTCAGCTCTCGCTCGCTTAAATGTTTGTCCTTCTACCCAGACCGTGAGCTCCTAGGAGACAAGAGGCTTGTTTTCTTCACCTTCGTAATTTCCCCCAGATCTGCCAGAAGGGAAATGCTGATAAATATTACAAAGCTGACTCACTGATTGAATGAACAGAATCTCAAATTTGGGAGTCGGGGGAGGAAAGCAAAGATCACTGAATTTTTGACCACTGACCATATATGCATGGGGGGGTGTGTGTCTCAGTATAATCAAGCTCAACAATTCCGATGTTATCCTGTTATGATTATTCCCAAAACGAGTAAAATCAATAAGACATGAAAAAATTAAAGATTAAATTCTAACTAAAAATAGGCTTCCTTGACATCTTAGTCTAGATTTACTCCATTCAGAACTATTTTCCTCAGTAACAGCTATTAGTAGTAGCATCTGATCCTAGAATGTCTACTTTTTTCTTTCTTACCCAAAGTGCAATTTTCTTGATCAAAGTTTCTCATTGACCATTACTATTCTCACTTGTTTGGATAAAGAGCCAGCCCCTGGTTAGGTTGATGGGCTTATTAAATTGAGTCTTGGATATCTCTTCCTGTCCCCCCTTACCCCCCAACCCCCGCTGCCATGAGAACTGGAACTTAGCGTGTAGAGAGGTCAACACTGAGGTTTATCTCAACCTACTCTTCCTTGACACCCTCCCTGGCTCTCTGAGCCAAGCCAGAAGATTCTTCCTCTGCCCCCGAAATTCCATAGTACTTGCTCTGTGTGTCGCTTGGGCCCTGTCAAGGTCACACACAGCAAATCCCAACGGAAAAGGTGTTGAGGTGGGAACATCCTCCCCAGCTAAAATACAAGCACATCATGGGGTACTGGGTGGTGGAGTCTCGTCTCTAGATCTTTGTTTACTCACTGCAAAATAAGGAACTCACACGGGTGGGTTACACGGCCTCTTTCCAGCTTCTTCCCAGCTCTACAACTGTATGAAAAATGCCAGATATCTTGATACTACTTGAAAGCTCCCTCGTGGGTGAAGGATAACGAGCAAGAGTACAGGACTTTGGGTCACAAACCCTTAAGAGCTGAAAACAACAATTTGGATGGAATGTTCCTTTTCATTTTCCAAAGGGCCACAGGATGGCTTCCTCAAACTTGACATGCAACCAGGAGATGGCCCCAGGAGATGGGTGAGAGTGACCATCACTGGGCCAGATGCTGTAGGTTGTATTGACTACGCCGTGACACACTCATCATGATAAAGACGTGTGATCGTAACTACACACAAACTCAGTATCACACACACGGGAAAAATGATGTGAACACTCCTCTCAGTCAAGATCAACCGGTGTGAATTCAAAACATAATGTTTTATAGGAACCAAATGTACATCCCCCGAAGGGTGAGAAGTAGATGTCCAAATGGATTCCTCCAAGGATGAGCTTGAAGTAGTAAGGGACTTGGCCAGAGAAAGGGAGCTTTGGAGGATTTTCTTACTAAGCTATACTTCATATCATTAAAAATAATTTATAAAGACATGTTAAAACAAGAACAAAATAATAGTTATTCGAGGGGAAAGATAAAGATAGCAGAAATTTTGCCTAAAGAGAGCTTCTACATGGTTGAACACGATGTTTAGGGCTACCTTTTCTGGCAGCAAAACCCAAAAAAGGAGAAATGAGTTAGTTGTAATATGTATAGGTTTGTATAAAAGGTAAGAAATTTACTAAAGGGATGTTCATCACTCAGAGTCCCAAGTGGAAATAGAAGTTGCATTGAAATGAGGATCATCCAAGGCGGGGTTGTTTCCAAAGAGACTAAGGTACAAATATGTGGTCAGGGTGGAGGGAAACCACAAGGGCAAGTGCAGGAACTCAGGGCTGACGATACAGGAGCTGTTGCCCTTTGCAGGGGACTGAATACTGCCCTCCACCCTGGAACCTCAGAACGTGTTCTTATTTGGGAATAAGGTCTATTACAGATGTAAGGAAGGGAAGGATGGAGAGAGCATACTGGATTGTGGTGGGTCCTCAACCCAGTGTAAGAAGGAGAAAAGCAGAGAAGGATACACAGAGACAGAGAAGGTGACCATTTAAAGATGGAGGCGGAGATTGGAGTGATGTCCTTGCAAGCCAGGGAATCCTGGGATTGTTGGCAACTGCCAGAAGCTATTAGAGGAGCACGGGCTAGCTTCTCCTTAAGAACATGCAGAAGGAACCATCCTGATGACGTCTTTGATTACAGACTTCGGGCTCCCTGAATTGTAGAATACATTTCTAGGGTGTTAACCCACCCAGGTTGTGGTAATTTTTCATGGCAGCACCAGGAGACGAATCCAATGCACCGCAATTCCCAAAAGGATGAAAAGAGGGTGAGAAACTGAGCACAGGGGGAATGTGTGTGCTATGTGGGCCCCTGGGTGGAACAGGGACCTTTAGTGGCAGGAGAGGACCAGGCTGAGGCAGCCTTGCAAGAAGGGAGCCAGAGAAACAAGAGTCCCGACCTCAAACCTGGGGCCTGCCACTAGTTATGCCTAACAGGGAGCCAGAGAGGGTAGGGGCTCTGCCGACAGGGGCCATATGGGCCAGCCCCCTAGCAAGGGGTGGACAAAAGCTCCCAGCATGAGATGCAACCTCCCAGTGATCACTTCTGGGATGAAAAACCTGGAAAGTATTAAGCTAAGTCTTCCCTTCTGGTAAAGGGGCTGTTACTCCCCCCGGAAGTGAGAGATGTGGGTCTCTCTTCTCCTGTCCTGGGTCCTCTTCAGCTGAGGTTTCTCGAACTCAAGCTCTCTCTTTGGCCTCTTTGTTCTTTTCTTCTGTCTCCATCCTCAGCCCTCGCTGTGGCTTTCACTGCAACAGGGAGCCCCACATCCGCACCACCAGCCCGACCTCTCTCTCCAGCTCCAGCCGTACTTACTAACGATCCTGGGAAAGCTTCACCCGGATAGCTCATCAACTGTTCAGTCAAAACATTTGAAAATCAACCATATCATCTCCTTTCCAAAACCAAGATCCCTTTGGAATTCCTCATCTCATTTCTCTAATCCACCTAGGTTTAAAGGCTCCAATTCATTCCCTTCACCCAAACATCAAGGCCCGTTGGTTTGAATAAAGGCATTGTACTTCCATTCACCCCTTCTCTCCATTTCTACAACTGCCACCACTTGCGTCAAAGCCACATCCGTCTACACTGGGGAATGGCTAACAAGCTCGGAGCTGGTTTCCACAACTCCAGGTTCCCAGGTCTTTCGAGTCTGCCATGGCCAGGACAATACCGTCTTCCCTATGCCACACTACTGTTCAAATTCTCAGTGACCCCTTCTGCTGCAGGCCCTCCCTCATCAGATCCATGATCCCCTCTCCCCCCACTGGCCGCTAAGGATCGCCACGTTCCAACTCTATTCTCCTCTTCCAACCTCATTCCGCACCATCTGTCAAAGGAAAACTTTGCTGTGGCCCGGCTGCTTCCTTTGCTGTCCTACCCTCATGCTGCGCCCATGCCTGTCCCTTTACCATGAGAACAATCACCTGTGCTCTGTATACGAATCTGCCATGAATCCAACTGAAATGAAAGTGTTTCTCAAAAATCTTACAGACCTCAGACACAGTCAGTATTTTCTTGGTGATCAGTGGTAAGGATATACCTGACCATGACCTTTTTTTTTTTTTTAAAGATTTTATTTATTTATTTGACAGAGAGATCACAAGTAGGCAGAGAGGCAGGCAGAGAGAGAGAGAGAAGCAGGCTCTCTGCTGAGCAGAGAGCCCGATGCGGGACTCGATCCCAGGACCCTGAGATCATGACCTGAGCCGAAGGCAGCGGCTTAACCCACTGAGCCACCCAGGCGCCCTGACCATGACCTTTTGAATCCGTCCCTGTATCCTCACTTTTCAGATTAACCTACAAGCCATGTGCGATGGTAGTTTGTGTTTCTCTCAGTCAAGGAAGATATTACAGCACAGTAATTAAGAGCTTGAGCTCTGGTGTCAGACGTGAATTAGGGTTCAAGTCCATCCACTACTATTTGTGTGACCTTGGACAAGTCACCTACCTCCTCTTTGTGTCTCGGTTCTCTCATCAGTTAAGTGGCAGTTTGAAACGTGCCTCATAGAGTCACTGTGGAGGTAAGAAGAGCTAGCTAGTTTATGTGAAGCACTTAGCACAGTACAGGCATAAAACCAGGTTCTTAATGATATAAACAGTGAACAGCACAGTCAGGCAACTTCTCCTCAAGGCTGGTAAGTGACATTTCTGCAGCCCAGACATAGCAGTTGGTTGCTTGGTCACATCATGTGGTCCCCATTCTCGTTATCCTTGTCTCTAAAAGCCAGCAATTTTGCTCAGACATGCGAGGTCTAAGAAAAAGCAGAGATAAACTTCCAGACCACAGTTTTTCCAAACAACCAAACCTATAATCAGTGCTTCTGTGGGTCCCAAACCGTCTTGTATCCTTAGTAGACTCTGTGAGAAACTGGCCATCGTTGGCAGACTATGGTCTGTCATGTCCACATTTATCAACACCGTTAGCTACATTTTGGGCCTTGCTCAAGGTCAAAATCAAAAGCTCATCAAAAGGTTATCTACGTAGAGATGCAAACAGGAATGAAGAATTATCACACATTGCAGTTGCTGCAATGGGTAGTAATCTAGTATGAGTGAAAATTTCAACGACCCTATCTATAAATTATTTGCTATCATTTAATACATATAGGAAAATTTAGCAATTTTATTTTTATTTTTATTGTTGTGCATTCAGAGATGCACGGTAAATACCAAGAAAATGCTAACATTTTTTAGTGTAATTAATACATCCAAGGGGATAAAATAGGAAAAACAAAGAATTTGGTCTTTAACCAGAACCTGTCACAGGCACACACAGCAGCCAGGTGATTCTGGACACAACTGGAATCCAGCACATTTCTAAAGTTGCCGAAGCCTGTCACACAGAAGAGGAACTTCAGTGCTCAGTGGAAACCAGCCAGATTCATCCAGGAGGGAATTAGGAGAAATTCTTTCATGTATACTTTCTAACGACCTTTCAAAAATCCAGATGGTTCCTTTGCTCTAAACACATTCTTAGGGCTGATTTATTGAACGCTGTTGTTCACGTGCTGGGGGAGAAAAGAAATAAGTGACTTGTTTAAGTGACCCAACCTGTTTTCCAAGCGATGGCATGGCAATTTTCTCAGGGGGCAGGTCAGGGAAGGGAGTCACTGCGTGAACTGTGTGGTCCAAGGGTGCTGGGTGACCAGAAGTGCGAGCCAGGAGAAAAGTCCACGGATCCAAACACCAGGCCACCGCGCTGCTGGTGAAATGTGAGCCTCCATCAGCACGGGCTTCTTGGACCAGACAGACAAACACTTGGGGGGCAACAGCACTTGTGTTACAGAGAGACCGTCCCGTCTTCTGAATGACCATTGGTCTCGCTGCTGAGTGAACAGGAGGGAATGCAGGGGCCATCTGCCATACTCTGTGTGTGGTGTGATATACTTAACTAGGCTTTAATTACTTTTCTCCATCTTTGCTCCAACCCTCCTCATCTTTAGTCTCGAACCTTCACCAACCTCTGCTCTCTGCTTTCTTTCCTTACTACCTATAGGGCACTGTTTTCCCAATAACCAGGATGACCTTAAAAAAAAAAATGTCAATAGCCCGTCTATTCAGACTCTGCCACTCGCATCCCACTGCACACAGAGTAAAAATTCAAACTCTATGCTCTGGTCCAGACAGTCCTGTGTGATCAAATCCCTGGCTTCCTCCCCAAATGAAGGTCCTCCCCAGTTCCCTGGGCTGGAGCTACACGGGCCTGCTTCTGCCCTCTCCCTTTATGTCAAAGCATGCCCCGTCACTCCTGGGGTTCTCTGCAGACCTTGAGGGCTGACATTCTGGCATGCTCATATGAGGCACGAATCTGGGCTTTTTCCAAGAATGTTGCTGTGTTTATGGACTGGTCACGTGCCATCTGTGTGAAGATCCACTTGCTGGGCAAACTCAGCCACAAGACAAGTCCCCAAGATGTCTCCCCCCGCAAACCAGATCCCCACATCCCCTAAGTTTCTGCTGGTCAGGGTTCTGCACCCTCTACTGTTGAGGACGTTACGGTCTTTCACTGAATACAACATTATCAAAGACGCACCCTTATTTCATGTAACACATGGTTTTTTAAGATTCCAATTAAAATCCGACACGACCCTTTATCACTAAAATTCTTCTATGCTTGCCAAGGTAGTTCTTTTGCCAAGGTAGTTCTTTTCATCCTAATTAGACACAGACTGTCATATGTCATACGTGTGGATATACATAGAGGATAATAAGAAAGACCAGTTAAGACAGTCTTAAAACGTACTCACATATCAAGTCTGATTCTTCAGAATCAGTCTATTAGCTGAGAGACCCCAATTTCTGTGCTTTTCACCACAAAACATTCTTTGTGCCATGGGAGCATCAGTGATGCAGCTTTTTACTATTTATTTATTTGGGGGGGAGGGGCAGAGGAAGAGGGAGAGGAACTCAAGCAAACTCCCTACTCAGCACAGAGACCAGCGGGGGGCAGGGGGTCTACCTCATGACCCTGAGATCATGGCCTGGGCCAAAATCAAGAGTCGGATGCCCAGCCGAGCCCCCCCAGGAGCCCCTGGTGATGAAGCATTTTAAAATTAGTACTCTGAGCACCAAGAGCCGCCTTCTGACTCCTACTCCAGGAATGCTGAAGATAAGGGATTCCCCAGGGCCCCAACCCCTCTTGGTTCTAAAGAGTTGACACTCAGCTGTGTCTTCTGAATAATTGCTTTACTGTGTCCCCAGGACTTTTCCCCAAGCAGCTAATACCCGTGACACACACCGTGACGCAGGTGTGTTTGCAAGCAGAGTGCTCCCAGACATTACAAAAATAGCCCCTCAGCCTCCCCAGCACAGTGAGGGGAAGACACCCCCCATATCTTAAACTGTCTGACAGGCGGTCATCACCAGCGTTGTCATGACAAACGTTATTATATTCTAGTTCTGGCAACATGACCTTCTCGTAGCTTCTGAAAGAACCCCCCTCCTCCCCCATGTATCACAGTTCAGAACCCCTCAGTGCCCGCATCAGTGGACACCAGCTTCGCAGAGGGACCGCAAACTGGGCTGGGCCAAGCAAATTTGGGCAGGAGTTTCAGTTCAGAGAGCCATGCGGGCAATCTGCTGCAGGGGGCAGAGCAGAGCACGCAGGGACTCGAGGCTGGGGTGGCCCACTGAGCAAGCATGAGAGGGTCACACGGAAGAGGCAAAATGAGTGGATTCAAACCACAGTGAGAGTGAAAAGACGTTTAAAGAGACAGAGAAAGTAACGTTAGCTTTTGACTTTCCAATCACGATCACGCAAGACTCACGCATACTTCATTCTGTCCTTGGGTTTGGTGGTTTCTCTGTAGCCTTATAATTTATTCCCATTTTCCCAAGGTAGATTTTGGCTTCTGGCAGCTGGAGGAGCTCTGGCTTTGAGAGCTGGGAAGTCCCCTGCCCAAAAGCAGCCACTGCATAGATGGGACTAAAGAACGTGCAGGGGACAGTGATGTTCCCTCTGAGACCGGCAGAGCGGGTGTCCTTGTGTGGTTCTGGCCTGCCCAGCACGGGAAAGAGCTCCCATGGGGATGTCCTTTCCCAGAGTCCCACTCCAAGGAACAGCATCCTTTCTGCTGGACGAGATATGGATGCGCAGTGAGGAAAAAAATCAGTATTATCAAGAGAGGTGCTTGAAGAACGGGCTCCCTGGTAAGCAGCAGGCGTCCCCAGGCCTCACTGCAGGGGTGAAGGAGCGAGGACTACTCCTCTCTTTTCCGTCCTCACCCAGCTCCCAGCCCAGGCAGGGCAGAGGGCAGGGCTCTGCTCTTCCACAAAAAGCCAGGGCACCCCCTGAAGACGGAAGACTTGGGGGGAGAAAGTGAGATTGCTTTGGAGAGTGTCATTTTCTTGAAGCAAAGGGTGAGGTCATTCAGTTGAGAACGGAAGAGCGACACGGGTCCCCTCTGACCAGGGAGAATCTGAAGGGAGGGAAGGAAAGAAAAACATAGGTAATAAGGACCTTTCCTGTCTGGCTCTCGGCCAAAGTTCAGCTGTGTTCTTCCTTCTGAGGATTTCTATCCCGGACTGCGTAGCCCCGGCAACAGTCAGCAGCGCCCGCCACCCCAGTCAGGCATGCGGAGTCTGGGGGCAGGCTGTGGGACGGGGGGCCTGCGCGCCGTTCCAAAGGGACAGGGGAGGGTGGTGGTTTTCGGGAGGTGGTTGCTGAGCACGGAGCCAGAGGGAGCATCTGAGGGCAGAAGCCAGCTGTGAGTCTGGAGGTGGCAGACAAGACAGAGAGGCCTGGCATCCCTGCAGGATAGAGAAGGCTGAACTTCGACAAAGATGGGGGAGGGCCAGGCGACACTCCCGTGAAAGAGCCTCATCTCATACGGACTTAGGAGCCCTGAAATGGAGGCTCAGAGCTGAGATCCAGATGTGGGTCTCACTCGCTCCAGCTGTGCTTCTGCCGGCCACACGGTCCCAGTCAGCGAGGAGGGGGCGGCCCCCTCCTGTTCTGGGGTAGCCTGTGCGACGCACTCGGACCACGGCGGGCCGGCTGCGGAAGGCGCAAGGGACCTGAATGGCCCTGTTGGCCTCCACGGGATGGCCGCAGCTTGGAGCTCTGGGACACCAGACATCATCCGGAGAACAGCGGGATGACCACTGCTTAGCATGGGGCCATGGCTTTATTACCCCTTCAATGGACTTTCCCACCCAGGCCACACCCCTTGCTTATCCCCGGTTTGTAAGATCCATGAGGGAGCTCTTCTGTGCCCTGCGCAGCATCTAGCAGACTGCAGTGAGGCCTTGCAGTATTCAGTGGCACTTAATAAGTGATCACCATGCCAGGACTTCGTGGGGAGCTCCGCTTGCTTGGCTCCTCCGTGGACACAGGGCCCTCCCACGAAGCTGACTTGAGAGCAGCCCTCTCATGGCTTTGATCTGGTGCTTTGTTTTCCCAAAGCTCAGCCTTCAGGGCAGCCAAGACCGGCGGCCTGAAGGGCTAGTCTAACTTGGAAAGCCACAGGTGACATTTGCAGCTGGCTCAGACGCTGAGGTTGAAGCCCTGTGCGTGTAAGGGTAGCTTCTGGCTGGGGCTTTGTTTGCTGTGGAACACAGACTTCCCTTGGGGAATTCAGGCATGTTTTCTTTCCTTTCCCCAATTCCCACCCCCCATCCCCGCCCAAAAAAAAGCTGCCGCCCTAATTTAAGTGGCATCTGTTGACTTTAAAGAGCACACACTTAATCCTTACCCTGGAGCACCCTTGCTACGACATGCAATGCCTCTTGGTTTTCAATCACTGAAACACAGGGAAAGGCCATCTGTTTTAGTAGATATGTTTTAAGTTGTTTTGGCCACGGTTCCCTAGGCTTTCAGTGGCTGTCGATAAAACTCTATCATTTCAATTTTTGACCCTCCTGGTCCTAGCTCAAGGGTCTTTCTAGATGACACCTGGAATGACAACAACCAGGGGGCCAGGTTCACCTGCACATGGTTTTACTTTAGTGTTTACAAAGCGGAGAAGCAGCAAGTTCTGACATTTATTTTACTTTTTAAATGTATGCATGTCACAGTTTTTTTCTGAAGAGGATATAAAGTAAAGTGATATATGAACAAGGGCAAAACCTTGGCGGGGGGTGGTGGCTCAAGGGGGGGGAAGATGAAGCCAAGCTACAACAGGGCCCCAAAACAAAGCTGCACAGCCATCGTGACCTGCCCCCTGGCCTCCTGGAGCCACACGTTTGTTTCTCAAGTTTCTGAGCTGCTATTGTAGTCATGCGTATAACAGCGATGTTTTATCTCAAGACCAATTATTTTGGAGTCAAGATAATATAGATCTCAGTAACGGGTCTATAATAGATCTTCCTAAGAAGGGCCCTGAGCTGCGATTTGTCCGTAAATGGCATCAATTCCAAAACCGGACTGTTAAGAGTCTCCTCCGCCCATGTCTTTTGAGATCTTCTCGGAGCTACTGTGCTCTGAGTTTCTGAGCCCAGAAACTCATGGGGTCTGATTCTCTCTCTGAGCGGTAGTTCATCTGGACTGTCAACACAGACCCTCCAGAAAGCCTATCTTGGACACAACTTCAGGTTAGAAGGCCAAGGTAATCTTTGAGTTCGATGAGAATTAACTAAGTAGAAGGAAAAATGATCCTTTGGGAAAATATTACCTTAGCAATTGTGCTGGCTCTAGGCTGTTCCTCTCTTGGCCTTGAAAAATCTGCTCTGGAGGGAGGCGGGAGTGAAGACGCTGATGTGTCAGGCTTTCTGAGTTCAAATCCTGCCTCTGCCACTTTCCAGCTGTGCTCTGGACAAAGCTAATATCCCTGAGCCTCAGTTTCCTCATCTGCAAAATGGATACACTGGGAAGCCCTACTTGATGGGTTTGAGGGAAGACTGAGGAGACTGTGCAAGTCTTGCTCCAGGAGGGTGCTTGCTTTATCTTGGTACTCAGGAAACATTAGAGTTTTTCCTTCTCATTTACTTTGCAGTGCACCACTGCTCTGACTCATGGAAGCCATGCTGCTAAGGAAAGGGCACAGGGGACAGGGAACCTCTACTTTTTCTCCTTGGCTAGGATGCAAATATCCCCAACTCTTCGTGAAGGCTGAGGGATAAGAGCGAGCCAATGAGAATGAGAAGGGCCAGCAAACATGTCAAGTGGCCCATAGGAGCTGCCAGTGTTTGTTGTTGCAACAGCTTCGTGTGGATGGATGGGAGTCATTAACATTCCACTGATAGGGGGTAAAAACCATCTGTGTTGAAAAGGAAAGTTTGGGGGGTGGTCGCCAAGGTTTATCTTTGTTTACTCTCCTGTTATGACTCAACTTCAGGGTCTGTTTCTCTTCGTAGGACATGATTTGGCTCATTACCACAGACTGTCCAGCTTGCTCACCGAATTTCTACTTAATTGGTTATCATGCGGTGACCTGGCTCTCGAGACCCCAGAGGCTTTGAAGTCCAGTCCTCAGTCTTCTTGGGCAAGGTCATAGTGAAACGTAGCATGAAACCTTCAAGGTGGTTGCCAGAATTATCAGAGCAAGCACGGAGAACATACTGGTAAGTGTCTGGAATGGCTGTCCATGCTACTCTGCCAAGAGAGTCCAAAGTTTGGTCTTGGTCCAAACTCAACTTTTTCACTTGGGTCTTCCTTAGAAAGCACTGTGTGACCTTTTTTTCCAACCAGTATCTCCCATTCCGGTCATCTCACAATAAACCAAATATCAATTAAGCTTTTTAGTGCCAGCCAGCTCGCCTTGACCACCAGTTTCCCTGGCACTTTTGCCCCGCGATGCAAACTTTAACTACGTAAGGCAGAAGTGCCTAATCAAGAATATACATTTGGCCCATGACAGATGGGACACTGGAGAGGAGTTTCTGGTACTGCACGAGCCCTTGAACATCTATGCTTCTATTTCTTTGTTTTTACAAAAATGGGAGTAGGTGAAATTGCTAGGGCCCTTCTGAGCCCTGGATGGAGAGAACAGGGCATCCAGCTCAACTGTATCACAAACAATTCATTGTTCACTCATAAACAAGTCATTCTTTTACCTTGTTGCTAACTGTAATCTATCCCAGGTATTTGACATTTTTGGATCATTCAATTTGGCTGCACTAGGGGCAGGGTTTCCTTCTGTTGGGGTAAGAAGAATTTTCACCTGTTTGTGTTCAGAAGGGTAAGCATTTGTGATGACTCCCTGGGCTCTGCTTCAGGTAAAAAGTCATTTACTTAAATATAAAGAAGATGCATTATGTACAATCTACATAACCCTTAAACCAAAGCTCACTGCCTTATTTTTGACCTGTCCGGTATCATAGGACCCCAGAACCTCCTGTCATATAGAAGCTCCATTTAAGATTGAGTATGTGTACACTGATTAGGTAAAAGCATCTGATAATTTTTGTTCCTTTCTTCCTAGAGTCATTTACACTGAACTTAAAGCCAGATGCTTCTACCAAGCAGGCATGGAAAGAAGTGGGCTTTCTTTCTACTGAGCCATTAGCAGTTGGGTTGGCAGGGGGTTAGAGCCACAGTCACTGAAAGGCCCATGTCTTGACTTTGGAAGAGAGACACATTTTCTTGACCACACAACATATAAGGACGTGGGGGAGTTTCAATGATTAAAAAAGATGTGTCACAGGATCAGCATGGCCAAGATTGTTGGGTTGGCAGGGGAATGCTGCCTCCCACGACACTGTCCATGGTTCTGAACCAGGCAGGGTATTTCGCTGGGGAAGGTGGGGCAGATGGAACATGCACCCTTGTTCCTAGGCCTGTGATCAGCATCATGAGAAAGGAGATGTTGTTCTGTTGGTCTGAACATAAAAATATAGGTGAAAAAAAGCTCTGGGACCTCACGGTGGTTCCCAAAATTTCTCTGAGGATACAACTCTAAAACACAAAAAGTTCCTCGATGGCTTCTCCTTTGGGGGGCTTCTCAGGTGGATGGGAGTCAGTATGCAGTAACACAATAATAATATCAAACACATTTAGTGTTTATTTTGTTCCAGTCACTGTTCTAATCAATCTCTCTCACATACACATATGCATATACATATATGTTTCTATCAAGAACTTAAAAGAACCTTGACATGAATAATTCCTTCTTGGAAAATCAGATTTCAGAATATCAGAGATATATTTAAAAAGGGTCTTTCTTCAGAATCACTACCATCTCTTTGGTGGATATCTTCCAAAGTTTGTTTGCATGACTTAAATGTTTGTGTATGTTTTTATGTCATGAAGCCTGAAATCATAAAATGCCTAGAAGAGAACATTGGCAGTAATTTCCTTAGTATCAGCAGGAATACTTGTTTAGATAGGTCTTCTAAGGCAAAGGAAACCAAAGCAAAAATACATTACTGGGACTATATCCAAATAAAATGTTCCCGCACAGTGAAAGAAACTGTCAACAACAGAAAAAGGCAACCTACTGAATGGGAGAAGGTACTGGCAAATGATATATCCAATAGGGGGTTAATACTGAAAAGATTACAGAACGTATTACAACTCAACACCCCCAAAAAACCAATAATCTGATTAAAATGGCAGAGGCTAGATAGACATTTTTCCAAAGACATGCAGACACATGGCAAGATGCTTATCCCCACTAATTACCAGGGAAATGCAAATCAAAACCACAAAGAGATATTGATCTTACACCTTTCAAAATGCTGAGAATCAAAAAGAAATAATAAGAGTTAAGGATGTGGAGAAAAAGGAACGCTCATACACTGTTGGTGGGAACATAAATCGATACAGCCACTGGGAAAATGGTACAGAGAGTCCTCAAGAAATTAAAAATAGAAATACTGTATCATCCAATAATTTCACTACTGAGCATTTACCCAAAGAAAATGAAAACACTAATGCAAAAAGATACATGCACTCCTATGTTCACTGCAATATTATTTACAATAGCTAAAATATGGAAGCGAGTATCCATTGACAGATGAATGGATAAAGAAGATGTGGTCCACACACAGACACACATACACACACTAGAATATCATGCAGGTCTGAAATTGTGCCATGTGCAACAACATGGACGAACTTAAAGGATATTATGTTAAGTAAAATAAGTCAGACAAAAACAAACGAATAAACAAAAAGCAGAATCAGACCTATAAATACATAGAATAAACTGACGATTGCCAGAAGGGAGAGGGATAGAGGGATGGGTAAGATAGGTAAAGAGGAGTAGGAGAAACAGGCTTACAGTATGGACTAAGGAAGTCACAGGAGGCTCTCTGCTCTTCCCCTTTGACAGACAGCTTCATCTTCTGGTGCAGTATCAGCTGTGTCCCTGAGACACTAGGATAAAGGCTGGAATAAACACATTTGACCATAATGGGGGCCTGATCACCAGTGTTGCTTTTAAGTCTAGCAAAGCAGATACTTTGACCCTTTCACTGACCTCAACTACATGGTCTCCATGTTCCAGTACAATTCCACTCACAGCCAATTCAATGGCACAGTCAAGTCTGAGAATGTGAAACTTGTCATCAGTGAAAAACACATCTTTGTCTTCCAGGAGTGAGATCCCACCAATATCAAATGGGATGGTGCTGGTGCTGAGAATCTTGTGCGATCCACTGGAGTCTTCACCACCGTGGAGAAAGCTGGGGCTCACCTGAAGGGTAGGGCCAAGAGGGTCATCATCTCTGCCCCTTCTTTGACACCCTCATGTTTGTGATGGGTGTGGCCTATGAGAAGTACGACAACTCCCTCAAGATCATCAGCAATGCCTCCTATACCACCAACTGCTTGGCCTCTGGCTAAGGTCATGCGTGACAGCTCTGGCATGGTGGAGGGACTGAGGGACTGAGGACCACAGCCCATGATATCACTGCTACCCAGAAGACTGTGGATGCCCCCATTGGGAAGGTGAGGTGTGGTGGCCGAGGGGCTGCCCAGAATATTAACCCTGCTTTTGGTGCTGCCAAAGCTGTAGGCAAGATCATCCCTGAGCTGAATGGGTAGCTCCCTGGCATGGCCTTCCATTTTCTCACCCCCAATGTGTTGATTGCGGATCTGACCTGCCACCTGGAGAAAGTTGCCAAATACGACAACATCAAGAGGATGCTGAAGCGGCATTGGAGGGCTCCCTCAAGGGCATGCTGGGCTCCACTGAGGACAAGGTTGTCTCCTGCAACTTAAACAGTGACACCCACTCTTCCACCTTCAATCCTGGGGCTGGCATTGCCCTCAATGACCATTGTGTCAAGCTCATTTCTTGCTATGACAATGAATTTGGCTACAGCAACTGGATGGTGGACCTTAGGGTCCATATGGCCTCCAAGGAGTAAGAGCCAGTGCGCCACTAGCTCCAGTGAGAGCAGGAGGGAGAGAGAGGCCCTCAGCTGCTGGGAAGTCCTCACCCCAACTCATCCCCCAACACGCTGAGAATCTCCCGACCTCTACACAGTGTCCATCTCAGACACACTGAAGAAGGGGAGGGACTGGCGGAGCCAAACTTTGTCACACACCATCAGTGAAGCATACTCTACCCAGCCAAAAAGGAAAAAAAGAGAAAGTCACAGGAATAAAGGAATATGTTTGAACGCGTTTGTATGTCATGAGACCTGAAACCATAAAACTCCTAGCAGAGAACACAGGCAGTAATCTCTTTGACACTTGCTGTAGCATCATTGTTCTACATGTCTCCTAAGGCAAGGGAAACCAAAGCAAAAATACAAGGGGACATACAACACAGGGAGTATAGTTAATAGCAACGTAATGGTTATACTCGGGGTGAGCACAGCATGGGGTAGAATTATGGAATCGCTATGCTGTACGCCTACGATTCATGTCCTATTGTGTGTCAACTGTACTGAAAAAAAATGTGTGTCACACAGCCTGGGAGGAAGAAAAGAGGAGCACCTCAGCTGCCAGCTAGCCACATCCGTGCAAACTCGCAGACTGGGGTCGGTGGGTGGGTGGGTGGGGGGCTCTACTCTGATGAGTTGCTGATAGGCTGGGACTCCAGCCGCGGACCAGATCCCCATCTGGGAGGCCTCCTCTGTTAATCACTGCTCAGCTCCCAACCAGTAGCAGGCACATTATTCAGTTAGTGCTTACGCACATTTGGTTAGAGGGTCATGATTAAGAAAACAAACCATTCATAACACAACTATAAACAGAGCTCTAACTTGCTCATTTGCTAATGGGTCTTCCCTGCTTGGCCATCACATTCCCTGCTGTCTTCATTCTTCCTGTAATTTAAGGCCCATGTATGAGACTTGCCTATTTGCCAGTGGGTCAACCAGAATGGAGGGGGTGGTCACTCCCCCGCAAACAGCACAGAAAGTAGTATTGGTGGCATATGTGTGGTGGCCAGGAAGTTACAGGGAGACACACGTGGCAGCTCCCATCAGGGACCCATGCAACTCGCAACGGCTGGCATCTCCCTTTGCCTTGGAGCCTTGTCTGGCTACCAGAACCCGTGTGCCTGCTTGGCAGGGCCACCCAAAGCAGGTAGGAGGTGGTGCTGGGGAATTACCTGCTCCCTGGGAGCAGCCCTTGACCAAGCACCGGTAGCTCGCAGATCCGGCTCTATACTACTCCCAGGGTTCCAGGCAGGATGAGGTCCTAGGGCCCCGGAGCAGTAACTTACTCAAAGCATGCCCTCTGCTGGCTGCCTTCCCCACAAATGTCCCTTGGGATCAGCTTCCAAATACACTGCAGATGTACAAAGCTTGGTCTCTGGGCCAGCTTCTGGGGGAACCCAAATTGAGACCCATAAGCATACCCATTCATGTTGTTATAAAACCGTCCTCCGAGCAGGCTAATGAATGAAAAACTAACCCTAATCAGGCAGGCTGCTCTGGGAGAGGCTCCTCCCCGGGTCTCCATCATCGTCTGGCTCTTGGTCCCTCCACCAAGAGCCTCTCTGCGGATCCACACCAGCTCGAGGGTCCTCAAACATCCTCGGAAAGGAGCCCAGGAAGAGGAATGGAGTAAAAGAAAAAGAGATACCATGATCCTGCAGGCTATTCTTATATGAAATATGGGAATGAAGGAGTCCTCTGGACACACAGCTGTCTCTGAACTGCTCTGAAAAACCTAGAAGAGTGATTGGCTTCCCAGAGTCTTTGTTTCAAATTCAAATCAATTTTAAAAATCTAAATTAAAAAAAAAAAAGCACTCTTTTGGTGGTAGAATTGTTAGCTGGTGTGGCAGGGAGAGAAGAGGACCAAAGACAGTAGACTCAGTACTTTATGATCAGATCTGGTTTTCACGCTCAGCAAAAGCAGAGCAATTAACCCAGGAAATCCTCTTATCGCCATGAGCAAGGTTTGCGATGGGTGATTGAGATAGGATCCCTTTCAGTTTCACGTAGGCAGTCCTCTGAAGCTTCTGGAGTTTATCAACAGCACAAGACTTCAGGCTCATGGAAATGCACATCAGAAGTGATTCACACGTGTGCATGCATATGCACACATCCACAGACACATATTTTTATCCATCCATCCATAAATGATTTACTGAGAGTACATTCCCTGAGGTTTCCTGCTGTGTGGGAGGCATCAGGGGAGGTCCCGGCAGAAGAGAGGCTAGGTCTATCCTCATCTCACACTCCAGTGTGGGAGAATGATGGTCAGTCTTACACACACATGTAACGTTGCCAAGTGTGAAAGAGGATTTTTTTTTTCAAATGGTAAAAGAGCAAGAGCGTGAAGAAACCAGTCTCTTCATATGGTGTGGCTGGGATGGAACTTTCTAGAGGACAACTTATGAGGAAAGTCCTTAATATTTGGTTTTCCCACTGACCCAGAGAACTCCAATATCTAGGAAGTTGTTCTAATCAAATGATCACGAATATACACACATTCGAGGATGTTCTTTGTACTGTCCTAAAAAAGGAACAAAAGCACAAGCAGAAACCTAAACATCGAACAATTGGACATTGTTTATGTAAGTGACGGAATTCATAGATGGGAATACTAGGGATCTTTAAAATGTAGTTGGAAACTATGTAAGGAGTTGGGACGAGGTTAATTTAGTAATGAAAATAAAAAGACTAAAAAATTACCACATAATCCCATTTTTAAATATCCATCTTATTTCCCAGTCTAAATGTTCACTGACATTTTCTTTGTGTGACAGCATTATGGTGGTTTCCATTTTTAAATTTTGGATTATCAGTGTTTCCTGATTCTGTACCAAGGGAATCTCTTACTTGATAAGAGAAAAGGGACAATTACTTAAAGACAAGGCTTTTTAGGTCAGTGAGGAATAGTGAGGATTGGGGATGAAGTCTCCACACATGTGAGGGTGCCCACACTCTAAGTACAGATCAGCCTTGACAAACAAGAGGTCAAGAGAAATGGCTCGTGCTAGCTGATTTGACAGAAGAACAAGAACGCAGGGAGACTTTTTGCTTAAAAATGGTGAAAATTGTCTCTTAATGCCGGTGGTGCTAGAACACACATTTTAATGGGCGGGGGTGGGGGGATCCCATAAACTAGGCCTTCTGAGAGCCCCGTCCCTGGAACTCGCGTCGCACAGGTAAGCATTGTCAGAAGGAATCGTTCAGCCCCGCTTTCAAACATCCACCTAGAGAAGGTTCCTTCTCTACGCTTCCTGGTGAAACTGTGCCTCACACTGCAGAGGGGGAAGGCGACAGAGCCAGAAAGAGGAGGACGGTGGGTAGGGCAACACAGCATGGGACCAGGATAAACATTACAGTATCCAGCTGGTCACTGTACTTTCCCATGTGGTTTCTGTATCGGTTGGTGTTCATGCAGTTGAATGAAAATTTAACCCAGATGCAACTAAGGAGGAAAGGAACTTACTGGCTCAGACAGTTGGAAAGATCTAAAGGATGGCTTCATTCCAGGGTGTGAGAAGTGCCATTGGGATCCTTCTCTCTACTGCTGTCCCTGAGTCTGCTCCACTCTTAGACCTGCCAGGCGCCTCCCTAGAGCTTCAAGCACACATCTTCACAACCCCACGTCCGAGGGTCTGATGTCTCATTGGACGGCTTCATTGCCATACAAGTCCTAGGACTTCCTCTCTCCCACTGGTCCAGACTGGGTCCCGTGCCTATTCCTGGGCCAAGCAATGTGACTTTGGGGCTAACACTTTGGCTCACGCCTCAAGCCCAGGCTCTGACCAGCATGGGAGGTCTGTTCCACTTGTTGTACTCAGAGTGAGAAAGAAAGAAAAATTTCCAAAACCAAAATGAGGATGGCATTACTAGGAAGAAAGAGTGGATGCTACAGAGTGAAAAAAAGTGTTGTTGACTAAATTGCTATGTTTTAGAGGGAAAAATATATATTAGGTGAAAAATATTCTCTTTGGTTATTTCTAAATAGATAGACATTTGAATCAATCCAGGAATATTTCCTTTCCTGTCTTAAGACTTATAAAAGATGTTTTTAAATATTTTTTAAAGAATTTATTTATTTGAGAGAGAGAGAGACAGAGGGGCAAGGAGAGCAAGAGAGGGGGAATGGTCATAAGGAGAAGCAGACTCCCACTGAACAGGGAGCCTGATGTGGGGCTTGATCCTGGGACACCAGGATCATGACCGGAGCCGAAGGCAGAGGCCTAACTGACTGAGCCACCCAGGTGCCCTGTTTTTAAATTTTTTTAAAAAAAATTATTTATTTGACAGACAGAGATCACAAATAGGCAGAGAGGCAGGCAGAGAAGCAGGCTTCCTGCTGAGCAGAAAGCCTGATGCGGGGCTCGATCCCAGGATCCCGGGATCATGACCGGAGCCGACGGCAAAGGCACCAACCTACTGAGCCACCCAGGTGCCCCCCGTTTTTTTACATTTTTATTACTCTTTGGAAACGGTTAAGAACTTGGTAATTTATATTACCATTTTATGATTATAAATTAATATGCCCATGTATCTGACTATATAAATCCTAGAAATTACAGAAAGATACAAAGAACAAGATAATCACCCCTAATTCTACAACCCAGAATATCAAGTATTTGGCAACTCTCCTTTCACATTTTTATACGTATTTGGTAAACAGCTGAGATCGTACGGATACACTACTGCCTACACTGCTTCCCTCACTTCATTACAGAATAAGCTCTTTATCCCAAACTTTAATTTCTGATGGCTACAAAATTTTGTTATTTTTAGAAAGCATTTTACTATCATGGTGTATGCTATATTTAACAGAGATTTTAATAACCTTTGGCCTCATCTTTAAGATTTCCTTAAATTCAGTTCCCTGATCTGAGTTTTTGTTGATATATATATATATATATATATATATATATATATATATATATATTTTTTTTTTTTTTTTAAAGATTTGATTCAGAGAGAGGGAGAAAAGAGCATGCAAGTGGGTTGAGGGGCAGAGGGCAAGAATTGCAGACTCCCATCCAAGCAAGGAGCCTGACGCGGGGCTCGGTCTCACGACTCATCATGAGATTATGACCTGAGCCGAAATCAAGAGTTAGATGCTTAACTGACTGAGGCACCCAGGTGCTCCAATTTCTGTATTTTTTAAGGCTCCCTTATCATAGCAGAATAATTTAATTAGAAAAATAGCATATTCTCCACATTTCAACTGAGAAGTAACACCTGAATCTGGTCAACTTTCAGCTAAGATAGCTTTTTACTAAATATCTGGGATAAATGGCTTTCTTAAGAAAGATCTTGCTTCTTCAAAGGAAACATCTCCCAAATTATTTAGGACTTGTGCCATGACCAAAATTTAGGTGCTGAATCTAAACTTTGGTCCACTAATGAGTTTTGGATTAAGATTAAGCAGAATTCAAGGCAGGCTATGTTTACCTGCTTGACGGGATAATGAATCAATGACAGTTTTTAAGGGAGAAATGTGTGTTTGAACTTCCTCCAAGTAAGTTCTTGCAATGGGAATTTTTTAGATAAATGTTAAAACATATGTACAGGGAGGGTTAACATGTTGCAATTTTGCACGCTCCTACACACAGAGTAGCTGACAAAACCCATTGGAGGAAGCAAGGTGGACTGGAAGATTCCGAATAACAATTGATTTCATCTTTCCTGACAGTGTAGCAGCCACCAGAACCACATGTCTCCGATTTTCCATAACGATTTTCAGTTGAGTTGGATTTGGTGGATGGCCAAAAGGAGCATCCTGCTTACCGTCAGCTTCCTTCTCTAAAAAATGTTCGTTCAAACCCTCAAGATCCAGACATGCTAAACACAAATATAAATTAATCCAACCTGGCACACCGCCATTTAACTGTAGCAGTGCACAGAGCTGGGTGTGTTGTTGAAATAGTGTTTTAAAAAGTAATAGATTTTTTTTTGGTTTTCATCAGTCGCAAAAGGCCTATAAAGCTATTTTTCTGGAACAATGTTCTCTGAATGCTGAACTTCTCCCGTTACTCATTCCATCTGTCTTCATGTCTCAGCCAGAAGTGCAGATTTTACAGTCCAAAGTGGAATCTTTAACCCTCCGGGCCAGCAACATCTAAATCCCATGTGTCAGACTCACACTCAAACATTGCTCCAGAAGAGTGGAGATGACTATTTTAAGCAAACAAAATTTTTACTAAGTTGAAAATGAAAGAGCCAAATTCCAAAAAGCATTACACACAAAAATCCCCCAGCTCTGCCTTTCTTACCCATCAGAACTGCGTGTGATTTTTCTTGGTTTCAGGATTTCAACACAACTTTTTTTTTTTTTTTCCCCAATACAGCCTTCCCTGGCTCTTGGTTATGGTGACAAGATATGTATTCTGAGTTATGCGGAGGAGTCTGCATGAACACGTCCTTCCAGAGAAAAAGTGACTTTCTTTTTTCGGGAAACATTTCCCCAGAATATACAGATCAGCGGGGAACCTGGGGAATGGCAGCGGTGGACCCAGGTGCCCCCGGATAGTGTCTTCTGGCTTTCTACCCCACACCTGTGGAAGGGATTTCCTTTCTCTGTGTTTCCCTCCCTCTAGACTCAGGTGAAGACATAGGGGATTTAACAAGGAATCAGATGTCACCATTGGTCTATGATCACAAGTCAACACACCCCTTGATCTCACTTCATTTTTGTTTTTTAATGCGGAGAAGGCGCTAGAGGAAATCTGCAGGCTTTGCCGAATGAAAAAAGACTGCTGGAAATTCTATTTGTAAAACACTAAATTCCTTAGACTTAGTGAACATTGAGAAAACATTTTAAAGTAAAGCTTTTCCCAAAAAAACCCACACTACTACTTGGTGATAATATAAAGTTGGGAAATATAAAGCATGAATAAAAGTGTTCCATAGTCCTACTGATCACCATACATAAATACTGAGCACATCTTATTGTATAATATATATTAAACAAACATATTAAAATAATGACTATATGCTATATGGTTTTGTTCTTGGTTTTAATTCAAAAGTCTTCTATTTTCTGTCATTGAACATTTTGTGAACACAATACATTTATTGTCTACATTATATTCTATATTATGGATAAACTATGATTCAACTTTTCTCTTTTTACTGTGTATTTGTACAGTCTAAAGTTCTATGCTAAGATACATAATCCTTTAATAGACACCTTTTATACGAACCCTGGTTATTTCTTTATCACAAATTCCTAAACAGAACTTCAAGGCTCTTGATGGCCAAATCCCTCTCCAGAAAGTTCTATCAATGAACCCTCCCATTGACATGAAGTAAAAGTGTCCACCCTGCTACCCTCATCAGCACTGAGTACTGAGTTTAAAATATCATTTGCCAGTTAAAAAGGCATGTGCTAAGATTCATTATGGGGAAGAAATAGTGGTTGGGATCAGAGGGATCAAGACATTCCCAGCTTAGAGACAAGCAGAGCCCAGTAGTGGGCAGGCTACTTTATCACCGGGCACACCGATAAAGAATCCTGAAGTCAGACCTTCTAGATTCAAAACTTGGCTTTGTTATTTACCAGCTGGGTGGTCTCGGATAAGGTATTTACTAACCTTTCTGTGTCTCCATTCCTTCAGCTAACAATCTCAAGGGCTATGAAATTTAAATTAGATAATGCATCTATAAGGTACTGCGGCTTAGCTACTATTCTGTTACAGTTATGACAAATCTGTAAATTGTAATAATCAGAATATCATTTTGTAACTAATTAGCACATTAGTGTTGTCAAAGTGCTTTCATGCACATTTACTAAATTTCATTTTGAAGACCATTGTGGATGGTAGTCAGGGCTTGGTAGGGCTAAACCCTTTTCAGAGATGAGAGATAGAGAAAAATTGAAGCTGAAAGAGGTAATGTGTCCATGGTCCATAATGGGCAGAACCAGGATGGTCCTGGCCCCCGCGTCTCCTGAGCCTAGACCGTGCACAGTGTCACGCCTTCCACTGGCACAGGACAGCCTTCAGCATCCCCGATGTGATCCTAAGATAGGTTAATTTAAATCAAATGCACGTAGAAGTTCAACTTTCTGTGACTAATTGAAGATTTCCACCTTGGGGTAATGATAGTCCACCTCCTGGGCCAAAGCAGAGTCATTTGCTTACTTTGTGTGTTCAGACTGCTCCCCTTTTGAGCCCCAAGAACCCTGGGTGATGAGATGCCCTTCATACAGGAAGCTAGGCTACTGGCTCTGCAAAAGGGCTGCTGATTAGAGAAATAGTTAAACGAGCAGACAATACGGTAACCCAAGGCTCAACTCCCCAAACCCCGACTGGCTCTGTAGCTTTTGTGTACCTATAGAGTATGTGCGTGCACGGTGTGTCTTCCTTGGAGCCTCGTCCTCTCTACTCAGGACTTCCAGATGCACTTTTTCAGGGCTCAACCCTCTCTCCTTATCTAGTGAAGCTGTTTGGAGAAGGAAATCTGCTTGGGAGATGGTGGAAGACCAGGGTTAGCATCTGCTTTCCAAGTCAGCAATAAAGGCAGAGAGAGGTTAAACCACACTGTCCTGGCCCCTGGATAGAGAACCAACCTCTCAGGTCTCTAACAGAGATGGGGTCTTTAGCTTCTGACTCTCTCGAGCTCTCTAGACTGCTTTTTGGGTCAAGGGGAAAACTCAGGGTCCTGCACGTCATGTTGAGGAACCCAGACTTAACAGCCGTAGGTCGGGGAGAATCACTGTTGTTCTCTGGGGAGGGGAGTGTCATGAGTGACCACATGGGAGTTCCATAGGTGCCTTCTGTGGAAAGGGGACTCCAACTGGAACCAAGCAGTAGGAGCCGATGAAGACAAGACTCAAGTCTGAGGGAACAACCTGGGAGGGGAGGCTATCCCAGAAGCCCCTAGAGAGGGAAGATAAGGGAAAGATCTGAGGGGATGGATACAAGAAATAATTACATAGAAATTTAATCCAGAGGCATGCTGATAGATTGGACGTAGGAGAAGACAACTTCCGTGCTTCTAACAAAGTTGTGAGACGCACTACAACTAACCCTGGAAACAACACATGAGGAGGAAGATGGTGGGGACAGAAGACTGAATCCAAACTTCTGGAATATCAGGGACATGAGTTCAGCCCTCAGAAAGCCCACAGTGGAGAGAAAATTTGGGAGCCCTCAGCCGCGGGAGGGCTGTGGATGTTGAAATCTTATGAAGTCCTGGGGTACCCCAGTGAATGTACTGGGGGAAATGGTCAGAGAGACAGGAGAACCAGGGAGACCGTGTTTAAGAAAGTTGAAAGGGTAA
This sequence comes from Neogale vison, assembly GCF_020171115.1. Classification (NCBI taxonomy): domain Eukaryota; kingdom Metazoa; phylum Chordata; class Mammalia; order Carnivora; family Mustelidae; genus Neogale; species Neogale vison. Next base: position 139,771,197 of record NC_058093.1, on the reverse strand, counting down.
AGAGCTTAAAAAAAAAAAAAAAGGCGATAAAGAGCTTTAAGGAGAAAAATGTGCCTCAGAAAGAGTGGAAAAAAGAACACTGCATACAACAAGAAGATCTCGTGTTCTGAAGAACAATTTCAGGAGAGCAGCATGGGCAAAAGGCTTAATACTGTGGGCTACACGAGGGGGAACTGGATAAAAATGAAATAATGGAGAGAGTGAACACGGATGATTCTCTTAACAACTTTCAATGCTCAGCGGAAAGGGAGACTAACAATAGCCAGCAGGAGAATTTTTTTTAGGTGAGAACCCAGAAAATAACTGAGTGAGGACAGCAAATAGGACAAGTTCTTTGAAGAAGTAGGAGGGAATGCGGTCAAGGTCAGTTTGGCTTTGACCAGGAGGCTGGACATCCCATCCTCTGATGCTAATTTTCAATTCCTCTATGAGCTGGCATTCTTAAAAGTGACATGGCTTCTGTAATTTTCTGGAAAATCTGACTTGAGCTGTGGTTCATGGCACAAAACAGAGGATGACAATAGTGAGGCACATAGAATTTCCATAAAGCACTCCTTTTCCATTGTTCTAAAACAGTTTTCTTCTCAAATACTGTGGCAATCAATGGCACTAGCTGTTATTATACAGATTTCTCAATTATTTTGACATTGTCTCATTCTAGTACTGAATCTATTGTTTCTTAAATTACTAATATTTTTCTTAAACACAGTATTTTAATCAGAGCTTTATTATAATGAGAAAACTCTTCTATGTCAGCTAAGTGATGGCCATGGCCAAGATTTGATGGGTTCAAGACAGTTCAAGCAAAATACAAAAAAGCCCAGTTGAAATGTCCCCTAGAGAGGGCTGTCTTGATAAATACATCTGAGTCCTCAATGTTCTTCCAACATAGTAAGGGATCACGGAGTAAGCTGAATGATTTGGTACCCTTCTAATCAACTTGCTGGCCATTACTTGCAATTACTGAGTAAAAAGAACTCCCAAATGCAAAAAAGAAATTCTCCAGACACCTGAAATACCACCTCCTCAGTGTCCACGCCAGAATGAAGAGACACATTCAAGATAAAAGTAAAAACCACATTCACTTTCAACCACACGTGATCTTTCTCCTTCTCGTCTTCAAGAATCTCATGTGTTAGCGAATCAAGCCTCTTACTAGAAAAATAAACAAGAGAGGAGCAAAAAGAAGTTCTCAGGAACAAAAAAATATTAAGTACCTACTATTCATTTAAGAGACTCTATGTAAGACAAGAAGGTGATACCCTCAAATGGGAGCCAAAACACGCAAACATAAAACCTTTCAAGTCCGTGTCCGGCTGGGAGAAGTGAGCAGCAGAGATCTGGGTTGGGGGGGGCAGGCTTTCTGCAACAGGGAGATAACCGGGGCAGCACCCCAGGAAGAGTTCTCAGACGACGGGAGACCAAAACTGGTTATCATAAGCCATGTCTTTGACAATTCACCAGAGGATAGCAGGTGAGCAAAGGGATCAGTTCAAGACTGTACAGGGCTTCTCCAGGGCTTGGCCAGAGCCGAAGACGCCTATAGAATGACAGAGATACGCCCACATGGATGAGAAGGGGACCCATGGTAGACGGGCCTTGAGGACAACATGTGGAGCTCTGACGCGGGAGCACATGGGTACAGCAGTCGCAGTAGTGGTAGTTAAAAAGCACCCGCCCTTCAGCGAGGGACGAAAGCCCATTTTGTCCTAAAGAGGGTCCCAGAAATATATAATAAGTAACTAAGGAGGGCTAGAACCTAGAAGGTAAGGAAAGTACTGTATCACAGGAAGAACGGTGGAGTTCAAGGTAGGATATGTGAATCCCAGGCCCAGGTCTATCAGCTGACCCTCCTGACTTCAGACAACTCACTCTGGCCATCTGCCCACTGAGCTCTTCATGAAGGTGGTGTGGACACACAGTCTTAACCCTACAGTTCTAACATCTGGATTTCATGTGATAACACTTACCTCATAGGGTTGTTTGGAGTATAAACCGACATAAAACACGTAAAATCCTTATCACCATGCCTGATAGAGAACAAGCACTCCGAGAAATGTCGGTTGCCTTTGACGTACTATGACTGAGAATTATTTTAGGATTTGGCTGCTTTGCACGCGTGTATGTGACTCAGGTTGACAAATGCACAGAACTACCTGTCCGTTTTTGGGAGCTGAGTAAGAAAGTTTCCTGGTTGAGAGTCCACCTGCGAAGATCTCAGGATAATACACGTTTCACCCGAAAACCAGAGTATGTCGATGTCAGGACAGCCTGACTTACACCTGCTCAGGTTTCAATGTACTCCTTAAGCCCCCAAAGGGCCCCCAGACTTGAAAGCTGCAAGGCACTTAGAAGCAGGCCTGGCGGAGCAGCAGACATTCCTAACGTATTAACTATTTTACCCGTCCAGTCACTGCTTTGAAACGATGGACCCTCCAGGTCATCACAAAGACGCGGCCCCTCTATAGTCAAGACAAGATGTGAAGATGTTCCATGAGTCCTTGTATTCTAAATGAAGCACACACAAAAGCCTCAGCGGATTAGAAACCAAGTAGGCAAGGACCCTGAACAGTGTTCTTCTGCAGAGCTCCAGGCCCGGACTCATTCTCCAGAAATAATGACCCTTCGGAGACTGTCATTACATCATCATTACATCATCATCTCATCGACACATATGCTGGGGACAAACCTAGAGGTCGTCTGTTCAAATGCTGAGGATTCCTTCATCCAGCTGACAGGTGCTGGGCCAGGGGCCGGCAGTGCTGAGTGGGAGTGAGTTCTGGGCTCTTGGGAGGAGAGGTCACCCAAGAGGGACAGACGCAGACCCTCAGTCACTATGCCAACCAGGTCCAGATGCCCCCGAGAGGGACCCAGTTGGAAGTGGCATTGCTTCTCGCTTTGCCCCCTAAGACGAGCATGTGCCGCACTGATTAAATTTGTTTTAAAAAAGACAACTTCCATGTCATTTCCATCTACTAGACACCGAATAAACACACTTGTGGCCTTCCATATAGCTCTCTATTTCATGTTCTTACATTGTGGTCTTTTTAGGGGCTGACAGTCCAGAAGGCAGGACCTGTGTCAGGAAACATGGTTCACAGGCCATTCAACTCATCTTTCCCAACGACGGGGCCAGGCAGTGTGGACGGGCCCCCTGAGTTGGTTTTACCTACACAGCTGCTGGTGCTGTGTTTCACGGGGCTGGGAGGAACAGGGGTAGTATTACTAAGTACTAGTAACCTGCCTCTCCTTTTCTCCTAGGTTGTCTCATGTCGTCCCCCAAATCCCGTGAAAGCTCAGGACACCCAGTCCGCAGAATGAAGCAGCCTTCTCACGGATCTTTTTAATTAATTAACCTGGATTAATTATAACAGCCAGAAACAGGAGGGAGGGGAGTGTGACTTCCTGACTGCAAAGTTCCCGTTCTTTCCACCATGTTATGCCACTTCAGACTCAGAGTAGAAAGATTTCTGATTACACTTTTCTCTTGGGACACAGTTCTACAAAATAAAAAGCTGCCTGGGCCTCATCCATTCTCCTTACAGTGAGCCCTGTCCCCTCCTGCCGGATCTCATCAGAGGCGCCCAGGACTGCTGCGTGTGCCTGGTGATTGTAACCTTCTGTCTGGAGGGTCACCAGCGCCTACAGGCTTCAGAGCACTTTGCTCAGGGTGGAGGGTGAGGAACCAGAAGGAGATGATCAACATAAAAGGGAAGTATTGCATTGGATGATTTCCTTTTCATAATATTTTGAAACCTTGGTCCAATTTTTTTTCTCCCCCCTCCCCAATGCTATTCTTGGTTTTCATTCCATTATGTTAAGTATATGTTCAAATAAAATCTTCAGAGATAAGAAAACATAGACTACAATTAGAAATGACATTTTATTCTGAGCACGGCAAGTTCAAAAGAAATGGACCGTGAGAATTGTCAGGGGACAGTGAGGGGTTCATGATATCCGCTGTACATGCATACGATTGTCCATTACTTCGATTATGAATCTATAATGTGTCTTTTGAAATAGGAAATAAAACGGAAACTTACACCAAGGCAAACTTGGTTAGGACACTTAAAATAACTAAACCTTCCCACAGAAGATCAGTTATAAAGAGAGATGTAAGTAGAATAACACTTTTTTATATTGCTTTTAGTCCACACTTTTCCAATTTTATGTTCACGCAGGCACATATAAAAAGGTACAAACTCTAATTAGCATGCATAACTTTTCTAAAGAAATGTGAGCACCATGGAAATAAAATGATTTTTCACATTATTCATATTTAAAGCATTTTAGGATGAAACTTACATATAGAGATCAGCATGAAAATTATATAGTCAGTGGAAACAAATGTTTATCAAATAAAGATCTGTGTAACTATCATCCAGGTTAAAACACACCCAACTTTCTCTTCCATGCCATGTGCCTGCTCCTAATTTTTATTTTATTTTATTTTTTTAAGATTTTATTTATTTGAGAGAGCATGAGTGAGAGAGAGCCCAAGCAGGAGGGAGGGGCAGAGAAAGAGGGAGAAGCAGGCTCCCTGCAGGGAGCCTGGTGTAGGACTTGATCCCAGGACCCTGGGATCATGGCTGAGCTGAAGGTAGACACTTAACTGACTGAGCCCCCCAGGATCCCCCCTCATCGTTAATATTTTTAAACAAAGTTATTTTGCTTTTCCATGTACAGAAATGTTAGATCACCTTACACAATCCAAGTTACTCAGGAGATCCATTACACATACGGGTTATATATATACATGCATGTGTCCATGTATATATCTAAAAATAAAAATACATTACTCTGTTTACCTGAGTAAGTCATAACTTCAGTTTGTGATGACAATCGACAAAGGACTCAATCATCACATGTCCTGGGCATTCATGATCTTAGGCCTGATTCAGGTCATTGGGAGACCTCAAACAACAGGAAAAAAAAAAATCCAAAATCAATTTGTAGAATCATCATCATGACGGTTTCTTTTAAAATTGCATGATTCAGGGGCACCTGGGTGGCTCAGTGGGTTAAAGCCTCTGCCTTTGGCTCAGGTCATGATCTCAGGGTCCTGGGATCAAGTCCCGCATTGGGCTCTCTGCTCAGCGGGGAGCCTGCTTCCCCTCTTTCTCTGCCTACCTCTCTGCCTACTTAATATCTCTCTCTGCCAAGTAAATAAATAAAAATCTTTAAAAAAGTAAAATAAAATTGCATGATTCATCCTTCATAACCTGGCACGTGGAAGAGGATAACTAAAGGTGGGGAAACGATAAGTAAATGCCATGCCTATTACCATCACAGAAATAGACTGCTTAGCCATACATTCCTAAAAGTCTATTGACCTAAAAATAACACACTTGCAACATTCATATCATGTACTAAAACTTTTGCTTGAATTTTAAAAATTCACATTCAAAATAAGAACCATCTGTTATTTATTGAATCCCTAATCTGTGAGGCCCTGCAGCTTCACTTGGTTCTACTTAGTCTTGTCCTTAATATTTTAAAGCACATGCTTACTTTAAAATATGTAGGGTATGACTAAATTACCCCCATGTGTGGATATGACCCTCAGTCTAAGAGCTCCATCCTGGTCCAGTACCATCCCTACTTTGGGATAAATTGCGCTAAAGTGGTGATTCTCAAAGTGTGGTATCAGGGAAACTTGTTAAAAAGGTAAATTGTCAGCTCTATCCCAGACCTACTGAACCAGGAATTTTAAGGATGGAGCCAGGACATCTGTGCTTCGATAAGCCTTTTGATGCTGACATCTGAAAGCCACTGCTTTAAAGACTGGGTTCTCCTCAGATTTTGTTTGTTCCAGAAAGTTCTCTGTACTTCCTTGAAAATGTCTCCCAGAACTTTTGTGGTCTGAGACCTAGACCTGTGTAACCTGGAGTTCATAGCCTGTTCATCTCAAAATTCACCAAATTGACCGTGTACATCAAAGTCAAGTATTCATTGGGCAAATGGGAAGGAGAAAAGAAGTCATAAGTTATGGCACTAAGATCTAGAAAGGAAAAAAAAAATCCCATTTCATCCATTTTTATTCTGAAACTGAAAAATTATTCCTAAGTTTTAGAGAGGTGAATAAAATGTTACACCACAGTTTCTACAAGTGATTTCTTAACTCTATATAACAGACTCGTGAAAATTGTACTACAATTTCTTAGATCTTAGGGCAAGCAATTCAGAATGTTGTAGTTTTGCCTTCAGCAATAATGAAATCGATGGCATAATTAAATCTTGATGCTGGAAAGGTACTAAGAAATGTTGAGACTCTCAAAGTCAGTGAATGGAGACTTAAGATTTGTCAAGAGAGGGGTACTCATTAAGCACTGCCTTTTTTTTTTTTTTGTAAAAAGGAAGGTTTTCATCAGTAGTTATTATAGCTATAGCAAATTAAATTTATTTCACACCCACTAGACAGGCAGAAACCCAAAAGCTTGATATAACCAAGTGTTGATAAGCATGGAGAGCAATAGGAACTCTCAAATACTGTTGTCGTGAGTGAAAATCAGTACATTTCAGAGAGCGATGTGCACGCCTGTGGAAGTTGGGAATGTGTGTATGCTTCTGCAGCTCCAGTCCTAAGTGCACAGAGGCCTGAGACACTGAGAAATTCATGCACATGAATACAGGGTGCCTATATAGGTATGTTCACTGTGGCACTGTTTTTCATAACTAAAAATTTTGGAAATAACTCAAAAGTGCATCAATAGGAGAATGGATATATAAATTGTGGCTTAACATACAGAAAAGTAATATGTATTTGGATATAGTAATATACAAAAAGCAAGTTGAAAGGATAGGTCATGATACCATTTTGTCAAAGTTTACATACTTGAAAGTAATAGTATTTATTGCTAAGGAATACATACATATATCAGCATAAAGACATTTCAAGAAATATAACAGCCCTGGGGCAGCTGGGTGGCTCAGTGGGTTAAAGCCTCTGCCTTCAGCTCAGGTCATGATCCCAGGGTCCTGGAATCGAGCCCAGCTTAGGGCTCTCCGCTCAGTGGGGAGCCTGTTTCCTCTTCTCTCTGCCTGCCTCTCTGCCTACTTGTGATCTCTGTCTGTCAAATAAATAAATAAATTATCTTAAAAAAAAAAAAAAAACAAAAAAAGAACTATAACAGTCCAGATTTGGGATAGTGTGTATTGGGGGAGAAGGATACATGGATTTCAATTACTGGTCATGTTTTATTCTTTATTTTTTCCAGGTGAATACAAGATGCTTTCATGATATTCTCTAACATCCGTAACAACAAAATATTTCATCTAAAAAATACTTTCTAAATTTAGAGAGAGAGGAAGAGCACTTCTAGCCCTTACTAGTAGGAAAACTTTGGTCCTCTATGAGCCTTCAATTTCTTATCTGGCATGGGAGCATTTTGAGGGTCCAATGACATGCCATCTTTGAGGTTATCTATATTGTAGGAATACATATTGCATTTATTATATTCCATGCAATATTCACAGTATTTCAAAATAACTAATTTAGTCCCCATAACAGCCCTAAGAAGCAAGTACTATTATTATCTGGCACATAGCAGGTACTCAAGAAATCTTTGTGTCCGTTCACGGGGCTCACGGTCTTCCTTCTTTCTCTCACTCTCTTGAGCAACATGACACCACTTCTAGCTCGTCTCTGTTGTCAACCAGACTCCTTCGAATACTTCAGCATATGTGAGAAAGAGGTCTGTATTTTAAAATTCTCAAAATAATGCAAGCGAGAGATCTTTATGTACAGAGTTAAGGTTATCTTGGGCTGGGAAAATATGGACTCTCCCAGGGAAACGGAGCAGAGAAAAAGTCCAGGAGAACCACAACATGGTAATGACGACAGTTCAGAAACAAACGAGAAGCATGACTGACACAAACTCGTAGAGCAAAATGGTTTTAAATGGGTACTCTCGTTTCTTGATGCTAAACAAAATAAAAGAACATTTTGTGTTCTTCTTGTTTTTGCTAGCTTATAAACTTGGAAAAAGTGAATTCTCAGGGCATAGCTCCTGGGAACATTTGTGAGACCTCTGACATCATCAGCTGAGATTTAAAAACTATTTTGGGCTGGGATTTGTCAACTGTTAATGTCATCTGTTTTATATTGGCCCTGATCCATTTTCAAGGCTGCCATTTTCTAATCTTGTCCCTAAATTTCAAATTTAGATTGTAGAGTTCTCTCTATGGTATTCATAGTCTCTGTGGGCCAAGGTGGGCCACGCCAATGGGACATATACTAAGAGTACAGTTGCCAAGTTTATCACGCCAATAAAGTCCACAGCATTCAATATGTATTCTCATTAGGAACCCGGCTAATCCTTCTGTTCTCATTATGTTTTCCACCTCATCCATCAAAACTGAACTTGAACTACATGATGTACCTTAATGGGATCTGATTCACAGCTCCACCCTTTCCCGTGTGCCATAGGGCAAGTCACTAAATCTCTTCAATGGCATTTTCCCCATCTAGAAAATGGAGATATTAGTGCTTACTTTATAGGGGCATTATGGAGACTAAATGAGCCATTTTAAAACAACTTGCAGAATACATGGAACACCAATTTGTATTTCTTTTTTTTTTTTTTTAAAGATTTTATTTTATTTATTTGAGAGAGAGAGACAGTGAGAGAGAGAATGAGCGAGGAGAAGGTCAGAGAGCGAAGCAGACTCCCCATGGAGCTGGGAGCCTGATGTGGGACTCGATCCCGGGACTCCAGGATCACGCCCTGAGCCGGAGGCAGTCGTCCAACCAACTGCACCACCCAGGCGTCCCCCAATTTGTATTTCTAAATTAATATGGTTATGGGACACCTGGGTGGCTCAGCTGGTTGAACATCTGACTCTTGGTTTTGGCTCATGGCATGATCTCAGGGTCATGGGATCAGCCCTGTGTCAAGTTCCATGCTCAGTGGGGAGTCTGCTGCTCTCTCTTTACCCCTTTCCTCCCTCTCACATATGGATGCTCTCCAAATGAATCTTTAAAGAAAATATGGTTATAGATAAGCTACGTTTGCAAGACAAGCGCACTGTAGAGGCCCATTTGCAAGGAATGGATGATGGGTTTCTGGCTAATAGCCAGTGAAGAACTGAGGTCCTCCACCCAATGTCCCTTGAGTAACCACAGCCTGCTCCGAACCACGTGATCTTGGGAGCAAATTCTTCCCTAGTTGAACTTCAAACAGACCACAGTCCACAGATGTTTTATTGTGGCCTGTGAGAGGTGATGAAAGACAGAACCCAGCTCAGCAGTGCCCGACCAGCTCACCGACAGAAACTAAGATAATGAACATGTATTCTTAAGCTATTCAGTTTGGGGTTATTTTGTTATGCAGCAACTAACACAAGGTCTATGAGCTGGTGAAAATCAGGAAAGGCATGAAGCTATTTGTATTAATATTATCCTAGTTCTCCAGATCTACATGAATCGGACTATATCTTTTTTCTTTTAAAGATTTTTTGAGCACTGGTGTGTGAGCATGGGGTGGGGTAGGGAGGGGGAGTTGGCAGAGCGCGAGGGAGAAGCAGATTCCCAGTGGAGTGTGTGGGGCCCTATTGGGCACTCCAGGATCATGACCTGAGCCAAAGGCAGACACTTAATCGACTGAGCCGCACTGACTATATCTTCTGGTTCCTCAGAATCTCTAAACTTCCATTCAGCAGTTCGGAAACTAAATTGAGAAATTCTCCAAAGTTTCTCCCCATGGTTGTATTGCCAGATTTGCTTTAAAACCCACATAAATAGTAAAATAACATGATTTTCAGCTTCTTTTAAATCGTGTTATACTAGACTGAGAGTTCTGTTTATTTTACTTCTATAGTCCTTTTGTTTTGAAAGCTACTTTGTAATAATCAACAGGCTTTTTCAAACTCTACATGCCCTTGCACCATGGGGAATTCTGTTTGGTAAATTCTCTGTAGGGGTCATACTTTACTCCCCACCTCCAGAATTCTTTTTGAGAGGTACTTGATTGACTTTGAAGACCAATGCATGATCTTGAGTCATAAAATTCTGAAATTTCATTTATTTATTTATTTATTTATTTTCTAAAGATTTTATTTATTTATTTGAGAGATCACAAGTAGGCAGAGAGGCAGGCAGAGAGAGAGGAGGAAGCAGGCTCCCTGCTGAGCAGAGACCCCGACGTGGGGCTCGATCCCAGGACCCTGAGACCATGACCTGAGCCGAAGGCAGAGGCTTTAACCTGCTGACCCACCCAGATGCCCCTAAAATTCTAGATAGTCCTCTCATTTCCCATGATGAATAAAAGAATGGATTAATTTATGAGCCATTAATGTATACTTAATCCATTGCTACTATCTTTGAGAAATTGATACACTTACTATAAAGCACTGCTTAACATCTCCTCCATAGAGGAAGGCAGTTAAACATGTTAGGAATTTTATTATTTGTCTTGGGTTTTTGTGTTCTTCATATTGCCTCTAATCCAAAGGAGTCCACAGTTCAATCTTTATCCATTATCTGAGAAAATTATATACAGGGTCCAGAAAGGCAGCACAATTTAAGTCTCTCATAAAATGTGTTAGAATAATTCAGGGTCAAATAATGTTCCAGTGAAGCTGAATGCCAATATTGGCTGTGTTATATTTGGATTCTTGTCGACCCTGGTATGAGGTGGATGGTAATGAAGAGGAGGGTAAAGGGTACTGTCATTCTGTGATTGTTGTTGGTGGGGTGGGGGAGGTTCCTTTTTGACTTCTTACAGTTTCAAACTATAGTGGTTTAGGTTCAAGTGCCAATACAATAAATTTTCTTAACTACTTCCAAAAAAGAAACCAGTCTATGTTGTGAGGTTTTATTTCTAAATGATTTCAAGTTCTAAAAGAGGTGTCAGCAAACAATGGCTCTTTGTTTTTGTAAATAAAGTTTTATGGGGACATAGCCACACCCTTTATATACTTACTGTGTACGGCTACTTTCACGCCACAAGGGCAGAATTAAGCAGTTGCGACAGACCACCAGACCCATAAAGCCCAAAGTATTTAATATCTCGTTCTTTAAAGAAAAGATTCACAGACTTCTGTTCCAGAAATTAGGTAGAACTGTTAGAAAAATAACAAATCCAATTCAGGCTAGTTACCTCTTCCCCAGAGGCACTGGATCTGGAGTCCAAAGAATGACATTTGAATCTTTACATCATCTCTACAAGACAGGGCAATCTTAAACAACTCATTTAAGTTCTTTGAGACTGTTCATTACACGTGAGATTATTATCTGACTCATTTCTCAGGGTTGCTTAAGGACATGGTACCATATAAATTGTACCATATAATTGTAAAGAACCCACTTTTTTTTCACTGTTTATCAGTATGATGTCTACTATACAATTTGAGGAATTAAGTAGACTTACCTTGAAAATTTATTCACTTAAATTCTAGTCAGTTTTCCTTAAAAGTCAGAAAAGAAAATCATGAAAAATGTGATGACTGGAAGCCAAAAATAAGGAGAAGATGATGTCCATAACCAAATGACAAACCATAGGCAAAATTCCAGATTAATTTAAATGAAGCTTTGCAATAATAAGAGGGATGCAGGGATCATTTGGAATCAAGATTTACTAAGTATATATGCTTTTCAAATATTCCCATTACTTTCCTGGAGAAGGGCAAGGGGAAGTGCAAGCGATGGGCATATCTAGATTTCAACAAGATATTTAACAATCTCTTATAACCTCATTGAGGTCAAGCTGGAAAAACTCATTGTGGATGGAAGGTACTACTAAGTCAATTGTTCTAAAGGAGACGAATGGATTGGCATCCACCCTTGGCCTGGAATTGTTCTACATACTTATTAATGACCTGGATAAGAATTTTGACCAAAACTTGGTTAAAATATGCTGGTGACCAGAAAACGGGATGGATGGCAAAGGCAGAATATGAAATTTTCCACAGCATTTCACTGTCTAAATATATTTTCATATCCATTTTGTGTGCTCTGCATCTCAGTAAACTGCCTGTTAAATAATCTAGGCTTTACCAAACTTGTTTAAGTGGGTACCATTCCCATCTTCATTTTACAAGGGAGGAAACGAATTCAGCTGGTGGGGGACAACATTGGGAGTCAATCTTGTGTTCTAGTGACATGTCTACTGTCTCTCCACCATGCATGAGCTGAGGCAGGACCCCCAAAGGATCAACAGGCTATAAAGAATACGTCAGCTCTAATAAAAGAGTAAGTATAAACAATTCTAAAAACCAATTTCAGAAGGTTAGAATGGAAAATAAGGGGCTTAAGAGCAATCTGCAAAAGGGTTTAAATTTTTTACTTAACCAGAAGTTAAATGTGGGTTGCTCTATGATACAGCTGCTATTGTGAGAATACTATTCAGCCATAAAAAAGGAAGAAATCCTGACATTTGCAACAACGTGATGGACCTTGAGGGCATTATGCCAAGTGGAATTAAGTCAGACCTAAAAAGAGGAATCCTGTATGATCCTACTTATATGTGCAATCTGGAAAAAACAAACAAACCAAGCCAAACTCATAGCAACAGATCAGATCGGTGGTTGCCTGAGTGGGGGGTGGGGATGATGGGGTGGGGATTGGGAGAAGGTGGTCAAAAAAGACAAAATCCCAGTAAAGATGAATTAATTCTAGGGATGTACAACATAGTGACTATAGTTAAATACTGTACTGGTATTTAAAAGTAGTGAAGAAACTAGATCTTAAAAGCTCTTGGCCCGAGAAAAAAATAATTTATAACTAGATGAGGTGATAGATGTTAACTTACAGTGATAATCATTTCTGTATATATACATTCATCAAATCATTCTGTTATATACCTTAAACTTGTACAATGCTATACCTCAGTTATATCTTCATAAAACTAGGGTAAAAGATAAGGCTTCTAGACATGTGGTATCCAAAAGGTCCTGCTGAATGCTATTGTTCCGACTACCTAAAGGGCAGAGTACAGGCCCACGTGTCCATATTTAAGGGTCTCTAGTAACTGGAGCCATCCAATAGAAATCAGCATGTGGACTGCCCCTGATACTGGCCATGGGAAGAAGTGCTTAAGGAAAAGCATGACGAGAGGGAAGACACAGGATGATACACCCACTGTATTCAAAGAGGTGAAGGGATATGATGGAGAAGACCTTGGATTTCTTCTAGCTCTTCTCACCGAGCAAGGTAAGAATGAAAGAAGAAGAGTCTTTCTTGACAGAAGAGTCTTTCTTTCATGACAGAAGAGTCAGGATATCAGGAGACAGATATCTGCTCAACTAAAAAATCCTTCTTACAACTAGAGTTGTTTCTAAGAGAATTCTACTTTCCTCGCTAGGTCTGCATCCCCTATTGCTGAACAGTATCGTGGATGTGTTTCTACTGAATTTAGGGGGTATCTAGGGGCCTTAAAGAATTTAGGGAGTATTTGTAGGGTATGAGGTCTAACAACCTCTCCAAACATGAGATTCTAGAATGTCTATGAACAATTTATTCCTGTAACCTGATAATTAATTCTTGTACAAAGAACTTCTCAATGGAAACCTAAAGTTCTACAGAGAAGTTGCATGAACTGAAAATCATAGATTTGAAAAAATTTTATACCTGTGGACGTTTAAAAAGAATACCATAAAGGATCAGGAGAGAGGAGGATATCGCTTTAATGGACGGAGAAGTCATTCTTAATGTTCTTGAGCTCTGTGCTCACCTCTCAAAGAGGCAAGCACTGTTTTAAAAATTTACATAACATTGTTGGGAAACCAGCAGCACTGCTATCAAGTGTCTTGGCCAAGAGAGTCCAAGAAAGAAGGACTGAAGAGTGCTCTGGAGTGGTGAAACATCACCGACCACACATCTCTTCTTCCCCTAGGGCAGGAATTCTGGCTCCCTCTCTTCCCAGCACCCTGAAGGGCCACTGTGTTAGTGCCCCCATGTAACTGAACCTCCTCCCAAGCTCTGACCCCCCCAGCATCCTTCTCTTTTTGGCCACAATTGGCTTCCCCAACGCTGCTAACCTCATGAACCCCACCAGGGAGGAAGACTGATTCCTCCAAGACCCAGCCAAACTCCGGCCACCCAGAAGTGACCTCTTTCCACTTTTTTGAAAAGTTCTTCTAAATGTTTTATAGAACAAGCCAACGGGCATAATTAGAATCCTCCTCAGAATCTTGGCTTCCTTCTCAGGAAGTCCTAGACTTTTCTAGCTCAATTCTAAGCATTTCATACTTCACCATATGTTAAAAACTACCCGGGGACTATTAAAAACACAGGGGCCAGGACCTTGACTCAGTGTGGGGGAAACACTGGGATCCTGCACAAGTTCTCTGTCCCCACGAGCCCAAGAAGAAAGCCTGTTACAGAATCCAGAACTCTACGCCAACATTCTTTAAACATTATTTAGGGAGTCTTACAAGAAAGGTGCAATAAAATATTTTTATTTTCTACCCAGAGAAAGACTTAATTTTTTCTATGGCAAATATTTTAGGTTGTAAGAAGGTAACCGTTTTGTCATGCATATATGATTTTCAGGTAAGTTAGGCAACAGATCTAAAAAAAAAAAAAACAACAACAAAAAACCCTTAGCCATCCTCATGTTTACCTAAGACAGGATAGTACAAGGATTCTATCCATGAAACCAGTATGTGAGAATCTAAAAGCAAGTTCAGATTTCTCAGAGTTCTGGGATTCTCAGTTTGTGTTTCAATGAGTGTCACCTGTTCTGCAAAATGCTGAAAAGGGAACACAGATACTCTGGAAGGAGCATATATATTTTTTTCATTATAAAAATACTCCTAGGAAATAACACATTGCATGCTCTATTTAAATATTTACATTGTATAACATTTAAAACTAAGTGTACAGAATGTCTATCACAATAAAGATAATATATAGACAGCTGACCAAGGCATAACAGAAACAACCACTTTAATAATTCTCTCAGTGATGTACTGGGTTGGGTGTTTTTCCTAAATTCCAGAAAGAAGTGTAAATCATTACTGGGTGCTTCCTGTGGTCCACCTTGAGACTTAATGGATCCCCCTGCATGTAACTATAAACCAAAATATAATAGTCCTGAACATATTTGTCCGCTAAAAAACATGTTGCCTTCAGATGCTTTTTATTACTGAAGAAATGTTAAGGAAATGACCCCTCTGTTATGAAATAAAAGCTTTCAGTATGTTTCTATGCCGCTGCTTGATCCTTGCAAAAATCGCCAGATTTGATTATCATCTTGCAAATCATCTCTTCGAATTAAATGAGCCTTTGTCTTGGGTCTCACACACGCCTGACCTTGCAGCAGCTCTGAACTAGAAGAGAACAAGGCTTCCTTCGGGCCCCGTCCTCTTCGACTGGTGTGGCTTAAAGAGCTTCACAGCACGAACTAGTGGGACTGTTCTTTTCCTTGCTAGGGAGAGGAGGCTAAAGAGAAAGAGGAGGGAAATGTGGCAGGGATTGATTGGTTCAGGTACCAGGAGGAGGGAATGCACGTAACAAATGCCAGCTCTGACTGATGTCCCACAAGTGAGTTCAGACAGTAATGAAGGTGTCCATCTGCCTGTCACCCCGTCCATGACTCAGCCCTGGGTTGACCTGTACCCATTTCACACTGGGGTCAGAAGATGCCGTGAGTAGTTTGTGCTGCACTGGACATCTAATGGAATGGGTACACTGAGTCACATTTTCTAACCACTCCTCATTCCTAATATGAAGTTTGGTTCCAGACACTGAAAACACATTTATGTATTTTTTGTTAATATCATCAATTTAAGAAGCTTAAAATTAAGTCATAAAAAATATGCCTCTTATTAGGAATTACAAGGGATTCACAGACCTCTATTTTTCCGCAAGACAGAATAAACTTGAAGGCCTTGAAGAGAATAAGAAGTCAAGAGAGAGGCTCTCCGGGCAGAGTGTCGGTATCCAAGGAAACTTCTCCTATGTTTTAATATTATTATTATTTTTTAAGATTTTATTTATTTTTCAGAGAGAGAGGACAAACAGGGGGAGCAGCATGCAGATGGAGAAGCAGGCTCCCTGCTTGAGCAAGGATCCCAATATGGGACTTGATCTCAGGAACCTGGTATTATGACCTGAGCTGAAGGCAGATGCTTAACCGACTGAGCTACCAGGCATCCCTTCTCCTCCATCTTCTACTGTAACTTTATGTACATCTGTACATGCACAGACACACGTGTTTTAAGGAAGCCTCCCTTCTTCCCCATCATGAGAGCAAGGAGTACTCATCAGAAAAGATTCCAAATAATCAGAAGTTAAAACAAAACTGAAAAGTAAAAACACACTCCCCAACCCAATTTCATTCCAAACCCTTTTCTCATGCTGGTATATATTTACCTAAAATTCTGTTTTCATGAAAATGGTGACACACGATGCCTATTTTTCTACTCAACAATGTTATCTGGAGATCATTCCCCATCAGCATGCACTTAACTAATTTTAATAAGGCTGCTGGAGATCCCATAGTATAGATGTACCGCAGGTCAGGCATTCTCTTACTGATAGACTCTTATGTTACAGTTCATTGCCATTACAAGTAATGATGTATAAGCATCCCTCTGTAATATTCTGGGGAACTTACGGAAATATTTTTACACATAGGAGTATTTTTACATGTAGAGTGGAATGTGCAGAGTCATGCACATTTCTCATTTTGATACGCCCTGCCAAATAACCTCTTAAAAGGGTCACACTAATTTACACTCCCACCCAAACGTGGAAGATTCTCCCATAAGCTTGTTAACACTAGATATTAACTAGATACTACAGATCTGCCACTTTCCTAATGAAAGCAGACTCTTGCTATTTGCATTACCTTGAGTGCTAACAAAATTGTGGGGTTTTTTATGTTTATTACTCACATTCCTTTTTTTTTTTTTTTTTTTTTTTTTTTACAGATTTTATTTATTTATTTGACAGACAGAGATCACAAGTAGGCAGAGAGGCAGGTGGGGGGGGGGCGGTGGGGAAGCAGGCTCTCCACTGAGCAGAGAGCCCGATTCTGGGCTCGATCCCAGGACCCTGGGATGATGACCGGAGCTGAAGGCAGAGGCTTTAACCCACTGAGCCACCCAGGCGCCCCACATTCCTATTTCTTTAGCAAATGGCCTGTCATACAAGTAGGAGGCTGTTACATCGGTGTTCTATAGTGAATCATACCTCATTGTTCGTGCTCTTGTGTTATTACCACCTTCACTGGACTTGGCCAAGTGACTTGCTCTGATCAAAATGTTATTAGCAAGCGTGACTCATTGTTGAGGCTTGTTGAGAAATGCTTACGCAGGGGGGGCTGTTTCCTTTGGAAAGCTCACCTTTAGAACCCTAAGTCACTATGTTAAAGGTCCAGCTTCTTTGCAAGAAGGACCTCATGGAGAAAGAGATGTCTGGCTGTTCTACTCACTTATTCTACTGTTCTAGTCACTTGTCTGAGGCCCCAGACAAGCCAGGGAAGAAGCCACCTTGGACATCCCAGCTGAGCCAGCCCCAGACTGCAGAGCTGTGAGGCATACGAAATCGGTGTTGACTCAACCCAGTGCCCTTTGGGTAGTTTGTTCAGCAGTGACAGATAAACAAAGTCCTTCATCCTTTTTTATACTTCTGATTTGTAGAAACTTGTTCTATTTGGAAAATATTAGTTCTTTATCCATTACATATTCCGTAAATATTTCTCTTAGTTGGCATTTTAAACATGCTAATCTTCTGTATATCAAAGGTTATGTTGTCAAATCTGTTAATCTTCCAGATGTTGTCTATAGAAATTTTAAGGCAATTTATTATCTAAGTTGATAGAACTCTTGAGTTTTCCACAGGAATCTTACTTTGATCTCTAGAGCTTCTCCTTTCCTCTTCTCAGAAGGGAAAGGTCTGAATAGGACTTATTTTATACTCACCGAGGGGGGAAAAACCTTGTCGCGTTACTCTAAGTTATTTTGAACTCTTACACATTTCTCATTTTGATACAGCCTGCCAAATAACCTCTTAAAAGGTTATATTTTTTGGCTTACACCAATAATTCATTAATTCATGGGTAGTTCTAGACAGTAGCGTACCTATAAGAGGCATAAAAGGCTTTTAATGCATATTTAAGATAATTTTTATTGAATAAAACACAACTTGAGTTCATTAATTGGTCTATTCTATCAACATTTATTAATTGGATGCTTTGGGGGTAGCTAGATTCACAAAGCATTAAAAGCATGGTCTATGGCCACAGGATGTTTGTAATGTAGATGGGCTGGGATGTGTGGACAAAAGATCATAACTCAAAGGTTGGAAGTATGGGTGGTCAAAGGAGAAATCAGGCTAAAGAGTGGGGAAAGGAGAAAGACCCAGGTTCCTGGAGGTGGTGCCATGGGGGCAGAGTCTCTAGGACTCTGTTTGGATATGAAGGTGGACATACGTGGAATTTGGATATGAAGGTGGACATACGTGAGGCATCAGACAGAGGGAACTGCAGGCCCATGGCCCCCCAGGGAAGTTGTGTGTGTGACCGCAAGTTGCTTACTTTGAACCTTGGAAAAGTCACTGTGGGCCACATCAAGGATGACATCCAATGTCAAGGGCGACATCCAACGCCAAGGGTGACATCCAATGCCAAGTTAAGAGTGGGACTTATTTAGCCGGGAGTAGCCTAATGATATCTGGTCTGTGAAGATTCTGCTAGGAGTAAAATGGATTAAGGGAAAGAAGTTTAGTAAACGTACTGTTAATGCCCAGTAAGAAGTATGGGGAGTTTGAATTAGGACCACTGAGCCTGTGGTCAGAGGAATGGAAAAGGCAGGGGAGGGAGAGGAGAGGGGCATTTCCAGGACAGAATTAAAAGGACTTGGTAATAACTAATTACTGGTGAGCTCTAAGGTATCTGAAAAGAACAGCAGATAGAAATCTCAGGAATTTCCATCCATGATAAGAAATCACACATCTAGTTTAGCCCACGGCTTATCCACCTGCAGCAAATGGGGGAGGGGGTTGATTCCTAAAACTTGGCAACAGGAGGTACTTCACGCTCTTTTAAAATTCTGGCATCAAAACGTTACCTTTGGGGTTTATCTACATATTTTGACTCTCTGCTTATGCGATTCTCTCATTTCCTTCACTTCTCTGAAGAGCGAGTGAGCCAGGATGCCTCACAGAGGAAACCTTGGGAAAGTAGGATCTGGGCACAGGGACCCCCTGGAAATCCAGCTGTCTATAGCTCAGGCCAGACAGTTGGGGATTCAGGCCAAGAATCCAGCAGGGGTGCGAAGAGACCATCCTCCTCCCTGGTCTCACACTTCAGGAAACGACTTCGTCTGTGGACAACTGAATAAGCAAAGGGGAGAGCTTTTCCTTCCACCGCCTCGTGCGAAAGCGCACCCCCAGGAGGCTTCTTCCTCTGACACTCTGAGGCCCTTCCTGATCATAAAAAACTTAGATGTTTCTCCCTCATGTGTAGTCCTGTCCTCCTACCAACCTCTCCCTGGTAAATATTTAGGTCCAAAAGTTCAGCTAGAGCCACAGGAGAGAGAAAGCCGCACGCAAGGGGAGGTGGTCCCTATATGGACTTGAAACCTCCAGATGGGGACACACACGAAGTGTCCCCTCCGTGGGCCTTCTCTTAGGAACATTCAGTTAAGCCAAGCAGTGGCCAAGAGTCTGGTCCTGAGGGAACCATCTATTCATCCGTTCCTGTTCATTTCCTAGAAATCTTTCTATTAATGAAGTGTCTTGACTGGCAGGTGGTGGGCAGGCCCCTGGGCTGAGGATAGACTCTAAGCCCAAGACACGGAAGGGACTTGGGGTATCAGCTCCGGAGACAACAGAAAGAGGCCATCTGGTGACCTCATCAGCAGAAAAATCTATGGTTCTGTTCCTGGTAGTGAAGATGAGTACAATCCAGGTTAAAGCTTCCTTCAGGTCATGGAAGAGAGAGCTGCTGGGCAGGTGAGGAGAGGAACGGCATTCTTGAAGGAGAGAAATGGGCTGTAACCTCTGTGCGAGGGAGCGGCCACCAAGCTTGGCTCCAGTGGGCCACTGGCCAGTCCATTCGTGATAGAGTCTGCTGCTGCTTCGGGGTCGCAGTGTGTAGGCCAAGTGCGTGACAGTCAGGTTTTCTGGTTGTGATGTACATGCCCGACGCGAAGCTTCTGCGTGGAGGCAGCCACTTCAAAAACATCCATTTCAAAGAAACATACTGCCAGCGACAGTGGCACCAGACAAGGCGCCAGGCCCACCCCCCCCCCATGAAGTTCTCCTTTTAGAAAACCCTGGGTAGCCTAGACTACTGACCGCTTGAATGACCCTGCTTTTCCCTTCCCATGCTTTAATTCCCACTGTTACGTTTTAAAGATTTTATTTTTATTTATTTGACAGATCACAAGTAGGCAGAGAAGCAGACGGGGCGGGGGGACAGGCTCCCCGCTGAGCCGAGAGCCCGAAGTGGGGCTCAATCCCAGGGCCCTGGGATCATGACCTGAGCCGAAGGCAGAGGCTTTAACCCACTGAGCCACCCAGCCCCCCCCCCAACTGTTACGTTTTAAATCCACCAATAAAGAGTGGTCCTGTGAAACCTGCAGCCCCTCCTTGGACTCCAAATAAGGCAGAAAGCCAGGTCTGCATTTCCTCTTTTGCTGTGAGGCCCTTGTACCCTCCAGGATGTGTCCTTATCCTTGTTGTTTTCCCAGCGTTGCCTGATGGCCGCTGAGGAGCTCGGCCCTGAAATCCCCAGAGCCGCAGGGGCCAGTGCAGCCAGCCACAGCCGTGGCTCGGGGCGGGGAAGCGTCTGCGAGGCTCCCCACAAGCAGCCCAGGCCCGGGCCAGGGCCCCGGAGGCATTCCTAGCCAAGAGCATCACTATGCATAGGCGGAGACCAACACAAAACAGTGCAGCTATGACAACTACTGGCTCACGACCTAGCCAAGGAGGGAACACTCATCCATGCAAAATGGCCAGTAACCAGACCAGGCAATGCAGGACTTAGACTAGACGACCAGAAGAAATTTGAACATCGAAGTTAGGGAGTGCTTAAGAGAGTGAAATTCGAGTGCCTGGGTCAGGGCACCTGGAAGGTATTCTGGATGAAGGGTCCCGAGGGATGAGGGCACAGAAGCTATAATGAAGGGTAATGGCTTGGCGACAGGCCAGAGCAGAACCAATCACGTTTCCGTATGAGGCCATGAGAACGAAAGCATCCGGGACTTTAGAAACCAAACACAGAGGTGCAGATTTCAACTGGAAAAGAGAAAACCGTTTTGGGTGGGAAGGCTGGGGACTACGTTGGCTAAGTGGACCCAAGGACCACCACTGTCCTGCAGGCATGTGGTCATGACAAGTCAGTGGAAGAGGAAAGGATGGCATATTCTGGAAGAAAACAAGGACTGGGCTAAAAGTGGCGGTGGTGGGAGGGAGGTGGTGTAGCGAGGACAGCGTCACCGAGCTGAAGCGGACAGTTCACCTTGAGAGAATGGCAGAGCCCCGGGCAGAACTGGGAGAGCAAGCGGATTTGGGGGAGGAACTTGGTTTTCAAGATGTCAACTGAAACTCCCAACAGGCATGCCCAGCAGGCAATTCTAGAAGGGATGGCCCCCGCGGGAGGGACAGGTGTCCAGGTGAGGCTGGGGCACCACCAGCAGAGCCGTAAGAACAGCGTCTCTTAAATTAGCATGAAAACCAAACGGTGACATCAGAAGATCTCACCTCACAGCTCAATACAACCGCTCACAGGACGTGGGTCGCACCCCTGATAAACATTTTGGTACATGAAAGGTATTTGCTTCCAACTGAAGACAAGTTTGGTCTAAGTGCTGGAAGTACTGGTGGCTGTTCTTGACCACATGGTTGAGATGGAGGTGGTGACTGTGAACAGTGAGACAGCCAGGGACCCCGATGGCCGCCCTGCAGCCCCCTCCCCCACCGTGGGCTGTGTGTGGAGGGCCCAGAAACGTGCCAACAGGAGCAGTGCTCCGAGGCCCCCAGGCGAACTCTCCCTGGTCACAGCAAAAGAGATCTCTGTTCCTTCTGCTCCTGCAGAGAAGGATAAGCTGACTGACATGCAGGGAGTGAGATTCTGAAGATGGCTGCTCTGACACACTGCACTTTCGCTTTCCCTGAGGATGAAGAAAGATGCTGCCTCGTCGCTCTGTCCTCCCGGGGCGGAGAGCAGTGCACAGGCGAGCGCTCTTGTGTCTCCTTCGAGGGCATCGGTCTCATTCATGACAGCTCTGTCCGACGGATGCCGCCTACAGCCACCCCGTTGGGGGCTCGGGCTCCAACACGTCAGTATGGGGGAGAACACATTCATTCCGTCACAACAGCTAGAAAACCTACTTGCGAATCCCAGTTATGGAACGACTAAGTCCCAGGAATAAAAGGCACAGCATCAAGAATGCCATCAATGACCTTCTCATAGGAGTCTCTTGGGACAGACGGTGGCGACACCCGCGGAGAACACCATGTAACCTATAAGCTCGCCGAGTCACCCTGCCGAACGCCTGAAACTAACGGAACACCGTGTGTCAGCGACCCTCAAAAGAAAAGCAAACAAAAACAACAATAAAAAACTTGGGAAGAAAGCTTTGATTCTTCCAGTCTCTAAAAAAGAGGGGTAGGGACTGCCGGGCCTGGCTGAGTACTAAGATTCCTTTCAGATTTGGCGAGGAACAATCAGAAAAAAAAAAAAAAAAATCCAGGAAACTCTTCAGATTAACCACAGACAGAGAGACGGGGCATCAGCTGCTGCAACAGATGAAATCATGGACCAAAAAACCCGAAAATAATCCACACTTTAAAATGGGAGCATCTGATTCAAACACAGTAGTGGCCAGAAATGTAACACTGGTGAAAGTAATAATGGTGAACATAGATTTTTTTTTTTTTAAGACTTTATTTATTTGAGAGAGAGAATGAGAGGGGGAGGGGCAGAGGGGGAAGAAGACTCCCTGCTGAGCAGGGAGCTGGACTGGGGACCCGATCCTAGAACTCAATGATCATGACCTGAGCTGAAGGCAGTCACTTAACCAACCTAGCCACCCATGCACCCCGTGAATGCAGACTTTTAACTCAGTGATTCTTATCATTCTACCATCCCCAAAAGAACTCCAGCAAGATACAGACAAACGGCAGTTTGCAGGAGCAAATAGTACCAATGGGCATCCCTGGAGGGACACAAGAGCAAACTGATTTAAGAGCAGGGACTCTCTGATCTCGAGGACTGAGGCGGACTTTAAAAACAGACTCCATCGGGTGCACCGGGGCCCCAGGTAACCTCTGCCAGTCAGCTGCGAAAGCCCTTGGGAACACCAGGCAGCAACCCCCCAGCGGCCCGACAGCCCTTCTGTCACCAGTGAAGCGCCAGCAGTGAGGGAGATGCGAACAGTAAGACCGGCGGATGGACAAGCAAGGCCCACGGCCAACAGCACCGCGGCGATACAGCATCTGGTCGGGCAATTAACACGGCTCTCGTGCAGCTCGTGGCCGGTAATTACTTTAATGATCCACAGCTACTCTCCACGCTTGGCAAGGTGAGCACAGGGCTTGATTCCTCCCGCACCCCCTCCCCCGGCATGGGGCGGGGGATGGGCAGGGGGAAAAACACCAGCGCGGCAGAGGAAGCCCACTCATTTTACAGAGTCTGGTCCCGATTTCCTCCCCGGTGTACAGATAAGCACAAGCACCCTATGTCTCAACGATAATTTGCCCAAGGCCATAGCTAAGGAACTTCCCTGGGCCACACAGCTGTCAGCCAGCCACCTGGCTTCCTAGGGAGTCCAGTGGGATGACAGCACTATTAAAAGGGGGGCTTCCGCGAATCCTTAAAAGCATCTCTTGGTCTGATCCTGCTGGCTCCTCTACTCCCAGCTTTAGCCGGTCTACACAACAGCTACCTGGAAGCTAGGACTAACTCAAACCAGACACCCAGGCCAGCAGCACAGTGTCAGGTGGCTTCTCGATGGGCAGGTGTCCTCTAGTTTGGGGGTCGGCAAACTACGATCCATGCACCCATTCTGGCCTGCCACCCGTTTTCGTAAATAAAATTTTACCGGAACACAGCCATACTCACTTGTTTACATATTCCTCTAAGCGATTTCAAGTTACAAGGGCAGAGCAGAGTGACAGAGCTGTGACGGAAACCGTATGGGCTGCAAAGCCTAAAATACTATTCAGCTCTTGACAGAAAAAAAAGTTTCCTGACCCCTTGTTGGTGGCCTCTTTAGAAGGGCCCTAACCCGTAAGACTCCACAAGCTTCAGACCACCAAGCTCTGCAGTGGGCTGACCCCTTGGCAAATCTTTTCACCAAGTGGAATGGCCTAGAAGGCCCTCCTCTGAAATTGTGTCTGCCCGAGCCCCAGCCCAGAATATGAATTGAACAACCCTGGGGGCTCAAGAATCCTGGTCTGGAAACACTGGGGTTGCCTTCTCCAACAGTGTTTTGGAAAACACTTCCTAATGAATAAAAACAGAAATGTACTAAAGAGATTATGTTTTAACTAGTTTTGAGCATCATCTGTTTTTAAGAGACTAAGTCCTTAACATTTCCTGAAATTAAGAACTTGTTCACTTAAGGGCAACAGTTTTGACACAGACAAGCAATGGGGGATTTGAGATCATGAGATGGAGTTCAAATCCTGACTCCACTACCACATTGCCTCAACGGCCTCTGGACAAGTTCTGGAATGTTCCTGGACAATGTTCCAGAATATTGTTAATATTCCTGATCCTTGGGCTCTCTGCTCAGCAGGGAGCAGGGAGCCTGCTTCCTCCTCTCTCTCTGCTCAGCAGGGAAGCAGGGAGCCTGCTTCCTTCTCTCTCTCTGCCTGCCTCTCTGCCTACTTGTGTGATCTCTGTCAAATAAATTAAAAAAAAAAATTTTTTTTTTTTAAATCCTGATCCTCGAGGTCTTCATCCTCAACGTAGACCTATCTAGCTGTTCTCAATTGCTATGTAACCATTCACCCCCAAAACTCAGTGGCTTCAAACAATCACCCCGTGTCTGACGGTCATTCTGGGCTCAGCTGGGCCTTACGGCCTTGGCTCCCTCCTGCGGCGGCCGTCATTCATTCGGCGGCAGGCCTGGCGCCGGAGGGCAGAGGAAGGCCTCACTCCTGCGGCTCGTGCCCCGGCACTGGCTGTCATCCGGGCCCCTCTCGTGCCCGGGGCTGTCATCATATCATCAGGAGGAGCTCCACACGTGGAGGCAGGGACCTTCCCAGAAGAAGGCAGAAGCTGTACCTCCTGAAGGCGACGGCCGCGGGACGAGCTCATTATCACTGTCACATCCTGGAGGCCAGGGGACACCGTGAGCGGTAGGGACATGGACCCCACCTCTCCACGATAAGAGCTGCAAAACATGGCAGCCATGTGTCCCCACGATGGGCCCGCCAGTGTGTGCTGCGATCTGGAGGTGACACACGGAGAACGTGTTGTTGGTGGGGGGGGTCCGTACATGATGCAGCGGGCACAGAGAACGAATGACTCCTCATCCAGTGTTTGGCAAGGCGGGTCTTAAAGAGGATCCCCCTGCGAACGTGCTCCCTGACACTGTCGGGGCCCGTGGCCATCCGGGCCACTCCTGCGGCTTCCACTCGCCCACTGATCCAGGGGCTCACTTCATCCAGAACCAATGCCCGTAAGGTAGGCAAGAGTTCTAACGCAGTTTTTCCATCAGGTTAAAATGGAAAATGAAAAAAATGAAAGGACTTCATTCTAGAAAGTTGTCTAGATGAAAAAGGAATACTGGTCAAGCTCAGTGTCACAGTAAATAATGCCAAGTGGCAGCCTGAGGAAAACATGGAGTGTTGGCACTCGCCTCTCTAGTGAAAGGACCCATTTAATCATTTTAGGGGGAGAAAAGCACTATGTGGGTATATACATGTGCGCGCGTGCACACACATTTTTTAAGAGCGAGGTTGGGAAAAAAATATCCCAAGCAGGTTCCACACCCCGCATGGAGACCGACACGGGGCTTAATCTCATGACCCTGAGATCAGGACCAGAGTCAGAATCAGAAGTCCGATGCTTAACTGACTAGGCCACCCAGGCGCCCCACCGTATGTGCTCTCAGAATGAGTGTTTACGCTTGGTTAAAGGAGGCATTTTCCTCTGTTGAGCCGAAGCCAGCCTTCCTCTGATCGTGCAGGTGACCCGCACGTCCAGCCATACAAAGATAAAATGGGAAGGTCGGGGAGATATGGTGGAGATGCGACAATGGTCTCCCAACGGCACAACTCCGCTCAGAGCCTGTTGCAGGAGACCCTCTGCACGTGCGGGGAGTTTGCTCCACTAACCAAAGCTGGCTGCACCCGTGTCATCAGAGGATTGACCATCCTAACCCCGGAGTCCACAAAAGGCAGCAAAGTCCTGGCCGAACGAGACAGTTCTCATAGGAAGCCAGAGTCCAGCTGCGGGGATAGAGTCCCTAATCACAGGCACGGCTCTGAGAGGGTGTCCCTGGGCACTGCAGCTCCCCTGACGTACTCAGACCCCCTGATACCCCCAGAGACCTCAGAGGCACAGGGGACCTGCATACGTAATGGAGCAGTAAACTGAGGCCCAGAGAGGCCCCCACACTCAACTAGAGTGACAGCCACACACACGGCTACTGCACAGACCCGGCTCGTGTAGCCCAG
This sequence comes from Neogale vison, assembly GCF_020171115.1. Classification (NCBI taxonomy): domain Eukaryota; kingdom Metazoa; phylum Chordata; class Mammalia; order Carnivora; family Mustelidae; genus Neogale; species Neogale vison. Next base: position 139,744,616 of record NC_058093.1, on the reverse strand, counting down.
AGGCAGGGACGCAACCACCCGCCCCCCCCCCGCACCCCGCCCGTCGCCACCGTTGGAATCAGCAGATGGGCTGCAGGGCCCTGGGTGGGTGTGGAGTCGCAGCTGCTGAGACATGTGCTCAGGCCATTTCAGTTGCACACTCAGGCCACTCAAATCCTTTCCGTCCCCATGGCAAAGGAGAGGGGAGAAAGTTTGGGACAAACTCCAAACCAGCCACGGTACCCTCTGTTTGGGAAAAGCACATTTTTTTCTTTTTTCTTTCTTTTAGACGGGCAGGTACGGCCTTATAAAGTCTCCTGCTATGGAGCCAGGAACCCTGAAAAGTGGAGGTGACATGCCATGGCCCTGATTTCAGTAACCTGGGTCAGCCCCAGAGGCCAAGCTGCTCTGCCAGCACCGTGGGGACTGGGAGGCCGAGAAGGCGTCACCCGCCAGGTCCTCGACGTGGAAATAAATAGGTCCGTGGTGTTGCGAAACACAGCCGAGGCTGGAAGGCTGGAGGAGCCTTCTATTTCCTTCCAGACTTCAAATGAGGCGCAGCCGAGGGCAACAGCATGTAGAAGAGAATCCGGTTATCGACCAGTGTTCAGTGAGAAGAGAGTATATTTCTTTCCAGGCCGGGAGCTTGACCTGGAATAAAGAACTCAGGAAGGGATGTGGGCTTATCATTGTTATGATCCTCTGCTTACATGAGATTATAAATACGTAAATCCAGTTCATCACGTTTGATCGTACCTGTATGTGCAGACCCCATTACACAGTCCGACTCCATGACTGTCTGGCTTAAAACACATCATCTGGGACAAAGAACCTCAGGGTTTCACCGTGGACCAGAGGTCCTTTGAACAACCAGAATCTCTCTCTGTACTGACCAAGTTTAGCTCTTGGCCATTTCCTTTGGGTCACCAGAATGACAGGCCAACATGGCTAGCTCTTAAGCACCCCCACGTTAGACCTGCCAGATACCCACGGGTGCCTCGAATCTCTTCTCTCCCTAGCACGCTGGGGATTTTATGCAAGAAGGTGTTCCACTGTCCAGCAGGGATGACAGTCTCATAGAGGCAGAGGAGGACAGCGGTCATGGCTCTTCTGCCCTGGCCCAGTCAATATCTGGAACTACATGCATGATAAAGTGGGACCCCAGGTCTCCAACCGAAGGCCCCACTGTCCGGAGGGAAGAAGGCTCCTTTGAGGTACAGCAGAAAGAGGCTAGACTGGGAAATAAAGAGTGTTAAATTCTAGTCCTCTGCCAGGAACCAGCAGAGACCTTAATTAAGCAAGGCACTGATGTAAAGTCATTTGTATCATGGAACAGTGGAAGGACACAATGTCTTAGATGCCCCTGGCTCTTGACATCCGTTTGATCCTCTCAGAGCCAATGTAACAGACGCATGTGTCCTCAAATCTGCACATATGGTTGGAAAATGTTACCCATTCTGCTCTCACAGGAACTACAGCAAGAAGTGGTTTTGGAATCAAACTTTTTCTTGAAACGGCTCGTTTTAAAAATTCTTCCAGAACTGTTGATGGCCCAGTATTCAAAGGTAAAAGACTAAGTTTCAACCAACATACAGATCCTTGGCTTTTTGTTCCTGGGGGAATGAGCTGAATTTTGATGGTAAATTGTAACAGGTACACGTTACTGTCGACCAGAACTGTGCGAGTGGCCAATGACCGATATCCTCAGCTCTTGTGCTCTCTCCTGCTATGTTTGCTGAAACAGGTGATGGTCTGCGTCTGATCTTAAAGTCCAGGCCCGGTATCATGATTCAAGAGTCCGGCTCTTGGGCCAGCTCCTTGGGTTCTGTTTCTGAAAGACTGAAGTGACTGAAGTCACTGTATTTGCCGTATGTGGAATTATGGCGCTAACTTACAGTAGGAGGCTTTGGTTGCACTCAGAACGTTCCAAAGTTGAAAGAAATGCTGCTGGGTCACGTACAAATGCTAATGACCCCGAGGCATTCTTTATATTCAATTATAGGAAGGGAAGTCAGTGTTACAGTCACAGCTCGCGCTTCCTGAAGAAACAGACCAACTCCATCTGTTGTAAGTGAAGGAAGTCCTCTCTTGGGCAGGGAAATCACAGCTCCGGAGTTTGGGGGCTGGTGTCGCAGAGAGTGCCCCGGGGAAGCTTTGCTGCCTGCAGCCTTGATGATGGAAGACACGTCCTACATGTATCAGGATATCAGACTCTCACCATTTTCAGGGTTTGCTCAGAATAAGGTTACCCAGGTCTCAACTATGCAAGCTCCCCGGGAGGTTATTCAGCCCCAGAACGTCTTCCCCTCCTCCCCTAATATCCGGCGTCCTGTTTGGTGACCGCCTTGAATGACATCTCAGTGGTCCCATCCGCTACAGCGTCGGTGGGAGGCTGCTTCGGGAAATGCACCCGATAAGTCACGGCATCTTGTCCTCAGAGCCCCTGAGATCTCAGCAGGGCCAAATCCCAGCTGTGGACGAGTCCCAGGAGCATTCGGGGCCCAGCTGGGTTCTGTCTTCCAGGCACGATTCATGTGGAGGACGTGATGGAGCGCAGAGCACGAGGAGTCCTCAGAGCAGCAGGACAGGAGATAGCGACCTGCGGTAACATCGCCTCCCCAGCATTCCTTCCTGGAGATGATTAATGGGAGCCCCGGGAGTGACCTTAATCAGATGCGCTGTAATTACTTATTGAATGTGACCCAGCTGCAGAAGAAGACAAAGGTTTATGCAACATTAAAGGCAGCTGGAGACAGAGCCATGACAGTGACCTTGTGAGTTGGAATTTAATTAAAAGGCTCCTCTCTGCTCAGAGAGCCAGCCATTTTTAGCAGAAAGAATCACTTCTGAAATTATTTGATCAATAAATACATCATCAGAGTAACTTCAACCCACGCTGAGATTTTTCTTTTCTTCCTGCTCTTTGTTTATTTCACTGAACTAGTAGTATTCAAGGAAAAAGGTATTCCACATAAGTCCGTTTTATGGCTAGATTAAAACAAAGATAAAATTGTTTGTATTGTTTATGGGGATATTTACACATTTTCAGACTCTGCGCATTCACTCACGCTGCATTGGCTGAGCCGAGCTGGGACTGCGTTTCTCAGAATGCCTGGCCCTGCACGGTTTTCTATGAACTTGGTCCCCAGCAACAGGGCGCCTTTTAGAAGGTGAAGTGCAGCCGCAACGATGCTTTGTGTGCTCCCAAGGTCATCGGAGGGCATCAGGTGCTGTCACAGGTGGCGGACCAGCAGCCGGGCACCCCGCCTCCTTCCACCTGTGTGTGTCCTGGACCAGCTTCTCCTGCAGCTTTGCCCACATCGTGTTAGCCGGAGGCCTCGAGGCAGCAGGAGACAGATTCTAGCTCATCCTCGTCTCTACTTCATTCCCGACTTTCCTTGCGATGCCAGCCCCCCAGACTTCAAGGTTAGCCCCAGACAGAGAAGTGACAGATTTACAGAGATTAACCAGCACCGACAAGGGTGCACAGTTCGACACCCATGCTTCTCTAACACCCTCAGGCACGTATCTTTACTAAACTGTATATGGACATGTATCTGAAGGTTTGTTCTTATGACCATACCCTTTCCATGACCATTCCATGTCGAAGATGAGAAGGTGTTGGGAAGAAAAACCCTCAAAATTTTCCCAAGGGAGAGTGGAAGGCGGCTCTGTGTTTGCTGACTCGGGTGCATCCGTGTTCCACATCCTAAGTGACTTACAGCGCAATGGTTAAAACTTTTTACAGAGTCTGTGTATATTATGCATGTAATTACTGAAGGAAGATTATGAATTCCAGTCCCGTAGGAAACGAATCCATGGCTAAACCAGGAGCCAATCCAAATCTCCCTTTTCAGAGATGTAAATATGATAGAACAGGGGAGGAGAGAAGCCTTTACCCGCCATGGGCAAAAATTCATGCATTTGAAGACAGGCAAGAGAATCAACCAGATACAGAGAGAAGCAGGGACAAGACCCTGTGGCCCCAGAGAGAGACACTGTGGGCCTGAAGACTTGCCCCTTTCCAAGGGACCTGGCAAACTTGCTGCACCTCCTTCCTAAGAGAGCCCCCTGACCTTTACAGTATAACTGTTTTCTCGTTGGAGCTACCTGGAGGGCTCTTTCCTACAGCCGGACGGGCGCTGACCAGAGCCCAGGTGTGGTATCCGCACCCCGACCGTGTAAGCTCGTGTCATCTCTCAGCCCCTGGCCACGCCAGCTCTGGCCCCTGGCGCCGCAAAGAACCCAGCTGCCTCTGTTCCAAGCGCCTTACCCTGAGAGGTCACCCGTCTCTGCGTACCGTCCCCTGTGCCATCACTGAGCCTGCAGCCAAGCCTTCCCAGACGTTTCAGTCTGGTCTGGGCTGTGTTGTTTCTGCTTCCCCGAGCGACAGTGTTCAAGGGAGGAGGTCTTCCATATGCACCAAGTTTTATGGATTACTTAAGCATCAAACAAAAATTGCTGACACGTTTCTGGGAGTATTCACCTATTTTTATACTCTGGGGCATCTGTGTCCATGATTAGGCCCGGTTGGTGGAGGGGAGTGTGGCCAGAGCCACAGAGGCCAACAGCAGAGAGGGAGAGATGGAGAGACAGAGGAAGGGCGGGAGGAAGGGGACAACCAATCTGCTAAAATGTGATCAGCTGTTTCTACTTCTTTGCCATAATACTTGTCTGCCACTTGTGCAGTCATTCGGCCACGCGGTCAACGCTCACAAGCAAACAACTGGTAGCAAATATCAAGGGTTTTTAAGAACTACATAGGAAATATACAAAATTGAGAAAATTCTGCTTTACCTTCTTTTTTCCCCTATGAGCTAGGAAATAATACTCCTATTGGGTTTTGGCTTGGACCTCCTCAGCCTAGCTCAAAGGGTACAGAGGCGTGAGCAGCACTGGGGCTCAGTGAGGCCCTTTCTGGGGTAAGTGAGCGGACCGTTGGACTGACGGTCGGAAGCTAAGCTCCCCGGGCTTCTGTTCAGCCGGTAAGTCTCTACTGAATGTTTATGAGGTGCAGGAATTTGCATTTCAGTCTTGTTTTCAAAAAAAGGATTCAAAATTTAGGGGCTGGTAAAATATGAGTACCAGTTCCATGAGGCTACAAGATTGTTCATGACCATGACCCAAATCAGGGGGCGCTCTGTGTCTAGAAAAGGAAGCTCTCCCTGGGGACCGGGCATGTGATGAATAGTTTCGAGTCAGTGAAGAAGGAATTCGCTTCTGGAGGGAAGAAGCCATGCTGGCTGGCTGGAGAGTTCTGGAAGGCAGGGTAAGCAGGGGCATACCAACATCAAGAGCAGGCAAAACCCACGCGGGGGATGGCCCCTTCAGAGCATTCTGACCTGAGGAGCCACACAGGGAGACAATGTTTATAACAATCAGCAGGTCCTGTCCTCATTTACTCTGAATCCTTTGAACACCCACCTTTTGAACATGTTTCATTTTTTTTTAAGATTTTATTTATTTATTTGACAAAGATCACAAGTAGGCAGAGAAGCAGGCAGAGAGAGAGGGAAGCAGGCTCCCTGCTGAGCAGAGAGCCCGATGCGGGGCTTGATCCCAGGACCCTGGGACCATGACCTGAGCCGAAGGCAGAGGCTTTAACCCACTGAGCCACCCAGGCACCCCGAAAACGTTTCATTTTTAAATTACAAATACAGTACAAATTTATTTAAAATTCAAACTTTATAGAAATGCATAATGGAAGAAGTTAAATTCTCTTCACTCCTACCCATTAGGGACCATGATTCACTTGATTTTCCCGACTTTCCAATGCAGAGACTGGTAGAGGTAATTCACTGACACAGAAACGAGGTCCTATAGTGCTAACACTCTTCCGGGATCCTTTCCTTTTTAGTACACGTTTTCTGACATGGTACACACTCCTCTACTGTTTGAAATGGTTGCATGTATTTATTGCATGGACAGGTTGCGGTTTATGGAACCGCATCTACACATTGCCATATAGCTGGCTCGTTCCTGGTTTTCTCATTATAGAGGACAATGCTTCCAGCATTACCTCTGTAGCCTTCACAGGGTATCTATCACTAGCTGTCTTGTGTTTTACCAACGGTCTCACGACTACACACTTTGGAACCTGCCTGAAACATGCTTTGGAACCTGCCTGAAACATGCTTCCTACACAGCTAGCACATTCCAATCCCATAGTTGGAATGAAGGGCAATGTACACAGGGCCATTTGGGGCTCACGAAGAGGAGAAACCAGGCGCCATTAGAAAGGCTTTGCCTTCAAGAACCCAAGAAGGAAGCCATCAGCACCTGGGCTAGGTCCGTGGTGCTGAAAGTAGGAAGCAAAGATGAGACCTAGGAGAGATTTAAAGGCAGATGACAAGGGGACTTCAACATAGGAGTTCCACTGTCCCTCACACGAATCACAGCTAAAACCAGCAACCAGGATGGTTCCAATGATCCAGCATAACCACTGAAACAGAACAAAAAACTTTGCTTTGCTCCCTGTGTTCCTGACTGGGCTGGCTGCCAGGCCTCCACAGAAAAAAGGAAGCCAGGTGGGGGGCTAGGGAGATCCACCAGGGGAGTGGCAGGGGTCTAGCGGGCTGAGGCGGTGGCCTTCCTTGGCTGACTCTGCCTGTCAACCTGCGGGGGCATGCGGGGGTGGCAGGACGAGGAAGGGAGTAGGCAAGAGGGGGTCAGAGGTCGGAATTAGGTAGGAGGTAGGTCAGATTTCCAGAAAAATCTGTCTGCTTTGCTCCGACAGGATCCCAGCCAATGGTGCAGGCTGAGGGTTGGGGGCACAAGAGCCAGCCTGCACAGAGAACAGCCGAGAAGGATGGTCACGGGCTGTGTTAAGGGGAGGCTGGAACACAGCCTTCAGTGCGCACTTTGTGCTTCCGACCTGAACCAGGTGACAGCAGGTGGACTTGGGGCCTGAAGTCCGGGTCAGGCTGACACTGGAGGCAGGCCAGCTCCACTGTCTACCAGATCCAGTGCAAGCTGAGAATGCAGGGTCCTTCTCACGGCGGTGACAGCAGAGCATTGGACTACACATGGGGCACTGTCCTGTGCGTGCACAGAGGACATGCAGCCGTGAAGCCAGCCCTGCCCATCCGGGGAGACAAACCCACACCCTGCGGCATAGGGATCCTGGGAGCACGGGATTTGATCAACAGCACAAATAAACTTGTTGCTTCCCCAAGTCGAATGCAAAACCCAACTTATGAAATAGTAGAGGGCGGAGATTTTCAAGCAGCTATTCCAGGACTCTTGTCCACAGCTCCCCTGGCCCCATCAGTCGTCGAAGCACCAGGGACTCCGAAGTCCCCACCCCCGAACTGCGCACACCCCCAGGCACAACTCTCAGGCCGCAGGAGGCTCTGCTGGACGCCCTGACAGCTCACACCCAAGCCGAGGGCGCTGAGAGCAAAATGCTCGGGACACGTGACAAGGAGCTGCAGAAGCCGTAAAGCCACGCATACAACCAGTCTTCCCACCCAGCACCTGGGAGCGCCAACACCTCTTCCAGGACAACTCTCACCGCACCTGTTTCCATTATCGAAATTATTCACTTGACCCTTAGGACCATTTTGAGAGCAGACTTCTGGGGTGGGTGGATGGGGGGACCCTTTCATGTTGGACATGTCTGCTTAAAGCTCACACGCGTCATTCACCAGTATTCCCCAATTAAACCTGTCTGCTTCAATTTCTTGCAGTATTTCCAGAAAGGCATAAAAAATTAACCTAAAAGGACAAAAGTACCATCATTAAACAAGCGTCCCTTTCTGCAGCCAGTTAAATCCCATCATCAGTACAGGCTCTCCAGATGCTGCTTGGAAAACCTCATAACAAAGGAGGAAAGAGGCACCCGTGCTGGGAATGGAACTTTCTGGTCTTCTGTGCCCTGCCAAAGATCCTGTTTGCTGGTGCTGCTCATCTTAATAAATTATTATTAATAAATAAATTATTATTAATAAAATCCCTAAATTCCCTTATGAAGAAACGCCACTGACATTATGACTGGTTAGTGTTTGCCTCTTAGGATCACTCGCCACTCTTGTTGTTGTTGTTGTTTTTCCCCTCCAAGAAAAAAAAAATGAGGACCGCTTCCTGGAATGTCTAGCTACCAAAACAACAACAAAAACAACAACAAACCCCTCTAAAGTCTCATAAGACATTAAGAATAAAGATGAAAGTCAGGGTGAAATGAGCAATTAAGATAAACTAAGTGGATTTTTTTTTTCCTGTTTCAGACAAGCTTCCTAGACCTACCACATCACCACTAATCCCGTTGCAAAGGGCCCCCTTGCTGTCTGTAATGCAAAGATTCTCTCCCTGTTCTATGGTTCTGGCTTTGCTGGAAGACAGACTCATTTTCTGTCCTTTGCGACTTTGTGAGAAATTCCTTGCTCGTGGGAATCTTGGAGGACATGACTCTTCAGTTAGTTAACGGGAAACCCAGGAGGCAGTGGTGGGGACGCAAATTGAGATGAGTCTTGTCCTTGACTTGACCTTCAGGCCGTTGTAAGCTGCTGAGTGGATCCTGTGATACTATAGTGATTCTGTGGGTACCCAGAGCCTCTGCTGGAAACTGAGGCCCCTCCTTGGTATATTTTCCAGGGCTGATGGCCTGTGCACCACTAGAATGGTCTGAACTGTATCCAGGACTCACCCACAACATGACTTCGTACAACAACAAAACTGTTCTGACGTGCATAGAAAGTCATTGTCAATAATGCTCAGCTTTAACGCGGACCCCACACTGGGTTTCAGCAGCAGACTCCTATTTCACACACCAGAGAATGGATCCAAGAAGTCCCTTTCCTGCTGCTATTTTTGAATTGCATGGTTTTCAAAATTTTTAACTTGTCTTGAACTTTTAATGTTGTCTATTTATTCACAGGCTCTTCAAATACTGCTGTTGTGGCTCTTTTTCTCATTTCTGAAATTTGTATTCACACAGGAAGAGAACCACAGAGAAGAAAATCCTTCTTGGGGGCAAAAGTGAATCCCTCCAGGGGTCCTTCCAGCACTTTCCAAACTTGAACCTTCCTGTATTAATCAACTCAGGCAGCCATAACAACATTCCACAGGCTGGGTGGCTTAAACAACAGATTTTTTTTTTTTCTTTTTTCTGGAAGCTGGGATGGTGTCCGGTGAGGACTCTGTCCTTGGGTTGCAGACGGCAGCCTTCCGTGTCCTCACAAGGCTTTTCTTTGTCCCCTGGGTGCAGAGAGCGAGCACACACAGTGGATCTCTCTAGGGTCTCTTCCTACAAAGACACTAATCCTATTGATCAGAATTTCACCTTTATGACTTCATGTAACCTTAGCTATCCCCGCAGAGATCCTTTTTCAAATACAGGCACAATGGGGTTGGGGCTTGAACATATGAATTGTGTGTGTGTGTCTGGGCGGGGGGGGGTTTACACAATTAGTCCACGGAACACCTCCCAATCCTGACTTCTCAAATTATCTGGCAGGAATGAAAGGCAACATTTTCGGCAGAATAATGTTCAATTCTATTCTGCTGTCGAAGTGCTGTCTGCTCACAGTTATTCAGTTGCTGTATAAAAAGAGATTTGATCCAAAATTCCTCCTCGACTCTGTCCAATGCCAGATTACTACCAGTCCGTGCAAGTGGAGCAGGACAGCCAGAGAGGGGTGTGTGTGTGTGGGGGGGGGTGTTTTTCAACACATGTGTTACTGGAAACAGCTTATTGTCCCCCAAAACACTTCCTGAAAGGAACTAGCACAGAGGGTCTGTGAGCAGTCTTTTGAGCTCCTCTTTTTCCTAGCTGGTCTCCCACTAAGACCAGACTAATTACTTCTCAGAAGCGTTTCAAAAGAGTCTCTAGTAATGAAAGCCTTTCAACTTCTTCGTTGACCATGAGAATGAAGGAGAAGACAGCTAACCTGAAATGACCAGAAGCTAGTCTTCCAAAAGCCAGGCAGCATCTCGAGAAATTAAGAAATTCCCACAGAGAAATTAAGTAGCAAGCCATGGGCTACTGACCATCACCACAGTCAGGCCCGAACCTAAGGGAGAGAATCCACAGAATGGGCTGGGGGACATGAGCCCCCACAAAGGAGGGACAAAGTGTTATACGAGGCCAAGCAGAGCTGCTATCTGAAACAGATGACATACTGGGTAGGGAGGGCATCAGAAAGGCTTCTAAGCCAGACCTTAAAACAGGTCATCATGAGTTTTTGATCAGGAAAGCACTGTGGTGTTTAAGAGGCCCCTGGTCCCAGGTCTGCTGGTTGTAACCTTTCTGGCTTCTGCAAAGGCTTTGCATATATTCTCTTGGATAGGACTTTTGCCCCAGATGAGCGAGAATAGCTTCTAGGGCAGGGACCTGGAGATTACAGCCAAGGAAGAAGAGTGCTGTGTGATGTGGTCAGGGCAATGACCTCACAGAAAATTAAAGGAAAATCGCCTTCAGGGACGTGCTAGGGAGCCAGGACCTCCCAGGGGCCCAGCGCAGCTCATCAATAGCAATGTTCAAAGTGCTCTGTGTGTGAGGCTTCCAGAAAGGACAAAGGGCAGAACTACTGCTGGGCAGAAGAATCAGAGCAGAATCCCAGCACACAAGCTCTGAGAACGCTGGGTGCCCCCTTGGCTGCCCACCAACCAGGATGAAAACGAGGCATCAGAGCCTCTGTCATTCATGTGGTCCCCGGCAGGGCCACGGGCCCAGATCCCACGAAGCGGGGCCTTCAGCTGGGGGCCATACTGCTTCAATTTCATGCTCCATTGGAAGGGTAAGTTGGCCATTGGGTTGGAATGTATGAGCTTGAGTCAGAAATGCACCCTACCCTTTCTGATCATAACAATAGTCATCAACCCCCCGAAGTTAAACTTGTTTTTCTTTTTTTGCTCCACAGTGGAGCAAGCCAAGATTATTTCCTTTTGGTGGTTGACTTCCTAAGGGCAGGAGGAAAGGCTGAGGCATGTGGTGCATCCTATATTGCTTTGCGGCATTATTACATGACTTGTATGTAGTTTTTTTTTTTTTTAATTGATTGCAGGGTCTCTGGTGATGGTTTTTTTTATTCATACAGTAGTCGCATAAAAGCTGACATAAATGAATAGATAGTAATAAATGGATAACACGGACAATAGGTAGAAATACCTGCATCTTCTAACATGATTAATTTATTCTGTTATCTCTGACATATCGAAGAGTGATTCTCAAAGTGTGATGGCCTTGACCTGAGAATCACATTTCTCAGACCCCTCCACAGACCTACTGAAACAAACTCGTGTTGGGGGCCCAGCCATCTAAGCCAGTTTTCAGTGTTGCCCAGACCCTGGACGGAGCTTCCTCCCAAGGCTGCTGGAGAGTCTAGTCTAGTACAGTGGCACCTGCATACTCTTCAGAATGATCTAACGTTGACACCGAAATGGGTCTTTGTGGTGCTAGTTTTGGCAGGGGGGAATCTGGGGGAAGAAAACAAAAATGCAAAGGACAGATCACTTGGCACCATCTTCAGAGGCACTGGCATTTTCATAGTTACTGAGCGTAAAAAGAAATAAACCATGCAGCCCGTAACAGTGAGTTTGTTTTTTAAAAAATGTCTTGTGGCATCAAATCAATTCCCTGATCAGTTTGCTATTGAGTTTAATCTAGCCAAGCCAGTATTATTGTAGCTGTCACAAATTTTGTTTTTTTCTTTTGCCCTGCATAGCTGGAACCAATTGTTGTTACAAGGAGACTAAATAAAAGAGGTCCCGGATTTCCTGTTATTACAGATCGATTTTTTGAGATGTTAAAATAGTATCATATGGGTGTGTGGGGTGGGGGGCGGTTGGCTTTTTTTTTTTTTTAACATAATTAAACCCACATGAAATGGCACTGCACAAACTTTGTCACGGATTGTTTTGACAAGGTTTCCAAATGAAATACTTCAAGGAAAAAAACAACTATATCACATTTTTTTCTTTCTCTTAACATTCTCTACCATGATTTTATAATACATTGTTTAAAAAATATCCTCCTTTATGTGGAATGTCAAAATATGTAAATCAGTCAAGATAATTTACATTGCTTGGGCACGCTTGGCCAGATTAACTTCATTTACTTTCAAACTTGAGCAAATACAGATAAGCAGGGTGAGCCAGAGTTCCTGAGACAGCCTTTCGATGGCGGGAAGCAGAAGCTGAATCCGACTGAATCCCAACATTCAAGAGGACGAATTACAGCCCCATCACACGTCTGTGCTTCCGCAGGATGCAAGGTCTTGAAGACCGTGAAGACAATGCAGAGGTGTGCCCTTGAGATGGTTCATTTTATGTGTCCACTTAGACTCTGCTGACTAGCTGTTTGGCCAAACACTCGTCCAGATGTTACCGTCCAGTTATTTTTTTTAGATGGTATGAACATTGGAATCAGGAGACTTTGAAGAAAGCAGGTTAGCCTCCATAATGTGGGTGGGCCTCCTACAATCATTTGAAGACCTCAAGAGCAAGACATAGGGTACGGGAAGGAGGATGCTGCCTCCAAACTCCAACATGAAATCTTCCCGAGCTTTCCACCATTGGACTCAAGATCGCTACAGCAGCTCTTACTCATATCTCTAGTCCTCTGGGCCAGTCCTACAGATTGCAGACTCTCTGGTCCCATGACTACATGAGTCAATCACTTGAAATCAGTATTTCTCTAGATAGAGACCCTATTGGTTCTGTTTAATCTGGTGAACTCTACCACAGCCCTTACACCCTAACTTTTGATCCACAGTTTCCACGATATTTTTACCGTTCTCCCATTCTCATCTTAGTGGACATAATTTGGTCACAATAGAGGAAAAAAAAAACTCTCAAAAGTTCATTTTAAACCTAAGTGTCCCAACTTTCCAGGAAGAAGATGAAGTTCTTGCTGTACTGGGTTATTACAAGTTGCAGTAAGCACCATAAAACATCTGAAGTCCCAGAGAACTTTGCCTACACTTCGTTATTTTGTTTACTGTATAATTTCATGCCAGTGTCGTGCTTAGCTTCCCCAATCCATTGTGAGCCTCTTGAGGATAGAGAATGCCTGAAATTTCAAAAGTCGGATGTACAGTTTTTGAATCACCATGTTGCACACCTGAAACTAATGTAACATCATGTGTCAACTACACTTAAAAAAAAAAAGTCTCTATGCAACAGGTGTTAAGTACACACTTCCCCACCCCTCCAGAGCCCCGTGCTCTATCTGGGCCAAGCACGACAGGAATAGCTGCTGCCTTTAAAAGGCTACACAGGTGCCAGATAACTTCTGAATGACCTCCTGTTTAATCCCTGCTGGTTCGCACCAATGCCGCCCCTGTGATCTGATGAAGCTGAATGGCATTTCAGTGTTTTTGAGACCGAAGCCAGGTTTTACCTTTGAGAGTTGACAGTGCGGGGATTTGGGCAGACTCCTTTTGCTTGAATATTTCCAGAACTTGAGCTGAAGACAATGGATAACCTGAAACTGAAGCTTGAACTCCACACATCAATTCCATGAAAATGTACCTTTAATGCTCTAGGCTCTATTTTGGAAGAAAGGTTAAATCGAAAGCCTGCTTCTTGATGTAGCTTTCATGAAATAAATTTACACGTCTCTTTCTGACTGCAGCCTGGCAAGGTGTTTAGCTGTGGTACACAGGTCTCGTGGCATCCAGGTATTCGGCAAATTCGGGGTGAGAAGAGACTTTTACCCAGGTAGATGTCTCTCTCCCCGGTGGAAAAAAGCAGCTGATACACTGTTACAGATTGAAGAGCGATGTCCCCTCCACCCCCCAGGCCAATTCATAAGTTGAAGTCCTAACTCCTAGTACCTCCAAATGTGACCTTAGAAATAGGGTCGTCAGAGATATAATTAGGTAACATGGGGTCATACTGAAGGAAGGTGAGCCCCTAACTCAATATACTGCTGTTATATAAAGAGAGAAAATTTGGACACAGATGCACACCCCGGGAGAATCCCATGTGACAAGGAAGCTGAGATTGAGGTGACGCAGCAGGAGCTACGGAACACCGATGACCAGCTGTGAGCCTCCAGCAGGTACGGGAGAGGTGTGGAACAGATTCTCCTCACGTCCTTCGGAAAACACAATCCTGCTGATACCTTCAGCTCCGGCTTCTAGCTAGAAAACTGAGAAACAAATTTCTCTCTTATGGGCCATCCCATTTGTGGGACCTGGTTGTGGCAGCTTGAGCAAACGGATCCACTCCAATCCACAAAGAGGCAACTGTACAAATTACAAGCCAAGAGACACAGAACACAACAGACACAGAGCATGCACACCCTGCCTGGGTTATTCGTAAAGCCAGCAGCCAGTCTCTTACCGAACTCACTTGTGACAACAAACCTATAGGGTAACGAGTGTACATTTTCATAAATGTGACGTCTGAGAGACTGAGAATATTCAAATTATAATTGGGTTTTGAAACTAGGAATGAATATCTGATACAGACGAGCACAATATGATCAATGTGGACAAAAGGTAGACCTTGAAAGTGGAGAGAATGGGGACGGAGATCAGACAACACTGGTAGAATTTTGTACAGGTCACCCCTAATGGCATAGCTCTCATTTCATTCATGTGCCTTCAGTCCAGATGAACTGCGGCTTTGCCAGTCATCCACAGACTCAGGTGGCTCAGTTGTTAAGTGTCTCCCTTTGGCTCAGGTCACAGCCCCAGGGTCCTAGGATTGAGCCCCACATTGGGCTCCCTGCTCCTCCCTCTCCCACTCCCACTCCGCCTCCTTGCGTTCCTGTTCTTGCTCTGTCAAATAAATAAAATCTTTAAAAAGAAAAAAAAAAGGACACTGGACTCCATCCACTTTGGCAACCACAGTTCTGGTGGTGGGCGATAGTGGGTAAGATCCACCCCCATCTTACAGAGCTGATTTCATCTCCCCCCACCTTTTTAAAAATATATATTAATGCATGAATCACATACAATAAAATTCACCTTTTTAAGTGTGCAGTGCTGCAAGATTTGGTACACATATTGTCAATAACTGCCTTCTGTGATCAGGATACAGAACAGTTCCAACCCCCTCAAATCCTGACCCCAGTGCCCCTTTAGTTAGCACCTTCCCCTCTAGCCCTAAGCAACCACTGACTTGTTCTCTGTTTCCATCACTCTTCCTCTGCAAGAATGTCACAGAAAAAAGAAATCACAGAGGAGGTCACAGCCTTTTTGTTTTTGGCTTTTTCCACTTAGCCCGATGCATTTGAAATCCATTCCCTTCCCACATGGATGAGCAGTTCATGCCCATTCATTGTCAAGTGTTCCAAGGTAGGGATGCACCATGGCTGCCTGCATCCCCCAGAGGAAAGGAATCTGGCTCGTTTCCAGTTTTTGAAGTTTACCCATAAAAGCCACTATAAATATTTGCACGCGCATTTTTGTGTGAGCGTAGGTTTTCATCTCACTTGGACTTAAATCTTCAGCAGTGGAGCTGCTCAGTCAAATGATGAATGTGTGTTTAACTTTATAAGAAAATGTCAAACTGTCTTCCAAAACGGCTCTACCACTCACACAGTTGCTTTTAAAGGAGCTTTCCCGCCCTCCTCCCCCTGCCCCCCATACTACATGGGCTCCATATTACACTTAAAACTTCCAGGGAAAGATTAGTCAGTAAATGTTTTTGTTAGTGAGTTTTCATTACAAATGCCAGTGTTGTTTTAAACGGAAAGATGTCTAACGCTTGTCAAAAACCTCAGTATTTATAATTAAGCCAAGAAACAAACGTAGCAAGTCTGTCAGGGAACAGAGGCCGGAGACTAAAAGCCACTTCTTTCTGCTTTTATTTTGTTTCTGATTCAATGTGGGATTACACAGCTTCTGCCATGCCCCCCTGCCCTCCCCCCTGCAGTGACGAGCTGTGAGTGGAGCCAGGCCCCAGTTTTGACTCCGCCATTTCCCGGCGGCTCGGCCCCCCACCTACAGCTCCTACCACGGCATTTCGGCTCCAGTCAGACGAACGGGCACCTCAGAAGGACGAACGGGCACCTCAGAAGTCTAAATTTAGTTTAGACGAACGGGCACCTCATCGGGATCTCTGTCTCGCCCACAGCGCATCTTCTCCAGAGATCTGTCGGCCATCTTGTGAGGCGCGGTTGCCACGCTGGTCTCTGAGGGGGTTTGCTTACCTGAAGGAGCTCTTTCTTCTGACTACACCTCTCCCTCATCCCTTCACGCTCCCTGAACTTCAGGCCAGTCACCGATGCGCCTTTTGGCACAGCACCAAGAGAAACCCTGCTGCTAAGCGTAAAGACCAGCTGGTCCACGTTTTACAAAAAATCCACTTCCCCAGTTTCTCTTCTGAAGTGTCTTCATACGAGCCTGTGTTTGTGCAGAAGCGGGTGTGCCTGAGAGGATACGGCCTCCCTGGATCTGGACATGAATGGGAAAGGGGTGGCGGAGCGAGAGAGAGAAAGGCAGCAGCACGGACTGTGCACTTGGGCAAAGGCACACTTAAGGAGGGAGGGGGGTGACGGGGTCACGAGGGGCAGGGGCTCTCTGCGGCTGCTTTAAGTCTCCAGGCAACAGCTCCAGCTGGAGCTGGTTTTCCAACAAAAGCCAAGTCTGGCAGCGCAGTGGAGGCTCGAAGATTAATTTAATAAAAGAAAGCCCCCTGGAAAGACACACCAGGGACCCGCTGAAGCGGTCCCTGATTGACTCCACTTCTGAGGTTCCCCAAGTTCTGAACCCAAGTCATCAGAAAGTATAACCCGACACGTCTCAGATCACGCTTGATGAAGACAGGCTCAAATTCATTTGCCGCGCAGCAAGAATTGTTAACAGGATTTGTGGATTTTTAAGAACTCTATAGGTATCTATGAATAAAGCAGCACCTAAGTTACACAGAATGCAGCCTGTGCCCACACACATATGTGTGTCTTATTGGGAAAACCCGCAAAGGAGTTGTGGTAGAGTTGTATCAAGTTAATTTTAAACAGATGTAAAAAAAAAAATCAATGTGATTTATTTGAGCAAAGCGAATTGGTCACACAGGGAAAAACCCCTCTACAGGGCTGACATAGTTTAAATAGAAGATAGGACCAACGCGGGGGTCTGTTGCTTTGCCTCACTGACTAAAGCCTAGTCCCTGGGTGCTCAGACAGAACAGGAGAGAATTTCTATCCAATTGCTCCCAAAGTGTAAGAATCCCCTTGGGGGGGAAAAAATGCCTGACAGGCGATTCATCATTTTTGACAACTTCTGAATCCATTCTGATGACTGGTGTAGCCGTGCATTTGCTTGTTATTGGCTTCTCGAATTGTTAAAATTCACTGGAAAAGCAAGAGGAACAATAGCAGGACGAGGAAACAAGCAACAGACGACGGCTTCAGAGATGCACACACAGGACAGAGACCACACACCCAGTCCCCCCGTCCCAAGAGCTGTTCCCTCAATCCGGCCTGCACACCTGAATCCCATGGGATCGGAAGGAAGGAAGGAAGGAAAAAGAGAAAGGAGAGAAGAAAGGAAGAAAGGAAGGAGTGAAGAGATAGGAGAAAAGGGAGGAAGGGAGGAAGAGAGGGAGGGTGGGAGGGAAGGAGAAGGAAAGAGGCATGAGGACTTCTGGGTGACTCAATCAGTTAAGCCTCTGCTTTCGGCTCAGGTCCTGATCCCAGGGTTCTAGGATCGAATCCCATCATCGGGATCTTTGCTCAGAGGGAGCCTGCTTCTCCTTTAAGCCTGCCACTCTCTCTCTCTCTCTCTGACAAGATAAAATTTAGTTTAAAATTTTAAAAATTTTTGAGGCCGTGGGATCCAGGCGGAGGCCAGGGCTCTGTGTCCGACAGTGGGTCCCTCCCACGCGCCACCGCCACGCCGGACAGCTGGGACAAGGACGTGTACCCCGAGCCCCCGCGCCGCACGCCGGCGCCCTCGCCTCAGACCTCGCCGCCCAACCCCATAACCTATTTGACGAAGGCCTTCGACCTCCTCGTGGACAGGCCCGTGACCCTAGTTAGAGAGTTTCTAGAGCGGCAGCACGCGAAGAACAGGTATTACTGCTCCTACCGCGAGTTCCGCCATGTGCCAGACATCACTGAGTGCCAGGAGAAGGATATCTTGTGCATGTTTGAAGCAGAAATGCAGTGGAGAAGAGACTATAAAGTCGATCAAGAAATTGTCAACATTATCCAAGAAAGGCTGAAGGCCTGTCAGCAGCGGGAAGGGGAGAGCTACAGGCAGAACTGTGCCAAGGAGCTGGAGCAGCTCACCCAGGTGGCCAAGGCTTACCAGGACCGCTCTCACGACCTGGGAGCCCATTATTCTGCCAGGAAGTGCCTGGCAAAGCAGAAGCAGCGGATGCTGGCTGAGAGAAAGGCGGCTAAAGAGGCTGCTGCTGCCTAAAGCAGCTCCTTGAGCACCTTCCTGAAACGATACTACTAAAATAAATAGTTTAAGTAAGAAAGCTGTTCCTGGTGTCACTTTCGGTCCCCCACTTGGATCTGCTGACCCTACTGGTTCCGTCTCCCTTTATGTCCAGCTTACGACTAAGCTCATAAGCAAAATAAACAAGACACTGTTAACCAAAAAAAAAAAAAAAAAAAAATTTAAATTTTTTTAAAAAGCAGCAGATTCCTGGGTGCCACACTCTGAGATGCTGACTGCAATGCTGGGCCCTGGGTGCTTCCAAAGCTCCTCACCTGCTGTTCAGCAGAGGCGGAAAACCACGGTCCGGCTCCACTAGAAGACCGTGTTAACGGACTCACCGTCACAACACTGCCTACAGCGGGCACAGGGACTCTGAAGTTTGTGTCACTGTAGCTCTGAGCAGTAGTCCAGAGGACCTTCGAGACTCCCCACATGGAGTGTGGCAGGGCCAAGAGAAGCAAGCGTTTGAGTACCCCCTCAGGGCTGGCCCCGAGCAGCAGCTGGGTTAGTCAGTCCTCTGGGATTTCAGTGATGGTTCCAGCCCAGATGGACCTGACTTGCCCCTGTCAGGACAGAACAGGCCTTCGGTATGCTGAGCTACCAGCGTCTGCCTTCATGGTCTGTCTCCACTAGAGCGCCTGGCCTGCTGGACCCGCCAGAGAAAACTGCCTCTGGGATCTGGTAAGAAAATCTTCCTGAAGTTCCTCTCTTTTCTGTAATTCAAGGAGAACAAGTCACATTTGATTTAAGTGAAATTTCTTTCCTAGAGAAAACAAGGAAAGCCACCCCTGCTGAGAGTCTGAGAGGGTGAAGCCCGTCGTCGGTCTGCTACAGAGAGTCTTAGGGTGAAGGCAGCTGTGGACATAATTGAGTTCAACCTTCTTACCTGGGGCATTAGGCCATGGAGTCCTAACCGTGGCAGTGACTCAGCCAAAGGGGAACAGCCTGCCTTTTCCCATCAGAGGGAAAGTCCTCGATGCCAGGCAATACTCAGGGACCCGAGAACACTGGAAGAGGTCACTGTGTGTTGGCTACACTTGGGGCTTATGTGTTTTTTTTTTTTTAATTTTTTAATTTTTTTTAAGATTTATTTATTTGAGAGAGAGAGAGTACGGACACCCTGGGGGGAACAAGGAGAGGGAGACAGAACGTCCAGCTGACTCCCTGCGGAGTGTGGCGGTGGGGAGGGGGGCGGCAGAGGGCTCGATCTCATGACCCTGAGAGCATGACCTGAGCTGAAGTCAGACACTTAGCCAGCTGCACCCCCGTGATTTTAATTCCCCTTTACGTGCTTCTCATTCGAAGCTGCCTGAGGGTGGGTGAGCAGAGGCACCAGGGCTGCGCACTGTTTCCTTTGGTGAGTTTTACTTATTTCCTCTAACTTGAACCGCGGTTGCCAACACGTCTGAAACTGAAGCGACAACTTTTCATGCGGTGTTGAACACTGAGGAGAAGCCAAGCCGAACACACACTGACAGGAGAAATGTAAACTCGCCCAACGGGCTTCCTAGTTCTTGCAGAAAACGTTCGTGGCACATCTACTCCTGCCTCTTCAATGTCCAGCTTTGAAAAGGAAAGCCCCAGAGGGACAGACCCTGGAGACC
Source organism: Neogale vison (assembly GCF_020171115.1). Classification (NCBI taxonomy): domain Eukaryota; kingdom Metazoa; phylum Chordata; class Mammalia; order Carnivora; family Mustelidae; genus Neogale; species Neogale vison. Next base: position 139,724,692 of record NC_058093.1, on the reverse strand, counting down.
AGGAGTAAGAGCTGTGTCCAGGGCTAAGAGACCCAGGCTTGGGACTGCCCAGGTTCACTGCAGAACAAAGCACGCTCTTGCCTCCCTGGGCATAGACTCGTACCAAGGCTGCTACCATTTTTGGTAACCTCAGGGAAAGAGGAACGGAAGGGGACTTTTCGGTCCCTCCAAGGACACCCACCACAAGCGCATTCTCAGTGCCAGTCCTGCTGACATTGGGGCTGCGAGCTTCTCGCATCAGGGTGGTGGGCAGGAAGGGGAGCTGGCCTGGGTGTTGCAGGACGTTCCGCAGCATCTTTGGCCCCTACCCATTAAGACACCGACAGCGCCCGTCTTCCATTGTGACAACCGGGAAGATCCCCAGATATCACTGAAGGTCCCCACTACACAGCTGAGAGCCACTGCACTCAGGGATCTTCACCCCATCAGCCGTTCCAGCCGATGTTCTGGGTCTCCTGCCCTCGTCTTATTGTCAAGAATAACTCTCCCTGTCATGTGGGCTAAAGATGCAAGGAGAGGGTGAGAAAAACCAGGGGTTACCACCTGACCCTCAAGGCACCTCTGAGGTTCAGGGCTCCCCCTCCGATCACAAAACCACGGTACCACTCACCGGGCCTGCCTCGGTTCCCACGCTGGGACAGCGCCCTCGTCCCCATCAGGAGGAAGCCTGGGGATAACCTGTGACTTCCATGAATGATTGCATTTAGCTCACTCTCTGCACTACACGCAGTCGTGACGAGAATTAAGTCAAGAATTGAGTCAAGAGCAGCTGCCCCATGAGGCCTTTCCTTCTCTACCTCTTCCTCCTTCACCTTCTTATACTTTTCTGAACTCATTCCCATGAAGAACAGTAAAGAAATGAACCTGCATTGTGACCCAGTACAGTGCAGGCTCCACTGATTTCTTCTTTTTTTTTTTTTAAAGATCTCGAGGTGTTAGAACCCAGGTTATGTTGTCGAAGCCTGAGGCTTTATTCAGCTGAGCAGGTACTGGCCTTATTTTAACCACCAGATGATGTTGAATGCCAAATACTTGTTAAGAAAAGGCTGGAATCGGGACGCCTGGGTGGCGCAGTTGGTTGGACGACTGCCTTCGGCTCAGGGCGTGATCCTGGAGTCCCGGGATCGAGTCCCACATCAGGCTCCCAGCTCCATGGGGAGTCTGCTTCGCTCTCTGACCTTCTCCTCGCTCATGCTCTCTCTCACTGTCTCTCTCTCTCAAATAAATAAATAAAATCTTTAAAAAAAAAAAAAAAGAAAAGGCTGGAATTTAGGGGCACCTGGGTGGCTCAGTGGTTTAAGCCTCTGCCTTCGGCTCAGGTCATGATCTCAGGGTCCTGGGATGGAGCCCCGCATCGGGCAGAGCCTGCTTCCCCCACCCTCTCTGCCTTCTTGTAATCTCTACCTGATAAATTTTTAAAAATCTTAAAAAAAAAAAAAAGAAAAGGCTGGAATTTGAATGTGCTATGTGCAAACAGACCTTGAGTATGTCTGAAAGCACTCAGGGGAGATTGGGACAAGAGGGACTCTTGGCTTTGGAAGTCATGCCCTTCCTCTCGGCCCCCTGTGCGCCTTGGGGTACGAAGCTGGGGGGGGCACGTGTTGGGCTGCGGCGGGGTGCCACCAGCCCTTGCCCACCAAGCGTGGCCACCAGCACTGTAGTCCAATGTCTTCACACCCTCGCCCTGGACCCAGGACTCTCTTTAGGCTCAGGAAGAAAAAGAACATGCTTTTACAACCTGGTAAAAAATAAAGTTGCTAGCTGTAAAGTACTTATGTGTTTTCATGAAGGAAAAAAGTCAAGTTTATACGAACCATTTTTAGACTAAATTCTAACATGGGGTTAGAACTCAGCAACACCTCAACACCTCCACATGGGTGAGTTCTCCCAATTAAATATCTTCACTAAACGGAAATGTGCACTTTCAGCTGAGTTCTCGTGAAAAAATAAAACACTGTCAGAACTTCAAGGCAACTTTCTAGCTCTCCATTTTAATGTTTACTATTTCTGGATTTTCTTCCATATGTAACCAAACCTTGTCTCCTGTGGCGGGGAGGGCAAAACTGTCCCCAGATGAAAATCTCATGATAACAAGAACACTCTCTCTTCTTTGCTTTGGTTTTTCATTATCCAAAGAGCCAATGTCCTTTTCCTAAAGAGCCATGTGACAGCTTTCCCTTAGGATTTATTGCTGGGGGAAAAGTTTCTCCCTAGAGACAAGAGCCAAAAGCTTTGCTCCCGCACTGTGCTTTGTGGGTTTTGGACTATGGAGTCGAACTGGAGATCTTCCCACACAAGGGCCATCCTTTGGTCCTAAGGGTGTGTGACTGGTGTCGTGCTCCTTTGGAACTTTCAACAAATTCTGGGCCTTTTGTATGTAGCCTGAGAGAACCCACTCAAAACACAACTTTGATTTGGTCCCTCGCCTGCGTGAGATCAGTAGTGGCCTCCCACCACCGCACAAGATCCAAATAACACACGCGTCCTGCCCTCAGCCTGTCTCACAAAGACGCATCGTGGACCGTGTCTTTCCTGGCGGTCCGCATGTGAGCCACACTGGTCTTCTTCCAGCTTCTCCAGCGGGCCACATTCCTTCTTGCCACGTGGCATTTCAACACGCTCTCCCCCAAACACGGAATGCTCCTATTCACCCTTCATGTCTCCTAAAAGTTACCTCCTCCAGGAGGCCTTCTCGGACGCCTACTCCTCTCCCAAGGGACCCAGATCTTTCTCATCAACACGTTCACCCCCACCACATAATCACCTTCCTAGCACTTCCCCCAGCAGCAACTTCGCGTTTCCTCCAGGATTATTTGGGTATTATTTGCCCCGAGGCTTCACCCTCCTGAAAGCAGGGAGCCACAGCAACCACGTTGAGAGCAAGGATCGTGCTGGGTTTGCCACTACCAAGCCCCCAACACCAAGGCTACTATGAAACCCCCAACCCCAAGGTCAGAGCAAACACATCAGAGCAGCTCAGGAAGGACCTGGGGGATAAGCAAACTCTGAGCCAAATCCATGACGACCTGCACAGCGCTGGCCTCAGATGCCTCAAATACTAGCTTCTCCTCTCAGAGGTGGAAACGTGGCAAACATCTTATACTGTTAGGTATCAGCAAAACGACTTTTTTTTAAGCTTTCACAAGCCCACGTGGAGGTAGAACTGCAGACCCTGAAGATGCCCGGCCCCCCCGATCTCCTCGGCACCCCGGACTCCACTCCTCGCTGCGTGCGTCAGGCTCTCGCCGTTTTTCTCAGTCTGTCCCGACAGCTGCGCCGCACGTGTGGGCAGGGACACGCTCCAGAACGGAGCCGCTTAGTGAGAGCAGCGTGTACTGGTTCATCCCATCCTTTAACTGTGCGCCCGTCCTTCAACCACTACTTTCTAAGTAGCTGTGTTTTTACATGTGTACATTTTTAATTTTAAATAAAAATTTTAATAAACTGGATTTGAAGTGTGTGAGATTTTAAGTGTGAAATAAAATCTTAGGTAAAAGTAGTAAACTTCAGGCCTTAAAAATATCGGCTATGCCTGGGTGGCTCAGTGGGTTAAGCAGCTGCCTTCGGCCCAGGTCATGATCCCAGCGTCCTGGGATCGAGTCCCACATCGGGCTCCTTGCTCAGCGGGGAGCCTGCTTCTCCCTCTGCCTCTGCCTCAGACAGAATGGCATGTCTGCCTGTGCTCGCTCTCTCCCCCTCTCTCTCTCTGATAAATAAATAAAAATCTTTAAAAAAAAGTATCTGCTAAAAAACTGATACTAAAATGGAAGAAATTCTGTCTCTCGATAGTGACCTTTGAGTAATAATTTGACTTAAAATTCGATGTGCCATTTTCTATCTACAAGTGGCACACAGAAACTAATTTCATAGGGGAAAGGAAGTGCTCCGTTTAACTTTGGGGCAATGTCCTACTTCAATTCTTAGAGGTTTCTCATCCGTTCTGAGTCCAATAAAGAATCGGGAGGTTTAAAAAGAAAAGTCATGTGATAACTGTTGGTAAGAGGGAGGGAGCTCTGAATTACACTGTCCCTTTCATTTCAAACACGCAGGGAGGCTAGATAGCACATAAATACTTGGGCGGTGGGGGAATCCAACCTACACACGCACACTCGAAAGCAATAAGGAAAATCTCCATGTCTGGTAAGAGAAAATGCAGTGGTGAGTGGTTAAACCCTCTGGTCTCTGGATTTAGGAAATTCAGCCAAACAGCCCTCATGAGCACGTTTTGGGACAAACCAGAACCAAGTTCCCTGGGAGGACAGTGGAGTTAGGATCCGGCTGCTGTTAGGCCTCAGATACTTCTGCACTGGCTCCTAGACACATTCAGAAACATAATGCTCTCCGATGGTCAAGGAGGAAAGCGCTTCAGCCACATGAGAGCGAGCCTGCCAGACCCAAAAGTTTGCTCAGCATCCAGAAGGATCGCTGTGAATGACAAACCCCACACTTCAGTGTGAGACCCCTCTGTTGCTCTGCAACCTTAGCAGACAGGCTGGGACACGCGGAAGCGTAGGAGAGGGGCTCATAGGACATGTAGAGTGCTGAGCAGGAAACTTAGTAACAAACACGTAGCAGACTCACAAATAGGAGAACTCACTGATAAAACCTGATGAAAGAGAAATAGGGAAGCGGCCTAAAAAGGACTTCAAAAAATATCCTTTAAAGAGAAGAAGGAGGGCACCTGGGTGGTTCAGGTCATGATCTTAAGGGTCCTGGATGGAGTCCACCCCCCCCCCAAATTAGGCTCCTGCTCTGCAGGGAGTCTACCTCTTCCTCTGCCCCTCCCCCAAGCTTGTGTCCCTCCCCCCACCTCAAATAAATAAAATCTTAAAAAAAAATAAAGAGAAGAAGGAATAGCAAACTTCCAGTGAGTCTTGAGATTAGGGGGAAAAGAGGGTATGAGACCAAGCCAAGTGCAAACATGAACATTAAAATCTTAAAAAAAAAAAATTTCATCAAAGAAAAACTGGTGATTTTGAAAAAAGAATTGAAAACAGCTTAACTGCCAGATTCTACCAAATACGGACTGAAAAATTCCAATTTTGTAAGCTCTGAGAGACAAGATGTACTTCCTAATTCACTTTATAAACCTTAAAACCCAGTTTAAAAAATATATGAGAAAGGATGCTAATCTCAATCATGAACCTCAATGTAAAAATCCTAAACAAATATTAGCATTCCTAACCTAGCAACAAATACAAAATAATGCATTATAACCAGTTTGGGAGTATTTCAGGAAGAGGAGTTTGTCTTAACACTAATAAGAATGAATATAGTTTGCTACATAAAGAAGAAAAATCATAATCATAGTGGATGCCAAAAAAGCATCTGCTAACATTCAAACACCCGTGTATGATAAAACCTTTCAACAAACTAGGAATTGAAAAGAATTGCTTTTACTAATGTGATTGTTTCAGTCAGGATGGGATATGCTACAGTAACAAGCCCAAAATTTTCACTCCATAATATATAAAAGTATTATCAAGTATACCATCTATAGGAAGCATCTCAAGGTAGCTCTCTTCCAGGTGAGATTTATAAATAAAACATGTGACGATTCAAGAAACAAAACTTGTATTAATCATTGATAATATTACAAAACAAAATCCAAAAGAACCTTCAGATAAATTTCTAGCACAGGAATTTATTAAGTTTGCTGGATACCTGTTTATGATTGAAACTAATTTTACTTTATAAAGAGATCACCAATGAAGATATTTTAAAAAGAGACCATTTTAATAATATTAAAAGTAACTAGCAAAAAGTTGAAGGATCCTACAAATACAAGACTTTGAGATACATTGAAGAAGTCCAAAGGAAACAGACTCAGAGTAAAGAACTAGAAGATTAATAAAGATATCAGTTCTCAAATTCATCTACAGATTTAATGAAATCCTAATAGCTTTTTTTGGTGGAATTTGACACTGGTCCTAAAATTTACGTAGACTTTGAAAGGGCCAAGAACAGCTAAGATTAACTTCTGAGGTGTGCCATATATAGTGAATTCTGTAATTTGCATTCATCTACATGTCCAGCCTGATTACTTTCTACGCAGGTAGAACTCATATAACTACTACACACATTAAGATGTAAAGATTTCGAGCACCATCAATAAGGCTCCCTCATGCCCCTACCAGGTTACAATCCCCCACTGAGAGGCAACCACTCTTCCGACTTCCGGCACTCCCGATTAGCTTTGCCTCATCTTGCTCATGTAACTGGAACCAAAGAAAACATTCCCTTTCTAACCAGTTTGAAACATGCGAAGAGGAGGCAATTATCCTGTCAGATAGCAAGAAGTCCTCCTCTGCCCAGCTCCGATGTGCACCTCTTGCTAAGATCCCACAGAACATGGCGCCTCTCACGATGGGGGAGCAATGTCGCAGGCGGCTTCTCAGCACGAGGCTGAGGCGCTAGGCGATGAGCAGCGCCCCGTATCCGTTAGCTTCCTGCAGCTCCTCTTCAAGCAACTGCTCAGGGAAGGCCACCTGCGAGGCCCCTCAGAAATGCCTCCCTGACATCTCAGGAGACTTTGCAGCAGAGCATTGCTGGCAAGGAACGTCTCCACAAGTGGCTTCCCCATCACCTCCTTGGGTAGTTTTGCAGTGATTTTCAAGGTATGGTGCTTTCTGATAGAGGAAGGGGCCAGCATCTCAGAGGGAGTATTGCCAGCAAGTTCCACTGGCACAGGATCTTGGCAATTTCTGCCACCATACACAGTAGTGCCCTTTTCATCAAGGTCTGGGTCTCACCAAAGAGGAGCCCTGGAGATTGGGGACAGGGAGAGGGGCTCTCTTCCCTCTCTTCCATGGGCTTTATCTCAGTCTTAGGGGTAGTAGCTACTCCCTATATTGTCAATTCACAAACCTACATGAAAGGCCTAGAAAAAGCAGCTTATCAATACGGACCACCTTACGGATAAAGTTTAAACGGACCAATCTCGTGTAAGAAATAAAGTTACCCCCTCATAAAGTAGTTTTACTGAGGTTTTTTACTAAACCACTGAAGACCAGTGTTAGATAAATAGTTAGATAAATAGCCTATCACTGATGGCACCAAAAAAGAGTATTACAAACAGCATCACATAAGAATATGGATATAACATTCAAAAGACAATAGCAAATAGAATCTAATATCTCATTAAAAAAATAATGGATCACAACCAACTATTTTTAAGAAATCCGAACTAAGGGGCACCTGGGTGGCTCAGTGGGTTGAGGCCTCTGCCTTCGGCTCGGGTCATGATCTCAGGGTCCTGGGATCGAGCCCCATATTGGGCTCTCTGCTCAACAGGGAGCCTGCTTCTCCTTTTCTCTCTGCCCGCCTTTCTGCCTACTTGTGCTCTCTCTCTCTGTCAAATAAATAAAAAAAAATTAAAAAAAAAAAAAGAAAAGAAATCCTAACTGGGATATACTCAAGCAACACATGTTAAATTGCAGAAAATGCATCAATAAACCTATCTTATTAACAGATCTAGGAAAAACCACAAAATTAGTTCAATAGCACTAAAAAAAAGTTGATAAAATTCAACACCCATTTCTGTTTTAAACACACACACACACACACACAGGTGTGCACACGCATGCACGCGTGCTCAAGAAAATAGTAATTTGTGGATCTATAACCTTAGTCCTAAAATCAGCACCTTACGTAACTTATTCACCTTTCTAAATGGAGTGACATTAGAGGCATTTGCACCACACTCAGGAACAAAATACAGATGTTCCCTGCACTATTAAACATGAGCGTCATTTTATCTAGCCATAAAATTGGAAAATAAATAAAACTACCCCATGTGCAGATGATAGGGTAGTATACTTAGAAAAAAATAAAACAATTTTAAAAATCTCCACAGTAAAAGAATTCAGTAAGGTGGCACATGACGTAGCAGCATAGGAGATAAAATACTTGGGAATCAGCATAACAAGAAATTAGCAAAGCCTAGAGAAAGAATATTTTTAAACACTCTTGGAAGATAAAGAAGTCATAGGATGACTCAACATCATAAATCTGTCAGTTCTCCCTAAATTAATTTATAAATTCTAATAAAATTACCAATTTCAATAAAAATATGAACAAACTTTTTGGTTTTTATGGCGCTAGACAAGAGGATACTAAAGTTTATATGGAAAGACAAACATGTAAGAATAGTTAAGAAAACAATAAAAAAGAAAAGCTCGAGCCAGGGGAAAAAAAATGAGGCATCTCAAATCGCTGGGATAAAGATGCACTTAATAATAAATTGTGCTAGGACAACTGGATAGCTGTTTGCAGAAAAAATCAGATCCAGATTTCAATCCACACAGGAGAATCAACTTTAAATGAATCTTTTTTTTTTTTAAAGTATATGTTCAACCTTTTTCTTTTTTAATTTTTTTATTTTTTATAAACATATATTTTTATCCCCAGGAGTACAGGTCTGTGAATCACCAGGTTTACACACTTCACAGCACTCACCAATAAATGAATCTTGATGTAAGGCAAGAACCGAAACAAAAGTGCTACAAGAAAACATGCGGGTGGGGCATCTGAATGACGGCTGGTTCAGTGTCCGCCTTTGGCTCAGGTCACGATCTCCAGGTCCTGGAATCAATCACGCACCACGTCTGGTTGCCTGCTCAGTGGGGAGTCTGCTTCTCCTTCCATCTCTACCCCTCTCCCAATTATGTGCACATGCTCTCACGCTCTCTCAAATAAAATCTTACGGAAAAAGGTAACATGGTGGAAATGCCTCTATAAAGAGCAAGAAGCAGCCAATTCGAAGGAAATTCCACATGCCATTCTTAGAAAACTGATAAATTTGACTATATAAAAATAAACCTTTGCATCATGAGCTATACCATAAGTCAAATGACAAGCTGGCAGAAAATGCTTGTAACGCAAGCCAACTAAAAGGCTGACATTTATTTATTTTAATATGCATTTTTGTATATTACATGTAATTGCATATTGAATCTATTTTTTGCACATACTTTTTTTTTATGGGGGATGAGACAAAAGCCCAACAGAAATACACAGTTAAGACCTAAAAATGGGTGTTTAAACATATTAGATGATGTCCAGGTTTACCCATAAGAAAAGAAATTTAAAATTACCCTAAGATATCATCTTTTATATATTAGATTAGTAAAAATTAAAAAGCTTGAAAACACTGCTGTCAAGACTCAAAGACACAGGTGTGCTCAGAAAGAGCCGGTGGGCAGGCAAACGGGTACACACCTCGTGGAGGGGAGTCAGGTAATACTTCAGCAGCCAACAGATAAAACCCTACAAGGGCATTTACTGCTGGACGTTGGCAATCTCACCTTTAGGAATTTGAGTCTCAAAGTCAAATATGTGGACACGAGTCTATTTATTCTTGGCGGGACGATGTGTAACTACAGAATAATGGGGAAAGTACCCACATAAACGAGACACGTTGAACAAACCACGGTAGATCCACATAATGGATATTCTGCCGCTGAAGAAAAAGAAAATGAAGATCGCTGTGAACCGACATGGAGGAAGACCCCCACAAAATACTGCTAAGTGAAGAAAGTAAAGTGCCTGAGAACGTAGGTCATATGTCAACTTTAGTACATACAATAAAAAGGCGATGATTCTATGTATTTCTATATACATGTATCTATTTTTTGCTAACAAACGTAAGGATAAATGAGTGAGGTTATGGGGTAAAAATGGAGCCCATGGGTTAGTGGAGGGAATGGTGCTTCTGAGAAATGTCTTTTGTGTAGCTTTGCCTTCTGGAAATGGGTTAATGTTCCACATCCTCCCTCAAAACCTGCCTTAGTAAGGATGAGTGCTCAGTCCGGCAAAACCCAGACCATGGAAAACTCTACAGACCAAAGGGCCCAGGATTTCAACAACAACTGTTAACGAAAAGAAAGATTTAAGAAGATTTTAAAGGATATTTGAATTGTAAATGGGCAAACCATAGACTGGAGGGGAGCCCGTGCTTCCGATGGGCCACAGAACTGTAGAGAAATTCAAGGAAGTGTTGGGAGAGTAGCTGCTTCCGGAGGGATGGGAGGCTAGTGTTTTAGGACATGGTACGTGGATCGACTGTTAACTGGGTTTTTTCTTTTTTTTTTTTGACCCAGCTGATGACTACCAAGATGTCCGCCTTATGTCAAGCTGCACAGTTGTTTCGAGTGGTATTCTATTTCCGTATTTCATGTGACAATACAAAACTTTTCGAGAAGAGACACTAAGTGCCTGGCCATTTCTCCACGGTCGGGGTCCTGCTCCTCGGAAGACCTCCTTACATCTTCAGCAATTTTCTACCTGAGTCAGTACAGTTCTCGAACATTCCTTCCACTAGCTGGTACAGGATCAGAGAACATACTCTCATTTTCAGATTAGCTGAAGGAACACAGAAGAGACTAAGTACTGCCAACAGTAACTTCGGTGATGCATGCGGGTACCCACTGTAAATGCTCGGTTGTGGTTTGTTCTCTCAGCTGTTTTGGATTATCTGCATGGCTATCCTCCTGCATAGCACAGACAATTAAAAAAAATGAAAATTCAATTCATTTCCTTAAGGAAAACTAAGAAAAAGTAGAAGAGGCCTAATGTTCTTACACAGGACAAGGTCTGAAATTCTGTGAACTTGCTGGACACACCTACAAGCTTCATTATCCTGGCTGCAGGCAGTTTTGGCGTGACTATGCCCAAGATTCTTGATTTATGCTGACATCTGAACATTTCAAACATTTTGTGGATCAGATGGGTCATTCCATTTTCTGAGGACCTTCCATAGCAGCTGTACCAATTTATAATAATTCTGCCAACAGGGCACAAGAGTTCCCTTTTCTCCAAGCATTTGTTATCTCTTATCTTTTTGATGGTGGCCATTCTAACAGGTGTGAGGCGATCGCTCACTGTGGTTTTAATTGGGACTTCCCTAATGAGTAGTGTTGCTGAGTGCCTTTTCATGCACCCTAGGATCCGGCAATTCCACTTTTGGGAATATATCCAAAGGAACAAAACCACTAATGAAAAACACCTCCGCACTCCCACATTCATTACAACATTATTTACAAGAGGCAAGACAGGTAGTGTGTCAGTAGATGAATGGATAAAGTAGTTGTGATCGGTGTATATGCGCACACGGGAATATTATTCAACCATAAAAAATGGGGAAATCCTACCATTTGTGACCCTCACGGATGGACCCTAAAGGCACAATGCTAAGCGAAATAAGTTACAGAAAGACAAAGACCATACAAGCTCAAATATATGCGAAATCTTAAAAAAAAAAAAGAGAGAGTGATACCTCACAGAAAAAGAAATCAGATATGCTTACTAGAGGCAAAGGGGGAGCAGAGGGGCAACTGGAGGAAGGTGGTCAAAAGGAAAAAATTTCAGGGCACCTGGGTGGCTCAGTGGGTTCAAGCCTCTGCCTTCCGCTCAGGTCATGATCCCAGGGTCCTGGGATCGAGCCCCGCATTGGGCTCTCTGCTCAGCAGGGAGCCTGCTTCCCTTCCTCTCTCTGCCTGCCTCTCTGCCTACCTATGATCTCTGTCAAATGGGTAAATAAAATCTTTTAAAAAAAAGGGGGGGAAATCTCCAGTTATAAGAAATGCAAGAACTTCCAGTCCTAAGACATTTATAAGAAGTACAACATGAGCACAGCTAACACTGCTGTGTAATCTACAGGAAAGGTGTTAGAGTTAAGTTACCATGAGGGAAAAAAATTTACTGTACCTACAGGAGATAACAGATATTAGCTAAACCTATAATGAGTTCACAGTATATGTACATCAAATGATCACACGGCACACCTTAAAGTTATGCAGGGATATGTTCACTTACTTCTGACAACTAGAACACACTGGCGAGACAGGGGGAGCTGGTGTTCCAGGACCACGAAGTTTCAGCTCGGGGAGACGGAGTAAGTGCTGGAGATGGATGGTGGCGATGGTCGCACAAGGGTGTGAACATATTAATTTGATACTCAAATGTCCACTGAAGATGGTTAAGATGGTAAATTTTAGCCTCTATGTATTTTACCACAATTCTTTTTTTATGAAGCAAAAGACAGGTGGGCTACTCTTGAGCAAAACAAAATTCTTTTGTCAAGTTAATTGTTCCGTTGAGAAAGTCTTAAGTTTCTCCTCAAAGGGGAATGGACCTTTACATAGATTTGCATAGATTTACATAGATTTTCAGAGAAAGGGTGTACTCCTCTCCCAACAGGAAACATCACTAAGTCATACATTTTCCAAAACAAGCTACTCCAATCCACCCACCCACATAGGCAGTGATCCAGTTCTGGGGGACAGCCATAATATTTCAGTATGATTGGACAAGAGAAAGATTTCCATTTACTACCAAGAAAATACAAATGAAATATTTCTGCCTCCGATATTCTTTCTCTGACTTTGGGACGCTGCTGCAATGGGATAGCTAGCACAGGAAAGTGTAACTGGGCTAACTACAACTATCTGCATCCAAATGGATATCACAATCTAGTGTTAAGTGGGAAAAAAAATCAAATTTATATGAAACTTAACATGAAAAATCATACTATATTTCACTTAGGGGATACACATGTAAGTAATCAAAGTATAGGAGATACATCACATCATGAACACTAAGTTTGGGATTGTGGCTCAGTGTGGCGGGAATAGGGGGCTGACATCAGGGAGGGGTGACCAAAGGCTGTGTTCACTACTGAAACATTTCATATCTTAACCTAAGTGTTTGAAGGGCCTTTACTATATGTTTTACAGGGAGGCAGGGGCAGAGGGAGAGGAAGAGAATGACAAGCAGACTCCCTGCTGAGTGTGGAGCCTGACGCCGGGCTCCATCCCACAAGCCTGGGATCATGGCCTGAGCCGAAACCAACAGTCAGAAGCTTAACCGACTAAGCCACCCAGGTGCCCCAGACAAGCAGTGATATTCTTAGTCTCCACAGTTTCAGCCTTCAGAATGTTAGGTCGTTGGAATTGTATAGTATGTAGTGTTTACAAATTGACTTCTCTCAGTAATTTATGCATTTAAGGTTTCTCGATGTTTTTCATGGCTTGATCGTTCATTTCTCTTCGGCACTGAATAATATCCCATTGTCTGGATGGACCACAGTTTACTTGCCCGTTCACCTACTGAAGAACTTCTTGATTGCTTCCAAGTTTAGGCAACTCTGAGTGAAGCTTCTTTTCTTTTCTTTTTTTTTTTTTAAGTTTTTATTCATCTACTTTGACAGGGAGAGAGAGAGAGATCACAAGCAGGCAGAGAGAGAGCCGGGGAAGCAGGCTCCCCACTGAGCAGAGAGCCCAATGCGGGGCTCGATCACAGGATCCTGAGATCATGGCCCGAGCCGAAGGCAGAGGCTTAACCCACTGAGCCATCCAGGCATCCCCTGAATGAAGCTTCTATAAACATCTGCAGATTTGTCCCCCACCCCCCAAGTCCTTTGGAGCATATTTAGTTTTGTAAAAAAAACTACAAAATGGTCCTCCAAGGCTGCTCTGCCATTTTGGAGTCCACCAGCAACGAAGGAGCGCTCCTGGTTCTCCCAACCACTGCCAGCGTCTGGCGGTGTTGCTATTATGGATTGTCACCATTCTAATCGGTGTGCGATTGCAGCTGGTTGTTCTTTTAAGACCTATTTTCTTTTCCTCAGTTACCTCAGCTGAGAAATGGAAACAACTGTAGAACGAACCTTGTCGTGTCATTATGAGGATGAACTATAACAAAGCAAGAAAAATCACTTAGCACTGAGCCTGCTCATTGTAAATTCTCAGATGTTTTATATTTTTATCACCAGCTGAGTTCCTTCAGAAATGAGGCTAAGTTCCCTTGCCCAAAAGTATCTTTCCAACTCTCACACCTGCATTGCCTTAACTTCCTACCACTGGTGACGGCTCTTAGCTCTCAAATTTTATAGCATTAAAAAGTAATTTGAAAAGCAAATGTGTGTATAAATACAGTGCAAAACAATTCTGTTTTCCTACTGAATGTATCAGTTCTTTGGCAGGAGAACCAAAGTTCTGGAAAAGAGGCTGGACTAGTACCTGCTCATACCAAGATGAAGGCATTTAGGTCTTATCAGTGGGATCCCACAGTGGTGGCCCTCCCCACGGGCTACTCCAAAGGCTCTGCCACCTCCAAGAAATGACTGAAAAGTGAAATTAAGTGACTAAAAATTGAAATTAAGGTGTAAAAATAATTGTTATAGATTTCCTAGAAATATTATCCATTAAAACCTACATAATTTTAAAATGTCTATATGGAATTGGTAATGGCTATTCTGTGGGACTTTAATTTTCTTTGTTTGTTTACATAAATGGTAAAAGAATGGGGTACATGAAAGTTCTGAATATAGTGGCTGTTTGTCCTATAACTTTCCATTTCCATAAGGGAAGCAAAGTCTCTTCCTCAAAGGGACAACTTGATACGTTTCAGTGATTTACAGTAAAGAAGTAGGAGGGAAAGGAAAGAAGCTTGGGCAGAAAGTCCAAACATTAGGGTCCATGATCCTGACTCCAGGCCAGCTGAGAACAGATCACGAAGACAGAAAACTTTTTAAAAGAACTTCTCCAAGTAATTGTTTTTCTTGTTTAAATAGTACAAATTAGGTGTGCATGGAAATATTTAAAGGAGTTGACCTGTTTTGAAATATTTCAATACCTGCATCATTTTCATGAGTCTTAGGTGGCTAATACTTCAGAAACATGCTAGATCTAAGTTGACAGGAAATCACTCTTGGCTGTAACATACGACAAGAGGGAAGAAAGCTCTAATAAGCAGCAAACAATTTCCGTTTTTACAACAGAAACTAAGCTCCTGTGTCTGACGGCCCCTCTGAGCCCAGATTCTCACAGTTGACAGGTGGAGAGCTCAGAGTACATCCTGTTTCGTACTACTGAGACAACAGTGGTTTGCAGAAGACATTGTCACTTGTCCGGTCACGTATGCTGAAGTCTGCGTGGGAATCCACCATCAGTCAGAGCAGTGCTCTTTGTTTGGCCAAAACAGGACTCCTCTGGAAACAAAGCCATGGGTTTGACATTTAAGGAGGCCACCTAGTCTGGGGGGCAGGGGTGGGTGGGTAAAACCTCTTCCACAGCAAAAGGACACATACCCTGTTAAAGCTCAGAAACCTAAGCTAGGCATCACAAAGTGGCAGGAATGGGTGTGGACACCCAGTGCAAAAGGGTCAACACAACAAGAAACATTCTGGATATGCTAATCATCTTCAAAAAAAGAACAGCAGTACATTTTATCCAATTATTAAAGGCTTTAAAGTTTATGTGATGTCTTTAGATGGTCACAGTACTAGGAATAAAATCATAGTCCAGCCAGCAGTCAAGAACTTGGGTTCCAGAGTCATACTGGCGGGTTTAAGCTTCAGAGTTCTCGCTAGCTGGGTGAAGAGAGGCAAGTTACATATTCCCATATCATTTCTGCAACTTTAGACACAGGATCATCAAAGTTCCTATTTTATGAGGTTTTTAGGATTAGAGGAGATAATCCATATAATATGGCGGGGCACGTAAGTGTTCCGTTAGGATTAACTACCATTCAATGTAATGTGGAGTCAGAAAAGGAACAGGTAGGGAAGAACACGGTTTCAGGGGGAAGGAGGCATTTTATGGAATATTCATGGAGCAAAATATATATATAGTATAATAGTATATTATAGTATCGTACTATAGTACAGTATTATAGTATAGTACTATAGTATAACCATCTAACATTAGCATATATATAGATAGATATAAATTTTATTTATAGTATACTATGTAACCCTTACAGCAATTCCATGAGGTCTTATTACTATCCATTGAAAGACAAGAGACCTGATCTTCAGAGAATACAGGTTCCCAATGTCCCACAACTAGCAAGTCAAGGAGTGGGGATATGAACCCAAGTCTGACTTCCAAGTCCATAATAGATCCATTATCACTGTTTTTCATAGGAAATGTCCAGAAGGGCACAGATATATACACCTAGAAGGGACTTTAAAAGCCTTGCTAGCCCATCTCCATCTCTCCATTGACTCCATTCAAGCACCTTAGAAATAAGGTCTCTACACTTTTCTTCTAGATTGGTGAGACGGAACCTATTTTGGAACCTCTCAAGAAACGCAACTTGGTCTGAATGTCAAGGTAACGGAGGAAGAAGTGCAAGAAGAAACCAGAGAAAGGAAGACAAAGGCAGAATGGAAATCGAGGTTAGAGACCCCGATGGACACACACGGTGCTGCTTGCTCAGTAATCATGCCCCCGTCTCCCAGGAACAGCACTGCCCAGCAGGGGTCAGGGAAGATCAGCAGACACCACACTAGCTAGTCCCAGCAGAAAGGGGTGAATTACCGGGTATTAAGTGATTTACAAGGCCTGGACTAGTAGGCTCTAGGTCAAGCAGTCGAAAAAAGTCCCTTACCCCGCAGAAGGGCGCTGCCTCTGCCAGGATCTGGAGAGTCGCCCACCCCTATGGGACGCCACCACGTTCTGAAGCTGCTGAATAAACTGCCACAGACATGCTCCAACCCAGCCAAGCGGCGGCTTATTTACCTGTTGAGTACCAGCGACTGGCAAGACCTAATTCCCAGCAAGAGCCCAGGCGCAAGCAGCGAGGGAATGGTGTTTCTAGATCTCCACCGTCTTAAGTGTGCGGAGGCACACAGGGTGGGGGCTGGGAGGGCCGTTGAGGTCACCTCCTCACAGCACCGCCTCTGCGTCCCAGTTCTCTTCGCACGACCACTCCTCCCCCAGTTTAGCTACGTGGCTGAGGTAGGGATGGCCGCGCCTCCAGCCAAGGGTAGCCGGTGGTCCAGACCTGGCCAAGCGGAGGCTGACGGACCCAGGGATGGGTTCTCTGGTGGGCGCACAGCCCGAGCCAGGAGGGAGGCTCAGCTCCACGGTCTTCTTGAATCCACTGAAAAAGAACACCTCTTTCAGACAGATCTAGACCTACTGGGAGGTGAGCCTGGCATTTCTGGAGGCTGTCGTGCCATCACAGGGCAAAACATGCTGCAGAAAGAAGCCGATGCAAAGGTGAGTAGGAATCGAAGATGGAGAAACTCAAAGCCGGTGTCACTGACCTGGGCTGAGTCCAGCCGTAGCTGCGGTCAGACCCACTTGTGGCGTTCTACTACTGCTTCTTTCTTTGTTAACCATCTACTCTTCTATGTTCTGCTTAAGTTCTAGGACTTCCCCCTGTAACCAGTCCAACAGTCCAATACAGAGGTTGGATGGATGCAAGAAGGGAAGGGGAGAAGGACAGAGGAGGGCTGAGGAGGGGTGGTGAAGGAGGGTCTGTAAGTTTTATTACGAAGGTTTATTAATTCTACGACATGCCAGGCACCGTACTGGATGCAATTCATTCCATTATCTCATTTAGAACTAACTTAGGGGCTGACGTATGTGACAAATGCTTAACTGAGAAAATACGCACTTCAGGACCCAGCAGACATTTAAACTACGATAATTACCATACCTGTAGAGAACAGGCGCAGCGCTGAATTATATGACTAAAATGAAAATCCTGTTCATTCTGTTGCAGTTCATTTTCTTAATTTTCATCACGACAGTGTGTGGTGCAGAGAGTGAGCTAAATGCAATTCATTCATAGAAGTCACAGGTTATCCCCGGGCGCTGCTGAAGGAGCCTGTCACCGTGACAATATGGCTTCGGGGGTGATGACTACAAGCACAAAATGTGGCATCAGATCTCGGTTTAGACGTCAGCTACATCTCTCTTCCTAAGATCCAAGTAGGTTATGCTCTACACCTTAACTTTTTCTTCTATACCCCCGGGGTGCTCATACCCGCGTGTGGAACATAAGCAGCACATACTGGCTGGGGTCTACAGACAGATCCAGAGACATGAAAAGCTTCCGAGGCAATAAGGCATTTCTAGAACATGGGAACCGTAGTTAGTGGCCATTCAATTCTCACTGGAATCCTGTCACTGCATTTTAGGAGAACAGCCCATGCCCCTACACACCTGTTGTTGATTTAAAGAGACTCCAGGGTCACTCCTGGTTCATTCCTATTCTGGCCATCATTTGAGAGCAAAACTTCCATCGCTGCAGATCAAAACCTCACCCTAACCGTCGCAGAGCTGTGGTGTTTCCCAAAGAAACAGGTCATTCTGGAGGGAGAGCAGGAGTCCCCCGTCTCCCGCTGTTAGGGCTCCTGGTATGTCAGAAGCGTCAGCCATTCGCAGGTGAATGAGGTGGGTTTCACTGAAGGATATGGAGGGAGACCAAGGAGCGGATTACTACTCTCGGTCAGCAGGGCCTCTCCATGCCCCTGCTGCCCCCTCTCCTCCAGGACCACCCCCTCCTTCAGCACCCCCTTTGGCTGGTGACCACCAACTCTTCTCCACAGATTCTCCCCTCTCAACAGCTCGCCCCTTCTCTTATACGTAGAGAATTTCACCCTCTGATTTCTCCAGTTGGCACCCTTGTCCCTCACCCCCAAGCCTCGTGGTTCCTACTCCTTCAAAGGTGTCAAGCCTGGTGAGGGGAGGCAGAGAGGAGCGTGCGATCATTTCCCCTTCCTGTAACTCACTGGGCCCATTTCCCCTGAAAAGGGGACCTATGCTTGCTTGACTTCAACCAGAGGCCTATTTTAGCTAGATCTCCATATTCTTTCAATTGCATGCGTAACCCATCTAACAGCAAAACTTGGACGAAGGACGTATGTGGAGCCCAGGACATTAGGGAATTAGAGGGAGAGGACGTTCTGCTCTTGTCAAACCAGACACTTGAATTCAATCTTTTGAAATTTTAGAAGAAATTTTAGAAGAAACTCTTCCTCCCCCGCCCCCACCCCATGCTTACACCCCTCATCCCCTCTGTCAATTTTTCTGAAAGAGTTTTTCAACTGTACCCGTCTTTAAACAGTAAATTCAACATCTGATCTGCTTTCTTGTACAGGAAAGTTAAAACACCCACAGATGTGAAACATTGTAAGACGAGACCTAATGCAACAAAACGGGAACGAGCAATGTCGAAAAAAGGATTCCCTGCAAGTCATAGGAGGGCTCATTATTCGCGAAGACCACTTGTTACACGACTGACTCTATCCGTGGTCCTTGACTAAACACCACAGACGAGTGTGATGGGGCCCAAAGTACAAGATCTTGTACCAGGATCCTTCTCTCAGGGGAAGGATGAGGAAGGGCATCAAGAGAGGTCAGAGTAGCAAAACTCGCTGAATTTTCTCATGACTTTCTTACGTCTGTCTTATTCTGCTTTTACCTTTGGACAAACAAGTCAAGAGAGACCGCGAGGTTACCAGCATCACCATCGTCATGTGATTCTTTATTCCTTCTTCTTCCATTACCATTAAAGCATCAAAGCACTGACTTTCTCCTTATTTTTCATTTTTATCCCTGTTTACTCACAAAGTACAAATTCAATATAAACCCTCTGGATGGATAAACATTTTCCCATTGACTGTGACCTCATAGGAAACACCACCTTGTGAAAACAAGAAACACAGAAAGGAAATGTATGTTGAACAAGGGAGAGCAGAAAGAAATTCCTGAGTTCGAAGTGGGAAGAAATCTCAAGGAGTCATCACAATAAGCGTGAATCACCACAGAAAGCTTTGGGGAACCCTTGAGGTAGGAGTAGGACTTGTAAGAGTGACAGGGACAGAAGGGAAAGGGGGTTTCCATGGAGAAGCCACCCTGGGCAAGGGGGTAAACCCAGAGGACCCAGGAACTGTGGGTCCTAAATTATCTTGCCCAATACCAATAGGACCCGAAGACCATGGTGAGGAGGATTATATGATGGTCAGTTTTCAAACCCAACTGAGAACCCACGGTCTGACGGAAAGGAGGCCATGCAACCAAATTGTAAAAAGCTCCAGTGTGAAGACAGAGACTGGAGATCAAACCCCAGCTTCCCGCCTATAGGAACTGTGCCCCTGGACAACCTGCGGAACCTCTGTGTCCTATGGTCCTGAGTCATAACGTGAAATACCCACCCTGTCCGGTTGTTGTGGGAACTAGTGATATCGCTTGAACTGCCGTCCCATGCTCCCGGGGGCACAATACTCAGTTTATCTGCTATTGTGACATGTTTAACTTCAAATGATGCTTGAAAAAATTGCAGAGTGTGTGCGCACTACAGCCAAATGCTAACCGCTCACTCAAGATTCTGGAACAACCACTACAAGCAAGGCAGCCATGACTCCTACGGCCTGAAGTATCAGGGACAGGATTTAGTCCCCGGGGCTTGGAACTCTTCTTTAAAGAAGCTGAAGAAACGGGAGATGCTTAATTCTGGAAGGAATCATCAGTTAATGTCAGCTAGGCCCTTTGGGTCCTTGGCCGAAAGTTTTCTGTAAATAAAGTTTTTATTTTTATTTCTAAAACAATTTCTCTCTACCGCTGGCCTTTACAGATAAGGATGGCTCATCTCTCCATAAAACATCTGATTTAAATAGAGTCTTTGGCTTTCTCCGGGGAGCACAGCTCCTGACTTCAAAACCTTTCACATCTGGGTCATCTTCAAGTTTTTGCTCATCTTTAAGTAATTATGGAATTATCTACTGAGTAATTATATGTTCCGATGTTGTTAAATCTAACAGGAACACAAAGCGAAGTTAGCGTCCCTCTCCTAACACCAAGTCACTGCTCTTTTTTCCTCTCACCCCAGAAAACAGTCTTCCTTATCTTTTATCAAGAAACACACCAATTTTATCTTCCAAGAAAGAACCTCTTGTCCTTGTTAACATATTGTACACTGAGCAAAAAAATTACCAGATTAAAAATAATAATAATAAAAGCAGCTCAGACATCAGAAAGGGGCCTGAGGTAATACCTACAGCCTGAGGGGGACATCGAAACTTCTAACGGGACTTCCTCAGGTCCGCAACCACTCTGTGCCTCAGACTCCACATCCAAACAGGGAGGACTCCATAGGGCCGTTGTAAGATGGAGTGCAAGGCACAGGGGTGGCTCCGTCGGCCGGGCATCTGACTCTTGGTTTCGGCTCAGGTCATGATCTCAGGTAGTGGGACTGAGTCCTGTGTCGGGTTCTGCGCTCAGTGGGGAGTCTGCTTAAGGATCTTCTCCCCCCACCCACCCCTGCCCGTGTCTCCTATGATCCCACTTGCACACTCTCTCTTGAAATGGTTGGCATGGGGGCACCTGGGTGGCTCAGTGGGTTAAGCCTCTGCCTTCAGCTCAGGTCATGACCTCAGGGTCCTGGGATTGAGCCCCACATCGGCCTCCCTGCCCAGCGGGGAGCCGGCTTTCCCCCTTTCTCTGCCTACTTGTGATCCCTCTCTCTGTCGAATAAATAATTTTTTTTTTTAAATGGTTGGCATGGAAAGCCTGATCCTCTGTCTATGGAAACATTGACCTTAGCGTTTTTTCACAACTGCAAGTGGGAGAAGGTCTCGGCAATTTCTCTGATACTTTCTCTCATCTCCATCAGGCCAGTGAGGAAGAACCCAATGGAGAGACTTGGCAAAAGAAACCAAAGCTATCCGAACGGGGCCTCTCCTCCCCTGAACAGGTTCCATGCCATGGAGCCGTATGAGGCCAAAGAGTCACCGGCCAGAGCATGGCGCCACCAGCTAGGAGTCCAGGAGCCTCTCCCTAGAGCGGGGGAACATCAAAAGGCACACGAGACAGACACTGATCCAGTAAAAAAACAAGATGGTCTTGACCCGACTTTCTCAACAGGCCTCTCCACCAGACAGGTATAAAACACAATCAGTGCATTTCACTAATCCCTGAATACAGACAGACACCTCTACTAAGTTCCTCACCACCATCACCTGTATTTCAAAGGAGAGTTAGTTCTTCTTCCTCTACTTTTATAAAAGGAAACAAAATATGCCTGATAGGAGAGGGTCGTAAATGAACACTTTCCACTATTTATGATTGCTTCACTAGATATGTGCATCCACGGCCAATGTCAGCTACGATTCACCACGGTAATTTGATCCCTGTTAGACGAGAGCTCCGGCCTCTTAAACGCTACCGTGTCCTGCCTACTTCTGTCAGTTTAGTAACGCGTGTATTTTTAAGATCTACTGCAAGCTTTTCAAAATGCTTTACTTTTTTTCAGCTATTGCTAAGACGCTGGATCAGGCCAGTCTGGGGACAAGACCCTTGTGTCCGACATCCAGTGGCCAGCACAGACCCTGGCAGCACCAGTCCTGCCTCAGGCCGGAGACGGGAGCTCAGTCACCACGCTGCCCTGCGTGCATGGGGGGGGAGCGGAAGCAGTGCTTGGGGGGAAACGTGTTCTGGCCTGATCACAAATACCAGACAGGGCATCCACTCCGGGAGCCTCACCGGCAATGCTGGGGCTGGTGGGCCCGCCCAGCAGGGGTGCTGTCCCCTGTGAGGCCAAGGGCGTAGAAACTGACCAAGCGGAAGAATTGCTGGGCAGCAAGGTGAGCTTCTGTCTTTTTGATAAGACCTCTTCTGGAACGTGCTACAGGTATAAGAAATACTTTAAGAACGATAAAGCTCATATATGGACCCTTAAACACACACACTATACTCATACCGAGAACAGATCAGTGGTTGCCTGTGGGATGGGGGTAAGCAAAATAGGTGAAAGGGGTCAACAAGGACCAACTTCCAGTTATGTCATGGTGAGGGGCTGTCCAGCATGGGGCCTATATTTGATACTGCCTCGCGTGTTTGAAAATTGCTTAGGGAGTAGATCTTGAGAGCTCTCATCAAGAAAAAAAATTCTTTACAGTGATGGATGTTAACGAGACTTACTCTGGTGATCACTTCTCAATACATACAAATACTGAATCATGGTGTAGATCCTACATATTATCCTGTATGTCAATTAGAGCTTAATTTTTTAAAATCTCAGAAAAACTGAAGACACAAGAACAACGAAACCTGATCATTCCTTCATTTTCTGAAAGCCAGTCCCTATGCCAGGCACCAGGAGTCCTAACAAAGAGGACACATTCTGTCCTTAAAGAGAACGGATGAGGGGCACCTGGGTGGCTCAGTGGGTTAAAGCCTCTGCCTTCGGCTCAGGTCATGATCTCAGAGTCCTGGGATTGAGCCCCTCATCGGGCTCTCTGCTCAAGCCGGGAGCCTGCTTCCTCCTCTCTCTCTGCCTGCCTCTTTGCCTAAATAAATTTAAAAAAAATTAAAAATAATTAAAAATAAACAATAAAGAGAACAGACGATCAGAGGTTGGAACGAGGCGTGAACCTGGTTATATCACGCACAGGTCGAAGAAATGCTCCTTGCTGCCAGGAAAAGACGGGAAGGGCTTCACGGAGGAAGCATCACTTGAACTAAGCCTTGAAGGACCCGGGGTGGGGGGTGGGGAGGGTGATCCAGGGGGATGCTGCGAGGGTGGCAAAGGGAGGCAGCTCTGGGCAGAGAAAACCATGTCCTCTGGCCCGCTCCCCAGCACCCCCATTTGCAACCATTGGGCTCATCACCCAGCAGATGTTTCCTGACGGCCTCTCGTGTGCTGAGACCCTGCTGGGAAATCGGGGACCTAGAGATGACACGGAGCCTCTTCAGGGAGGTCATCCCCACCTCTCCCTCATTCCAGTGAGACGTCCCCAGGTAGATGAAGCACCTGCTCCTCCACTCCCAGGAGACCCAGACCGAGTTCCAAGGCACCTGCACGCTCATCAGACAGGAAAAGGCAGAGGAGGGCGTGATCATCCCAGCGCCCTGGCCCCGGGGACAACCGCCTGATGAGGTAGCCCTAAAGAACCGGTTTTCCTCCTGGCAATTTCCATGGGAAAAGGTGAAGGAAGTGACCCGCTCCACTTGAACACTGCTTAGGCCAGGCCCCAGGAAACTGGGCTTGGGAGGCGAATCGGAATGCTTGAACTTCGCAGCCACAGCTTCCTGCCCGAAGCATGTTACCCTCCCAAACAACTATGATGGTCTCGGCTCCTGCTGTGCTTTGGGAGGAACTCCAATCCACCCCAGACGTAGAGTCTCACAAACAGAGCTTTCTCAGTAATACAAACTTCATCCTTAACTGTGAACTATTTCAGACAACAGGCTTCATGGGGCTCTCCGAGGGCAGGGATCACACTCACATGTCCTTTGCGTGCTCCACGACAGAGCTAAAGGCATTCGAATCCCCCCTCCCCAAAATTGTTCAGTTCCTTGGGATGTAATTCATCAGCTGTGACAGACAGGGACACAGTGACCCTTTCAGGGAAATCAGAAAGGCATCCTTGATGAGGACAATGTCCCACACAGCATACATGTGCAAAATGTTGACTTCCTACGTGCATTTTTGTTTTTGTTTATAAATCAAACTTTGTTTTAATTATCTACATACTTAGCGAGCCTATCATGACATCCCATTACAAACAGTCTTCCAAAAAAAAAAAAAAAAAGTCGTAAACATGACTTCTCGTCTTCAAAGATAACGTCCCTGTGGGAACCCCTGCCATCTTTGGACCCCATCTCGGAGCCAGCTGTGCATGTGTAAATCAGGCATCTCCCACTGGTCACACAGGGACATAAGCCAACCTCGGAGGGGTGTCAAGAAATGCACCAAGAGTCCTCTCTGGAGGCCGTATTTCATTTTGGATCTTTTGTCGCTCTGGCTATTTTACAACAAATACAACAAAAAGAGAACCCGGCACTGTCTTTTTATCTAAGAAATCTGACTCTGAGCGAAACTTCTTTCTTAACCAAAGTGGATTGACCTTACACTGATGAACACAAATGCAGGTTCTCTCAACTTGACATTTTGCTAGCTACTCAGAGAAGCCCTTTTCGATGCACGCCCGTGCTCCAGATACAAACGCGTTAGCGCATTCACGCATTAGCCAGACTGATGAAGGGGAAAAGCGGTATTCCTAAAAAGAGTCTAATCCTAGCTTAATCCCCAAATCCTGTCCCGCACATCTGGAAACGTTCAGGATTTTTGCAGTTGTGGATTTGGTCCCCTAATTAGGTGTGGTTCGGGCTGATATTTACATATAAGCATGTACCAGCCAGTAGGGGAGATGGGGGTTCACGGGCTTGTGTAACCATGATCTTCCTCTTAATGTGCAGAGTCTGATAATCTGAACCAACTAAAATGGAAGAATTATTCACATGGATGCAGACTGCTTACACTGGAGACCTACCACCATTTGGGATATCGTTCCAACTGCAGGATCATCCCAAATTTCAAACCGACATACAATGAACTACAGGGAACAGCTCATCTAGTAGCTTATAAGGAAAAAAATGGAAGCACGATTTGTACAGTCCTATAGACCGTCTGAAGCAAAAAAGGATCCCATGGCTGGATTTCAACATTGTTTCTTTTGAGGCCCTCCCTCCATGCCCTTCAGCTGTCCTTGACAGACTCCCATTTCATCCCAGAACACTACCCTGGGGCTTGGGAGCTAATAGGGCACAGTGGTGAAACACATGTTCTGGCACCTACCTAAGTTGCAATTCTAACCACTTACTGTGTGACACTAACAGTGCTATTAACCTCTTCGAACCTCAAGTTGTGGGTCTACCACGTTACAAAATGGGGATAATAAAAGCATATATGGGAGGGGCTTATACTACAAATCCAAATGTAATAAGCTACTCAGTACAGTGTTTGACCCACAAGTGCTCAGTAAGGATTAGCTCATATTGCTGTTGTATTTACAAAACTCTTTCTCCAGGTTTTAACTCCCTATGGGTCAACGCTACAATGAATTTCCCTACGTTCCAGACTCCCCAGAGTCCTACTTCTGGCTTGCTCTGAACAGATGATTTAACACATTTCAGCCAAGGTGTTAATGGCAGACAAAAGGGTTTATTGTTCACCTTACCAAATGCTATCTTCGCATTTCGAAGGAGAGGTGCTGCCCTCGGTCTTTACTGCCTACTGCCCTACGTAGGGAAGCATAAGGCCCGATTTCATATCAGCAGTGGAATAAGCTGGAGAAGGCTCCTTGTCTGAAGGTAAACATCTGTCAACCACTCGAGGTAGTTAAGGATTTCTGAGGAACCTTGGGAACCAGCCTGTGAGCACTGCAAATGGAGCGTTAACCTAAATAGGGTGTTTACCGTGAATGAACACTAATCAAATTCCTATAGAACCCCAAGCTTCACTGTCTTAAGGCCCAAAGACTTGAGGCCGATGCACCCATCCTTTTACCCTTCAGTTTGCTCATCTGAGTTTTCAATGGCCGTTTACCCACGGTTCTTCGTGAGCCATACACTGACTTAGCTACTGGAATATAAAGTTCTATATACTGTTGAGTTGCCTCAGTTGACCTGAGGTGGATAGGTTTCAACACCCAAACAGAGGCACTCAGAGAATGAAGGTCTAACACAGCAGGCAGGCTTGGGTTTTAGTGGGGGAATCTTTAGGGAGGACTCCAGCCCAGCACCAGCTAGAAGAACTTTCCGCAACGTTGGACATGTTCTACAATTCTGATGCTTGATATGGTGGCCACTATGTGCCTAACGTGTCTTTGAAATGTGGCCAGTGTATTTAGGAACTGAATTAAACATGTTCAAGTTTGAATAGCCACAGATGGCCAGTAGCTGTTATGTTGGGCAGTGCAGCTCTAGAGGAATCCTACGTGACTCTTGTAAGATGAATACAAATTCCTTGGGATCGGTGGTGGCAGAGCAAAGTTAAGTGCAGAGGTAAACCAGTAGAAATATCTTCAACTTCCCAGGCTCCCAATTACAAATTTATCCCCGTCCCCCACCAGTCTCTTCCCTTTGCCTTTCCTCCTCAGTGGGAAATCTCTTCCCTAACCCAAGGTTGATCCTTTCCCTTTTGTTTTGGATTCCATCCCTTCCTATTTACCAATTATCTCCTCTCTCAAGTCTTCTTTCTACACTGGATCTTTCCCTTTGGCATAGAAACATGTTCACACCTCTCCTGTGTTGAAAACAAGTCTCCTCCGTCCTGCCTCTACTCTCTTGCTGCCATCTGTTTCTCTCAGGCCCAACCAAACCTCTTGAAATAGTATTTCAACATCTCCCTGTTGTCCCCTTTCTGTCATTACCCAGTCTTTCTGATTCATCATCTGGTTCCCTCCCCGACCCTTCCACTGACCCCGCTCTCCCGAAGACGACCAATGTCCTCTTTGGCGCTATATCCAATGGACTTCTTTGGGTTCTTGCCCAATTTGACTTTTCTGTCACATCTGATCTGTTGACCAACTCCTCCTCCCTGAAACTTCTCTAGCCGTCTTCAGAATCGCACTCTTCTCCCTCCTTTCTAAGGCCTCCTCCTTCCACCATTTTGCAGGCTCTTCTTTGTGTTCTGATCAGTTTGGTCTTTAGCCATTTTCCCTTCTGGTCATACATGCTCAGCTACTTCTGTGACTTCATCCACCATTCACTTGCCAGTGATCCCCAGAAGTCTATCCCCAGCTCACATCTCTCTCCTGTCCTCATCAGGCTCCTATATAACTGCTTACTGGATATATTATAAGCAGCTCAACATCAACAAGTCCAAAATTAATCATCATTATCCAACTTCATTGCCACTAAAATGGCTATTTCTGAGGAATCCCACGTGCTAGAGAATGGTTCCATGATTCACCTAATGGACCAAAGCCAGACAGAAATCATTCTCATCACCTTCACATCTGGTCTACCAAGTACTCCAGGTTCTATCCTCTTATTAGTTCTCTGATCGTTGTAGGTCTCTCAATCCCTGTCACCACGAAATCAAGGACTTCCTACTCCCTGACCAACTTACCATAAAAGTAGCTTTACTTCCCACCCAGTTTCACCCTCCTGTGTGTGCTCAGAATGGATTGAGATTTGCAAAGCCTTTTTCTGAAAGGGTCTACACCTCTCCTAATACGAAATATTGCTAAAGCATGGATTTTCCAAAATACAAGCTTCACCAATCTACTGAGACAGGCAATGATCCAGTTATGGGGCATAGGCACAAGATTCACAATATTTTGGTATGACTGGATGAGATTTTCATTTATTACCAAAAAAATACAAACGAAATATCTCTACATCAATAAATATTCTTTCTCCAACTTTGAGACATTGCTACGACGGAATATCATAGGAAACTGAAACTAGGAAAACTAGAACTATTTGGGTCAATATGGATATTACCCCTAATGTTAAGTGAAAAAAAAAATCCTATATATTAAAAAATAAAAAATAAAAAAATCCTATATATTTATATAAAACTTAACATGAAAAATACTATACATCACACTTAGAGAATACATACATAAGTAATAAAAAGTATAAGGAATATGTAGAGTAACAAATACTAAGTCCAGGATTGTGGCTCAGTGTGGCTGGAATAGGGGGCTGAAATCAGGAAGGGGCGACCAAAGGGTGTGTTTACTACTGAATAATTTCGTATCTTGAATGTTAGAAGGGCCTTTACTGTATGTTTCATAGTTTTTAAAATATATTAAGTACTTAGTAAATGGTTTAAAATTAATTTCTAAAAACCGACCTTTTGATGCAAAGACTACTGAACATTTTTCCAAGCTCCGTCACTCCTCACCCCTTCCTCCCAGAAAGCCACCGTGTAATCATGTTACAGACCAATATACCACAAGAACAGAAAGGATTCCTAGACCCTGGCCATTGGAAATCTTATCCTCGAGCAATATTCCGAATAAAAATTCTGAATAAAAGACTGTGGAATCCCCCAGAATTGGTGCACACGGGGCTTTACCTGGATCGTTTGTGTTCATCTTCCGAAGGGCTTTTGTCTTATGCACATTACATAACTGCAATTGTCTGACCTGCCTTTGAACAGGGAAAGCGGCATTGGCGCCTGCAGCCGTTTCCGGAGGGGGCTCCAGAGCTCGCCCAGAAACTCATCCCACCAAGCTCAAGGTGGATACGTGAGCTGGGCTGAGCCTCACGTGGAGACCAAAGGTGACAAGGCTCGTTCTCTCTGCGGAGCCAGCTGGAAAAGTGAACTTCAGCCCACGGCTCCTCTCCCTTCCTACCAAAGTCCCTGGGGCGTTTCCTGAGCTGTCAACAGGACAGTGACAAGTATGGCCCAAGGGGCCTCTCTATGCACAAAAAACGACCTTCTGAGATGTCCCCAAGCCACTATCCTTTGAATCAGACTGACTCACCTTTCTGAATTGCTTTTACCACCCTGTAGGTCTTCAGCTTTAGCACAAAGAGGAGGAAGTGAAAGCATCTGCAACAGCAGGCCTGTTTTCAAAGAACTGGCATATCCCTGCACTGGAAGTGACAGAGACATCAACTGGTTGATCTCACAGCTGGCTCTGGCTCTTCCAAGGTGAGAACAATGTTGTCTCCTGGCGGAGCCCCACCATCAATGCACGTCCTTTGTCATTTATCAGGTGTCACTCACCTGGTGTCCTCAACATCAATACTCCCTCCCTGGGGAGAGCTGGCAAGCTTGCCCCCCTCCCCACCCCCGACTAGAGTGATAACCGGGGAAAAGACTCCCAGAGCACCTGCTCCTGGGCAGTTTCTCAGTTTCTCAGCCCGTCTGAGCACAGCTCAAAAGGAAAAGTGCAGTAAAGCTATATTTTTCAGAAAGCAGAAAAAAATTCAAAACACTTTTTAGGAGACATCCATGCTTGAGCAAAGCAGACAGCTATCAAAAAACATTCCTCTGAGTGAAGACAAGTGGCATTTGTGATATTGAACTAAAGGCTTCACAAGGGAGCCTGAGGCTTAAGCATACAGTTTTAGGCTGAAGCATATGCAGATTCAGGCATACAGTCACCGAGAAGACAGGTCTAAAAAGTTTTAGGAGCAGGGCAAGAGCTGCCTAGTTTGCTGCTAGAGAGCTGTTCCGTCTGCATACTTCTGAGTTCCTGGAATGTACAGGTCCGAGCAGGAAATCTGCAGTGTGGGCCCAAAGGACGGCATCTTCATGAACAAGCTTTCGCTCACCTTTGAGTAAGTTAAGAGTGACCGGGCAGATCTCACGTGTCAAATAAGATCTTAGTTAATCCTTTGGCAGAAGCAATGGCTCCTCATGCTACACTTAACCCTCCCCCTCCCTCCGGCACCTTAGAACAAGGCGTTCCAGAGAGAGCCCGAACCTTCCTCCCGCCTTCCCCAGGGCAGTACGACAAGCCACCGCAAGCCCAGAGCCGTGAGCGAGGGTACAAGGGTGGCCCCATCTGCTCCCCCTCCTCTCTGGCCTGGTCAGAGGCAAGGAAGAGGTCTAGCTGGAGGCCATTCCATTCTTCCCGAAAACACAGCAGCAATAACAATAACAATGAATATTTATGGAGCTCGGAGCTCTATTGCTTGGCAGGCGCTGGGCTAAGGGGCTGCAGGAAGGGAATGCCCAAGTAAATTAGCCAAGTCCACACAGCTAACAAGTCATGGAGCCCAGATGGGAACCCCGGTACTCTGAAGCCTTCTCCCCCATTCTGTAGGAACCACGGATGTAGAGGATTCTGAGAAAACGCACCTCCTGTGATTCCCCTGCATACGGGACCATGGTTTGGGGGTTAAGAACTCAAACCCAGTCTACCCAAGAGGTGGGCTTTTCTTCTGTATGCTTTTTAAGAACCTACTAGATGGCTGGTTGGAGGTATGAAGGGAAGAATAAAGAGATAATTCCTGCTCTGGTTGGGAAGACAAGACTTAACACACACTGAAAGAATTCGAGACTGTGACAGGAGGGCATATACTTAAGTAAAATTACACAGTATGGACCTTAAAACCCTAAAGGAAGTCAGAGCAGAAAGACCTAAAGGAAGCTCCCTGACCTGCTTGAGGTAGGGGTGGGTGGGTAGGGGGGTGGGGGGCAGGGCAAAGTCCTGCTCTCCTGGGGAAGTACAGGAACAAAGACTGAGCAAAGAGTGCACATGGATCCAGACAAGTACACAGTGACCCGCGGGCACAGCTGTCATTTCTCACCACCCGCAGGGTTAGTACACAAATTGTAATGCACATATTCTTTCTTAGTTTCCAGAGTAGTTCCTGTTACACTTACAAGTTCAAAGTTATTTCTGAATTTGTTACTTTAGAGGTTAATATTCAATGTGTTCAGGTTTACAAACCCAAATCCCTCCTTAAGAATTAAAGTCCCAGGGCTGCCTGGGTGGCTCAGTCAGTTACGTGCCCAACCCTTGATTTTGGCTCAGGTCGTGATCTCAGCCTTGTGAGATCAAGCCCCATATCGGGCTCTGGGCTGGGCATGGAGTCTGCTTAAGATTCTCCCTCTCCCAAAAAAAAAAAAAAAAAAAAGATTCTCCCTCTCCCTCTGCCCTTCCCCTGCCCCTACTCTCCTGCTCTAGCTCTCTCCCTCTCTTTAAAAAAAAGTTCCACCTAAAAATCTATATAAGCATACTTTAACAGTTAAGAGGGAGTTCTCACATTATGCTCTGAATGTTTCAATTTAAAATCTCAATATAATCAGTTCTTAATGTCTCTCATGTTTCCATACTTAACATAAGTCTAAATCTGTTACTCAATTACCTATTTTAAATATAAGCATAAAGATAATATTTTTCTCTCATGTGTAACACTTTTATGATTTTAAATGCCACCAATACTTAAAATAAAAAATGTACACAAATTGGTCTTCAACCACAAAATGATGTGTTTGATTTACTTTTACTTAGTTCTTACTTAAAACATACTTATCCCCTAAAGAAACCATCAGGCCTTCCCAAATAATGTTAGCTTCCTTCCTTCCTAGTTTTGGGGAATATTTTTCGTCCAGCTGGGTTTGCACATTGGCCACGATCTGGAGCAGCGGACAGCTGGGGCAATTTTTCTCAGCATCCCATGCTATGTTTGTTGTGTCAACACAACCCAGAGAGAATGGCCTCACAGCCACAACCCCAGTGTTAAGTACAGGTTACCGATTTCTCAACACTCTTAAGTCTGAACGCTGGGAATGTCGCGCACTTCCTTCAAGCCAAGGTTGTAGTTTTCAGGTCTTTGGCTCAGCCCATCTTTCTCAAGGCTTTGCTGGCCTCTGGGGTCACAGTTCCAAAGTTGAGCTGATGACAGTTTCCCTGACTTCCATTAACTTGGTATAAAACAGGTGACATTACCCCACCTACACATCTCAGAGCTGATTTCCGAACAAATGTTAACATGCGAGAAAAGTGTCCAAATCACAACTCCAGCCTATTTCTGTTCTTACTGAATGACACATCCAGATGTTCCAGGCAGAAACCCAAAGCCTCCGGTGACTCCTTCCTTTCCTCACCCAGCACATCCCATTACAAAGGTCTGACAACCACGCGTCCAGTGTCTTTTGCCTCCTGCCCTCTCCCTGACCTGCCCTTCCCTGGATGGACGCCCGAACCTCCTCCTGACTTGATGAGAAGACGACCCACGTCCACAGTCCTACCCAGTCTCCCCCATATGTCCTCCACCCTACACTACCACAGTGACCGCTCACTGAACACCAAGCTCTACCGAGGTCAACCACTGAGCTGTAAAACCTGAAATAGTTTCTGATTATCTTCAGGGTCATCCCTTAGGATTTGTAAGGCTCTTCCAAAGATTTAATTCCACTGTTATTCCTAGAATCCCTTGTTCTTGTTCCCAACACCATGCTCACCCATGCTCCACACTTTGGCCTGCCCAGTTCCTCCTCCTCTCTGTCCACTTATCAGATGCTATCCTTGTTCAAAGGTCACCTGCAACTGGCCAAGGTCAACCATCAGGAAAAAAGAAAAGATCCCCTCTTCCATGTCTTTTCATCACCCTTAAGCTCTAATTTCATTTCCTAGGTAGGCCGTGCGCATAAAGTTAGGAGCGGTTTTATTCTTTATTGACACAATACGTAGCATATTAATTTAACCTACTGCTTGTTCCACGAAATAGGAGGTTATTCTAGGCACAAAGTAGGTGCTAAATAGCTGTCCTTCCCTGCCTCACACACGCCTTAGAAGGCGAGATTCGCACAGGAGGCTCCGTTTTGTTTGTCAGCAGAGTCACAACAGGGCACACGGTAAGGCCTCAATATGGGAAGAGGAGGAAAAGAAACAAAAAAAGATGAAAGCAGGCAAGAAAGCAAGCTTCACTCACAAGGCGAGGCTTTCTAAGGGGACTGCAGTAGTAAAAGGTTACTTACAAACAACTACCATGATGGCCATATCAGGATCAAGAGGAAATTCTAAGGAAGCCACAGGAGCCAGAGCCAACCAAGCTGTGACCCAACATGGCAGATGTCACATGAATGGATGAATGGATGAATGGATGAATGGATGGCGGCGCCTCTTCCTGGCTAGCACACCCCCCTGGTGCTTCCCTCCCAACCCTAGAACCCTCGTGAGGGCCAGTGAGAGACAAGCTCCCTAGAAACTTCCAGAGCTGGACAGTATGGGTAGTCCTGGCAAACGAGTGGGGGCTGCTGTGGGTTCTGTCAGGGGAGCTCGTGCTGTTGGACAGAGGGAGGGAGGGACATCGAGAGGACTGATTTGCGGAATGCTG
Source organism: Neogale vison (assembly GCF_020171115.1). Classification (NCBI taxonomy): domain Eukaryota; kingdom Metazoa; phylum Chordata; class Mammalia; order Carnivora; family Mustelidae; genus Neogale; species Neogale vison. The sequence continues at coordinate 139,691,360 of NC_058093.1, read as the reverse complement.
GTCTGAACTGCAAAGTTGACAAAAATCAGGGGGGAAAAGAACCAAAACAAAACCAGAAGGTGAGCCAGAGGAGACCCTGCGAAAGGGTGAAGCAAGAAGATTTATGGGAGACCCCCAGTGGGGTTAACACAAACTCTGAGGTGAAGGGCGGTGGGGTAAGCAGCATTATCTGAAACATTTGCAAAGCTGGATCCGTTTCAAGTCTAGACATCAAGAACATGACAAAGGGAAGAGCTGCCCCTTTCCCTTCTTTGGGATTATGGCCCCTCAGGGAGGAAACAGGACCCCCAGGCTGGAGGGGGGTAGTGCCATCTTGGCTGGAGTCTGTCTCTTGTGAAACCCCCGTGGAGGCTCGGTGCCAAATCCGTTCCTTCGCAGTCCTGGCCCTTCCAAGGGCCTGGTTGCCTTCATCCTCGTCCTGCCTGGCACCAGAAGCGGGGTGCCTGGGAGACCGTCCATTCCGGCTGGAGGCAGTCCAGGGTTCAGCAAGCTGCATTACATTTCCCAGAAGTGGATTTTTCATGTAATGACCCAAGAATTTCACACAACGGCCACAAGTGTGATAAATGAATTGCCAGATTTAACTTGAAAGTCCACTTGGAGAGAAGGCTTTGTTTTTCAACCTCACTCGGCCACTGACGAGTTGGGTAACGTTGGGCAGGTGGGTCCCTCAGCTCTGGGCTTCGGCTTCCACGTGTGCCGCGGGACAGTCCTCACAGCGCCGGTCTTGTCTGCCTCTCAGGGCTGACGCGAAGCCGCTGGCTCTCAAACTGGCTGCGCAAATCCGGCTGTCGGGTTTCACCCCAGACCCGTTACAGGGGGTAACTTTCTCTGGAAGTGGAGTCCAAGCATCGGCATTCCTGGAGGCTTCCCAGGTGATCCTAACACACAGAGGCTGAAGGCCACGCCATGGGACTGACAAGATGATTGTCCCCTATTGTCACTTCATGTGATCAGGGGGTGGGGGGGTGGGTTGAAAGAATTATTCTGGCATCTCCTCAGAAAGAGGAACCACCCACGCTTCTTTTGCATTTCCCATCACCCCCTGCACACTTTTGACATCAAAGGAGGAGTTCCCGAATGCCTAAGGGAACTTGGAAAATGCTCACAGGTTTTGGTCTAAGTTTCTTTGTTGAACAAAACTACCTTTGAAGACAGCACATGCTTCACCACAAGCCCAGCCTTTGGCAAAGGGTAGACCCCAAACACACATTCCTTACACACAAGGTCAGCAGCTGAGGAAAAAAAAAAAAAACAAAAAAACAGGAAACACGAGAAGGGTGAGTTTATTTTAAATGAAGAGAAATGCAATTTTCCATCAGTGAGCGGTCTCTGCCAGTCTTTGGCCAAGAACAGGTTACAGGGCCGGAGGACGGATGGAAGCCGGGGACAAAAAGCCACTCGAGGTCCTCCTTCCGGAAGTCTTCCCTAATGACCTGGAAGCAATGCCCGTTGCTGCCCTGGCTGGCCTCTGACTGCAACCAACACCTTTTCCTAGAGAGTTCTGCAACCACGTTTTTCATTTTTAGGCTCATTAGGCATCCAGGTCGGTAGAAACACTCTTTGAGACAATACTTCTGACTTGGGGATTTCTATGGTCAGATCTGAGCTGTGCTGGGCTTGGGGCTCTGCCTGTTGAGAAGGTCCAAGGCACAGTGGCCAAAGTCGTCATGGCAGGAGTACTTGGACCCAGTAAATTAACTGATGGATATTCTGTCACTCGCCACAAAGGTGGAGCTGTGTAAGTGGATCTAAAATCCATTCATCTTTGACTATTTAAAAATCTAAGACCCGGGGCACCTGGGTGGCTCAGTGGGTTAAAGCCTCTGCCTTCAGGTCAGGTCATGATCCCAGGGTCCTGGGATCCATCCCCACATCAGGCTCTCTGCTCAGCAGGGAGCCTGCTTCCTCCCCTCTCTCTGCCTGCCTCTCTGCCTACTTGTGATCTCTGTCTGTCAAATTAAAAAACAAACAAACAAACAAAAAACCTTAAAAAATAAAAAAAAAATCGAAGACCCTTAAGATAACCAGTTTGAAACATACTCAACTATATGTAAAAGTCAAATGTCGCCATAACTGATTTTTTTATATTAGTTTTGTGGAGGTTTGTGTGTGATTTAAAGAAGTCAAATTTGGAGCCATGAAAACTTTTGTTCTCCCAAGTCTGGGAGACTTTCAGAAATCTACATCCATGATGCCCTTTAAGAAAAAGCCCTCCGGGGCGCCTGGATGGCCAGTGGGTTAAAGCCTCTGCCTTCAGCTCAGGTCAGGATCCCAAGGTCCTGGGATCGAGCCCCACATCGGGCTCTCTGCTCAGCAGGGAGCCTGCTTCCTCCTCTCTCTCTCTGCCTGCCTCTTTGCCTACTTGTGATCTCTGTCTGTCAAATAAATAAATAAATAATTTAAAAAATTTTTAAAAAGAAAAAGAAAAAAGAAAAAGCCCTCCTTCGGATGTGCTGGGGTAGTTCTGTCAGTTAAGCGTCTGCCTTTGGCTCAAGTCATGATCCCAGGGTCCTGGGATGGAGCCCCATGTCAGGTTTCCAGCTCAGTGGGGAGTCTGCATCTCCCTCTTCCTCTGCAGCTCCCACTGCTTGTACGCTCTCTCCCCCTCTGTCAAATAACTAAAATAAAAAGAAAAGTCCTTCTTCAAACTAGACTTTGAGGGCTATTAAATGATGTCTTTCTCTACTCAGGATGAAAGAAAGTGCTGAGAATCATCATATGCCTGATTTTTTTTTTTAAAGTAACAGCTCAATTACTTGAGACTGAAAAATGTGTTTTAAGTGTATTTTACTTTATACGAAATGGGAGAGATGGAATGAACATATGCTACCCCCAGCTATCTTGGGAAACCGTTACCTGATATCAATGTTAATATTAGGACAGTCAAACATTCATAATTACAAATCACAAGGGTTTTATGCTGGTTGTTAGCACTTAGAATTTTTTTCTAATTTGAAAGTAGTAAAGAAAGTTGGAAAATACTTGAAAACCATGAATGTGTCAGCCACAAAGAATCGGTTTACTTTAAAAGCATAAGTGATTTAAATAAATCACACTGGAAATTATTCCACCATCATGTTTTATATATTTTCCTAAATCTTAAAGTTTCAAAATATCTTACTTTTTCCCAGTGTCTAGTATCCAGAAAAACATTGCTATGACCCGTGTAAGAGAAATTACTGCCTGTGCTCTCTCTTTTTTTTTCCTTTAATAATAGTTTCAGATCTCACATTTAGGTCTTTAATCCCACCTGCATACTAACCAGGCCTAACCCTGGTTAGCTTCTGAGATCAGATGAGATCACATGTGTTCAGGGTAGTATGGCATAGACAAGATCTTTAATGCATTTTGAGTTTATTTTTGTGTAAAGTTTACGAAAGCGGTCCAGTTTTCCCAATACCGTTTGCTGCAGAGACTGTCTTTTTCCCACTGCTATTCTTGCCTCCTTGGTCAACGATGGAGCGTATAGTCATAGGCTTATTTCTGGTCTCTCTATTCTGTTCTGTGGATCTATGTATCTATGTGTGTGCCAGTGTAATACTGTTTTGATTACTATAACTTTGTAGTACGTATCTTGATATCTGGGACTGTGATGTCTCCAGCTCCGTTCTTTTTCAAGACAGCTTTGGCTTTTCTGGGTCTTTTGAGGTTGCATACAAATTTTAGGAGTCTTTGTTCTAGTTCTGTGAAAAATGCTGTTGGTATTTTTTTTTTAAGATTTTATTTATTTATTTGACAGAAATTACAAGCAGGCAGAGAGGCAGGCAGAGAAAGAGAGAGCGAAGCAGGCTCCCCGCTGAACAGAGAGCCCGATGCGGGGCTCGATCCCAAGACCCTGAGGTCATGACCAGAGTTAAAGGCAGAGGCTTAACCCACTGAGCCACCCAGGCACTCCGCTGTTGGTATTTTGATAAGGATTGCACGAAATCTGTAAATTGCTTTGGGGAGTATGGGCATGTTAACATTAGCAATTCTTCCAGTCCATGAGCAAGGAATATCTTTCCATGTGATGAAAGAAACTAAAGACGATATAAAGAACGTCTTACAGTTTTCAGAGTACAGCCCTTTCAACTCACCTTTCCTAGGTGAGTCTTTTTTTCTTGTTGTTTGTTTTGGGTACAATTGTAAATGGGGCTGTTTTCTTAATTTCTCTGCTACTTATTAGCATATAGCAATGCATCAGATTTCTGCAAATTGATTTTGTATCCTGTAATTTTACTGAATTCATCCATCAGTTCTAGTAGTTTTTGGTGGCATCTTGAGGATGTTTTATATATAGTATTATATCATCTGCAAATAGTGAATGCGTTACTTCTTCCTTATCTATCTGGATGCCTTTTCTTCCTTTTTCTTGTCTGTTGTGGCTAGGACTTCCAATACTATGTTGAATGAAAGTGGTGAGCATGGACATCCTTGTCTCGTTCCTAATCATAGGGGGAAAGCACTCAGTTTTTACAACTGAATGTGACATCAGCTGTGGATTTTTCATATATAGCCTTTATTATGTGGAGGTGTGTTTCCTCTAATCCTGCTCTGAAGATTTTTTTGTCATGAATGGATGTTGCATTTGTCTAATACTTTCTCTATATTTACTGAAATGATCATACAGTTTTATCCTTCTCTTGATGTGATATATCACATTGATTGATTTGCAAATATTGAACCAACTTGCATCCCAGGAATAACTACCACTCTATTATGGTGAATGATTTTTTTAAATGTTTTGTTTTAAATATTTTGTTGAGGATTTCTGCATCTATCTTATCACAGATATTGACCCGTATATGTCTTTTTAGTGTCTTTATCAGTTTTTAGTATCAGGGTAATGCTGGCCTCCTAGAATGAATTTGGAAGATTTCCTTTCTTTAGTATTTTTAGGAAGAGTTTGAGGAAAAATGGGTATTAACTTCTTTTTTTATATATATTTGGTAGAATTCACCTGTGAAGATATCTGGTCCTGGACTTTTGTTTGTCAGGAGTTTGATTACTGATTCAGTGTCATCACTGGTAATCAGTCTGTTCAAATTTCTTATTTCTTCCTGATTCCTATTTGTAGGAATTTATCCATTTCTTCTAGGCGGTCCTGTTTGTTGGCCTGTAATTTTCCATAATATTCTCTTTTAATCCTTTCCATTTCTCTGTGGTGTCAGTTATTAGTATTTCTCCTCTTTCATTTCTGATGAGTCCTTTTTTGATAAGTCTGAGTAGAGGTTTATCAATTTTATTGATCTTTGCAAAGAACCAGTTCCTGGTTTCATTGGTTTGTTTTACTTTGTTCTGTTTTAGTTTCTATATCATTTATTTCTGTTCTAATCCTTAATTCCTTCCTTGTACTATTTAAGGTTGGTTGGTCTTTTTCTAGCTCCTCTAGGTGTAAGGTTAGGTTGAGATTTTTCTTGCTTCTTGAGCTAGGCCTGTATTGCTATAAACTTCCCTCTGAGAACAGCTTTGGCTGCATTCCAAATATTTGGCTGTTGTAATTTGTCTCCATGTATTTTATTTCCTCTGATTTCTTGGTCGACCCATTGTTTAGTAGCATGTTATTTAAACACCATATTTGTGTTCTTTCCAGATTTTCTTATGGCTGATAGTTTCACAGCGCTGTGATCAGAAAAGATGCATGACAGGAGCTCAGACTTCTTTTAATTTATTGAGTTGTTTTGTGACCTAAGATGGAATCTACTCTGGAGAATTTTCTGTATGCACATGAAAACAATGTGTATTCTGCTCTTTTAGGATAGAATGTTCTGAATATAGCTGTTAGATCCAGTTGGTCCAGTGTCTCACTCAAAGCCACTGTTTCCTTGATTTTCTGTTTGGATAATCTATGTAAGTAGGCTGTTAAAGTCCCCTACCATTACTGTACTGCTATTCATGGCTTCCTTTATGTTTGTTATTAGCTACTTTATGTATTTGGGTGCTCCCTTTTGGATGCAAAATATTTATAATTATTCTATCTTGGTGGGTTGTTCCCCTTATGATTATCTAGCATAAAAGGATACCAATTCCTTTAACACAAGCCAGCTAAGCAGGTAGGGAATTTATAACAAAGACCTCATGAGGGAAAGCACTTATTCACTGTCCCATTAAACATTTCTACAGCTTTTGGCCTTCATCTTTGTAAGCCAAGTCTAGAGATGGGGAGGGGAAGGAGGGCTCAGGTGCAGAGAGATATGCGCCTGCATGTGCGTGCACACACATGAACACTTTCCCCCACATTGTGAGAATCTTGATGTCAGGCTTTCCATGTGACACCCCCCCACCCCTTTACCTCTGGCCTTAGTACTCTTCTACCTTCTTTACTCTCCCCTTCCAGTGTCCTAGACCTTCCCCTGATCAAAAGGAGAAATTTACTTCTCCTAGGACTTTCTAGGGATGTACCTGGTTGGAGGGAAAGAACTTCAGAGGGGCTGGAAAGGCTGCAGTTTGCAGGGCTAGGACTCCCCCTCCCCCTCAACACACATACCTGCTTCCCTCAGTGTGGCCCCCTGAAGCTTTCAAAAGAAAAGCTGAACCCCTCAGGACTTTAAATTGAGGGGTTTTTATTTTTAATCTTCATGGGATTGTGTAAATCCGGATACTGTATTTGGTAGGATCCCAGCTTTCTTGCAAATGGGAAAGGTTTCTAGAATAATGTCCCTGCATTGCCCAGGGCTGTGAGGGCAAATGAACTTTAGTGCACTGGGTAGGAGACCACAGAGGGGTGAAACAAAGAAAGGAGGAGTTAACGCTGGAGCCCACCAACTCGGCAGCTGAAGTCATGGCAAAAATGTGACGTGTATAAAATGGAAAGACCACACCTTCCTTAGAAGGGCGTCCCAGGATTCTGGAACAAAACACGATGGCACTGGGGACCCATAGGAGGCCAAAAAATAATGCATTATTCAACAGTGTATTTGTCCTCCCATTTAGCTCTAAAACAGCTAAAATCAAACCTCATGCACACTCAGACCAAGCCAGATGAACAGGAGAGCAGCTTATCAAATCCACAGTTGGTCTGAAGGTGCAGAGATGAGTAGCCCGTCAGGAAAATTTAATCAGCCACTCATTCCTCTGGGTGATGGAGTCCGCAGGTGGGCTCCGTAACCGGAGTGGGGGACATCGGAGCTGCCCACAGCTTGTCGCTTACATGGCAGTTTCCCTACGTGGAGGTAAGCCAATACTTCTGGTGTTAAGGCAAAGAAAGGGACAGTGGCTGGGTCCTCGATTTCGTGTGGGGTCTTGAGCCACACAAGTGACGAAAGGATGGCTGGGCTTTGGAGTCTGGGAGTTCGCTCCCCAGCAGTGTGACTTTGACAGATTTCTCACCTCTGAGACTCTTTGCTGTCCTGTGAGATGGAAATAATCCCATGTTTCTTAGTCTGGATTTCGTTATAACATATGTAATGTGAGACATGCAGAAGATGCTTTTTAGGGCACCTGGGTGGCTCAGTGGGTTAAGCCGCTGCCTTCGGCTCAGGTCATGATCTCAGGGTCCTGGGATCGAGTCCCACATCGGGCTCTCTGCTCGGCAGGGAGCCTGCTTCCTCCTCTCTCTCTCTGCCTGCCTCTCTGCCTACTTGTAATCTTTCTCTGTCAAATAAATAAATAAAATCTTTAAAAAAAAAAAAAAGAAGATGCTTTTTAGTTTATTTATTTATTTTATTAATTTATTCATTTGAGAGAGGTAGAGCACAGGCAGGGTGGGCGGCAGCTGTGCAGTTCCACGACCCTACCAGGTCTCCAGACTTTGCGGGGTTCCTCCGTTGAAATCGATTATTTTTATAGGCTGCAACATATTAAGTATTCTGAATGGCAACTCTGTGAAGATTTCTGTCAAGAGTCAAGCCTTCTCCAGGCCCAAATCTGATGAACGAGGGGCGTGAAAGGCCGTGTGCACACACATGGGAGGAGAGGGCTCACGATCTCATGGATCACAGATGTCACCGCCAGCGACAGATGCCACTGGGCGGACACCTGTGTTAGACCCTTTGAAAATCATCCCTACCCTTGAAGCAACCGGGGACACTACCGTTGCTCCCATCGGAGGCATGGCAGATGGGGCGAGACACGGAACGAAGAGGGCAGAGCGAAGAGGGCAGAGACTTTGAGAGCGAGACACCCGAAGTCCACTGTCCTGTGTCCCACTTGCCATGCTCTCTCCTGCGGGGCCCCTACCCTGGAGGCCGCATGCCCTGAACACACACATCCGCCCAGCACACACATGGCAGTGGGACTGAAACTCCCAGGTTCACCCCCTGCACGCTAGGGGCCCATGACCAGTGGAAACAAGGGGGGTTTTTTTGCCTTCAAGTGGTAGGACTCTGGAAGGCTGTTGACTAATTATTGTTTACAATTCCTTCCACATCCACCAGCAGCCACACGGAGGAGGCGAGTCTGAGCTCACGAAAACATGGCTGGTTTTTAAGGACACACATGAATTCAAAGGAATGCCTGATTTTGCAATTAAAAAAAAAATAAACTGAAAATAGAAGAAAGTCACGAGCAGCTCCTCACTTGAGGAGAGATGGGCCAAGGCTGTCAGGATGAATCGTGTGGTTTTCATTAGACATGTTCCCTAGCACACAAAGACCCAAACCACAAGGCCAATAGGAATAACTCATTCCAAAAGATAGAGGCGGATGGACTGAACTTAGGGGCAGAATTACCTTTCTGTAAAAAAAGGAGGGTGGTCTGGCCAGGCCATGGCTGGAGTCACTAGAAATGCAATTTAAGAAGAGGTTTCTGGGAGCTTCTGGTAAAGAAGGGCTTCGCAACTCTAGCTGCCCTCCTTCTTTGCTGCGAGGCTGGCAGAGAACATTACTGATATTTCCTCTTCATTGGCCAGACTTTAACATTTCAGCCCCAAATTCTCTTTGGCCTGTGCTACAACCATTCCAAGGCCATGACAGAACATTGGGGGCTCAGCTACACACACACACACACGCACGAGAGCATCTTGGAGCGGAGAGGAGGGAGATGGGGGTAGAAAGCAGGGCTGAAGGGACGTAGGTATCATTCCTGACACATGCAGATTTGTTTTCTACGTTTTTAAACGATTTGTGATTGTTGGAATATCAACATCTAGTGAGCACAACTTTCCAGGGACTACGAACAAAATACAGAGTTGGGCTTCCTGATGCTTACGTGGGAGGCAGAGGCCAGTTTGTAAATATTGTTACAGAGGCGGTGGCCCTGAAGCAAGAGGACCAAGACCCAAGAGGTCCTTGGCTTCCTTGAGTACGAGCACACGGCCATGGAGCTTTCAAATCTGAGAGGCCTCTGAACACGGCTAATAAGACCAGAACAAGGAGCTTCAGACAAGCTCAGACTTGCTACCAGCCCAAAGCAATGTTGGCCAGGTCACTCTACCTCCCTGGGCTTCGTCAGTATTTAGCCAGCCCTGGTCATTCCAGTAACCACGGGGGCTATTAGGGCTTAACCCGATTATCCACTGATCTTAAAGCAGCAACCACATCATCGTGGATACCAAAAAAAAAAAGAAAGAAAAAACAAACAACCACGATTATAAGTTGATGGTTCTCAACCACAGCTGTATCATAGTATCGGCTGGGTGGTTAAACGGGTGGGACACAGCAGAATCTGTGGGGGCAGGGGACCCGGGACCACGGTTTCGTTCCCCAGGCTGCACATGGAAACTGAAAGGCAGGCTACAACAGAAGGTCAGATCTTCACAGCGGAGCAAAATCATAGCCAGATACTCATGTCTGCAGGGGGCTTTGGAGACTCGGCTTTGCATAGGAAACGGAGCTCTGGAAAGTGAACCACTTCCCCATCTGAGTCAACATTCTCAAATGCAAAACCAGCAGGGGGAGTGATGTGGGGATCTCCAGGCACCTTTCAACAGTCTGGAGTTCTAACATCAGTCATTGCGGCTTTGGTGAAGCTAAGCAAATGCCGAGGGCTGAAATGTGCAGAAATCACAGCGCGGGAAAGGATAGCCCCAAGGACACCCGAAGAACAAGGCAACGGAGGAGGTTACGTTTATCCAATCTGAGCACCTATTCCATGTCATGCCAGAAGTTCCTGGAAAGACGACCTGAAAGAAGGGAATTTCCTAAGGGCCACCTCCAAGTGCTAGTTCACTTAAAGAATCCCATGGTACATCCTGGAATGTTAGGCTACATCTCCCTGCATCCACTTTGAAAGCTCAAGCTGTCCTTGAAGCGAAATGCCCCTACAGAAGCATTTTTGCAGGACCTGGAGGAGAATGGAGAAAGTGGCTGATACTCCATTTCTAGGTGCAGGAGGAAGAGGAGGAGGATAGGACGATAATGGGAATAATTAACCTCTATCAAGCTTAGGCCCTCATCCTCGCACTCAAACGCTTTAATGTGGAAAACACCGCAAGAGCATTTATTCTGTTCTGGGCACAGTTTTAAGAATTTTACATGCATCAACTCGTTTAACTCTCCCAAAAAAGGTAGCTGTTGTCCTCATTTTACAGAAGTGGCAACCGAGGCCCAGAGAGGCTGAGCACCTTGTCCAAGGTCACACAGGGAGTGAGCCCTCGGGCCAGCTGACTCCAGATTCCATGCCCTCACCTGCAGGCATGACGCCACCTCCATGTGAATTGCAACTCACAGTCTCAAAAGAACCCTGTAAAGTATAGTCAATGTCCCCATTCTACAGACAGGAGAATTAAGGCCCCGAGGGGTTATGGGCTGGGGTTTGCCCTGGGCCCCAAGATGCAGCGTCCCCGCTCAGAGTACATGAATGTGCCACAAATCTCAAGGATTGGGAGGGGAAAGTTAACACTTACCTGACGTGGTCTCAGCTTTTATAAAAGAAATACAAAATCTGTCACTGAAGCAGCAATTTAACAGTTACTGTGATCAAGCATGATTTCCTTAGCTAATACAGCATTTTACAGTCCGTTCCGCTTTCCTTCAGTGTCACAGTGGGTCTCACTGGGTCATCCCACAAGGTGTGTTCAAGCCCCCGTCCCCACGACCTGGGAATGTGGCCTTATTAGGAAATAGGGTCTCTGTAGAGATGATCAAGATGTGGTCCTACTGGATTCAGGTGGGCCCTAAGCCAGCGTCTGCTGTCCCTAGAAGAGGGACCTTTGAACTGCGACACAAAGACACACAAAGAGAGGGCATGTGACTGGGAGCACCACAGTTACAAGCCAAGAACACCATGGATTCGAGCCACCAGCAGAGGCAGGAAGAGGCCGGGAAGAATTCTTCTTCCCTATAGATACCCTGACTTCAACACTTCTGGTCCTCACAGAATGGGACAATGTTCTTGTTGTTTTAAGCCACTCAGTTTGTGATATTACGGCAACCCCAGAAAAACAGATACAGGTATGTTGGAATCAATACTGGAAAGTGCGTTAAAATGCAGATTGGGACCTCCATCTTTGGGGCTCCATTTTTAATTCATAAAACATCAAAGATCAGCTATGTGGAAGTTACTACTTTTGATTTGTAAAGGAGAAAGTAGTAAGACCGAACAAAGTGCTACTTTTATTGGCTTCTCAAAATAGAACAGTACTTTTCCAAATAGTTTTTCTTCCATTCCCAATTCCCCTACCCCCAAGTAATGTGAGGCAATGGAAAAAAAAAAAATCGATCTGTCTTCAGGCTCCTCAAACTTAAGTACACAGAGAACCAGAGAAGCCCGTTGGTCTGACCATGCCAGCAGTCCAATCCATGCTCTGAGCCAGCAGCATTGTCAAACAGCCAACCTTGGGTCGGTGTCATGAAGCATCTTGTGTTTCTGTCACCATAACAGCCACAGCTTTGCAGAAAAGTGGGCAGTCACAAGACCTGATGGGCTGAAGCGTATTTGAACACTCAGGGACACAGCAATGTGCCCGCTCTGCTCAGACACCTGACCTAACTCGAAACAACATGTTGGGAACAGCTTCGTCCTGACAGCCTGGCTCTTGCTCTGACGCCCAGCCACACATGACCAAGTACCTACCCCTCTCCACCTGGGTGTCCAACAGCCCTCCCTCCCAAATGCATCATGGCCCACTTGGGCCTACTTAGCTTTTCCCAGCCCTGCTTCCTCACAGTGGATTCCCTAACCTCTTAGATGCTGACCAAAACCTTCAGGGCCATCCTTGACTTCTCCTGCACCCAAATCCCAATCCGTTGACCAACACTGTGGACCCTACCTTCAAACCACTCTAGAAATCCCACTGCTTCTCACCTCTCCCATTGTCTCCTTCACGCATCCAACCACCAACTCTCAGCCACGTTATTATAGGAGGTTCCCGTGGGATCTCCTTTACAGCCTCATCTCCCCCACCCCCAGATTATTCCTAACCAGCAGCCAGAGCCATCTCACAAGTCAGATCCTATCACTCCACCATTCAGAACTCTCCAGTGACTCCCATGGTCCTTTGACCTCATCTCTTATCTGCTCATGACATTCAGCCTCTGCTCTAAACTGTACCCTGGTCCTCTCCCTGCCCAGTCATTAACAAGGCTCTGGGGGCAAAGGACAGGCTATAGGTCTGCACGGGCAGGGTGGGGAAAGAATCAAGATTTCAGAAAGGAAGCCTATTTTCTATTTTGCAAAGCCACTGATGGTACACACTCCACTTGCCCACCAAGCTCCATCTACGTGAGCAAACAGAAGTTCTCCAAGTCCCTGGGGATGTGTAAGCCAGCTGCCATTCGCAGCAAAGCTGTGACAGCAAGTAAAACCCTGGCCTCTGCCTCTCACTGCACTAGGCTCCCTGAGATAAAAGGAGGCAGGCCGCCAAGAAGCTGCTGGCAAGAGGAAGACATTTATTCAAATTTATTATTTGAAAGCCTTTTGGGGAAAAAAAATCACTTAATCTTTCTTCATAAACAGTTCTTTTTATAGCTCAGTTGCGTTGAGATCATAGTCAAAGTAATGTGAAATGTGTTTGGTCTTCACTTTTTCATTAAGGTTGAAGAAAAGGCAATTTGTTCCAGTTATGTATTATTGGATAACTGGCCACCCCAAAATGTAGTGGCTTAAAACCACCACTGTTTTACCACCTCTGACACTTCGGTGGGCCAGGAAGTCAGGCAGGGTTCAGCTGGGAGATTCTTCTGTTCCACGTGGCATCGAAGGTTCCATGCTGTCTCTTGGCTGGCAGATGGGCTGGGTGGAAGGGTCTTAGCCAGCTGCACTCTCACTTCTGGTGGTTTAACAGGAATGACTAGTGGGCTGGGCTTATCTGGGACTGCCCCCCAGCCCCTAGCTCCCAGCTGTGACCTCTCCAGCATGTCAGGCTCCTGATGAAAGCCTCGTGTGTTGGATAGAGGCTCTAGGATCAAGTGTTCCAGTCAACATGGCTGCATGGTCTTTTACTACCTCTCCCCAGAAGCCGCACGGGGTCACTTCTGCTGTAGTCCATTGACTGATGCAGTCGGAAGCCCTTCCAGATTCCAGGGGAGGGAACACAGACCCCTCTTTCCAGAAGGAGCTTCAAAATATTTGAAACTAAGGCTTAGAACTATCAGAGAGTGGTTTCTGAGTTTACCCACAAAACAGATCCTTAATTTTCTACCCTTCCCCCAGGTACCCAATGGCTTTGTGGTGGTTCACTGGCCTCCCTTCTCACCCACCCCCTTGCTCAGCTAGGAACAATCAAACGCATATTAGATATCCAGCCATGTGCAAACACCATCAGGTACCAGAGCAAACGACATGCTAGCCGACAGCACAGACAACTGTTCTTCTCCCCTGTCCAGCATCCAATCCTCCTTTTGGAGATCATACTCCCATCTTCCTTTAGGAAAGAATTTCCTTCCCTCTTTCAGTGCATGGGATCGGTGTGGGCAAGTGACAGAGACCCGGCCAGAGTTCACCTTTTCTCCCCCTACCCAGGTTCCAGGATTGATACACGGCCTCAAAAGAATAAATCCCAGTACTTTTGCATCATTTAGAGGGGAAGGCGAAAAGGGGAGAGGGTAATGGGTGGGTGCCCAGTGGAAAAACAACCAAGATTAAATTGGTTGTTTTAAATAAAACCAAGAGCAGAGCCAAGAGATCACGAGTAAACTCAATTCAGAGGAAATGTTCCCAGCATGCCTGGTTTTCCATCTACATGAGCTGATCCACTCCCTTCATTAGCTTGAAAAAAAAAAAAAAGAAAAAAAAAAAGCCCAATTGGGTTTCTTTCACCTGTAACTGAGAATCCTGACTTAAATCCAGGAAACAGTGACAGAGGAACACAATATTGGGATCAATGGATAAGGTACAAAAAATAAGGTGCCTCTCATGGGATGGACCTCTAACACTAGCCTTGGGAAGGCTCTTGGGACAAGGACGTTGGAGCAGCAGAGTACCGATCAGCCACCTCTGTGTGAATCTATGCAGAGTCTGGCTGACTGTACATGCTAAAGGGCCGAGGGGTTCTAGTCCTATCGCCGACTTCCTGGCCTTCTGAATTCCTCCAAGAGCCTGGGGGGAAAGGGCCAGGCCCTGAGCAGCCTACAGTTGCCATTGTCTCCCACTAGGTGGCACCCATACACCAGGGAGGCAGAAATCTGAGGTTAAGGCACTATAGAATTAAGACCCTTAAAATTAAGTCCTGGATGGTTTGGCTGGAAAACTTAGAGAAGACAGCGGGAAGTATAAGACAGCAAATATGTGGGGCCACTACCACTTACTTAGGACCTCCTCTGTATTCAGTACAGGGACAGCCACATCTTGACCTACAGGTTCAAACAGGGTCCGACCTGGACAGACACAAGAACTTAAAAATACAAAGCTTCAATACAAAGAGAAGGAGTAACTAAGCAGCGAATGTCATGCTGTCTGTTAAAAGCACAGTTGGAATCTCCCAAGAGCCGAGATAGAAGAGCCAGTCCACCAAGCTACTCACGTCACTGATGAAGCCGCAAAGGTCCATAAAGGTTGTATAAGGACCTCAGGATGACAAGAGGCAAATGAGGGCTGGTAGTCAGAGAGGAAGAGCCAACGGCAGATATTGGTTCTGGGAAGGACTTGAAAATTGGGAATCGTTTTACAAAGGAGGGAACACAGTGAACCAAGGAGAGGGTCATAAGGGTATGGCTGGGTGTCCACGCTTTAGGCGATGTAATGTTTTTGAAACTGGTTTTAAGCCTTGTGTGCCTGAAGGACTTCATCAGCAAGAGGCTGGTCCGAACAGTCTCCTTACTTTTCAACCCATGCATACTTCAGGAGCTCACAGGGAGATGATCTTGTAAAGTTCAATATGGGCCAGAAATGACCAATGGTAGTGGATGAACCCACAGCTTCGAGGCAGTAATCCTCTGCAAGTTGTTCCACAAGGATAACAATTTTATTATTATTTATAAGACTACAACTTCCCTCCTCCCTGGTGTTAGGTCAAGGACCAATTAGCTGAAAATAGCTACAGGGAGACTGTCCATCCTCTGTGCTCCCACTTCCTCTCTGGATCCCATCTGGCTGCAGAATCCCTGCTCTGAGAATCGCTGCAGATCATTTTTCCAAAATAAATAAATAAATAAATTACTTTTCTCTAGCCAAAATTCAGGCGTATTCTCATTTCATTATTTATGGCCCACAGCATTAGTTTCCCCTCTGGTTACTGAGCTCTTGCCCCCACTGAGAATGGAACCCTTCCCTCTCTCAGCATCATCTGTGCATCTCATTAAACTGCGTTTCCAGGCTCTTTGGATCCCTGGTGTCCTTATGGAAGGACACTCAGCCAGCAAGAGCCCTTGAGGCTAAACACTGAAAGCATCGTCCAGATCCCAGATCGTTAAGAGGTTAAGTAGCCAGGAGAATGAAGGGCAGCCAACCTATCCAAAAAACACTCTTTTCTTCCTGTATTACACATACACATCTATAAAATTTGTTACGGGCCTAAAGTGATTTTATGCACGTAATTTTTTTATTAATTATTTTTATTAACATATAATGTATTATTTGCCCCAGGGGTACAGGTCTGTGAATCGTCAGGCTTACACACTTCATAGCACTCACCATAGCACATACTCTCTACGCATGTAATTTTATAGTAAAATCTTGGATTTCTTTCACGGTATCAATATTCCATTCACATGGGGCCCAAACATAAATGGTAGATCTTATAACTGGACAAACACCAGCACAAAGGCGCATCTCCTGACTTAACAACCAAAAACATTAATCAAGTTGTGGGTGAAGATCTGCAATTTCAAGGGAGACATGGCCAATGGGAGAAATAAAACCAGGCAGGCAGATGTGCCTGCAAAGTCGCAAGAGCTGCAGTAAATGCACGAAAAAGGAAGGAAGGACTTCTTGATAATTTGGGCCTCGATTCCTGCACACACTAGGGACCTGAACCCAACAAAGAAGTCCAGACCAAGACAAGCAAGTGTGCTGAACCCCAGACTGAAGTCAGACATGATCATTTCACAAAATGGTAACAGATTCCTCCAAGGGGTACTCCCTCCGTGAGGGGATGGGCTGCCCGACAAGAGAAAGCAACAAGAGTGCTTTTCACCTGAGCTGAAGTCCAAACAGACAAGGCCTCCCCTGCACATCTACCTGAGTATAGATCTACATCCACGCAGTTCAGAGGCTCCCTTTATCCTACCTGCAGGACCCAGCATCCCCTGACCAACAAGGTGAACGGAAAGTAGTTCCAATTCATGGTACCTGGCAGAAGCAAGCCCAAATCTCATGGGAGGAGCACATCCTTAGGCCAAACTTTTCAGGATTCCCACAGAATACGGTGGTTAAATAAGGCTTCACCAGGAAAAAAAAAAAAAAATCACAGAACACTGAGGACACATGACTCCTTGAGCTAGAGTCAGCAAAAAAACAGAAACCACCAAGAATCAGAATACTTAAGTCTATCCATCTGAATCTTCATGGGCTAAAAGGAAATATCCAAATTCAAAATACCATTTAAAGAAAGAACGTAAGCAAGGAACAAAAGACCTGAAGGACCAGGGAAATCTGGGGGCGGGGGAGAAGCATTTCTAAATATGCAAAATCTATAATCACTAATATTAAAGACCCCAAAATGAGTTCGATGAGTCAGACAGCCTCAAGACTGAATCAGTTATTGGAGAGAATGTCCCAGTACATGGTCACCAAAAAAACTGAAGAGGGATGAAGAGACAGGAGGGCTGAGAACGAGAAAAAGGTCTAACATACATCTAATTAGGTCTCCAAAAGGAAGACAAACAAACAAAACAGTCAGCATTGGAAAGGGTAAGAGCTGAGAATTCCCCAGAATTGATGAAAAGACAAAATGCTAACATTCTGAAGGCACAGCAAATTCTAATTAGGGGGGAGGGAAGAAAGGAAGAGAGGGAGAGAGGACAGAATAAAGATATAGAAGGCAAAGACCGTTTACAGGCAGAGAGAAGAGACCAATTACTTCAAAGCAATGACAATTTGACTGACATCAGATTTTAATAGGTATAAATGGGAGCCAGATGACAGGGAAATCATAACTTCAAAGTGCTGCTAGGAAATAACTATAAATCTAGAGTCATGTGAACAGCTAATTTGGCACTCAACAAAACAAAACAAAACAATTTTAAGCAAACCAAAAAAAGGAGAAAGTACGAATGATACATCACCAAAGGAACTGCCAAAAGACACACTTCATTAGAAACAAAAATCATCCTGAAGGGGAGATCAGATATGCAATAAGGAAAAGCAGGCAAACAGATCAATGTGGTGAAATCTAAAAAATCAGCAACTGTAAAAACCAATAGCAAAAATGTGTAGTGTGGGGGGACTGGAGCAAAGATCTAGAATGCCTCTCAGAACTTATAGAAGGTATGATCAAAATTAAAGTATTCTAACAAATGTTGCTATTATTCTGGAGAAAAAGGTACTAATGACAGACTTCAAGGTCAGTGCGCATGCTGAACATTTAATACGAATAACCCATTAAATGACTAGAAATGGTAACTGCCAAAAAAAAAAAAAAAAAAAAAAAAAAGTAGAGGGAAATATTTTCAGCTGAAAAATCCAAAGACGGAAAAACAAAAAGCAAGCAGCAGCACAGAAAAGAAAAAGCACACAATGACATGGGAATAAGTAATTTTTATAATATCCGAAGTCCATATATTTTCAAAGAGGCAGATTACATTTTAAAAACTGAACTATGTGCTTCTTAGAAAAGACACATCTCCAGACCTAGAAAAAGGGAGTGAGTGAAGATGAGGGCGGCAGGGGTGGTGGGGGAGGGAAGCTGTATTAAAACCAGACGAAACAGACATTCAGGTAAAAAGCATTTAGGGTAGAGTCATTCTGATCTTCTCACTACGGGGTGGCGGGGGCACTCAGTTAAAACCACAGACCATTCTCAACCAGGTTTGCATAAAAAAAACACACAGTAATATACATATTTTCCAGTAGTCTCAGGTCTAGGTATCTGGGGATGGGATTGCCAATGCTCTCTGAAGGAAAACTTGATCCCGGGTCTGAAGAATTCCCACAGATAAAGATCCAAAGGACAAGAGGTCACAGTCAGAAATTACAAAACACAAGAGGAACCTAGAAAGCGTAAGACTTGTCACACTCAGAAATAAGAAAAACAGTCAAGGAACAAAAGGCCTCTTTCAAAAACACACTATCAACATTTATAAATGAATATTTACCACCAACAGATCTTCACTAAAACAATTTCCCGAGATGCACCTTGGAAAGAAAACCCCACATAGAAGGTCACCGATGTAAGAAAAAATCGTGGGCAAGGACACTGGGTATATGAGGATACATGTGAAACGCTCATGGCAAAATACAGTAATACCTAACTTTGAGGGAAGGAGAAGAACAATTAGGAATTAAAACACTGGTTAAGAATAGCATTTTACAGTGGGAGGCTGTGATCTTACACTTTGAGAGGATAAAGGCACTGATAAGACCTTAATAGGGTCTTACCTTCTGTTTGCAAATAAATCTCATTAATCTCTGGTGTGATGTCTCCTAATGATCTAATGATGTTTGCGTTCATGCTCCTCAGAGTAAAATTCTACAGAGCAAAATCTTTTGGGGGGAAGAAAAAAAACCTTCGATGAATGCCAGAACTGTGTAATTATGTGCAGTGCTTCTCTTCATGCACTTTTATGGGTAAGATATGATCAAGAATGGAAAATAATTTAGAAGTAATTTGTACACAAACATCAAATTAAATCCCAGCAGCGTATCTGAAACAGATACATGCAATCATAACTCAAGTTCATGTTTGACTTACACAAACATGAACTAATCTCAATTTTTCATGTTCTTTGTTATTTCTATCTTTGGTGATAAAGAGGTCTTCTCTCATAATTATTCTCCCACATTTGCTATTTAATGATTCTATAAAATTAAATAAAATGCACAGTGAACAGAACTACATAAAAAGAAAACTTGTTAATTGTTTATCAATTACTGAAAGGGTGTGTTAAAATCTTGGTCAATCCAAAAGTGAAAAAGAAAAAAGGACAAATAAAACACAAAATTAGACTTTGAATATGAACCAAAGTAGTAGAAGGAAAACAGAAGTGCAAAAAAGAAAAATTTAAGCAAAGATTTTTTGGAAAGACAAAATGGCCAAACCTTTGGCAAGATTAATGAGGAAACAATGAAAAATAGGCCATTCTATATAATGAATAATTTCATGCCTCTAAATTTAGAAACTGACAAATCATGGAAACAGTTGAATTCCTAGGGAAACTTGTCGTAATACAAGTGACTCAAGAGGAAAATGAATACCTGAATATTTCTAGAACCATCCAATCAATTAAATCCAATTAATCTTCTCACTAAACAAAAACCAGGCCCACTGGCTTCCCAAGTTCTACCAAACATACAAAAATCAGGTAACTTCAATTTACACAAACTCTTCTGGGGAAAAGTAAGCTTATGGGGTTGGTAAAACATGGATAATGAAACCAAACAAGAATACTACGAGAAAAGAAAGTTCCAGGAAAATTCTACTCATGATGCAATAACATTAACAAATGGAATATAAGAATAAAATTTAAAAGGAAATGCAAATGGCGAAGAGCCAAAATGTGTCTGAAGAACCAGGTAGGGATAACTTTCTATCAGATACCACGATACATAAACCTGTAGCAGTCAAAATACTTCAATATTGGTACAGAAATATATGGCTGTATGGAATAAAATCAAGAACCCAAACACAGATACGTGCATATATGAAAAACTGATTTAGAAGGATGGCATGGAAAATCTGATGAAATATTAAATAAGAGGCTTGACCAACTGGGTTTCTATAAGGGAAAAATGCAGCTGGGTTCCTATCTCACACTAGACGTAAAATCAGTTCTAGGTTGGTTTAGGCCTGGTGGTGGGTATTATGGAGGACATGTATTGCATGGAGCATGGGTATCATGCATGAACAATGAATTTTGGAACACTGAAATAAAAAATTATATTAAATTTTTCAAAAAAGGCAAATTATAAAACTTCAGGAGACAATTCAGGTGGATATTGAGACAAACATTACAAATCCTAAAAGATCAATAAACTGTTACATTAAAATTACAAGTATCTTTTCATCAAAAGACACCAGCATAGTTTCTGTAGCACCTAAAGTGAGAAAGTATTAGTATTCAAAATCCATAAAGAATCAAAGAAAAAAAAATCCAGTAGCAAAATAAGTCAAGGGCATTTCATGGTGGAAGAAACCCAAACAGCTCAGTAACTCATGCGGAGATGCTCCGCAGGCTTGTTAGGAATCAGAAATGCAAATGCAAACCACAAAGATATTTCTATGTAAGTGATGGAAACTGAGTCAGACAATGCCCATTGTTGGGAAGGTGAGAACGAACAGGAGTCCTCTCCCACGATTGGTGGGAGGATAAACTGACACCCACAGTGGGGGAACCCGACATTCTCTAGCAAAGCCGAACATCTGGAGGGACCCCCGCACCCCACCCCATCCCACCCCCTGCAGCCCTGCAGCTCTCCGCACACCACCAGAAGAGCCCCTACAACTTCAGAGCCACAGTGCTGTAAAAGCAAAAACCTGGGCACTCCAAAGTCTATCAACAGAATACGTAAATTGCGTGGTTTTCATGAAATGGAAGACTTTGCTGCAAGGAAGAGTGAGCTAGCCCCCTGGGGAAGAAGGACTCAAACACCCACTGGGTGAAAGGAAAAAAGCCAGGCACAGAAGGAATACGGAAAATAATTTAGGAGAAGAGCTCTCCTTTTATAAAAATTAGTTTATGAATGGATGGTTGGTGGCCCCAGTCATTCAGTGTTTATGTACATCTTCTGTAAATCTGTGCAATTATATCATGTCATTTACCCCATCTGGCATTTCTTATTCTGTTTCTTCTCATCAGACCTTAACTGATCTGTATCTGTGATTCTCTCTTCAAACTGACCCTCAAGGTAAAGAAAACCAGCCACGACAGAGGCTACTCGAGCAAACGCTCCACTGTTTGAAGGCGATTTAACCAGAGCTTTAAAAGCCTGGAGTCATGGCAGCTGCTTTGGAAGCTCAGAACCTTCAGCAGCCATCCACCAGACCAAGCAAGGGTGCCTGGGTGGCTCAGTAGGTTAAGCGGCTGCCTTCAGCTCAGGTCACAATCTCTGGGGTCATGGGATGGAGCCCTGCGATTGGGCTCAGCGGGGAGCCTACTTCTCCCTCTGCCTCTACCCCTCCCCAGCTCATGTGCAGCGCTCCTAAAGCTCTCTCTCTCTCTCTCTCTCAAATGAATAATAATCTTTAAAAACAAAACAAAACAAAAAACAGTCCAAATGCACAAGTCTTTGAGGGTAGAAGGTGTTCCTTGGCCACACGATTTAGGGAAACACTTCCTTAATCCAGCTAAATAAGATTCTAAACTGCAGGTCTTCTCAGAACCTTTTAATACAGGCTCTTGTCCTGTGGATGCCTAAGTCAGAGATGCAAGTGGTGTTTCCCAAATATTTTGACCAAAGTTCCTTCCTCTCTCCTCCTCTGAAACCTTGCACAGGGTTAGTACTCTCTGGAACTCGATCTGAGACATCCTGACCTGGATCATCTCTCTTGGTCTCTGCTGGCTGAGTGTAAATTCCGGTGTTCCCATGCTCTGGGTTTATGGAAGGTGCCCCTCCCAGACTACGCTAGCAAGCCACCTTAACCTGTCCGCCAAGAGCGATACGCTCCAAAATGTCCTCAGGATTATGTCTACAGAACCACTACCCTCAAAACAATCTGACGGTTTAATTGAATGCCCATGTGGTTAAATCCTTTCAGGCACCACTTGCCATTTCCAAGAACTTGCTAAATAAAAATGACATCTCTAATTGGTACAATGTGTGATGAAATGTTTATGTGTATAGATGTCTCCCTAATACCTCAGATCCCTTCCTCCGTATTATAACTCCCAGCGCGAACAGAGGGGAGAGGTTGAGGGGAAAAGATTCTGTACCCACGCTACCTCCCTCCTAAGAATACCCTTGCCAACTCCTAACAGAGTATCATCTGCAAGTGAATTAAGGCCCAGAGTTATCAGTGAAAAAAACTGATACCAAATTCTTGTTGCTCTCCTCTGCCTTTTCTATTAGATATGAATAATGATGCAAAATTATGCCCCCCAAAATGCTCTCTTAGGGAGTCTGGGTGGCTCAGTGGGTTAAGCCTCTGCCTTCGGCCCAGCTCATGATCTCAGGGTCCTGGGATCGAACCCTGCATCTGGCTCTCTGCTCAGCGGGGACCCTGCTTCCCCACCCCCCCACTTGTCTCTCTGCCCACTTGTGATCTCTGTCTGTCAAATAAATAAATAAAATCTTCTTTAAAAAAATGCTCTGTTAGTTCCCAGTGTTAAGTCATTGGTTGGTTTACCGATCCTGGGGATGTCCCAAATCCACAGAAGGTTTCTGTGAGCCAGGATTTTACATCTGGATGTTTAACATATGCTATATGAAGTCATAAAAATTTCATCTGATGTTGGACGAAGCCCTCCCACTTCTTGGTGGGAGAGAAACAGAAGAACAAGATTTTAAAACGACCTGCTTCCTTTCAGAATCAATCCAAAGTCCTTCTTCCTAATACAAAAGATGTCCCCTCCACTATCTCCTTCCACTGAGGTGCCTACTCTTGGCCGTAGTAAGAGCAACCCAGGTTAAGATGTTAAAATGGAATACTGGGTCTCAGAGGGTCCACGAACTCGGACAGAATAATCTGCGGCCAACACTCTCCCCCTCATTCCAAAGAAGCTGTCAACACCCCATACGGGATATTAAGTGGTCTTGAAACCAACTCAGCTAGCCTCTGCCCAGGATTTACAGACCGTTGAAGGGAGGTATAGAGAATTTCTCTGAAGAAAGCTAACGAGTCCACCCTTCTCCCTGTACCAAGCAGGAAGGGGCTCCAGGCAGTGGGTGTCCACTGAAGTTTGTAGGGCTTGGCGGCAGGGGCTGAAATCACACTGTGGAAGCCTTAAAGGCCAACAAGACAGATGCTCATTCTCAGAATCTGTCAGAGTCAAGAAGGTGAATTTCTTGGGGGTCAGATACAGACTTCGAGAAGAGACCAGGGCCCCACACCCAAGAGGACTACCTGGAAGAAGAGAGGATCCTAACTAAAAAGTGGGTGGCCAAGAGCTCCTTGCTAAAAGGGAGGTCTCAGGGTCACAGAGGGTCACAGAGGAGCTGGGGCCAGTGCTCAAGGGACGCTGGTGAGGAAGGACGGAGGGGTCAGAGCTTAGAGTGTCTACAGCAAGATCTCAGCTTGGGAATGAGCTTGGGCTTAGGGGACCACCTGTGAAGTCAGAGCAGAATTTCATATGTATGTGGCCAGATATGCTGATTCTTAGCCACAGACCCATTTAGGAACAGATACCCCGAGGCTGCCTGGCTGGCTCAGGCAGGGGAACATGCAGCTCTTGATCTCAGGGTTGTGAGTTCAAGCCCCACCTGTTAAGTGTAGAGATTATTTAAAATGCAAAGACAGGGCTGCCTGGGTGGCTCAGTGGGTTAAGCCTCTGCCTTCGGCTCAGGTCATGAACTCAGGGTCCTGGGATCGAGTCCCACATCGGGCTCTCTGCTCAGCAGGAAGCCTGCTTCTTCCTCTCCCTCTCTCTCTCTCTACTTGTGATCTCTCTCTGTCAAATAAATAAAATCTTAAAAAAATTAAAATAAAATACAAAGACAAAACAGCTGCCTGAAAAGCATAAATCTCTCCCACAACAGCTGACGTTTTTGGTCGGTCTTAGGTAGTGATGGTTTCAAAACTTTTCTTCCTGAGGAGGGCCTGGTGGGCCATGGGTCAGTTACTGATCAGGTGCTGGCCCATCTGCTTCAGCCACCAGCCAAGCTGTGACTGGGACACACCAGGGCCCTGTGGACATAGAGGAACCAGACAGGATGGCCAGGTCCCTGCAGTATTTCCTCCCAGAAAGCCCTTTTGAATCTGGGTTACCCCCGAGACACACACTAGGGAACACCAGCCTTAGCCAGACAACACAAAGAACTTGGCTCATTCCGTGGTCCTGAGCAGGGAGGAGCCCATAAACTCTGGAAGGAATTTGCTGCGTTGATCCTCTCTACTAGAAATATTGACTAAAGCAAAGAGTTGACGCTGGTGCTAGACTCGGGGGTGAAAAAGAACAGTCAGGAACACTTTCCCGATTTTTTCTTTAATCCCTGTTTACATTTGGTTTCATTTCTGCCTAAAAATATCCACCATGTATTCCTTAACAGAACAAATTCAGCCCTAAAATGTTCACAAGGAAATGGATGTTGGGTGCCTGGGTGGCTCAGTGGGTTAAGCCTCTGCCTTTGGCTCAGGTCATGATCTCAGGGTCCTGAGATCGAGTTCCGCATCAGGTTCTCTGCTGAGCAGAGACCCTGCTTCCCCCCCTCCCCAGCCTCTCTGCCTACTTGTGATTTCTCTCTCTGTGTGTCAAATAAATAAAGAAAATCTTAAAAAAAAAAAAGAAATGGAGGATGTGAAAAGTCATCCTTAAGGATACCTATTCTGTATTATTTCAAGAGCTGTGTAATTAATGACATGGGAAATGTTCACTACAGATGAAAGCCATTCAAAACATGTATATATGAGCTCAACAGGGTACAGTTGCACATACGGGAAAAAACGAAAACCATGCACTAAAACATCAGTAATGCTGCCTCTGTCTCATGCAATTATGCATCGACTATTTTCCTACTTCTGTAGGTCTCTACAATGAACACTTTGCTTTGCCATCAGATTATGTAACAATTCAATTTACTCTGCAACATTTGCTCTTAACAGCAGCATTGCCAGAAAATTCCTGTGGGTGTTAATTTCTTTAAAAAGTCCTGGCACATCCCATAAACTAAGTCCTAAAGGGAAATGCCTGTGTTGTATTACAGAACTATCCCTCCACCTGTGAATGAGGATTTATGCAGATTCAATTGGACACTGGTGAGGAAGGATGGAATTTTCACAATTTTCTATCTGGCACACATTTCGATTTCTATGCAATAAATTTCTCATTTCATTAACATAAAACCACTTTATATTTGTTTTATTGGGGTGTAATTGACCTGTATTAGTTTCAGATATAAAACAATGACGTGATATTTATATATACTGCAAAATGATCAAAATCTAGTTTGTACCGATTACCATACAGAATTTTCTTGTGATGGGAACTTTTAATATCTACTCTTAGCAAGTTTCAAATACTTAATACAGTATTTAAATTTTTGGTTTTTTGGATTTTTTAAAAATCTATGGTACCCAATGTGGAATTGAACTCATGACCCCAAGATCAAGAGTTGTATACTCTTCTGACTGAGCCAGCCGGGCGCCCCTAGAGTATGGTATGAATTGTAGTCGCCATGCATCCCCATGACATTATATAACTGGAAGTCTACTTCTCAATTCCCATTTCATCCACCCCCCAATTCAAAGTGGTCCATTAAGACTGTTCATAAAATTTGATGTGTATTTCCCAGTTAGAATGGCCAAAATCAACAAGACAGTAAACAACAAGTGTTGGAGAGTATGTGGAGAAAGGAAAACCCTCTTACACTGTTGGTGGGAATGCAAGTTGGTGCGGCCACTTTGGAAAACAGTGTGGAGATTCCTTAAGAAATTAAAAATAGAGCTACTCTATGACACTGCAATTGCACTAATGGTTATTTACCCCAACGATACAGATGTAGTGAAAAGAAGGGCCATCTGTACCCCAATGTTCATAGCAGCAATGGCCACAGTCACCAAACTGTGGGAAGAGCCAAGATGCCCTTCAACAGACGAACGGATAAAGAAGATGTGGTCCATATACACTATGGAGTATTATGCCTCCATCCAAAAGAATGAATACCCAACTTTTGTAGCAACATGGATGGGACTGGAGGAGATGATGCTGAGTGAAATAAGTCAAGCAGAGAAAGTCAATTATATGGTTTCACTTAGTTGTGGAGCATAAGGAAAAACATGGAGGACATTGGGAGATGGAAAGAAGTGAGTTGGGGGAAATGAGAGCAGGAAACAAACCATGAGAGACTGTGGACTCTGAGAAACAAACTGAGAGTTTTGGAGGGGAGGGAGTAGGGGGATGGGTGAGCCTGGTGGTGGGTATTAAGGAGGGCATGTATTGCATGGCACACTGAGAGTGGTGTATAAACAATGAATGTTGGAACACTGAAAAAATAAAAAAAAAGTCGATGTGTATTTCTATGAGCAGATGGGAAGCATCTCTTGAAGTTCATACAGCACACTATTACTGTTTAGTTACTAAGCTATAAGAGACTTCTGGAAACTTCCATTCCTCCCTATAGCCTGTGGAGAAGAGCAGCCATTGGGAGCTCTGTGCACTGTCCCTTTGAACCTGGTGGTCATGTCTCTGGACTCAGCCCCCATAGACCCTCCAAGGACTCCCTCAGTGAGCTGGGCGACCCCAGAGAACATGCTCCACAAGTGTGGCAGCCAGAGAAACTGTCTGAGTTCAACCACTGATACAACAAAATCCAAGACTCCCCACACTCAGGCCTCCTTAACTCACCAAGGACTCATTTCAGGAAAGGTAACCCTTTATGAGAAGCAGTAGCTACTATTAATAGAGCACTTCAATAACATATGGCAAGCCTTTTACACACAGTAGTTCATTTCATCCTCTTAATCATTGTACAGACGGGGAAACTGGGCCTCTGAGAGGCTGAGGGGGTCCCACTGTCCTCGTAACTAGGGAGTGGCAAGAATCTGGATTCAATCTACATCTTGCTCATTCCAAAGTACAGGCTTTCAATCCACCTCCGCTACTGTTCAGTTTGAATGGAACAAACAATCATTCCTTGCTCAGTAAAACTGGGGATGGGGGAGGCAGGGAGAGACAAAGGGGTTATAAACCTAAACCATGGCTCAGTGGCCTGGACCACCGCTCCAGTCCAGGCGTGTGAGCTCCAAGAGAGGCCAAGCCAAGGCCGCCATCAGGGAGCTCAGAGCTCCATCAGACGGGAGAAAAGGCCCAGGTAGGGGTGGCTTCAAAGGAAACATAGGGAAAGGGGCGGGGCTCAGGCAGACTCCACCTCCAGGCTTTGATAACAGTTGTAGGAGGGGGCTGTGAGCCAGGGTTAACACGCTGAGCATGGACTGGGCAACACTCTTCCTCTGCATGACTATCCCAGCTTCAGGACCTGAGAAAGGATCTGAAATCCAGCAAAATCCACCAAACGGCTTCTCGGAGAAAGGCTTCTGCTGCAGAGCAAAAATAATTCACATGGAATTATCCAAAAGAACCCAATTAAAGAAGACAACACACTGTGCAAAGGGGCATGGGCTGGTCTTCCGCTGTCCACCTCTGCCTGGACACCAACCGAGTGGGATGGGGAGGGACAAAGCGGAGCACACCCACCAGTAGAAGCCAAGCTCTCTGATCAAACCAAACAAAGGATCTCTGCAGGGTGACCCCTTTCCTCCCCAGGTTCCTACAAGTGAATGACATTTAACCTCCTGCTGCCTTCAACTTTAATCACGCCCTGGGAACCGTCCTAATGTGGTCGGGTTCAGAAAGCCTCCGACACATTAAAAGGTGCCTAATCCTTTTAGTGTAGGGGATAATCTCAGAGAAAAGTTTCACCAGCTTACATTAAGCGCCATTTCCTCTGAAGTTATTATCCCAGCTGGAATTTGAATGTTCAGGCATTTCTGATGCCCTGGGAAAGCACCCCAAACCCTCCAGAACCACCCTTCTCCCCCTAACCCACTCTCTGCTTGGATCTTACGGTCACTCCTTTTGGCTCCTGAGCATCTTAACAGTTTCTTAGGAGTTCCTGAATCCCCCTGCTGGGCAGGTCCCACTTGAAAGTACGTTCCTGTCTCTGCGCCCAGACCTCACCTGGGAAAGTGACCGTAGTCGCAAACAGAGTTTGCCCTCAGTGGCTGACAAGCAGCAGGGACAGATGAAATACGTGGAAACAAAGATTCCCTTCCTGCGCTCAGAACCTGGACAGAAAGACTCTAGCACAGCTTGAGAAACCACAGCATAGAAGGGTCGAAACTACAGCATATAAGGGGCAAGGTGAATTTTCCACGAATGGACTATTTCCAAGCCACGGACAGCGAAGGAATCTGAATATCGTGTAGGATTTCTTAACCTCACCCAGATCGTGATTTTTTTTTTCCCTGCTCCATTTCTCCAGAGGCATCCACAGAAGATGCCAAACCCAGGCTACAGAAAGAACGGGACCGATGAGCCCACCAACTGCACTGCATCCAAGGGGGTGAACACTCGGGCTGTTCAGATAACTCACCTCTGAACAACCAACCAAGCAAATCTCGAAAGACGAGCTGCCAGCGCTGGGGTTTGCTGCAGGTGTTCAAACGCCCGTGCAGGGGCACTGAGGTGGCTCAGTCTGTGAAGCATCAGACTCTTGATTTCAGGTCATGATCTCGGGGTCGTGAGACCGAGCCCCAGGTAGGGCTCCATGCTGGGCAGGCAGCCTCCTTAAGATGTTCGCTCCCCCTCTCCCCACCTGGTCACCACCACCCTTGGCACCCTCCGACCCAAAAAACCCCACCAGTGTACCTCCTGCATTGCTAGGAAACGAAACCATACAATTCTAAGTGAAAACCTTCCACTACCTTTTTGGGACAGGTATTGCCAAGAGCGCATGCTAACTGCGCTTTTGTCCTTTAGGCTGAGCTTAGAGTTCTTTCTGTAAATGAGGACTTTCTGGCAGTCATTCCTAGACCTAACTCGAGATTTCTCTGTCCTGTTCATTTTTTTCTGAGAATCAAATAATCTGTCCGCGCTGGCTCAGCATATCTTAGAGCAAGGAGCTTTCCTGAGATGGAGTGATTGACAGGAACCAAATCGATCTGCTGCAGCCGTATGAGCAGCATTTTTTTCTAGGCAAGACCCTCAGGGGGAAAAGGGAGGGGTAGGAAGTGTGAAATTTACACAGCACAGCGAGGGACATCACCGAGGGACATCACCGTGTGCCTTCAGACTTGAGGCCAAGGCACAGGACTCCTTCCTGCCACTCATGTAAATTTCAGCTCTGGGAAAACAAGGGGGAAAGCCAGGGCTTTCCTTTTAGAATATGCCTTGGAACCCAAAAATCAAGGAAAATTCAGGCCTCTTCAATCACTTATGGGTGAACAAGGGACAAGGACCCCAGCTGAATCTGGCCACAGTTGCTGCCAATAACCAGCAGTGGGTCTGCTGTGTAGGCGGGTTGGGGCCGGGGGGTGGGGGGTGGCACGGGGCCGGGGTCTAGCCTGAGCCTGAAGGACAATTAGGCTCCTTCTGCATGCCTTCAATGATCAGCAAAGGCAATACACCAACTGACTTCCCTTTTGACTTTAAAATGCAAAGTCTATAGCCCAGAATGAAATGCTATAGTCTATAGGTCTATTGAAATAATATTTTGTGACAATAGGGCAAAGAAAGGAAAAAGAGGAGGCTGCCATTCCCATCCCGCTCTGACTTGGAACCCAGTGAGGAAGCCCTTTCTCCCCTGCTGAAGGAATCTCCGTTCCAGGATGGTGTCATGGGGCCCCACTGCAAAGGTGTTTTTACAAAAAAAGTGTGAACAGGAGGCGGGGTCACTTTGCTCTCACCATTTCACTTCTCAGCCTCTGTCCCCCCACATCCCACAAAAACCGTCACGTAGGTTTGTGGCCTAGGCCTGGACAAACATTCCCACTAGCCTCTTACCCTCCCCTCCACCGTGCTCAAAGAACGACATTGCTCTTACCCCCACGCCCCACAGAGCTGGCAACCATCCCTCCTGTCCCCAGGGAGCCCAGAAAAAACCAGACTAGGCCTCTCATAGTCCCCCTCAACATAGCCGAGGGTCCCTCCTTCCAGGAAAGAGGGAGACCCCAAAACTCTTCACACTCAATTTAGGGGAAATGCAATCTGGTCTTTAAGTCCCCCTGCTTATTAGCAAAACCAATGTATCCGAGGCCTCATCCTTTTATCTAAACAGCAAATGATTACTGTTTAGATAAACTGTCACATAGCTCTAGAAGCTTCTACACAGAAGGTAAGTACCATGTTAAACGCAGTACTACACTTTTCTCTCATTCTGCCCATTTCCCCCTCACAGCAATCCTATTAGTACATTAGTTCTACTTCGTAGATAAGGAATCTAAAGCTCAGAGAAGTTAAGGAGATTGCCCAAGGTCATCCCATAAGCCCCCAAAGTCATTCTCAACATCAATGCTGCTTTACATTTCCAACGGAGTAAGAGTTCCCACGCGGACAGTGAAGGATGGAAAAAATTCGAACTCCCCATAGCACTGCTTTCCACAGGGCTAATCTTTGTATAATTCAAAATTCAAAAGTGTAAATCTTAGTTACTATCCGACTTACTATTGATCTCTCTGTTGAGAAAGTAGGGAATCCTATCAGAAGACTGCCACGCTATTTACAAAAACTTACCAGCTTATAATAGACAAATCATAAGCAAAAAATCAGCTCCATCAGGAACATTAATATGTAAAATTGCGGATTCCAGAGGTTACCTACGCAGCCAGAAGCACAGCTTCATCACCACTAAATGGTACAAAGAGAAAGCATACAAAATTCAATGGTTTAAAATGAAGCTAGGAGGGGCGCCTCGGTGGCTCAGTGGGTTAAAGCCTTTGCCCAAATTCGGCTCAGTTCATGATCCCAGGGTCCTGGGATCAAGCCCCGCATCGGGCTCTCTGCTCAGCAGGGAGCGCGCTTCCCCCTCTCTCTCTGCCTGCCTCACTGCCTACTTGTGATCTCTGTCAAATAAATAAATAAAATCTTAAAAATAAATAAAATAAAATAAAATGAAGCTAGCAAAAAAGTGGTAGAATTATAATTATAGAAGAGTAAAAGATGCTCCCTTCTGTTTGATGGCTCAGTACTGACCCAATGCACAGTGAAGGAAAAGACTACACCAACGCAGCATGAATAGGATTTTTGCTTTTTCTTCTGAGCACAAATTGGGACAGTTGAAGACAATTGGGACAAGGGCCAAGAGACCCAGGGGAGACCCTAACAGCCGCCACCTGGATATGTGACCTTGGGCAGTCCCTCAGCCTCTTGGAATCTGGACACTGTCATCCAAACAAAAAAGGAACTGTGACCATGAGGGGCGAGTCTCTCCTGGTTCTAAAATTCACTTTCACACTTTTAGATAATATGTTAGTTTGTGTCTAATATAGCCTGGCTCTATCCAACACAGAAATCTAAGGACAGAGTCTATGTCTGTAGGTCCATGGGAAAGCCAGTCCCCAAGCACAACTCTGCGGGACTGGTCACCCATCCAGAGTGATGGGGGGCAGGGGAGCAGGATGAATCCAGATAACAGGGCGCCTGGGTGACTCAGTGGGTTGGGCCGCTGCCTTCGGCTCGGGTCATGGTCTCGGGGTCCTGGGATCGAGTCCCGTGTCGGGCTCTCTGCTCGGCAGGGGGCCTGCTTCCCTTCCTCTCTCTCTGCCTGCCTCTCTGCCTACTTGTGATCTCTGTCTGTCAAATAAATAAATAAATAAAATCTTAAAAAAAAAAAAAAAAGAATCCAGATAACAGCTGAGCCATTGAGCAGAAACGCACTGAATGCCATAACAAGACAAGCTTCAAGGACTTGTTATATCCAATTGGTTTTTTTTTTTTTTTTTCCCCCAATTGGTTTTTTAACATCTCTTGGCAACTTTTCAGGAAAGGACCAGATACTAAATCTTTTAGGCTTTATGGACCATTCGGTCTCTCTCCCACAACTACTCAATTCTGCCTTTGTAGCAAGAGAGCAACCATCATCAAAGAAATGGGCACATTTATGTTCCAGTAAAACTTTATTTAAAAAAAAACAAAAACAAAACAGAACACAGTGGCCAGATTCAGCAGATGAATGGTGTACCAAGCCCTGGACAGAACAGGATTCTTCAGAGTCGAAACAACCCCCAAAAGGCTCGTGGGCCACAGAGAGACCACCAGCCACAGCCACTGGCTGGAGCCCGTCTTCCCAAGAAGCTGCTGTGCGTGGCTCCCAAGGACTCAGCCAGCAGACACTCAAGCCCCATCTGAACACATCAAACACACACACGTCAGCACTCAGAAAGCAAAGAGCCCACATTCACTTTTTTATGAAGTCTGATAGCAGGTCTGTGGTGTTTTCACCAACCTGTAAGCAATCTGGTCTGGTGATTTAATCCAAATGTTGACTCTACTTTTGAGTGGGGTACGCAGGAGGACAGAACATGAGAGGGTGGTAAGGGGGAAAAGGCAGGGACAATGAGGTATCCTAAATATAATTATACCATTTCTGCTTTGGAGTTAAAACAAAACAAAACAAAAAACAGAGGACCATTCCCACAGAAGTGAACTTACACACTATAATTTTACAATTAGATTTCCAAAGAGCAGGTCCATTTCAAGGGATTCCGAAAGAACGGTGTTCATTCTCAGTAGGACCGGGTAGGATTTCAGAGGGCACGACAGTTCACTGGAATTCTCTCATACTTAAATGAAAAAGGCAAGCCAATTATATTCTGTACTATTTTTAAGCAGTCGAGAAGAATTTTTTTAAAGCCCTACAAAGCATTGGTGGTTGTGGCTCATTTTACTGTAGAATGTTTGAAGGAGTATTTTAAGTTATATTAAATCTTAAGAGAGCAACTACTTTAACACGGAATTTTCTCGGGTATTTGGTAATTGCTAGTTTGCAATACAGGGAAGAAGGTTAATTTACTTTCCAGTGAGCCATGGCTTTAAATTGGTTTTTACAAAGGGAGAATTTAGGAACTCCGCTCAGAGGACATGAATTTCGGGCCATTAGTTTTTGTTCTTGACGGTCAGGAATGGCATCTGGGCCTAATTATTCGCATGTGTATCCAGTGGGCGATTGTCTGGTTAATATATTTTAAGAGGCTGGCATTTTTAGTGGCAGAGTTGTAAACAGAAGGCTTATTATTTTGTCTGAAGAACAAAG
This sequence comes from Neogale vison, assembly GCF_020171115.1. Classification (NCBI taxonomy): domain Eukaryota; kingdom Metazoa; phylum Chordata; class Mammalia; order Carnivora; family Mustelidae; genus Neogale; species Neogale vison. The sequence continues at coordinate 139,658,066 of NC_058093.1, read as the reverse complement.
TTTCTTACACACTGAATGCTAATGTCACAGGCTTCCTCTACCACAGAAACTACTGTGGGTTCAGCATTACTCTGTACCACGGCTAAGTCTTGCCTGGAGCGTGGAGAAAGCCCAAAGGGCCTCTCTCTCCGCACGCTTCTGCACCCAGAGGCCACTGTAATTTGCCATTAGCCAAGCTCAGAGTCCCTGAAAGGGAGGGAAACTACCAGAGCTGGGAAGAGGAATTACTTACTGCGGTTTCCTGGCTTCAGAGTGCGCCCTGAGCGCAGGGCCCAGCCAGCGCCCCCAAATGTCTCCAACCTTCATCTTTCACAGCCTGAAACTTGACCCTGAACCTTTCAATTCCTCGGTCTCATCATCTCCAGCAGTCCTGTGTAGCCACGAAAGGACTTTCGAAAGCCACCCGTCTCTAACCTACAGTGCACCACAAAGTGCTTTGGATGCAGCCAAGCTATTCAGCAAAGCATCCAGGGAACGAGACCTAAGACAGGTCTGCAGGTGAGTGGAAGGTGAGAAGTGAGAAGTTCAAGGATGGGGGACACAGCTCTGCAGTGAGGCGTGAACGGGCAGAGGACACCAAGAACTAAGCAGCTCTCAAGGGAGAAGGACAGAGGACAGAAACATCAAAACAAAGCTCATTCCGCCGTTTGCATCCTGCCTCACGGGGGCAGGGCACGGCATCGCCCTCTGCCTCCCAGACTATGGCCACCGAACTCGGAGTCCTCCTCGGCAGAAGAGTTCGCCTTCGTGACTCTTCCGGGATCTCAGTTTCCAGACAGTTAATAACCCCAACCTGCAGGCTTAACATAATCTGCTGTAAAATTACAATTTTCTTTTTTTATAAAGTCTGATGAAGCCTTAGCTGCATTAAAGGCCGTACGCAGCTTGGTTGTCAAAAGGCCGCATTAGAGCTCTGGAACACAATATGCCAGAGAAGCGAAGCATGGGGACCGTGAAGGCAGATGGCCCAGTTCTGAAACGACTTTGACACCCCCCAGCGGTGTGACCCTGGGCAGGGTACCCGAGTTCCGGGTCACCGTTTACTCATCTACAAATGCGGGTAACAGTGCTACTTCTCTCGGATGGCCGTGGGGGAGGACTCAGCCGGGTGGGACACACAGGGAGCCTACCACGGCACCTGGCGCATAACGAGGACCCCGCACAGGTTAGCGGATTCTACCTCCCCTTTGCTGTAAGTAATCAGGTTCCGTGGAAAGGTGCAAAGTGATACTCAGCGCTGTGTCATCAGAAAGGGTCAGCCAACGGATCTTTCCATCAGCACCAAATCGGTGCTGGTAATGCCACAAGTAATCATCTTTTAAAAACGGAAAAGGAAAACCAGCCGAGCCCGTGCGTGCCACGGGGTCCCCTGCGCGGCCTCCACCTGCGCTACGGAGCTGGTGGGGGGTCGCGAAGCAGCCGCGAGTACTCTGATCTCCTCGGAGAAAAGTTCCATGTAAACAAGGAGGATTAGGTTACTAAAGAAGTTTTATAAGGAAATGGGGCCTCCCACACTGAAGTTGGAGCGCATTCCATAAATGCTCTTAACCTGTTAAGGTTTAAAAAATAGTGTTAAGTTCTTTTAAACAGGAGCCAATTTTGAACATGAGAAGCCAGTACAGGCACGGTTAAATCTAACAACACAGATTTCTTACACAGCTTTCGAATAACCAACTAATTCTTGAAAGTACTCCCTCCATGCTTCCTGCTCAGCACCACCACCAAAAAAAAAAAAAATTGAAAAATGGGGGAGGTAATAGGCATCTGGGTGGCTCAGTCACTTAAGCGTCTGCCTTCTGCTCAGGTCATGCTCCCAGGGTGCTGGGATCGAGCCCTGGGTCCGGGATCTATGCTCAGTGGAAGCCAGCATCGCCCTCTCCCTTTGCCCCTGCTCAAGTGCACTCGTGTTCGCTCTCTCTCTCTCTCTCTCGAATAAAATCTTAAAAAAAAAAAGAAAAAGAAAAACGGGAAAGTGGGCAGGCAGAAACTTCCTCCCAGCATTTCGTAGAGTTTCAAGAAGTGATTTGGTTGCCCTTTTAGCAAACAACTATTCGTCACATGTCGAAATGAACAGAAACAGCCACGAAACAAAATCCATCGCATCTAGTGTGGAGCCAGAAGGCAGAACCACACTACGAGTGTGCCCGGCCACAATGTCAGGATTTCTGGAGAGCCGGGGTCCCAGGAAACACGGCTGGGCCTGGCCTCAGTACCCACAGACCTATGGCTGCGTCATAGGGACACGGAGGCCACAGAAGCTCTTTTCTCAGTGGACTGCGGCAGAAATTTCCCCACCATCAGCAGGGAGCTACGATCAAACACACGGATGAAAGCTGCGAGACAGTTTGCTCATCTGTAAAATGAGAGGGGTAGAGAGACAAAACGGAGCACAGAGATCCTTCTAGTGCTAAGCTTCTGTGACCAGAGTCCCTATATCCCCAGCACCACCCTGTGGAACACAGTCCTCTTTCCCCCACGTTAGCTGTATCCTGAGCCAGTGAGGGACAATGCCAGAGCTTCTTATTCTCCTGGCCCGCGATCCAGGAACCAGGACCTCTCTGTACGGTGGTATAGCCTTGCCCTACATGCAGGCTCCTAGCCAGGGAGAGCTGATTGGGGCCCAAATCCAGCCCGCACACACCCACCCCCCACACCACCCCATGTATCAGCCTAGAGGAAGAGGTGCCTTTTCCTGGTTCAAACAAAAGCCTGCTAACATCCTAGCTGCCCTGCATCCCTGCTTGGAAACAAGAACCTCTTCACGAAGTATCAACCTACCCAAGCAAGGAAATGATCAGTCTAATGCATGAACAAAAAATATGCCCTTTAGTGGGAGACCGACTGCTCACATAGAGCTGGAATCTTCACATGTTCATCTCTTTTTACTAAGGAAAATAGAAGCTTACCATATTCTCAGGGACTGCATTCCAATTCCAAAACACTGACATTACTCTCTTCAGAATATCTCCCTTGCAACATCCTGGATCTGTTTGGTGCAGAGGGTAAAGGCTTTCTGAGCCGAAGATTAAACATTCGGCATATATTAACGATTTAGACCACACTCCATACATACCGGAGACGTCCTCAGCTTCGACACTGACATGTGTTCTCTACATGGTTTTCCTTCACAGGGAAATTTATACAGTAATGTCTGCTTAAGTCAAAGACTCTGTTCCCATTTTCTGCCTCTACGAATAAATGAGAACCTAACCCAATCTGTTTTTCAAAAATGATATGAAGTCATCCAAAAATTCCTCTTGAAAAGCTTAGAAAATTAGACTCCTGAAGATAATCGGCTGGAACTAGTCTCTCAGAATAACTTCATAATCCCATGGCCAAAAAGCTAACCACAGATTTACAAATGCTCTTTTTTTGCCTGAGACATCTCAATACCTGGCAGACTAAGGGGAAAGGTATAAAAAAATACATCTTTGTAAGCTAATTCCTCCCATGGAGACTTGATGATCGTGGAATGGGATTTTTTTTTTAAGTGTGTATTTTTCCCCCTTAACCAAAGCTATTTTCCCTGGAGATGTTCCAACAATATACTGCTAACATACTCCCATTGTGGAATTCATCTGGAAAATTTTGCAACTTAAAAAAAACAACCCGGCAATCTAACAGGCGTCTCTATGGACCTGCAGATTGGAGACCCAAAACACACAGTAAATATTTTTGGTCTAGCTCAAAAAGAGTTTGGTTATGTGTGTGACTGAGCTTATTTGTTTATGATAATTTACTGAAGAAGTTAGGACACTTTGTTCACATCCATTTGTTTCGGGGGTTAAGGGTCTAGAGGGTCAAATGTACACAGCGCCCGAATAGTAGTGGTTCAGTAAATATTTGCTAAATGAATGAGAGCATCAGGTCTCTCACAAGCTCTTTGCTTTGATGCCAGACACTGAAATTCTCAGGGCTTTAATTTCCCCAGGAAGTAGGGCTTACTCAGTTTTCATCATTTACCATAGCGAAATTCTGCAAGGTTGCCGCAAACACTAAATTTGCAAATACGCTGTTCCTGGGGGAAGCACACCACTGCATTCCTGCAAGACTCTGGTTACAACATTTTTGTCAGCTGATTGCTACATAACCTTGTTTTTTGTTTCTGTCTAAAGACATCTTATTTGATAAATATTGCTGACTCGTTAACAACGAAGTCACAACCAACAGCACTAACTCACGCCTGAATAGCGTTTCTCTAAAAGTGTAGGGTTTCTCTGGAAGCAGACCATACCTCCTCGGCCTTGGGACACTAGACAGCACTATACTTGGGGTCCATTTTAAACAATGAAATCACAGCGAAAAGTGCGTGCACACACACACACACACACACACACACATACACAAACCATGGAAAACTTGGCACAAGTAGACCACAAAAAAAGCTACCATGTTTACAGTAGGCGAGCAGGAAGAAGGCCAACTGTCACCTTGATCCCCCTCAGCTGGGAATTTGTGCATCTGGACAAATTTCTCACGATTTTGCTTGTGTCTGCGAGTGACCACAAAAAGCCCCACGAGTACAGATTTGGGGGTTACCAATAAATGTCAGCAAGGAGGCAAGTTTGTAAATATATAATAACAAATAGTGAGAATTGATTCTATCTGGTCCCTAAATGTTGATGGCCTCCTTAACACCAGCCACTGTGGTGGGAAGGGGACCAGAACGGATAGCTTCTCTCCTCACTGTGCTAATAGTCTGGTGGGGAAAACAGACTAACAGTCACCTAAATGCAGAATTACAAAGTGGGATAACTATGTGAGGTAGAAGATATGGGGGTCTCTCCAGATATTCCCGTAATTCCGCAGTAGGTTCGGAAGGAGCATGGCATCTAAGCCCAGTCAGTACCAAAGCACAGGTTGAAGGCTAGAAGGCAAGATAAATGAAAGAGCCCCAAGGCAAGCTTGGGCATAATTAAATCCAGTCAGGAATACTGAAAGTTTGCAACAGAAGGAAACCTACAGACTAGTCCCCAGTTCAATGTTCTTAATTTTTAAAAATGATTTTAATTCCACAAAGATGGACTATTTCCCAAGTGCCAGGCACCAGGCATGATGCTAGGGATACAGAGGAAGAGAAATGTTGTTCTTAGGGTTGTGGGGAGGGGGAAAAACTGAGGGACATAGAGCATACACGTGCTTTAAGAACAGCATGAAAAAGCAACATGAAGCCACAGAGAAAACTAGTTGTGTTCTCTGGTTATAGAAGGGTGCACAGAGCGGGTAATATCTGAGCTGGGTTTTAAAGGATAGTAGGAATTTGCTTGAGTGGAATCCCAATAGAAGAGGCAATATCGAGTCAACAGGTGTCCTGATCTGACCAGAACAATCCCCCTGTTTCCCTAGGATATTGGCATAATCATTAATAGCATTTTCGTTCTCAGAAGTGTCAGGACACTTGTGACAGTGGAGGACACCATCACCCCATTGATGCAGCAGAGTTCAGTGAGGCAGGGACTTGGGAACGGGAAGTGGAAGAGGGTGTAGCTAGGGATTGGCCCCGGCGGGTCAGCCAAGCCAAGATGCGGTTTCCATGCAAAGCCAAGCAGAGCTGGACTGAAAGATTGGTTGTCTTAGGAAAGTGACGCGGCAACAGGAAATCAAGTCCAGTAGGAAGAAGGTTCAGAGCCAAGGCCAGAGTATGATATTTAAGGCAAGAGATAGTGAGCTCAGAAGCACTGGTGATGGACAGAAAGATCTCATCTGTGAGACTCTGGTGAGAAGGAGGGACAGGCCTTGGTATCAACAGAGACAACCTGGAGATTTCTGAAAGGCAGAGAATAGTGGATAACGATGACGGCAGTTTGGGAGACTGGGAAGTTGGTGCTGAAACCAATGACCCAGATCTAGAATGCAAGGCGGAGGGGAAAGAGTGGCCAGAGAAAGGAGATCACTTCAGACGCTGTCTGCCGAGCCTGCAGGACCCCAGAGGAGTGCCACGGGCGTCTAGAACTCTGAAGAACCGTCCGTGTGTTGTTGGCAGTTGAGGGTAAACAGGAACAGATGAGATCACTCCGGGTGGTGATGGGGCCAAAGACGGAGAAGGGACCCAGGGTAAGAACCCTGAGGGTGAACCCACCTGCCCTAAGACACGCCCAAGAAACACACAACTCAACAAAAAGCAGCGGCCTTCTACTCAAACTCCTCCAGCATAAATCCCTCCATCCACCTCCACTCCCAGGCTTCCAATGAGGTCGCCACAATTAAGTGCCTCCTCCAATTAAAGAGCCCCCCGCCGGCCCTCTGAGAAACAGCATCGGAGGTGAGCTGCCGCAGAAACAAGCGAAACGGCTGGTGAGAAACAAGGGGAAGAGAGTCGGAATTCTTCGATAATCCTCCCACCGGCTTCCTCTCTTGGGGATTACATTTACTTATAGAAGTCCCGTAGCTAAAGTTAGCCTGGACTTCAAATATATTCCACTGTCATTTTCTCATGACTTGATGGGAGAAACCCCACAGAGCTAGCGTGGTTGTGCGCATCAGCTGGCATTCTTCCCTCATGGACCAGGGTGCTCCCTCCAAGACAGAAGCTCACTCCTAAGGACACAGGCGGTAACTGTCTTCAGGAGACGGGGACCTGTCCTGTCTCAGGATTTCAAACCTGATTTTATGGGTTATGGGACAGAAGATGTGTTGACTGCTCGGTTCGTTAGCATTAAAGGCTCCCAATGGTTAAGAGCAACCAAAACATCAGACTAGATGGCTGGTCATCCCAGAAGGAATCCACAGGAATTTCTTTTCTTTTTTTTTTTTAAATCCCATTATTCTAAGTAAGCGTTGGATAATCATTATTAAGCTTACCAGATGAAGCAACCTAATGTGAAACATCTTCAAAAAGTAGGACTAGTTTGAGGCATCTGAGTGGCTCAGTCCGTTAAGCATCTGCTTTTGGCTCAGGTCATGATCTTAGGGTCCTGGGATTGAGCTGCTCTGGGGCTTCCACTCAGCGGGGAGTCTGCTGCCCTCCCCCTCACTCATGCACGCGCTAATAAATAAAACCTTAAAAAAAAAAAGAAAAGGTAGGAGTATATCCCATCATTTTAACCAACAATTTATCTGGCTATGCTTACAGGTCCAAGGGCAAACAACTGAATCCCATGGAAATATCGGAGTAGGTCACTTCACTATGGGCAGCCAACAAGTTTCCTCTGAAGGCGAAGTAAAAGCAAACCACTGGGGGTCAGGAACATTCCACCCTAAAGCTCTGTTGTGTGCATGCGCTGGGCCAGCTGTTGCCTATTTAGTGTCCCCACTGAAAAGCACGCTGCCCCCCAGGAGACAGAACAAACGGGTCTAGGGGACATCTGCTCCACGGCCAGCGCTGCCAGCCGAGAAGCATGGCTCTGCCGGAGCACCACCGCCGTGGGGGCTGGACTCAGCCCGTCAAGCTCACCAATGCGTGAACGACACAACGTGCTAAACACAGTGGTGAGCCCCTCTGGATGATGCCGAAGGACCGGGGATGAGGCAAACCACGCTCAGAGGGTCCACCTCGCCAGAGAGCGAGACCTCGCTCTCTTCCTGGCCTGCTGGGAGAGCCCCCCTCTATGGGAGGGCTGCGAGCAAGGGACATTCCGCTGGAGGGCACAGTCACGTGACGGGAGCCAGCGACAGTGGCCCCTTCGGAGGACCCAGGGCCCTCGGAAGCAGGGGACAGGGCTCGCTCTTAGCAAAGAAGTCACAGCAAAGCTACAGGGCAGCTTTTGCTCCTTTGTAAGGCACGCTCACTGCAGGGAGATCAGGAAAGTTCTGTCGTGCAACTATTTCTGAGGACAGGCACGGGTTGGGGCACACCACGCTGGGATGCGAGGTGCCAAGGAGCTGGCATCCCCCTTTCTAGCTGCGCTTCTTTTCTCTATTTTCCTACAAGGTATCGCCCATCTCCACGCACCATGTTTACAAACAGTGAAGACATCGGGCCTCGTTGGTAGTCTGAGCACCCAGGCCCTTTCTCCAGGCTGCAGCCATCCGGCCCCGGGTTCTCCTGCTCCCCTTAGCCACCTCGCGCTCCCCGAGGAGTTTCTGGCCAACAGCTGGCTGCTCCCTCCAAGCTGCGACCCCCAAATCCACACGAGCACTGGGGGGACCACAGCACTCGAAGAAGCAGCCACGAGGGGTGTCCTGTGGCTCAAAGGACGGTCAGGGAGAGGAGGCTTGGGACCATCGCCCCTCAGGGCCGGAGGGAGGTGGTGGCAGCTGAGACAGGTCCCTGCAGCTCTAAGCAAGCTGCCTTCCAAGCCGGCTCTCCTGCAGACGCTCACGCACCCAGAGGCTCAGACGCGAGAAGTCCACGGTGACCTGGGGACCTGTCTCCGCACCCCCATACCATGCATGGCCAGAAATGACCAGTCTGGGGGCATCACTTTGGGTTACTCCCGTCTCTCCACAAACTTCTGGGCAGACATGGGTGTCAGGGTGGCATAAGGGGAGCCCCTGAGCCCAAGTTCGGGCTGACCTGGACGGAAGCCCAGCTGCAGGCACCCCCGACCTTCTGCTGGGGGATCTCAGGCCAGATCACGAACCATATCCAGCTTCTGTGTGCTTGGGTGGGGGGAAAATGGGAGAATCGGCTGCCTCATGAGGTCATCGTGTCAAGTGCAGCCAGGATGGGGCACAGAATGGGAGCCCGACGAAGGTGGTCGTAATTGTCACTACGGGTGCAGTACTACCTTGAGTATCTCTTTGGCAGCAAGAAAGTCAAACAACAAGGACTTGAAGACAGAGATTTCGCTCGCCCCGTACAACGTGCATAAACAGCACAGGCTGACAAAGTGCCGGGCTAACGCTTCTTGCTTTCCGATCTCCAACATGTGCTTCTATTTCAGCTCCCGCACCGTGTCCGTGCTCCAGGCAGCAGCCAAGAGGGACAGAGAGAAGCGGGCATCACTGTTGTGTGTGTGTGTTTTTTTCTTTCAGTTTTTAAGGCAAGACCCCCAGGTATTAGGGTTTTGATGGTTACAGCATTGCTGGTTTTGTTTTTGTTTTAAACCTCACAACTACAGAAATGGACCCTTTCATAGGAATGCTTTCTGTCCTCGTCCGGACTGCTGTGCCCGGGTACCACAGACTGGGTGGTTTCAACCACACACGCTTATTTCTCACAGCTCTGGAGACAGAGCAGTCCAAGATCAGGGTGGCCGCAGACTCGGTGTCTGAGGACAGCCTGCTTCCTGGTTCATGGTGTCCTCGCATGGCAGAAAGAACTCTCTAGCCCCTTGCACGAAGGCATGAATCCCATTCCTGGAGGCTCAGTTCTCCTGACCTAATCACCTCCCCCAAGACCTCCACCCCCTATTAGCATCACAACAGGGAGGCCGTGCCCACAAACATTCAGCCCACCACAATTTTCGATCATTGGAAGTGTTAACAGATTCTTTCTCCCTCTAAAGGGGGATAAGGTGCCAGCAAGGGAAACAGAAACATGTCTGAGATGAGGAGATGTGAGCTCAGGATGGGAAGAACGAGACTGAGAGACGATGTATAAGGACGGAAAGGTCCTCTGTCGCCTGCATGATTAAGATTGGTCCCGTTGTCACGCACGTGTGTTCACAGGCATGGGATGGCTTGTGTCCCACACCGCTCCTGTATGGTCATGACCTTAGACAACTCCAGCCACGGGCCCGCCCCCATAACGCTACTGCTTCAGACTCCACCCGTTTTTTTCCTGAGCAAAACATCCTATTCACCAGCACGCACCCTACCCGCCCCCATCAGTCCTCCCAAATCTTCGATCCTGTCCCTCCACTGTACAAAAGCATTTCAGAAGCCCTTCAGAATAAAATCTAAACCCAAGATGTTCAAAGCCATGTCACAATTTGGCCTTGAGCAGAGGTCTACATAAAGCAGTGGTATAGGTTTTCATGATTGTAATGGGGGAATTTCCCACCTAAATATTTACTGAGTTGCGGGAAGAGAGGGCAGGCGTAGCCACTGACAGGTCCGGAACAGAGGAGAAACAGTTCAAGTGGCGAGCTGTGGGTGACAGGCGGGAGGGAGGGGTCAGCGCGCAGGTGGCATCAGCAGCATTCCCAAAGACCAGCCGCTGGGGGAGAACAGAGCGGAGCCCAGGGAAGTCAGGAGGGAGGACGCTCTGCAGAAGACTGGCCGGTGCAGGATGAGGGGACGGAAGCCTGAGCAGCAGTGGTGAAGGAAGAGGCACATGTCAAGGTTGTTATTTGGTGGAGGAGACAAAGCATGGAGAGGAGGTAAGAAAGGGATCAATACTGTAAGAGAGCAGGTCTACTGAGCCAGGAAAATGTTGGCCCCATCAGCAGGATGCTCGTTTGGAAATAACATAATAAACTCAAGAGGAGTGAAATTTGCGGAACATTCGAAAAGATGAGAGAAGAAAGCAACCAGGCCTTTATCCGTGAATGCGGGGGACGGCCTTTATTCATATCGATCAGTAAGGGCACTAACACAGCCATAAACTAGAACTTGGGGCCAAGAGCTCTAAACTGCTATTGTGCACAGAAATAGAAAGGGAATATAAAATATGGCAAAGAAATGGTTGGAGCAGCTGTTTGGAAAGTCCGAGTACCCACATGAGACTCAAAGTCAAGAGAAACAAAGACGTCAAGTGAAGGAGGATTCGGGTCCGCAGGGTGGTGGTTAGAGACCTACAGCAAAGCTTCTCGGCAGTCACAGCCTCCAACAGTCCTCCCACCCCTCTGCAGAGGCCACCTCCCTGCAGCCCAGGCTGAGCCCATCCCTTGGTTTGATGAAGAGGATATAGAGACTTCCAGTGGAGGTGGCACAGTATAGTGGGAGTAGCCCAGAAAACCCCTTGAAGCCGGGCAGAACCAACCCCACAACTGCCTGTGGAGCAGAGGCCGCCTCGAAGAGGGTAGGAAGAGAAGAGACAGTCGGGAGCTCCGTGGACCCACTAGTGCAGAGAAGGGAGAGAAGCAGACCCTCACACTGGAGAGCCCACGCAGGGACGATGAACCCCACAACATTTGGTTTTCAAAGCCGGGGGCCGTATTTCAGGAGTTCCTGCAGTCACAGTGGGACTGCAAAGCTGGAATTTTAAAAATCAGCAGGCTGGGCCCTGGGAGAGCCCCGAGGGCAAGAGGAAATGGAGTCCTGACCCTGAAAGAGAGCACAGAAGGAGGGATATGAAAGCCACCTGAGGCATGCGGGACCCGTTGCGGGGAGGTTCCTCCAGGAAGAAAGGACTGAGTAGGCACCATCTTCCTCCGCGACCCCCCAGCATGAACGCACAGCCCCCCGCGAGACCCAGCGCAGCACCAACACACACAACTCAACTCGCTTACACCACCTCTCCCGCCCCTTGTGATACCTCTTGGCCAAACGCCCTAGGGTCAGGGCAGCATTACTATAGCCAGATTGCGGGAGCAGCCCAAGGATCCATCAACAGATGAAGAACAGGTGATGTGTATGTGTGCACGTACACACACACACACACACACACACACACACGATCATTTAGCCATAGAAAAGAATCAGAGCTTGCCAATTACAAGGAGAGCAAATATATGTTAAGTGAAATAAGTCAGTCGTAGACACACAAATACCATAGGATTTCACACATATGTGAAACTTAAGAAACAAAACAAACGAAGAGAGAAAGAAACCAAGAAAGACTCTTAATTCTAGAGAAACGGTTGCCTACCAGAGGGAAGGGGATGGGTGAACCAGGCGAAGGGGACAAAGAGTTTGCTTCTTAGTGATGAGCCCGGAGTAACGAATGGAATTGCTGATCACCGTATTGCACACTTAAGACTAGTACAACACTTAGATTAACTGTACTGGAATCCGATACAAAAATACACTAGCCGCCAGTACACGGGCCACCTGTACATGGCCACAGTGACCTCCACTACTTCTGGTCTTCAGTAATCTAGGCCTGAAAAGCTACCTCCCGCCGTTTGCATCTCATTTCTTCTGGAATGTTCCTTCCCACTGGGAAGGAAGCCCCGCCCAGACTCCCGATAAAGGCACAGGTAGAGATGTCCCGCAGGTAAAGATGCCCCTCGGTCAGCAGGGGTGTTCCTGGCTGGCAGGCAGCCCCAAGGCCCCCCACATAAGACCGGGCCCCCGTGGTTCTTCCAAGCACAACCCCCCCCCCCACCCGAGTCTCCCCAGCCGCCACCATACACAGCAGATCCAAACCGCTGAGCCCTGCCCCAGAGGTAAACCCACAGAAAAATCCTCATTTCAGGTCAGTGAGGGCTGAGGTGGTATGTTATGCCACGATAGAGGACGGAGAACAAAATCCTGTTGAAATTAAGAAATAAAAAAATAATCAAAATTGGGAAACACTACTCCACTGTGGCTCCATCATTTAGAAGCTGTAGGACTTTGGGGAAACTGCTCGAGAGACCTGAGTTTATCTCAACTGTAAAGTTAAGAATAAAAAATTGCTAGGTCAGTATTTCCGAACGCAACCAAATTTAATGTTAAGTGTGTATTTGGCAATGTCCAGAAAAATTAAACACAATCTCTTCTGTTACACAATATTCGCATTCTTTTAAGAAATCTTGTATAATCAACAATTGTGTTATAAAAATGACTGCTCCCGTAGGGGAAAAGGGGCTTAGGATCTCCAAAGGTTCAGATTTACAATGAAAGTTATTTTTTGCAAGAATTTAATAAATAACCATAGTTTATGGCTCTAAAACCTAAACCTCCCTGAGCAAATCCAGCTTTTAATCATATCCAGGTTCTGCTCAAAAGGCCTTTTCGTGTACTATCTCCACCAAGACTGTCAGTCACACTTCCTCGTACACATTCCTATCTGTGTCATCTGTGGCTTTTCATAAAGCACAAGGTGGAAATAGAGTTAATACAGCGCCCACCCCCACCCCAAATCACCACTTGGATCATAAGAACGTTGAAAGAAAGAACCCAGAGCCAGTCAGCTCAGCAAATCAAGTGTCACCAACTTTTGGGGCTCTGCACACTTCTGGTTGCAGTCAGAAAAGTTTCGATACAACCTGGCTAGCAGAAGGAGTTGTGATCTGTCGCATTATATTGCATGTTGGGGTTAAAGCAATTCCTGCGGGAGAAGAGTCTATACCGTAGCCTTCCTGTGATGCAAAAAGATCTGTTAACTCCGCTTACCTTTTATAATAATGACTGGTATGTTCAATGGCTAGTTGCGCTTTGAGCTATTTATAGAGAGAACAAAGCCATATTAACTAAAATCTACAGCACCTTCACCTGCCCCCCACCCCACAGGATTATGGAATCATGAAAACATCTGTTCCTCTCAGTGCAGTTCTGCTCTGAGCAGCCCAAGTGGACAGCTCCCACATTAAAAGACTTACTTCACTCTTCTACCAAGCTAAGGAAAATAATGTCCTTTTATCTCCATTTTCTTCTTTAGAGTCTTAGGGACTGTGTGAACACAGACTAGCACTGGAAAGCTCCACCGCATCCAGGAGATAAAGAGAAAACTGGTCCGCACAGAGTAGAAGACACCATGTCAAGTATGAAGATGGATGGAGAAGGATCACGACCCCCTCAGAATAGGGTCTTGGAGACCAGCACTGTTGAAGCTAGAAGATGCTGCTTGGGGGGAAGTGTATGCGTGACCCACAGATGGGGGAGAAGGATAGAAGTCTGGAAGGAAAGAAGCAGGATCTCTAAGATGCTTAAACAGGAACCAGTAAGAAAAAGAAATCATGCCATCGAAAGTAAAAGCCAGCAGCATTTGGGGAGGACAAAGAGGAAGTCACAAAGAGTAAAAGCCAAGATGCCGACCCCTGTCGGCACCCACGTAGGACATCTCCTGAAGCAGGCAGCCACACGAAGAGAAGCAGCAGCAAAAATCACAGGCACAGACAACACCTGGCGCAGTGCATGTCGAGCCTGGACATCATAGGGATGCATCAATGAGCTTTAACCAAACTGGACTGGGCAGGACAGCAGCAATCTACACTGGAAGGTGATGGTTAGAGTTATTCCTGTGAGTGCTCGCTTCGGCAGCACATATACTAGAGTTATTCCTGTGAAACTGACCACATCCGCTATAGGGATGATTTCATCACCTTACGTTCCGTTCTTTTTACAGTGACCCTGGGGTGAAATTTCTCTCTGGTCTTAACATAAAGTACAGTTGTGGTTCTCCTGGGCATTGGTCAGTTTTTACCATAGGGACTCGTGCAGTGTTTTCTCAGAGGCTGCTAGAGAGAGAGCTCGGAGCCGACTGGCCCACCCATAGTAAGTCTGTCTTTATGGTATACACTCCTACCCTCAGCCCTGGTTGGATTTCTTAAGTCCCGGGCTTTTTTTTTTGTTTGTCGTTTTAATTTATGCTATCTTCTCATATTTTATGTATTATAAACAGCCTTACATTTCTGGAATAGATCCAAGCACAAATTTAAATCCACAGAGCATACACATGGCTCTGTTTCAGATGATAAGCTTACTGCCCAGGAACCATGTGTATTCATTCACCTTTCCCCAGACATGCATTCTCTGTGGAGAACCGGCAGGGCGTGGTGCTAGGCACAGGGGATTCAGAAGACAGACGTGGCCCTGCCTTTACCTCCAGTCAGGGAAAGACACAAGATAAGCTACGAATTGCTTTAAGTATGTAACAAAATAAAACAAGAACCTGATAAGGAGAACTGAAGGGACTGGAGATATACCATGGTAGCACTGTAAATTCAGAAGGAATGGGAACTGGGATTGGGGGTGTGGGGGGGCTGTTTTTAAGTGGATGAAGACATTTTATCTAGGCACAGGAAACAGAATGGGCACAACCTGAGACAAGGAAGATTCTGCCATTTAAAGAAATGAGACAGAGCTGAACTGAGAAAACAACATAGGATGAGAGTAGATAGGCAGAGGTCAGATCACTCAAGGCCTCCCAGGCTAATGTAAGGAGTATAGATTTTGTTTCCAGGGCAGTAGGAAGCCACTGATTTTTAAGCTAGGGTCAGACATCCTCCCTTTTAGGATTCAGGATCTCTTCTGCCACATGGGAATGAATTCCAAGAGGCAGAGCAGAAGCAAAAACAACAGCTCCAATAGTCTGGACCAAAGGTATGGATGGCCTGGACCAGGTAGGTGGCAGTCAAGAGACCAAGTCTGGATATGTTTGATGAAATATTAGATGCAGAGGCTGTGTGAAAAGGATCCAAAATTGCTTCTGGGCCCATCTAGAACAACTTATCAGGTGTTAGTGGAACAAGTGAGGGCAGGAGGGTTTGTATCTTGAGTTGGGAGAGTAGAAATTATCATCTCAATTTGGATGTATCATTTCAAATAGTCTTAAAGACAGGTCTTAAAGGCATCCAATGAGCTCAAGCAGAAAACTGGATATGTGAACTGCTGAAACTCTAAGAACATATATGTCCTTCCCAAGACCCTTTCCCAGGGAAGTACTAGACAGTAGGCTCCACCAAAACAGAGTAAATCAGAAAAAAATCAGAGTAAATCGGGAAAATATGGGATCCACGAAACCCAGAATCTGACACCAGAAAGATTTCTCAGGCTGACAGTAAGGGAGATCCCAAGGCCACAGCTGGGTTAGCAAGAAACCAGTTCAGACCAGGGCAGGCCTCAATTTCTGGAAGGAATTCCTCTAAGAAGTTTGAAAGGACAAACACTTCATAATTTTAAGTATGTTGAGAGGAACTTTATACAAATGAGGGTGATGTGGGGGGTTGGACTCATGATTCCATTTGTTTTTTAAAGGCAAAAAAAAATTATGAGCTACAGAAAAGGCGAATACAGAAGAAAAGAAAAGCACTAAGCGCTCCCCAGGGCTCAGGGTCGATAGCATCTGCACAGTCATCCCGTAGACAATGAGAACCGGTCCATCCCAAGCCATAAGCACACTGGAGGCAGAGATGGGCCGCGTGTGGATGGTGGCTCAGGACAGCTGAATTCTCTCATCCCACAGAAGGAATTCGTCAAGAGACGATACCAAAAATTGGAGGGGGGGGGGAGTAATATAAGTTACTTAGAGCTATAGACCCAAAAATCAAAACCAAGTTTTAACCGTTGAAACATGGTTGTTGTGGAGGAGGGCCTGGGAAGGGGTGAGGGCCTGGGAGGGGTGAGGGCCCGGGAGGGGTGAGGGCCTGGGAGGGCTGAGGGCCTGTCTACTCAGCTGTGGAGTCATTGGACTCTAATTTAGATAATATTTAATATTATGGTAGGACATTAAGTAAAAAAGTAATTCATAGCACTGATTTTACTTGACTGTAACACACTGACAATGCACACAAACAAGCATCGGAACATTAAAAACAGGATTCGGGCTATGGCTACCTTCACTTTAAAATATCTACATTGCTTTCGGACGGTAATGAGGCTACTGCCTTAATTGTTAATATAATTTTGCTACCAAGAAATAGTTGAAATGAAAGTCCTGTTCACTTGATTTAAAAAAATCCTAAGTAGGGGCGCCTGGGTGACTCAGTCGGTTATGCATCTGCCTTCGGCTCAGGTCATGATCCCAGGGTCCTGGGATCGAGCCCCACATCGGCTCCCTGTTGGGCAAGGAGCCTGCTTCTCCCTCTGTCTGCTGCTCCCCCTGCTTTTGTGCAAGTGCTCTTATAAATAAAATCTTTTAAAAAAAGACCCTAAATATAAATGTAAACAGAATAAAAACAAGTATAAAAACAACATATTAGCATTCCTTTTGAAACTACACTTTCATCTGCTAAGAACACACTTCATAGTACGGTATTATCTTAGGGGTCAACCCATGGAAATGCCTTTGAGGAGAAACAATCTTATTCTTGCGAAATGTAAGTAACTGTCCCTGGTCCGTTGTCTCATCCAGAGTGCTGCTCTGCATGGGCTTCCCACGTATAGGACTGAACTTCCCCTCTAGACGTGCTCTCAGAATGGAGCATGCCTGTGAAAGTAGGACATCCCACATTAGTGACGTTGGAAGCAGCACTTAAGCATGATTTCATCAAGAGAAATAACTCCACAAAACACACCCCCCTTTTATTTGGGGGTAAAAATGATTAGAAACACAGATTATTAGGTTTTTGTTTCCTTTTCTGGTGTGATGACTATTTGTTACTACCTGAAGACTGCATTTCTCAGAGACGAGGATTGAAACGTATCCTGGTAAAAGGACATGTCTGGGATTTGCTTTAAAATACTCGAGCCAAGGAAGAAGTGACAGATGGTGCAAATGCTGGAGAATCTCGATCACCACGCGTGTTGGGAGTGAGCCTATGGGACTTGATTTTCCCACCAGGGATTTCATATTTTCATAATTAAAAAATGCACCCCAAGGGAAAACATAGTCAGTTTTTCACCTTCAAAAAAGAGGGAACTGTACTTTTTCCTCTTTGTGTACTGAAGTGTACTAAAAAGCCAGGGCTGCCGTTTAAGGCCATCCTGGTTACACCCGCAACCTGGTGAAAGTGCTCTCAGAAGGAACCCGGGGTGAGATGTATTCTCCCCTCCCAAGCAGAGGACAATACAAGAGATGAACAGAATCGAGCTTCGACCTAACATGGAACGTGTCAACTTAATGCGGAACTCTAGTGAACCACTGTCTTGTTTTTGTTTTTTTTTTTAAGATTTTATTTATTTATTTGACAGAGAAAGATTACAAGTAGGCAGAGAGGCAGGCAGAGAGAGAGAGGAGGAAGCAGGCTCCCTGCCGAGCAGAGAGCCCGATGAGGGACTCGATCCCAGGACACTGAGATCATGACCCAAGCCGAAGGCAGCAGCTTAACCCACTGAGCCACCCAGGCACCCCGAACCACTGTCTTGTTAAAGCAGAACCGCCTAAGGGCGCCTGGTGGCTCAGTGGGTTGGGGCCTCTACCTTCAACTCAGGTCATGGTCTCGGGGTCCTGGGGTTGAGCCCCGCATCGGACTCTCTGCTCAGCGGGGAGCCTGCTTCCCTTCCTCTCTCTCTGCCTGCCTCTCTGCCTACTTGTGATCTCTGTCATGGATGAATAAAGTCTTAAAAAAAAAAAAAAAAAAAAAGCAGGACCGCCTAACCATGGAAACAGGATGTTAAAAGAGAATTAGCTGATCTAGGTATTTATACCCAAAGGATACAAACAGTGATACGAAGGGGCACCTGCACCCCAATGTTTATAGCAGCAAGGTCCACAATAGAGCCCAGATGTCCATGGACAGATGAATGGATAAAGAAGATCTGGTACATAGCTATACAATGGAATGCTGACCATCAAAAAAAAAAAAAGAAATGTTACGATTTGCAATGACATAGATGGAACTAGAGGACATTACACTAAGCAAAATAAGTCCATCAGAGAAAGACAGTTATCACATGATTTCACTCATATGTGGAATTTAAAAAACAGGATGGTAGGGGAAGGGAGGGAAAAATAAAATAAGACAAAATCACAGGGAGACAGACCATAAGAGACTCATAACTGTGGGAAACAAACAGGGTGGCTGGAGGGGAAGACAGCTGGGGCGATGGGGTCACTGGGGGATGGGCACTGAGGAGGGCATGTGATGAAATGAGCACGGGGTGCTGTAGGCAACTGGTGAATCACTCACCTCTACCTCGGAAAGCAGTATGACACTGTAGGTTAAATAAACTTTTTATAAAAAATAAATAAAAGGCACCAAAAAAAAAGAATTATCTGGTAATTCATGAGAAGCCTCCTCCTCTTATGTGGGTAATTTGGCTGAAAATGAAGTTCTTGGTTCACCCGCGTTTCACCCTGGCCCTCCCTCTCTTGGCGGCTCTAAACAGAGCCAAATACGGAACCAGAACCAGGGCAGCCAAATGAGGACTCGGGCAACGCAGGGCTGCGGCGGGCCAGTTCGCACTTGAAGTCTTCACAAGAGCCCTTAGATAAATAAACTTGAAGGGATACACAGCGAAATGTTAATTCGCAATAAAAGTTTTTATAAATGTAAGACACAAGGATTAAGCCCACTATGTTAGGATAAAAGAGGTGAAGGAAATTTTATGAGGAAGCCTTCTCATCTGAGCTCATCATTCCTTCCCACTTTATTAGCATGAGTCTCCCCCAAATGGAACGATTTCTCCATTCTCAAGGTCACGGATTCCTTCCCCACGTGAGGAAACGCATACCTCACCCTCCTTAGCTTAGTCTGTGGGACGGCATGTCTTGGAGGCCGGCAGACGGGAGTCAGCTGGTGGTGCGGGGTGGGGGTGGGGGGGATGCTTAACACCTGGGCAGAGTAAGACGCCCCCCCTGCTCCCCACTCACAGGGCGTGTGTTTGCAGCAAAGAGGAGCTCACTTGCAAGAGTATACAGAGCTGGGGAGTAGAAAGACATTCTTCTCTTTAATAACGGGGTAAGAAAACCACCCAAGGCATTCAACACATTCACTTCACAGCTCAAGGGTGCCTCTCCTGTTTTTAAAGCTGATTAGAGAGAATTACCCAGAACACCCCAGAGTATCTTCAATTTCGATGTTCTTTATGTCAAGCAAATCCCCTGGGCTGAAAACTAAGCCCATTTCCGTTTGTCCTGCTCTCTGTGAACGAGTAATCAGTCACAGACTGCCAGACCTAGAAGGAGCTCCATCAAAGCCCCAACCTCCTGCGGCCCAGGATCGGGGAGCACCAGAGGATCATAGGGCCCAGCCCCCATACATTCTAGAAGGGAAGTGGCAGGTCATACGGGTCCTGCTGTCCCAGACCAAAGTGCAATCTGGTGACACCAGCTTATGTTTCTTCTGATTCATTTAGGTAAAACTTGATCTATTTGAAATTTGCACCTTCAGTTTAAAACCTGAACCTGTCCAAGCATCAGAAAGGGCCCCTTAGCGCTTGCTGCTTGAGAAGGCATGCTCTCCAGTGAAGAGAGGAGTCAAGGCGTATCCATACAATGAAATATGGTGCTGTCAAAATGGATCGATGCCCTGTGTGATAAGTATTCTTCACCTATTTTGCGAAAAAAGCAATTGCAGAACAAACCTATTTCTGTATGTAGCAACTACAACTATTCTGTTCTGCAGGCACAGAAAAGAGCAAGAAAACCACACTCTAGTCCCTTGGCAGCCATTACCCTGGAGAGGGGAATTATAGAGGATCCCAGTTCAAAGTCCTGCATCCCTATGATGTAAACGTGCAAAGAGCGAGCAATACGATCATTTAAAAAAAAAAAAAAAGGACGATTTCCTCTTTTTTGTGTGCCCCTTTCCCTGCAAGAACTTCAAAGCACGATTTCCCTTTCCATCCTTCTCTAGAAGAAAAGCAGCATCTTCCTCTCATCGTTATAGCAACGTCCTTTTGTGGACTCCTCAGAAGTGTGGATGAAACCCTCTTCTCTTCAGGACACAGCATGCTCACTGGGGTCCCGGGAGCCTGGATGGGGCTGCGCACATCGCATCAAAGACACGTGCACGAGCACACACAGAGTGTGTCAGGACAATGCCACAGTCGAGCTGTATGCAAGTGAAGACGTAAGTAGACATCCTAAGAGGATACCAGTCATTTTAAAGGATGGACATGGGAAATGAGGTTTTTATAAACGGCCCAGAAAGGATTCACCGAAGAGACTTGGTGGGGCCGCTTGCCCAGAGCTTGATGGCTAAGAGCTACAGGATTGGGGGAGGGGTGGATCTACAGGAGAGACGCACACGTGCCCCCTCCCTGCTCCCACGACCCAGAAGTGGCCCCAGGTGTGTGACGAAGGCCTCCTCCTGCCCTAGGACAGCAGGTGGCAGCCAGGCGGCCAGAGCCCCCTGGGCTAAGCATCTCCAGCCCCGAGCAGGCTTTGTTCCTGACCCCGACACGCCCTCCCCAGATAATTTTCATCTGTGCCGCAGCCTGAAGCTGTGATTCCCAAACACTAGGGCTCTCTGGGAAAAAGACTTGGAGAGATGGTGGCGCGCGGAGGTGCTGAGTCTCTCGTTAGGATCCCTTCGTGCCTTCCCTTGCGGTTTTAAATATCCGTCCCTGTTATGTCCTCCCAAAAGGGTGTCCGCGCAGGTTCCACAGAGGTCACTTCTGAACCACTTTGTCTTATCAGCCTCTGATTCCAAGGAATCCCTCTTCAAAGAGCCTCAGGAGAATACCCACCCATGAAATGCAACTGCCTTTCTTCGCTCAATTTATAATAATTTCTATTTCTATGATGTTATCAACATAACTGCTGTTAACTCTGAAAAGCAGCCCACATACACACCTGTACATCCCATACAGATGCACTTGGGGACTGCCTGGTTTAAGGCCCTACGGGAAGCATGGGGCTCAGGGGATAATGACGCAGGCACACGAGCGTATTATCTCGTGGGAAAGTTAATTACAAAACTATAAAAAGCTCCATGTTCGCTAGGGATTGAGACGTTCTTTCATTATCAGAGGAGAGAACTGCTGAGAACTAAAACTAGAAAGGGAAGAGACTCTTTTTTTTTTTTTTAAGATTTTATTTATTTATTTGACAGAAAGAGAGAGAGATCACAAGTAGGCAGAGAGGCAGGCATAGAGTCGGGGGGAAGCAGGCTTCCCGCTGAGCGGAGAGCCCGATGCGGGGCTCCATCCCAGGACCCTGAGACCATGACCTGAGCCGAAGGCAGAGGTTTAACCCACTGACCCACCCAGGCACCCCATGGGAAGTGACTCTCTTGCCAGCACACAGATTGTCTATCGCACTATGTGGGGGGGAAAAAAAGCTGTTTGCGTTTGATGCTTGCAAGGAAAGAAAAACACAGCTTGACACTGAAAAGCTTTCATTTATAATACGCTGAGCCATGTTTATATCTTGGGAGAAGGTTCATGCGGTGCAGCAACAAAGCAAAGTATTTTTTGGGGGAAAAATGCACCAAAGGTCACTAAGTAGCTCCAGACACCAAGCTGAGAGTCCACGATAGGAAATGAAAAGTGATGGAATTTGCGTGTGGGACCTCGAACTGCTCAGCTTCGGAAACACAGAACTCATGGGGACTGACACAAACCTCAGCTAGAAGTTTCCCTGTTGAGGGGCATGAGGACCTGGGCTTAGCGACCACAAGCAACCACTTGTCCCCTAGGCAAAGGGCCAGGCTGCTCACCCCTCTTCGCCCCTCACTCCGAGGTTTTCCGCCTTGGCTGCAAGTTGGAATCATGCGTGGGGCTTTAAAGATTCCTGTTCCTGGGTGTCCACCTCCGGAGTTTCTGATGTAACTGGTCTAGTGTGCTATGTGGACACTAGGTTGTTTTAAAACACTCACTGGAGGGGCACCCACAACCCAATGTTTACAGCAGCAACGTCCACAACAGCCAAACTATGGAAAGAGCCCAGATGTCCAATGACAGAGGACTGGATAAAGATGTGATATTATTACTCAGCCATCAAAAGGAATGGAATCTTGCCCTCTGCCCTGATGTGGATGGAACTAGAGGGCATTATGCTAAGCAAAGTCAGTCCAAAAAAACCAGTATCATAGGATGTCACTTATATGTGGGATTTAAGAAACAAAACAGACGAATTCAGGGCAAGGGAAGGACAAATAAGATGAAAACAGAGGGAGGCAAACCATGAGACTCTTAACTCTAGGAAAAAGGAGGGGAGGTGGGTGGAGGGGTGGGTTAGTAGGGGCGGGCAGTAAGGAGGGCACTGGATGGGATGAGCCCTGGGTGTTATATGCAATGGATGAATCACTAAATTCTGCCCCTGAAACTAATACAGGTATTAAGTTGAATTTTAAAATTACAATAAACTCACTAGGTGATTCCAAGGAGCAGCCCAGACTAGGAATCACTGCCTATAGCTGTGTATAGCCGGCAAAGAGGAGCCCCGTGATAGCCAGCAAACGCTGGGACAACGCGGTGGGGAGCAGGACCGTGGGGAGCAGGACTGGGCTTCTCAATGTAATGTGCACAAGAAATACAAAAGGACGAAGTTCAAAGGCAGAGCCTCCTTCCAAGCATTTGGAGTGGGGACTCAGCATCTGTATTCCCACCGCGGGCATCGAGGTTAAGGGCTCAAACAGATTCAGGCCTCCATCGCCCATCCTAGAGAGGTCCCACAGACGTGAACATCACAGACTACAGCACGGTTCATGCCACTTCAGGTGGTTTAACCCTCTCCCTTCTTCGGTGGCATTGCTAAAGCCACTTTTGTCCCATCGGCTCCCTCAGGACCAGCTTGGCGGATCCCCACGGGAAGGACAGTGTCTACAAAACAGCCTTTATGTGGCCCATGGTGTGCTGGGTTTTATTGGGGAGGGGAGGATATGGGCTGAACGGTGACCTCCTGAAATCTCAACCCCACTACCTCAGGATGTGACTGTCTATAGAGACAGGAGTCTTGAAGACGGAGTTAAGAGTGCTGCCCATACAGGAGAAGATCAGACACAGAGAGGTACAGAGGGAAGACCGGGGAAGACACAGGGAGGAGACAGCAGTCTGCAAGCCCAGGAGACCCATCGAAAGGGGCCAACCCTCCCAACACCTTCACCTGAGACTTCTGGCCTCCAGAAACTGCGAGAAAATGGTTGAAGCCACCCAACACTATGTTGTTTGGGCGGTCCTAGCAAACCAACACAGGGGCTTGGTTTGTGGGTCTTTTTCTAAAGATTTATTTTATAGAGAGATTGAGAGTTCCAGGGATGGGGTTGGGGGTGGGAGGCAGAAGGAGAGGGAATCCCAAGGAGACTCCGAGCTGAGCATGGAGCCCAACTTGGGCTCAATCCCATGACCCTGAGATCGTGACTTAAACCTGAAACCAAGAGTTGGACACTCAACCAAATGAGCCGCCCAGATGCCCCTGTCTACTTTTCAACCCTGGTTCTACCGCACACCTGCTGAGACCCTGACTGAGAACTTGCACAAAGACTCATCCCCAAAGGAAGTAACCACCCCACTATTCGTTTTGATCTCGGTTTCTGGTATTCAAACTTGCTCCCCTTCCTCTTTCTGCTGTGCTCCAGAAAGAAGCCTGGCTAAGTGACCTTCACATAAGTCCTGGGTTCTGGCATAAAACTTCTTTCTCTATGTCCACCCAGCTAGGCCAGAATGGGTGTAAGCGATCTCTAGCAAACCTATGTAAATTAGTATTAAATTCAATTTTTACAGAATTCACACAAAAAAATCCTTCAAGTTTTCTCAGAGATAAAATCTCACGAATGTCGTGTTCTAGGTTCTTCTAACCTTTCAGGAACAGCCAGAACTACATATTTTGGAATAACCTTGCTTCCAAGGAACAGTCCTTGTGGTCTTGGTGGGTTCCCAGAAAGGCAATCTCTGCCCTACCAAGCAATTTTTCCACCATAAAAATCATAAGCAATTTCACTATAGAAAAATTCCAAAACAAAACACGAACACGTTACCAAGAGCAATGCCAAGCGAAAGCAAAGCAAGAGAAAAGCTCAAAAGAAAGCATAGCGCCCTTTCTGCACGGGCTGAGACAGCCTGACCTCCAAGGCGGTAGTGCTAGGCACACAGGAGAGGTCACAGAAATTGCATCTGTAGGGCTGTCAACCTTTCACCTTTCTAAGCTTAAATGGCCTTTGCTCAAATCCATGAGAAACAGCAGTTACCAAGGTCAGAAGCTCCCATGTGAGTTTAACATGAACTTTTTCTCCACCCAACTTCACCTCCATAGGATACTCTGTTCCTTGTCAAGTTTTTATACTTCTCTCCTCTTTACCATGCCCTATAGCATTTCTCCTCCTAATAGGTCAGGTGGTATGTTTTAATGTCTTCCTCATTTCCTCTCTGCAAAATGCCATTAGATTTTGCTTTTGTCCCCTCAAAATATTTGTGCTTTCCTTTACCATGCCCCGCCCCCCACGCTCAGTATCAGAACATCACTAAGTCTTCACGAGTTTTAAAGAACAAAATAGTTGACACTGTGAAAAGGCACTTCAGAGTTTACTTTCAAAAGTTTAACTCTGGGGACCAGAGAAATGGCAGAACACTTTCCAGGCACAGGAGGAAGAACGTAATGGTACAGTTCTGATTGAAAGGGACTTTGTTGTATGTTCCTCAAACAGGCACCCTCATTCGATTTTTGAATGTGAAGTTTTCCATTGTTGAAATTCAAAACAAATTCATGGACAGGCAGCTCTGAGTCAACAAAGCATGGGATGATCAATATGCACGTTAGGAATTAAGAAAGTACGGAATGAGGGATGTGGGGGGAGGGGAGGACAAGCCAAGGCGATCCATGGAGCACTCAAGCCGCGCATGAAGCCTGGTCGTGGGAACATGAGGAAAAGCAGAAGTTAGTACCCCACTCCTTGCAAACTAGTCATCTTAAGAACACTGACAAGTTACTTCCATTTATAGTGCATTTGGGGATGGCGACTGGGGAGGGGGGTGTAATTCCAGTTCAATAACCGATTCCCCAAGATCAGGAAACCAAGTCACAATCAGAGATGTCAGGCCAGGAGACTGAAATACAATAAGGCAACATGAAGGTAAGGACCTAAAGATGAAGCCAGATCTCGCCTCCCCCAAGTCACCAGCCTGAGAACTTAGATCTGTGGACAAGGTTACGTACGGAGAACCCCACTCCTGAACTCTGTGTTAAGACAGATCTCTACACAGTGACTCAGTTGGTTAAGTGTCCGACTCTTGATCTCAGCTCAGGTCTTGATCTCAGGGTTGTGAGTTCCAGCCCCACACTGGGCTCTATGCTGGGAAAGAAAGATGGCTCTCTAGAAGTTGGCAAACTTTTATAAATGGCCAGATGATAAAGATCTGAGGCTTTGGGGGCCAAATGAGGTCTCTGTTGCACAGTGTTGTTTTTTTTTTAAACAACCCTTTAAAGATATGAAAAGCATTCTTAGATCATGAGATGTATAAAAACATGCCACGGGCCCTACTTTGCTAATTCCTGCCATACTCCAAGAGCCAGATCCTAGAGCAGAGGGCCCTCCTGGCCTCCCGCCCATTCTCTACCAGCAGCGGCTGGGCTGACAGCTGCCCCCGCCGTTCCCGGAGGATGGAGGCTGGAGGGCTTCACCCCAGCGGGCCAAACACAGAACATCTCCTAGGCATAGCCAAGAAAGAAGAGTTGAGAACAGAGATAAAAGCTGAACACAGATGTGGTCCACACTTCTGAAATGCTAAAGGGAACAAACAGGTGATCGAGTTCTGCTGCACTGAACAAGGCAGTATGTTCAGGCATCCAAGCTCGCACACGTGCTTTTTCCTTGAAGCTGGAAAGATGTGCTGCTTGGCTCCAAGGGGATTAAATACGTAGACCTCATACCACCACCCCACCCCCACCGAGGTCTCAGAATGCAGACCATGCAGAAAGTTCAGATACAACTACAATGATCTACAATGGGTTAGAAGGAAGGAATGTGGGGTTGGAGGGAGCAGGTCTTCTTAGAATAGTTTGCTTAAAGATGCTGCTGGAAAACAGGAGGGGGGCCAGTGCTGAGGCTGCCATCCACCTCCCAGGGCCAACAGCCAGAGACTTCACTTCTTTGTAATACTTCCACATTCCAATACGTCTTGAAAGAGACCTGGGGTACGTGCTCATTTCTCCCTAACACCTCCGTAGAACCAAACTTTGGTTACCAATAGCCCTGGGGTCCTGTGTCCCTGCTGGGTGGGTTTCTTTTGCTGAAAGCAGACAGCTTGTCCCTAGGAAATTTCAAGCTCTTAGCCCCCCAAATGGGACTTTAGTCAGATGTGTGCCTGAAGAACTCTTAAAAATGTCCCCAAAGACAGCTTTGACCCAAAATTCCCTCACTGAAAGATAAACTGAATTTCTAGGAGGGCAGAGGCTGGAGTTTTTCTGTCTTTCACACAGATGGATTCTAAGTTCCTAGAACTGTGCTTGGCACATAGGAACTCCCAATATTTGAATTAGGGAACAAAAGTTGTTGGTAAAGCTTTAAAACTTGTACATGGCTTCATGGAAAAGGACCTAGCCCTGAGAAGCTGATGGTATGGCTATTTATGTTTTCGTCCCCAGAGAAAAGCAATAAACAGAGGGAAAGGAGACCTTTGTTCCCTGGACATTCAGCAGGGCTCCCCACGAAGGCAGACCAGCTCTCTCACAAAAGCAGGGAGGGTCCTGCCGAGCAGCGAGCAGCGGGCAGCAGGTTTGGAGAAGCTGAACTCAGTGACACGTGAACTACTGATTGAAATGCAAACTTTCTCCGGAGAAGATAGAGTAATTCTAGAATAAAAGAGCGCATTTGCTTTTTCCGGGTTCACCCACGCAGCTTCACTGAGAACAGATGAAGCTAACATCGGAAAGTCAGGCATCAATGACTGGAGGGACAATGAGCAAAGCCATTGGACCCACGTGAAAGGGCACTCCGGTGAAAGCACAGCCTTTTGTGGGGAACTCAGTTGTTTCCTATCGCTTTGTGTCCTTTCTCCGAGAATGAGGGAAAAGTGAGACGGAACCCGCCTTGGCCAACACCTTCCGCCTCCCCGCCCTCCTCCAACACCTGTTCTCCAGCCGAAGAAGATAAGCGTGGGAGGGAGCGGGATCCCCTTTAAAATCGCACCCCCCCCACTTCAAAGCCAGGGTCTACACAGGGCAATTAACACAGGCAGGAACACCTGTGTCCTCATCGCGTGTCTCGGAAAGAAGCAAGGTCGGGGCATCAGCTGCAGCTGCCCGGAGCAGCACCGGTAACACATCAGCAGGGCAAGACAAAAACAGCATCTGGCCGCAGCGCAGGGAATCCGGTTTCCAAAAGAGCCTCTCTCTCAGCTAGAAAAGGAGGCCTACGGCGACAGGACAGCAACCACCGTTCTAGGAAGCCTGTAGATGGAAAGTTGACCTCATTCGCTTCTAACATTCACTCGGCCATTTGACAATGTATGGAACCTCGTCCAGGCCGGAGGCTAGCCTGGAGGGTCTACGGTCCTGGACCAGGCTACAGGCGCCCCATGCCCCCAGTGGGCTGACCATCCAGTGACAGAGGGGGCTTCACGCAGGGAAACTGAGGCT
This sequence comes from Neogale vison, assembly GCF_020171115.1. NCBI lineage: Eukaryota > Metazoa > Chordata > Mammalia > Carnivora > Mustelidae > Neogale > Neogale vison. The sequence goes on along the minus strand of NC_058093.1, from coordinate 139,630,255 downwards.
GCTGGCGTCGTGCCAGTGACTGAGACAGTTCTGCATGAACCACGTCCGCCCGTCTCCTGCTCTTTTCATACCACCTGAGCTTTCATCACCTGCGGGCCAGGGAGGCAGAAGGGAGACAAGACTGAAGGGCTGAAGCTCAGAGGGTCAGCTTCCCGGTCTGGCCTCTGCCCGGAATCCATTTCGTGACTCAAGGCAAGGGGCAAGCCTCCAAGATCCTTTAAAGTGGGACACCTATGCCTCCTGCCTATTCTATGGTCACGTGAGTAGGGCACCTTGTGTGGTCAGGAAACAAGAAACAAAGATGCTTTGTGATTTTTTTTTTTTTCCACCGAGGCACTGGATTTCTGGGGCTTTCCTACATTTGAAAAGGTCTCTATAAACAGGTGTGTACAGTGGTGTATAAACACCTTGTTTCTGGATGTGGGGTGAGTTTGCTTGTTCAAAAGTTTCTCCCATACTGTCCAAAACTCAGCGAGTGTCCCATGAGTACCTACTATGTGCACCAACATGCCAGATTTAGGGGGATTCGAAGTGATTATGAGGAGTAACGTTCGTCCAGCATTTCTACATAGGTCAGCTCATTTAATCCTTCACCGGAACCCTGTAACTCCAATACTAATAGGATCTCCGTTTTACAGAGGAGACCACTAAGGTAGATTAAGAAACACTTCGGGGCACCTGGGTGGCTCAGTGGGTTAAGCCTCTGCCTTCAGCTCGGTCATGATCTCAGGGTCCTGGGATGGAGCCCCGCACCGGGCTCTCTGCTCAGCGGGGATCCTGCTTCCCCCTCTCTCTCTGCCTGCCGCTCTGCCTACTTGTGATCTTTCTCTGTCAAATAAATAAATAAAATCTTAAAAAAAAAAAAAAAACACTTCAAAGTCACAAAACAATTTGGTCAAAGTGGCCTTCCAACTGGCACAATTCTTATTACTGTGCAGGTTTTCACTCCCAGCCCTCTGTAGGAACCCTGTGACCTCCCAGAGAGCGCATCCCCCAGTCGCCCCTCCAATGCGGCCTCAGCTCAAGTCCAGAGCTCTCAAGCTGGTAGGGCTGCTCTAAGAGACTCTTGTTCTCCGAATCCCATGTAGACCCATTTGCAGAAATAACACGTTAACTTCCACATTTTAACAGGTTTTGGCAACACTTACATTACAGAAAACTAGGAGGTTTTGCATCCCTAGGTCATTATCTCCTGCAGGAACGGGATCCTAAGAGCAGGACCTAATGAGATCCAGAGGGGCAAATACTGCTGAGGGGGAGCTAGGAGCCATGGCCGTCCATGAACCACAGAAGAGAGGCATGGCCAATGCCATCTGAACACCTAACACTGTGTTAAAGAACGTATTTTCTTTTGCTCAGAGATTCCTACCTGCTTCGAATCTCTTCTCCATCATCGACAGTACAATGTTTTTGACAATGTTTTGACAATGGCTTTGAACTAGACCACCTACCACTGCATATTGGTTAGTTTCAAAGGTCTGAGTCTAAAAATCATGTTTATAAACATACCAGAGTTAGTAACTTATTGTTCCATGCACATTCTGTAAAGCTGTTTTAAGCTCAGAATAGATGCTCAATAAACCCTTACTGGGTCAGAAAATTTAGAATGTTTATTAGATACCAGTTCACTCAAAAATCAGATTTTCAGGAGCACTTGAGTGGCTCAGCTGTTAAGTGTCTGCCTGCAGCTCAAGTCATGATCCTGGGGTCCTGGGATCAAGCCCCCGTATAGGGCTCCCTGCTCAGAGGGAAGCCTGCTTTTCCCTCTCCCACTCTCCCTGCTTGTGTTCCCTCTCTCGCTACGTCTCTCTCAAATACAATCATTAAAAAGAAATGGAGGGGGCGCCTGGGTGGCTCAGTGGGTTAAAGCCTCTGCCTTCGGCTCAGGTCATGATCTAGGGTCCTGGGATCGAGTCCTGCATCGGGCTTTCTGCTCAGCAGGGAGCCTGCTTCCTCCTCTCTCTCTGCCTGCCTCTCTGCCTACTTGTGATCTCTGTCTGCCAAATAAATAAAATCTTTAAAAAAAAAAAGGGGGATTTTCTGGACCTTCCCTATACAATGTATTCATTTTTAAAAGCCTTTAACAGGTCATTTTACTGACAGACCCAATAATGAATGGTAAACACGAACCTTTTTTTCAAAACTACATGGTTGGAGATGGGGGGTGGGGAGTAAACTCATGGGGAATAACCTGACACCAAAGGGTAACACCCTAATAAATGTATGTGCTTAGTTTGGCTATAATAGAGCCTTAGATAAATCACACCTCGCTGAAATCTTTACTAATAAAGAAGCATACTCTAAGTCCGATTATAATGCTGAGCAGTACATCCTCTAAGCTTGGTAAGCAGTCACTGGCATTCACTCAAGTGTCTGTTAAACTTTGGGCACTTGGCCCAATGCACATTGGGGTAGAGAGTCTCAAGAGACAAGCCCTGTGATTACGAAATCCTTCAAGGAAGGAAAGCTATACACATATGAACCAATATTGCATAGAACAGGAGATACGAAGTCCGTTACAGATGACAGATCTCCAGGATAGTGGTCACTGAAAAACCACTGGTTATGGGGAGTGTTGGGAGTTTCCTATCAAACTGTCGTGAATTTACAGCGATCTGAATTTATCATCTTCCTTAGACCCCAGGATCCTGAAAGTTCTGCCATCTCTGTAGGCACCTCTGGGATGATGAAAGGGCCCCGGGCCCAGACTTTGAAGTCAGACAAACCTGGGTTTGAGTCCTGGCTCCCGTGTGTATTAACTTTGTGACCCTGACCAAGTTTACTTAATCCTGGAGTTTTGGATCTTCCCCTATAAAACTGAAATACAAACGCTCTGAGGATTAGAGATAATGTATGTGAAGAGGAGAGAAAAGAGCTGAGTTCAAAGTCCTCAGGCCGTCATTTCACATACAGAAGTGAACCTGAAAAGGTGCTTGGGCGAAACCACAGGAAACAAGGGTACAAAGGCCATGGGGGGGGGTGCTCCACAACAAAGATTCTGAACCCACCCAGCTTTCCTTCTCCGTATCATTTAGGTCTTCATAGATTTTTAGGAATAACAGATCAGATTAGCACTACCAGGAACATGATAGGAGTAAATGCATCCCCCATGACTTTTTTTTTTTTTTTTAAGTCCCATAAAATCATTTAACAAGGTCAGAAGGACTTCTGTAGTTCTCTCACTTGTGCTAAAAACTGTGCAAAGGGCCAGTGGTAAAATCGGGGCCATCTGTCAGCATTCCCTAAGAAGCACCTCAGTGACTACACTTAAGCTTAATTAAGGGTCATCCAAGAGTTGAGAGGTCTGGTCTCCTGGAAGGCTTGTTCTTTTCGTTTTTGGTTGATGCAGGAGGATTAACAACACGTGCACCTGGAGAAGCCTCTGTGCCCCTCGAAGGACTTAAATGGGTTTGCGTGGTGACCAGATTGAGGATGGTGGTTTCTGTATTAAGTGCTTGCATTAACACACAGGCTTCAGAAGGTTTGGGAACAGGCTCCTAGGATACTGCGGCTGGTTTCCAGATCCCACTTGGAGCAGCAAGGGTCTATAGGAGCCGGGACAATGAACTCACAAACCAAGCACAAGTCCCTCCCTTCTTGGCGTTCAAAAGCAAACAGGGGAAGCAACTCCCAACCAACTTGGTCTTTAGGAAATTAGAGTCATGGGAATGGTATAAAACCAACAAAATACACATAGAACTCTGGATATCCATGAAGGAAAGCAACAAACCCATTTTCCCCAGCTGAAAATCCCCTCTCCCATTCCACTCACTCCCCAAAACAAAGTTCCTTACTTTTCTGTGATATAAAATGGACTTTTTGCTAGTTGTCATAAGCTGTCCTTTTGGTTAGCTGTTCATGAGAACACTTACCAAGACACTGGTAGTGTCTCTTGTTGAGTCTCAGTGTAAAAAGAAAAACCAGTTTTTAAAACACCAGGGAAGAGGAGTAACAGTCAACCTAGAACGCTCCTCAGGCACCAGTGGTTTCTGAAAATTGGACATGCATTCTGCAAGTGCCCCTGATTTATGCGCAGTCTGACCTTCAGGGACTGAACAAATGAGTAAACCATCTCAGAGACACTTTCCCTGTTAAGTTAGAAGCTTTGTGCTAGGATAATAGGAAAACAACATGTCCCAATACTGTGGTCATGCGGAGGACACACGGGACTAGCACCAGGCAAGCAATCCTGCGGCCAGCACCCTTGGCCATCCCCCCGGCTAGAGGACCTTGCTTACCCAGTTAACCACTTCCAGCCTTTACCTACAAAATGAACACACTCCCCCTGCCCTGCCCTGCCCCGGCCCCAGCACATTCCACGGGTGTTGAGCACCCATGTCCTGGAAAAGACAACCCTTCCCAAGCCCGAGCCTCACTTTAACAATGGTGGTCATTCCATAGCCAACAAATTTTAAAACACAGTATGCAAGGTAACAGATTCCTGGTTTTCATACCACAAACTCACCAGCCCTGGAACCACCTCTATCTGAACCTTTGAGCATGGGAACTAACATTTCTGCAGCTCCAAAAGCATGGCGATGGATTCATCGGTTACAACATTATGAAGAGGAAAGGTTTTTTCCAAATTCACTTCTGGGGATTGCTGTTACCTTGTACTACCCAATATTTATCCTGGCGCCCCAGAGCAGAGGACCCACAGAAACAGTCTGGCGGGAGTGTGTGATTCCCGGGATCGCGCACAGTACTTTCAAAAAAGCAACTCGTGTTTATGGGTTTATGCCTCCCCTCCAGTAAAAGCACTCGACGAGAATCCAAAAACTTCGGTGAAAACAAATCAACCCTCACCTCCAAAAGGCTGCAAGCAGGGAACGGTAATTCCTTTTGTTTCGAATGACAACCGCCTGGGAAGCATTTTCCAATCTAAATGGATTCCCTCGCCCTGGTCAGGGTAATTTGAACGAGCACCCAGGTGATCTGTGGAACGCACTTTCAGAGAGGACTCTCCTTGTGGCTCAACAAGCTTGACATTCCTCCTAGACAAGCCTCCCCGCCCCCAACCACGTCCATTGCCCGCAAACCACCTCCATCGTTTTGTCCCCAGTGGCCCTCAAAGTGTTACACTCTGCCCCAGCAGAAGGTCAAAAGGCAGTCAAGAACCAAGTATTTACTTGTCAACTTTGTTTTTGAAACAAAACACAAACGCCGTCATCTGTCTTTGCTACGGGGCACAGTTTACACCCACAATCCCATCCACTTTCTTATGAACTTTGAGCCTCTTCCACTCCATCACGCAAAGTATTCCAGCAAGCGGCAAAGAAGTCAGGGTCCTAGGGTGGAAACTCTAGGTGCACGCTTGGTTGCCCGTCATTGCTCTGGCCCCAAAACCACCGAAAGGTTTGCACCGAAGAACTCCCCAAGCACGTCCCCGCGCGACCGCGGCCCTCGGTCACCAAGCGAGTCTCCAAAGCCCTCCCTTGCGGAGCCGCGTTCTCGGGTGCGTGGCGGACTCGGTAGAGCCGCGAGACTCACCTGAAACACGTGGTGAGCTCACCCGAAGGCTTCAGACACGGGTATTTCGTCGTGGCGATCTTGTTTTCTGAGCAGATCTCTCTAGAAGACAGTGGGAGCCGCCACTTCGCTGGCTGTCCGCGGGAGAGCGCGGCGCAGGGCGCGTGCCGGTGGCGGGAGCTGCGTCCCGGCGCGCCGAGCAGGCGCTGGTCCCCGCACGCGGACGCGGACTCGGGGACCGAGCGGGGGGGGTCCACGGGCGCGAACCCAGCCCCGGGGTGGCCGTACCAGGGAGCTCTGACCCACTGACAGGGGAGCCCGGGCAGGGCGTGGAGTTTAATGCCGCCCAGGGTAGTGGAGCGCCCAGCCCGTGCCAGCGGAGCCAGGGCGCGCGGGAGCGCGCGGGTGCCCGCAGGGACCGGGGTCCCGCTCCCACCCCACGAGCCGGGCGCGCACCCAGCCGGGGCTGGCAGCGCTTACCTGTCGCCGTCCTCGGGCTCCTCTCGGTAGCTCCACGTGTGTCCCAGCGCCAGGAGCAGCAGCAGCGGACCCAGGCTCCTGCCCAGCTGCCTCCTCACCGCTCCTCCCCGACTCGGAGGCGGCGGCACCATCAGGGAAGCTCCCGGCTTCTTCCCGGCGCTGGAGCTCTCTCCCCGCCTGCGCTCCGCTCCTCCGCGGCCGCCGCCTTCCCTCTGCCCGGCAGGGGGCGCCGGAGGGCAGGGGCGTCTGCGCCACCTGCGCGAAGCGCGGGGCTGGAGGTGTCCGGGAGCCGGGGGTCGCGCCAGGAGTCGGGGGGTGGGGGGTGTGCGTGCAGATGCGGCGGAGGGACAAGGAGACGCGTCGCCCGCGGTGCTCGGCCGGCGCGGGAATCGCGGGGTCTCAGCCGTCTCGCCGGGATGTTCACTCGGGACCCACGGACTCGCCGGGCTCGGCTGCGGGCAGCGCCCTCCCCTGTCGCCTCCTCCTGGGCTGGGAGGGACCGGCGGGGCGCTCAGAGCCGGCGGCCGTGCGCATCTTGCCCCAGGCTAGTCCGACCCGGAGGAGGAGGAGCCGGCTCGCACCCCGGCGGGGGCGGGGGGGGTGGGTAGCCCAGGGGTTAATAAGCGTCCTTCCTGGCGTCAGGTCCCTTCCGAAGGCCGGGGCAGGCCTCGGGTCGCCTTTCGCCCTCCGGCGCCTATGTCCTGCTTTCCCGCCACCCGGGCTCCTGTCGGCGGGATTCGGGAGGAAGGAATCTGACGGACTCCATGCTTCTCCCCAGCGGCCCTTCCAGGGCTGCGGCCGCACGGATCACAGGGCAGAGCGGCCTGGCTTCCTGAAAATCCTAGAAGAAAGTTCTCTGGTCGTTGCATTTGTTCGGAAAGTCTCTGTTTTCTTCCTCACTGGAGGAGGGGACAAGCCAGGAGCGCGCTTTCTTTCTTTCCTTTCTCTCCTCTTGAAGATCCCGTAGGTGGGGATCTTACAGGCCCCTGTCCCGAGCGGCTTTCACGAGGTTTTCACGCCACGTGAGCCACCGCGGGTGAGCGCTGGAAACTCCTCGAAGACCAGGTGACACGCCAAGGGGCCCTTGATCACTGGCCCTGCCGGCTGCTACTTAACAGCCGGCATGTTTGCTGGGAGCCCGAACCACCACCCCCCCCCGCGGGGCGGGGGGGGGCGGTAAATCCGCTGCTTTGGTGACGACCCCACTGTAAGGTGTTGCATCTCTGCATCTTAACGCTCTGTTACGCATCAGCAGCTTCAGTGCCTGGTAAGGAGGACCTCCTGACAGGCGTGCCCCACGGGCCAGGCAAGGGGTCGTGGCCCAGAAAGAAATCGGAAGAGCCAGAGGTGGTAACGCGGAACCTCTAACAAACGCGGGGTTCTTCTGCAGCAGCCACGACGGGTCACAAGTTGCCGGTGTAAGCGGGTGCTTGGGCACAGAATATTCTAGTCAACTGAGAATTACCGTGCCTAAGAGCAGTGGCAGCCTGCTCCCTCTGTAGAATGCTTTTATATTTTCCAAAGGTTTTTCAGATTCATGATTTCATCTGATACACTATCCCTTGAAACTAGGAATCCGATTTCTAGTTCAGTAAGGTGGGTTTCCCCCCCCTAGGAATCTTACACATACTCGCCATTAAAATATGGTGCTACTGGGGCGCCTTGGTGGCTCAGCTGGTTAAGCGATTGCCTTCGGCTCAGGCCATAATCCTGGGGTTCCAGGATCCTGTCCCCATTGGGGTTCCCTGCTCAGCGGGGAGTCTGCTTCTCCCTCTGGGTGTCCCCCCTCTGGTGCTCTCTCTCTCCCATTCTCTTTCAAATTAATAAATCTTTTTTTAAAAAATAAAATGTGGTGCTACACACAAAGAAGAGTTTAACGTGGTAATTCAGAAGACACTTTAGAAGCTTACAACACCTGAGAATGGGGATCATGGGGACAGGAAAAAAAAAAAACCTGCATTCAAATCCAGGCTGTGTGGTTTACCAGCTATGTGACTTGGGGCCAATTGCTTAACCTTTCTGAAACTTTTTTTTCTCATCTGCAAAATGGGGGAAACTCCCTTATAAACGTTTCTGAGTATTAAGTGAGGTAGGTGCATACAAAATATTTTTCAGAAGGCCCTCCATGTATAAAGTGCTTTGTAGACATTATCATTATTTGTAATGTAATTATTGCACAGAATTTTCAGTTTTAACTTTCTAGCTTTCTGATTCCTAGATAAATACAAGTTTATTTCACAATAGTTGTCTGGGCTTTTAAAGAGATACCTATCTCTTTTACCTATCTAAACACATTGAAAAATAAAGGCATCCTGGAACTTATAAAAATTGTATCACTCTCGATTGGACCATAAACCTGTTTAGTCTCCGTCTTGCAGGGAAGACGCAGTCCTGCAAGAGGTTCTGTTTTTATTTTATTACCAATTACTTTATTTTGATATCTGGCTATCTTTTTTTCTCGTTTTTACTTGTTTTGTTTTTCTGCTGTCATGTGGTGGACGTTAGTTCTGCAGGTAATAGAATGGTGAAAGGGATTCATTATCACTTTCATTAAAGTTAATAAGCCCATATGGAGACACGCAGCTTGGCAGAGAGAATACACGTTGCAAAATGGTAAAAACAAAACCATGCCCGTTATGCACAGCTGCGTAGCAAAAGATTGGGGACAAAGCCAACTTTGCCACCACCTTATTTTCAGCCCAGGGCACTGAGCACACATGACAAAGAGGCCGCAGAGAAGGTTCCAGGGGTCAGGCAGAGAAGGTGCCGGGACCACGCAATCAATCCAGGTTTGTCTGGGGAGGAAATCCCCAGAGTGGGCGGTCAGAGCATTTCTGGAAGAGGTGAGCTGGAGCAGGGACTTAGAGGAAACCTTTGCCCGGGGGCCTGGAATTTAAACTGTTGGCAGCTACAACAGCCTGACCTTTAGTGTGAGGCTTGGGGTGGGGGCTGGGAGGGAGAACACAACCAAGCAGGAGATGTGATGACCTTGTATGGATCCCAGCCCCCTGAACAGTGAAACACTCCTGCAAAAGACAGAACCCTCATTTGCTCAGGTTGCAGCCTGTATGGGAGATGTCACAAGGAGGCCGAGTGTGGTAGCGACCTCCAGGGTCATAGGTTTTCTTTCCTGGCACCCTCACTCTCTCCCCCACCAGGCACAAGCTCCCCATTCCCTGGCTTGCCCCCACCCATCTGCCCCATTCCCTCATTTTTAAAACAGTGAATGAGAGGCCTCACCTACTGCCTCTTTCATAGGAGTATGGCAAAGATTAATGATAGGGACCTAAATGCTCCTCGGGGTGGTTCTGCACGATTATTTCTTTTCAGCATACCACTCTCCGTGATGTTTTCCATACAGACCTGTCAGCTTCCCTGAAACAAACCAGAGAGTGGGTTGTTACACAATTGACCATGTCCTGGGGATGTGGAGCGGTGCCTAGGGCTTTAATGTGCACACTCAGCTCTAGGTTAGACTCCCTGGTGGACCGGATATTGAGTGTAAGGGGCGGTGCAGAGGGAGACTGGCTGACCTGAGAATCTAGAAGCCAGCATATAAGAGCAAATGAAAGGGAAAAAAGAAAAAAGAAAATGAAAGGGAAAAAAGGTTACAGAGAATAACCTTCTGAAGGAGACCAGTGGTCTGTTCCACTTATTTTTAAGGAACTCCAATAATGTATTTGGCCAAAATCAACATAGAATTAGAAAAAAAGAGATCCATAAAAAAGATAAATTACTATAAGAAACAGAACACCACCGGCTGAGGGCACAATTCATTTCATTTCATTTGTTTGTTCAAATTTTTCCTCTTCATAAAAAAGGATTTGCGGCAGCAAAGACCTACTATTTTACCGGGTGTCTATCTCTCTATATTATATGCATTATGTATAGTATATATTCTATATAGAATAGAACAAGATTAGATAAAGCAATTCAGGCAAAGGAAAGTCGGGCTAAATAATGAAAGGAAGCTGAAGTGAAGGTAGTTGGCACAATCATTACACAGGAAGTCCTCTGCTCTGTTCAAAGCACATCACAAATCAGTCCTCGGACTGTCAGGTATCAATTCAAGTAATTCCATGATCAGTTACAAAATCAAGGTAGTTATAAAGGAAAAGCCTATAAATTGCTTAAAAAAAAATCACAGATATTTCCTGTTGGTCTCCCTGAAATATAACGTCATCTGTTAAGTAAAGGCCTTTTCATAGAAACAAGACTCAACAAGTGTGGGTAGAGTTTCTATTGAATTGGAGTGATATCCATACAATATAATATCCCTAAAATAAACAGGTTGCCCTGTTAACCTTTCCTTCAGTTTCAGTTTTCATTGCCATACAGCCAGGTTGGCTTAGAGAAACAGGGTTACACCTTGAAAAGTGTTTAAGTGTGCCAGTCTCCAAGCCTTTGTGAGGAAATGCCATAGGCAAGAAGACTCAAACATGTTAACACAGTAAAAGGATTTTAAAGTTCTAGTTTTGGGGTGTGTACGCTGTCTTTGCACTCAGTCTGCCTTTGTTTTAACTTGCACAAATTCTGAACCTATATGGAAGCTTTGGGTCTCTGGAGTTTTCACCCAGGACAGGAAGAAACATTTATGTCCATGACAGAATCTGAATTTTTGCCAAACTTTGAAAGAAAACCAGTTTTAAAATATTAGTTAGCCTATGTGTATATACGTAGCTAAAAGATAAATGGACAAACAATAAAGAGAGAGAGAGAACCTGTCGCCCTCGACCCGCAAGGACGACAAGAAGCCCCGGTTCAGATGTATCTTCTCTCTCTTTATTTCCGCAAGTCCACACACTTATATACGTTTACATGACCAGTCAGCGAGCAGGGTGCAGGAGGGAGCAAATCAGGCTGCGCACCTAAACGAACAACTTCGCTAGCAACCAATGCTGTTTACCTCCTCTTTGGGCGTTCCGCTTAGTCTCACGAGGCAATCCTAACCTGGCAATAGCCAGGCGCCATCTTTTAATGGCGGAGGCCGCCCTGGCCAGGGGCCTGCCTCCGACAAGAACCTTCTTGTTACTTGGTTGAATGTGTCCAAAAAATCAAGAAAAATTGTTCCTGTGATTTGGATGTTGTATTCTTGAAAATTCACACACACACACACACACACACACACACATACTGAATCCCTATCTGGGGGAGTTGGCAATCTTTTTGACCTGTCAGAGCTGTAGGATCAAACCCCAGGTTTCTAGGAAAAGTGTGTTCTAACACCATTCAACTTGGCAGCTCTTCCTGGGACAAATGGAAACCGTAGAACACGCAGCTGGGATGACACCATCTCTTGGATCCCCACAAACATAAGCAAGGAAGGTTAAGGGGCCAACACTAGAGGCAGGACCACCGGCCCCCACTACATGGTCTCTGGTCCAGAAAATGACATCATTAAAATTATCCCAGGACTGGGGCTCCTGGGTGCCTTAGTTGTTAAGCGTCTGCCTTCGGGTCCTGATGCCAGAGTCTTGGGATCGAGCCCCACATCGGGCTCCCTGCTCAGCGGGAAGCCTGCTTCTTCCTCTCCCACTCCCCCTGCTTGGGCTCCCTCCCTCCCTCTCTCTCTCTCTGTCAAATAAAAAAATAAATAAATAAAATCTTTAAAAAATTTATCCCAGGACTTTAGAGTTGACTCCTTTGAGGGTCAGCCACACCAGCACGCAAACTTCTGTGCTTTATTTCTGTAGAGCTAAGTCTGTTTATATCCCCTTCCTCCATGCAGGTAAGAGTTCTTATTTAACACTTATGGACAACTAGGAGATAGCTAGTAATATGGCATCGAACCAATCTGACAGGTAATAAGAATGTTGACCATAAAAATTTTCTAACCTGAGCCAAGATATCCTTTGGGATATCTTAGTGAAATAATGTGCTACCAGAAGCCCAGTACTTACTATAATCCATAATTTAATTATATTTTCCCTCTGGATACCAAAGGGAAAAATATATTTACCTCCCTCTTTAAAAAATGGATAGAGATAGCCCTGGGAAATGGGAAGAAACTGGACGTAAAAATCAGATTTACCTAGGTTTGAAATCCAGCTTACCACTTAAAACCTTGGTGACCCTGGTCAAATTGTGAAATCTTCTCGGGGCCCAGTTTATCCATAGTTAATACAGAAACCACAATCTCCAACCTGTAGGATTGTTGAAAAGAGTCAATGGGATATATAACGTACCTGTGGCGTCAGAGGCCAGACAGGACAGCTAATATTGCTTTAATTGTTTTTCTTAAAAAAATTCTGATGCACTTCTGGGGGGGCCATCCACCCCGTCCGCTCTAATCTACCCCCATGAGAGAGAGTTTGTGAAGTGGATGGCCACGGTTAGAGACATTCTGTCACAGCAGACTAAGCAGCAGAATGGAGACTCGTGTCATGACCATCGTGCTTGACTTAGACGTTAGGTACTGACTCGGGCTCTGGGTAAGTCAAATCTGTTAGTGGTTGCTGGAAGTGAGAACATATACACTTGGAAAATCTCTGTGATTTGAGAGTTGTGCCCGTCTGACGTGTATATATTTTAAATCAAATCATGGTTTTTCTTTTCTTTTCTTTTCTTTTTTTTTAATTTTTATTTATTTATTTGAAGGAGATGGTGGGGCAGGGGGAAGGGAGAGCAGACTCCGCCCTGAGCAAGAGCGGGAGGTGGGCTCATTGTCAGGACCCTGAGATCATGACGGGAACCTAAACCAAGAGTCAGTCACCTAACCAACGAAGCCACCCGGTTGTCCCCAAGCAAATCGTGGTTTAAGTGTTCAAGGAGTTGGCAAGTTAAGACTCAGCTGTTGTCAATTCTAGACTGTCACGAATGTTCTCTATAAATCTATCTATTGGAGAGATCGTGTTAATTTCCTGTGAGCTTTTTCTCTTTGGGTCAGGCCTAGAAAGTTTGCAACAGTGTGACGGGCCCCTGCCTAAGGATGCCACAGACTTTCACTAAGTAGGGCAGTTATGTTTAAAGCAAAGGCAGAGGGGTGCTTGGGTGGCTCAGTCGTTGAGTCTCTGCCTTCAGCTGTGGTCATGATCCCCAGGTTCTGGGATGGAGCCACCCATTAGGCTCCCTGCTCAGCGGGAAGCCTGCTTCTCCCTCTCCCACTCCCTCTTGTGTGTTCCCTCTTGTGTTCCCTCTCTTGCTGTCTCTCTCTGTGTGTCAATTAAATAGATAAATAAAATCTTCTAAAATAAATAAATAAAAATAAAGCAAACATGACAGTCCACATTGTGTAGGAAAATCTTGGAGTTCAGTTTAAAGGTTGTTAGATTCTTGTAGAAGGTGCCATGTATTTCTTAACCACAACCAGGAACCATTCGTCCTATGATACTAAAAAGCCACATTCCTAGAAGCTTTTAATGGATGGTGATTGTCCAAGAACTTGGCACCAAGAGTAACAACAGGCACGCATATAAACATTTTCAACATACTTTACAAGTATTATCTCATTTAATCCTTATTATAATCCTCTGTCACTGACTCTGTTATTATCTGCATTTTACAGATGAGGACACTGAAGTAGAGATTTTCATGAGTTTACCTAAGGTACAGAGTTAGGAGTAATGAGCTGGATTTGAATTGGGGTCCCAGGGCGCATGCTCTCAACATTTATGTGAAATTGCCCTTTGGAGAGGTGAGCATCTGGGCAGTTTCCTCTTAAGAGACAGACTACCTCCAGGATGTTTGCCCAGGGATAGGAGAACCTGGCAGAGCCTAAGGTCTACCACCATAACCTGTAACCCTGAGAATCCATCATGGTTCACGCTGAGACATGACCCTTCTTCCTCTGCAGCTCTGTCCCAACCAGCTGGCCCCCTGTGTTCTCCACCTGTGAGTATGAGCTGACCTCTCTCCACAGCAGAGCTGGGCTACATGCCCTGGCCCTGTTGTCCGTGAAGCCTCACAGTCTGCTAGTTTATGTGGAATGCTGGCATGAGAAGAATGAGCTCAGGTTTCCAAATTCTTGGCACTCTGGCACTCTTGCAAACCATCCTTCCAGTTCTGTCCTTGGCCCCCAGACAGCTCTTTATCAGACCTAGAACTCTTACAGAACTCGAGATTATGAAAGGACTTGCGGGAGGGGGGGGCAGCATTCTCGCAGCCCTCACAAAGAAGTATCTAGGCAAAATGTTTTTAAAATTTCAGAGCCCGGCATCATATCACGGCATCTCCTTTCAAACCGAAACTGATTTCTTTGAGACCCGGAGAGAATACAGGACCATAAGCAGTTTTAAGTTTCACTCGGGAAAGGTGGTGGAGTTTGGGACCTCTCCCCTCTTACCCTCCTTCCCTTCCCTGCCCCACTCCTCCCCACTGCCCGCTTGCCATTCTGTCCCCACACCCAGCACTCAGAGGTTGCTGGCTTGTCTGGATGTTTAAGAGCAGCATGGGTTTGCATTCTTTAGTCCTAATCTCTACCAACAATGCAGAATCCCCAAGGAATGCCAGATAAAATAAGCTGCCTCGGTTTAGGTTCACTTAATTGACTTGCATCACTTTTTGTTGGGGTGAAGGGGGGGGTGGCTCAGGGCCATTGTTTGCCTTCTTTCTGCTTGATCAGTGATGTTTAGACCTGAGTGTATCTTCTAGTATTGTTTGTTTGGTTTGATCACTGAGGAGCGTCCTGGTAATTCATCAGAAAGGGAGTTGGGACCTTGCGGATCTTTCTGCCATTCCAGCATTTATCTGTCGTGTAATTACAATGAGCCGGAAAGTTGCGTGATTGCGATTTGACAGGTCTTTGGCTCTTACCTCTTCCCGTCCTGATGAAGACGAATGGGGTCTGACCCCTTGTGTTGGTAACCTGCCATTAAACCCCCCAAGTGACCCACTTTGAAGTTGATCCCCTCTCAGGCTGAGTCCTTCCTTCTTGGCCAGTCATCCCTGCTTTTCTTTTGGGGCTTTCTCTCTTGTTCCTGCTTTTTGCTTGCTTTCTTGTCCATTCTCTTCCATCCATCATTTTGCCTTAACTCCTCCTTTTTTTAGATTCTGCCCTTTTACCCACCAACTTTCCCTTTCCAGCCTGTGACTTGATTGTCTCATCTCTCTTCTCTTCCTTCTACTGTTCCTTTTCCTTCAAGTACAGCCTTCCCCCAGTGCCCCAGGTGCAAAATACATTCCTTGCTCAAACGCATTTCCTCCTTGAAATCCTTGGTTCTCAACCAGGAGGGATTCAGAATGCAGAAATGCAGCGATATCTGGAGAGACTTTTTTTTTTTTTAAAGATTTTATTTTTTTATTTGACGGACAGAAGTCACAAGTGGGCAAAGAGGCGGGGAGGGGCAAGCAGGCTCCCTCCTGAGCAGGGAGCCCGATGTGGGGCTCCATCTCAAGACCCTGAGATCATGACCTGAGCCGAAGGCAGAGGCTTAACCCACTGAGCCACCCAGGTACCCCTAGAGAGATGTTTGATTGTCACGGTGGGGAGGATGCTGCTGGCTTCCTGTGGGTCAAGGCCAGGACATCGCTTACCCTCCTGCAATGTACAGGTCAGCCCCTCCCCCCGCCCAACTGCACACAACACAAAACTGTCTGGCTCAAGACGTAAATAGTGTCAAGGTTGAGAAATCCTGGCCTGTGGACATTGACCCATCTCTGTCTTTTTTATCTTTTATCTCCTATTTCCAAATCCCAGTTGCTTAATCCCTCCCGTCCCTAAGCCTGTCTCCCATCTTCTTGCTAGTCTTTCTCCAAGCCCTGGCATTCTTCTCCTTGGCTGCATCTCCTTTATACCTTTAAACTCAGTCAGATCCTATCTCTTAGACTCTTTCTGTCTCCTTCCTTTCTTGCCTCCGTGTTCCCATCTTAGTTCAGCGCTTCCCTTATCTCTCGGCTGTCCTACAGTGGCTGGAGGATCTGGGAAAATATTTGTCTTGGATTCTGTTTATTCTCCAAGTTTTCACAAATCCCATACAGCCCTTAAGCTTCTGGTTAAGACCCTTCTTCTGGTTAAGACCCTCAAGCCTCTCTTGAGCACATCACACGTGCCTGCGGGTGCAGGCCGCCTCCTTCTGCACACCTGCTGCTGGCCACGGAGGCAATTCTGTCCTTTCTGCAGTACACTGACGCTTCCTCGCAGCTTGCACTGGTGCGGCACTTTAAGAGGGAAGAAACAACTTCCTCTACCTTCATTCATTTAAAAAAAAAAATCAAATGAGTATTTACTGTATGACAGGCAATGCTGGGTATGTTAGGGAATAAGGTAAGAGAACGGCAGTCTCCAGGGAGCCCCGGCCCTTATGGGGCGATGAGCAAGATAATTAAAGACACCCAAACCAGCTATGGCTTGCCGTGAACAGTCTGCCTGCAGCAAGCAAGGGGCTATCAGAGCAGGGAGGAGAAAACACCTGCGTTGGTTTCCTATGGCGGTTATAAGTTACCACAATTCAGTGGCTCGAAACAACATTTATTATCTTGTGGTTCTAGAAGCCAAGAGTCCAAAATAGGTCTCGTGATGTCCTAACATCAAGGTGCCAGGCAGGATTCATTCCTTCTGCGGGATTTGGGAGCAGGTTTCGGTAGGTGAGGGAAGGGAGGAACCAGAGAGCTTATGCCTTTTTCTTTGAAGACTAGCATAGGGCCTGTTGGTTAACCGTTTGCAGGCAAAGAGATGGAGTGAATGCGTGAATGAAGAAATGGTAGCAGCCCTTTGTGGGGAGCATCCAGCAAAGCAAGGAGGGAAGCATCAGGGGTCACCCATCACCAGTTCCCTTTCAGCTGACCTCAGAGCTAAGGCTCCTCTCTCACAGGTGAATGGATTGAGAAGTACAGGCATCAGGTGGACACCCATGTGGCTTGGTGGCATGGCCACAAGAACCCAAGCATGCTGGGATGTCTCGGTGGCTTAGTCTGTTGAGCATCAGCCTATGACTTTCGTTGTGATCCCAGGGTCCTGGGATCGAGTCCTGCATCAGGCTCCTTGCTCATCTGGGAGCCTGCTTCTCCCTTGGCCGGCTGCTCCCCCTGCTTGTGCTTTCTCTGACAAAGAAAGAAAGAGAGAGAGGAAGGAAGGAAAGATGGAAGAAAGAAAGAATGCAGGCATGCTACATTGCTTTCTCTCCTCCAGTACCACCACTAAAGCCCAGCATTCGGATAAAGACCATTGTAACTGGAGATTCTCAGATGGGAACCCACAGCACAAAACACCTGTGGCTCTATAAGGAGCCCCTCTACCACTTGTGACAGCCCCGTGGCTCTGGGTTTCTACTTCTCCCTCCTTGCAAAACCACTATTGATGTTTAACCATCTCAAAGAAAGGGGTCAGAAGGCATATGGTTTAGAGTACATATGCTTAACAACCCCCCCCTTTTAAAGAGTTTATTTATTTGACAGAGATCATAAGTAGACAGAGAGGCAGGCAGAGAGCCCGATGCAGGGCTTGATCTCAGGACCCCAAGACCATGACCTGAGCCAAAGGCAGAGGCCTTAACCCACTGAACCACCCAGGCACCCCTTAACAGCCCCTTTTAACAAAGAATATTTTCTTTCTCTTAAGGCCAAACCCCTTCCCCCCACTGTGAGCGATTAATGAATGAAAGCAGATTGAGTCGTGTGGTTACCATAGGAAACTCTACCCTTCGGGACGCATCTAGCCTCATCTCTGGAAATAAAGATATTTTTGAAAAGTGTGCAAGCTGCTCTAGCGCATTGATAGGATGCCTTACAACATTATGAAACTTGTAGCCAACAGTGACGCTTTTGAGGCTGGCTCTATTTTTCTTCTGGCCCGAAGTCCCTGAAATATAAGGTCAAGGTTAAGAAAACTTAGAGCAGTAGTTTGAGGGATTGAAGGAAACAGGAAAATTTAGCATACGCCTTCAAAATGCTGTCGTTCCTGTGGGGGGACTTCAGTACAGAAAACTTGGTGTTAAGGAAGAGATTTTCTTCCCCCTGAGATCAAATGGATCACAATACATTCGAAGTCCTTTTGCCGAAGCATTATCACCTTCTATTTTCCCACGAGAAGGGCCTTTTCCCTGTGGTTCTGTGGGTGTCCCCGAGAGGGCCGTAATCCTGTTTGTGATACCACTATTGCCAGGCTCGGGTGCTGGTGCCAGACCAGGGATTACAGGCACATTCTTTGGTGCTCTGTGAAATTAATGTGGTCTCGGGGAGAACACAGGCCTCCCGGGATCCCTATCAAGGTTCATCTTGTGTCCTATTGTGTCTCAACAATTCTGCCCATCCTTTATCAACTGTCCACTATATTCCAAGCACCGTTCTAAGTGATTACTGATGTGATTTCATCCAGTCCTTACAGCAAGCCTGCCATGTAAAACTGATACCCATTTCATAGACAAGGAAAACTGAGGCCAGGAAAGGTCAATCACTCATTGAGGACCACCGGGCTAGTAAGCAGTGGGACCTGAAATCAGACACAGGCTGTCTGGTCTGGGAACACGCATGCTTAGCCACAACCCTCTCTGGCTCTGGCTCTAGAGAGAAAGGGAATTTTGCATAAGAAGTCACTATCCATGTCCCTGTCCCCACAGAAACCTCACCTTGTCTGTCACCATTGTTTCCCTTGGATCCCATCTCCATAGAGCCCTCGGAGTCCCCTAGTAGCCTGTCACCAGACCAGACAGCTTGGGCTTTGCCGGCAGACAAGGTCTGGAGTTTCCTTAAGGACAGAGGAAGTGAATCCAAAGTTCATCCCACATCACGTCCTGTGGTGAGTGCTTGTCATCCACGATTAGCTGGTCAAATTGGGTGCTTTATGGTATCGAGGTTCTAAGCAGTCCCTGTGTGAGCTAGACAGCTCTGCTGAGCTCCGTGGCCACAAGCTAGGGGCCTAATTTCAGGCAGCCACCCTGCAAAGTCATAAAGAGGGACTTTGGTGAGCAGATGGCAGTGGATGGCTGCAAATTTTATCACAGTCAGAAAAGCTTCAGGCATGTGTGGGGGTGAAGCATGTACGTGCAGATGAAAGGAAGACGTGTTGCTCCCTCGTTTACGAGAAAACATGCAGAGCCATTGGGATTTATCTAGAGCCTGGAGCCCAAGTTGAAGATTTAAGACAAGGAAACTTATACATTTTTGAATATTTTATTTAGGTCTTATGCATAATAATCTCTTTTTTTTTTTTTTTAAAGATTTTATTTCTTTATTTGACAGACAGACAGAGATCACAGGTAGGCAGAGAGGCAGGCAGAGAGAGAGGGGAAAGCAGGCTCCCTGCGGAGCAGAAAGCCCGATTCGGGGCTCGATAGCAGGACCCTGAGATCATGACCTGAGCCGAAGGCAGAGGCTTTAACCCACTGAGCCACCCAGGCGCCCCGCATAATACGCTCTTAATAAATGCTTGCTGAATCAGAAGAAAAAAGGCCTGGGACGCCTAGGTGGCTCTGTCAGTTAAGTGTCCGCCTTCAGGTCATAATCCCAGGGTCTTGGGATCAAGCCCCACATGGGGCTCCTTGCTCAGCAGGGAGCCTGCTTCTCACTCTGCCTGCTGCTCCCCTGCTTCTGCTCTCTCTCTCTGACAAACAAATAATTTTTTAAAAAACGGTTTATTTAGCACATCACAGCATTCTCCATATATAACATGCACATCTCCTATCTGTTAAATGATTCCACTATGGTTGAAGAAGGGATCCAATCATGCTCATTTCATATGTCAGTTACGCACCATTTGCAAAGTTTTATCATCATCACCATCGTCACCATCACCATCCTAGTACTGAAGAAGACCAGGTGCTCTGAGTAGGAACACCGAGAGCTGGTATCCAGCGTCCAGACTGGCCTGTCTCACTGGGACCACATCCATTTAGCCCTCAGCTGGGCCGGAGGCTAGAAGATAGGTTGGCTGCCTTGCTCAGCCCCCTGTTATTTGATTTTTCTGGTTCTTTTCTATCATCCTAGCTTCTGGGGGTTTCCAGCTACAGCTGACTTTCCTGAGGAAAAAACACAAGTAGCAGAGGAATGACTGCGTGTGTAGGGGACCCTATGACAAAGGACTTAACAGAACCCCAGAGATAAAGCAGGTGGTAAGCTAGACGAAAAGCAGACGCCCACCCCAGCAGGAGCCAGACGGGCTCCCTGGGTGGACAGAGGGCCGAAGTAGAGGCATCTGGACAGCAAGGCTCTGTCTGCAGCACTTAAGGATGAGACCCAGGACTGGAGTGTCATTCCCCTCTTCCTGAATCTGGGTCAACGCTTCCGGCTCGTCAGTTATTATTACTCATGTAATTAACAGACAGCGGTGGGTTTCCGAGACCCTCTAGACGCCAGTTCTTCTGGAAGCTCCTCACTGCTTAGCCACCCCACCAGACCCAAGCCATCTGGCCAAGGGAGAGGAAATAGAATTAAAATTCCATCCGAAGCTTTCCCTCCTGGCACAGTTCGGCTGGGAGGCAGAGGAGGAGAGGTTGGAAGTTGCGGTTTAATGAGGTGTTGTGATTGTTGGAGGTGGCCGGGTCCTGCAGGGAGGTTACTGTAATCACGGTGAGGTCTGCCAGAGGCAACGGTGAGCAGACAGAGGACCGGGCGGGCGAGGAGGCATCTGTGCGCCCTGCGCTGAGTACGCGCCCCCCATGGGCATCACCACCTCGTTGGGAGACCACGGCCTCACTTTTAGGGACCAGAGGAATGTAAATGTTTTATGATGATCAGAAGGGAATGGTGCCTCCCCTTCCAATTTACTATGGACTCTGAAAAACAGTCTGAGGGGTTTGAAGTGGCGGGGGGGTGGGAGGTTGGGGTACCAGGTGGTGGGTATTATAGAGGGCACAGCTTGCATGGAGCACTGGGTGTGGTGAAAAAATAATGAATACTGTTTTTCTGAAAATAAATAAATTGGGAGAAAAAAAAAAAAAAGAAGGGAATGGTGCCTTCCCGCCTTCTCCAAGGCTAACAAACCACCGAGCCTGAAAGGAAACAGCTTTGTCATCGCCCCACCCCCCACGCCCCGTTGAGATGTTAGGGAAAAGCCTTGTGCAACAACTTGGCAGTGATGGAATGAGTAAGCGCTCTTGCTCCTCTCTCGCATTCCCCATCAAGGACTGCTCTCCAGACGGTTTCTAACACCTCATATAATTCAATCATGAGGGCCAGCTAGCTGTTTGGGTTTTTTGTTTGCATTTATTTCACTTCGGGGGCAAGTGTTTCTGGAGAGAAACGATGTATTTTAGAAACAAATCCGGGAAGCGGCCGTCCTCGTTGCCGCTCATGGTCGCAGACCCACTTCCCAGCGCTCGGACCCGAAAGCATGGGTTTCGGAGCACAGGCCCAGCTGGCCAAGGTTGCCGCCACTTACTCATCTTCCTCTAAGCTTCCCAAATGTCTTCCCGGAATAGACACATGGGGGGGGGTGTTAGTTATAATCTCACATCGTCGTCGTCCTCCTCCTCCTCCTGAGCACATCCAGGGGTTGCCTTTCACATGAAGGGTAAGTGCTTCCATGACTTGGGAGGAAAGTGAAGGAGGTCCTGCCACTCCCCACACCTCCACCCCACATCTAATTGGCCAGAGTCTTGGCCTCCTGAGGAAGGATGCCCCCCCCCACACACACACACTTGTCCAAGCCTCTGCTTCCGTGCACGCCTGACCTGCAGCGGGAGCATCCAGGGCAAGCTGTGGTGAGGCAATGTCCAGGCTGGTGGCTGATCCCATGCTCTTGTGACATCCTTGTTCCTTGATGACTCACACCATTGGCCCACCTGGAATCAGCGATGGATTCTGGAATGAACACAGGCTTGAAACAGCTAGAGAGTGACTTCAAGGAGCCGCCTGGCTGGCTCAGTCCCTTGAGCATCTGACTCTTGGCTTCAGCTCAGGTCATTTGATCTCATGGTGGGGTGGGATACAGCCCCGAGTGGGCTCTGGACTCAGCGGAAAATCTGCTGGAGATCATGTCCCTCTCCCTCCCCCTCTGCTCCTCCCCCTTCTTGCACACTCTCTTTCTAAAATAAATAAATAAAGTCTTTTTAAGAAAGAGACAGCTTAGAGATGCTACTGAGAGGAATGGGAACAAAGCAGCCTTAGGACACAGCCAGGTGTTGGCATTACCCCATGGATTCAAGTCCATGCTGAGCCTTAGTAGTATGGGGCCACGGCCAAGTTTCTCGACCCTTCTAGTCCTCAGTTTCCTCATCTTTAAAATGGGCGTGATGACAATCCTCACTACTTAAGGTCACTGTGAGGTTAGATAACTCATGGAATGTCGCACAGGACAGAGTAGTACTGGACACATTAAATGTGCTGGGTAAACATAGCATATACGTGTATCTGTGAGTGTGTACTTAGTGACCAAGAAATCACAAAGCATCCTAATTCTATCCAACACCTAGATATGTTAGAAAGTCCTTTAGTTATCGCTGTGTCTCACGTCTTCCTCCTGTACAACATTGTGCCACCTCAACGACAGGGCTATTTAAACGACATTTACATAGTGCTGCATTCTATTGAGAGGCCCATTACCAACACAAGATGTCCTTCTGTTATCTTTCATTGGTTCTAATGGAAAGAAAAATCATCTTAACCTTTGTAAGGATCTTCGTGGAACTTGTTCTAGGAGTATTTTATAAATCATTCCCCCTTAGAGTTTGTTTCATATACTATGAATTCTGCACCGTCGGTTAAATAAAGCACAGTGAGCTTTGGGGTTTTCGAGAGAGCTTTCTGAAAGATCCCTGTGGCTAATAATTACTTATCCACAATGACAAGGAGAGAAAATATGAGGAAACCCACATCGCAATGCTCTCTGTGGTGATTCAAGATATGGCCAGTTGGCTGGCAGTTGGAACATACTGGGGCAGATTTTTCTAATTAAGCCTCATTCTGAGAAATATCTTTTTCTCCTTTGACTCATCTGCAACCAAAATGGACTCAATTAACCAAATCACAGATTATATGGGGGGGGGGGTAGGAAATTTGTCCTTTCCAAGCCGTATCGTCTTATATCGCACACTACTGTTATACTGGGTCACGTCACTCATGTGGAAATTCAGAGAAATCTGGGAAATTCCCAGAAAAACTAGTTAACACAGAAGGTTCCCTTACTAATGTTGTGATCATTACACATGGGATGTTAGGCACTCACTGCTTACATGCGACTCTGGATGTTTGGGATTTCAGCAGAATAACGTGTTGGTAAGTGACCAAAAGGGAACTATTCATTATTCTATTAATTGAAGCCATTCCACGATTGCAGAAACATGTTTGTTATTATTTACTCACTGTTTCCAGTTTAGCCAAAGGGACAAATACTCATCTGGGTATTTCAGTGACTCAGGGCTTTAACTTTCTGTTTCCTGGTGTTATGGATTTAACTGCATCCTTCAAAAAGACACGTCTAAGTCTTAACCCCAGTACCTCAGTATGTGGCCCGATTTGGAAATAATCATTGTAGATGTAATTAGTTAAGAGGAAGTCATACTGGGGCAGGATGGACCTTCATCAGTATGACTGATATCCTTAAAAAGAGGAGAAAAGGCATACAAGGAAGGATGGCTATATGACAGGTGGCAGAGGCAGAAATCGTGACAAGGCAGCAATAATCCAAAGACACCAAGGATTGTTGGAAAACACCAGAAGCTAGAGGAGGTGGGAAGAATTCTCCCCTACTGGTTTCAGAGGCAACATGGCCCTGCCAACACCTTGATTTTGAACTTTAGTCCCCCCCAAACTCTAAGATAATAAATTTCTGTCATTTTAAGCCATGCAGTTTGTGGTACTTTGTGACAGTAGTTTTAGAAATCCAATAGTCCCGGTTTGTACATTTCTTTAAACTCTGTTAGATATCAATTTGTAGTATAGAATGGGATAGTTAGGTTCAACACTCCGAACTCAATTCTTCAACCGTTCAGATCTGCTAACACTTCAAGCCTCTTCGATACGTCAGTATTGCTATCCCCTCAGTGGTCAACCAGAAGGCTACACACGGCTCCTTAGAATGCTACACACGGCCCCAAAGTCCTTACAATGAAAGGCCATCGACATTGTGAATTGTCAAAATTCTATGATTTAAAGATTTAATATGTTTGTCTAGAAGAAAATCACTAGAAAGTGTCACCAGCAAAGCATATGTTACTCTTAGTTCCAAGATAATAAATAAACCAGATACGAACTTTTAAAGAAATGTTGTGACTTTTGCTGGCACTGGTGAATTTTGGCTCCTGTCCTAGTTAGCCTCACTGGAAATAGTTGAATTGTTTTAATCACAATGCCTACTAAAAAAAAAAAGTTATAAAGTTGTATAAAACAGATTTTGATCAATCTCTGGGATATACTCCCTTTGTCTTTAGTTGTCTCTCAATGATGTGCCTTACACATTGTGTGGAGGGGCACCTGGCTAGCTCAGTCAGGAGAACATGCAACTCTTGATCTTGGGGATGTAAGTTTGAGCCCCAAGTGTGGAGATTACCTAGAAAATAAAATCTTAAAAAAATAAAAATAAAAATAAATTGTGTAGAAACTTGACTTAAGAACATTGGCAGATGACGATAAGGATAGTTTAAGAAAGTGATTGGGTGGAGAAATATCTACATGCTGACATATTTGCTACCAAGTTTTGTTTGCAAAGCATATTTAATGACATAGGAAATGCTTAATATATATTTTGGTGAGAAAAATTAGGATGAGAAATTCAAATATAGTTTGTTAGTGATTAAACAAAACAAAATCTGTGCATAGAAAAACATAAGGATGACAACTGTTGTGTAGTGGGATTTTAAATTTTATGCTTCTTACTGTCCTCCAAATTCTTAACACGGGCAAAATTGACTTCTCTAATCCCAAAGCAATTTAATGTTAAAAAGTAATTATACCAAAACATTAACACTCATTTTCTGTGTTTTATAATATTGTTGATGATTTTTTCATTCCAAAATAAGTTTTTTTTTTTCAATTTTACAATGAAAGAAAATTAAACTTTAAAAGACATTATGTTTCTGGATGATCTAGCCATATGGGTGTATGTAAGATATTAAAGCTGCTTTAAAATGACCCATGAAGGTATTGTTAAGGTGCTCAGTCCGTTAAGCATCTGCCTTTGGCTCAGCTCATGGTCCCAGCATCCTGGGATTGAGCCCCGTTTTGGGGTCCCTGATTGGCAGGGAGCCTACTTCTCCCTCTCCCTCTGCAGCTTCCCTTGCTTTTGCTCTCTCTCTCTCTCTCTGTCAGATAAGTAAATAAGATCTTTTTAAAAAATAATAAAATAATAAAAAATCTTTAAAAAAGAAAAATAAAAAATGACCCACAAAGCTTTTGAGATGATGTCATGAGGATCTACCATACACATGTTGCAGATAGTGTAAGGGTTCTCAACTCTTCTTTTATTCCCATAGTCATGTGACTTTGCAGTTCCTTCCCTTAGTAGCAGAGAACATTCCTCTACCCCCCTGATGCCAGGCTAGGTCTTAAGATTTGCTTTGGTTAGGGTTAGGGTTAGGGTACAGTGTACCTGTTTTTAGTTCAAGTCTTGAGACTCATCACATTTCTGCTTCCTAATTGACATATCTGCCATCACCATGAGAGGATCCACCATCTCCTTGTATTGCTCCTTTAGCCTGGGTAAAAGAACACACATGGAGCAAGTTCAAGTCCAACCCACAATGAAGAGTGAAGCCCAGCAAGCCAAAATTACTCAGCTGAGCCCAACCTAGATCAGCCAACCTATAGACCTAAGTGCACAAAAGTAAATGTCTATTAATGAAGGCTATTGAGTTTGGGGATGGTCTGTTATACAGCAAAGACTAACTCATAAAATCTCACTGACAAAGATACAATATCGACTTAGATGAGTCAGGGCCCAGTATGGGGACTGACAAAGTATATCAACTCTTTATGATAAAAGGTCCTTACGCTATAGCTTAAAAAATATAAATGACCCTGCATCTTAATGTAGTGCGGTTTTGTGGATTTGTATGTAACTTTCTAATGTGTGTCTATGATAAAATTATTGAATGTATGACATACCACTGCGTTCATATTTAGTTGTCTTTTCTAGCTTTCAGTTAAATCTATGAAATATACATTTTTCACTTGGTCATATTCTGGTTCCCATTGAAAAGTGGTATTTTGAGTTACAATTCTCAATGTTCATTTAGCAGGTTATTCAAAGAATTCTAAGAATATTAACCACAGTGCATGAATATATGGTGTGCGGACTGGAATTATTCCTCTTTTTTAGAGCAAGTTTTTCCAATCTTGGCAGCATCGGCATTTTGAGACACAGAATTCTTCATTGTGGAGAACTGTTCCGTGCCTTGCAAGATGTTCAGCAGCATTCCAGCTGTTTACCCGCTAAGTGACAGTAGCACACGCCGCTATCCCTAGTTGTGAAAGTCAAAAATGTCTCCAAACTTCCCAGAAGGGTACCCTGGGCTTTGGTTTGGTAAGTCAAATTCACAATGATAAATATCACTGGCCACTTTTTAAGGTCTAGGTTTGTAGTAATTCAGACTGTAATAAAAGAATCCAAACTCTAGAGCTTCTTGATTCTTGTGGTCATCATAAATACACTGTTACTGCAATGGGAAAGCCCAAATATGTGTGAATGGCCTGACACGTATATTGTTCTGAACCTATCTACACCGAGTCTGCAGTCAGGCTCTCACCTCCCCCACCACACACATACCGGGCAGCTTGAGGGGGCCATCCTACTCTGGGTATCGTTCTTAGG
Organism: Neogale vison; assembly: GCF_020171115.1. NCBI lineage: Eukaryota > Metazoa > Chordata > Mammalia > Carnivora > Mustelidae > Neogale > Neogale vison. The sequence continues at coordinate 139,603,689 of NC_058093.1, read as the reverse complement.
GTACAGAATCACGACCAGCTTAACACTTCATAAAAATGAACGGGGAATGGCAAAATTCTAACTATAAATGAGGAACTTCAAATACCACCTTACTCAAAGATTCCATTTCTATCAGACAAAGGATGAAGCAAAATTTAATTTCCTGACAGTTTATATGCTTCTGCAGGAATGTGGGCAAGCGCCAGTTAAGTGCAAAACCTAACTGTGGGACGTGTGGTTAAAATTAACCTCACAACTGAGCTCATCATAGCCATGATTATATCCTTTTTGCGGGGGTGGGTACTACGATGAGTTTGAACTACACCTTCAAACTGGACAGTCTGGGAGCAGATCTTCAAACTCTCCATGACCTTTGACATTGGGCTCCTTTGTTAAGCTGCTGAACCTGTGTCCTGGTCTGCAGTATGAGGAGGTTGAACTAAATAGGATTCGTGATCCCTTCCAGCTAAAACATCCTTTGAGTTACCTGATAGTTCACTTCTCAGTGTGTTAGTTAGTTAGTTTAGAGAAAGCAACTGGGATGAGCTGGGGTGTTTTCTTCCTTCTTTCCTTCCTTCCGAGATCTTTTACTTATTTAATTGAGAGAGAGCAGGAGCAGGAGGAGAAGTAACGGGAGAGAGAGAAGCATATTCTTCTTCTTTTTTTTTTTTTTTTAAGGATTTTATTTATTGCGGAGCCTGGGTGGCTCAGTCAGTTAAGCGGCTGCCTTCGGCTCGGGTCCTGATCCTGGGGTCCTGGGATCAAGCCCCTCATCGGGCTCCCTGCTCGGCACAGAGCCTGCTTCTCCCTCTCCCTCTGCTTGCTGTTCTGCCTACTTGCGCTATCTCTCTCAAATAAATAAATAAGATCTTAAAAAAAAAAAAAAAGATTTTACTTATGTATTTGACAGAGAGAGAGAGACAGCGAGGGAGGGAACATTAGCAGGGGAAGCGGGAGAGGAAGCAGCAGCTTTTCCTGCTGAGCAAGGAGCATGACGAGCTCCATCCCAGGACCCTGGGATCACGACCTGAGCAGAAGGCAGACACTTAACGGCTGAGCCACCCATGTGCCCCGGAAGCAGACTCTTAATCAACTGAGCCACCCACGTGCCACCCACCCAGGGAGTTTCTTACAATAAGATTTGTCTTACACTTCAAGTCATTTGCCCAGGAAGATTTTTACCCAAAGCAGCAACACACGCTCCAACACAGTAGAGGGAAGCTTTCCATTCTCATCTGAGGCCCATCAAGAGATCCAGTTTAGAACACTAAGGGAGTGCGCAGAAAAAATTCATTGATGGATCACTGGAAACTGAACAGATTTCAGATTTAAGAACATTATGCCGGAAACACTGGTCCCTTTAAGACAGAGTAGAGGAGGATTACACATGTAATCACATCACAAAGGAGAAAGAAATCCCAGACAGAAATCCCATGCTGGATGGTCAGGACTAATTTCTAAAACCACCACCTCATCAACTGGATTTATTTTATGTGAAAATTTGTGATCAGGCTAAAGAAAGAATTTCCATGGCATGTACAGAAAAAATGGTGGAAAAAATACCTGTCTATTTAGAGGCATTCCTTATAGGTTCCAGTACAAGCTGGGGGGAGAGGAGCCTGTGGATTGGTGAAGAGAGAGAAAAAAATCCTTGCTTCCAGGGTTGTTTACCAGCTGAGATCAAAGGAGTCTCCGGCGCAGCCTCTAAGACACGCTCTCACAATCTGTATGCGCACATATCGGAATGTAAGTGTTTTGTTTTATTTATTTTGTTTTGTTTTGTTTTGTTTTATTGTTTTAAGGTTTTATTTGACAGAGCGAGAGAGCACAAGCAAGGGGGAGGGGCATAGGGAGAGGGAGAAGCAGACTCCCCACTGAGCACGGAGCCCAGTGTGGGGCTCCATCCCAGAATCCTGGCGTCATGACCTGAGCCAAAGGCAGATACTTAACCATCTGAGCCACGCAGGCGCCCCTGTATGTGTTTTGCTGTTTGTTTGTTTTTAATGAAAGGATATAAAAAATAAGTTGTTCTTGTTTTTAAAAAATAAAGTAAGATAAAATAATAAAACATGGTTCTCTTGAGAGAAGGGAATGAGAAAAGACCTTCAATCAATGAGTAAAAGGCGTAAGCTTACAGCCTCCATGAGGCTCACACCCCCATCCTGACTGCCAGTATCTGATCCTTTATTCCTATGGACTACGGACAGGCCACACCACCACAGGGCTCCTTCCTTCCCCCCACACCCCTGCAGCCTGTACCCTTACCTCGTCAGGGTGGAAATATCCAGGCTCACTCTCTGTAAGTTCTTTGCTCATAGACGTGATGCTACAGTTTGTTTGCTTTAAAACAAAGAGGTAGTCACGGAATTTCCTAGTTTCCTCATTTTTTAAAAGTAAATTCCAGTTTTACCAGGAGGGAATTGGAATTTGTATCCAATTTGTATTTGCAAAGATTTAAACAGAACACAGAATGCAAATGGGCTGATCACGGGGGTGGGGGGGTGGAATGACCTGCAGGAGGCATCACAAATCCTTTCTAATGCAAGCTCATCGGTTCTACATTCTTGCCTCTTCTGGGCATACCAGAAATACTTCGTTTAGTTCAAGTGAATGGAAAGATCCAGCACTTGGAAAGAACGGTCACTAGCCTTGTTTGTTCCAATAAACAACTAAACTTCTTATTGCTCAATAAAAATCAAAACTGACAGTTTGTAAAAACCAAAAAACATGAAATCTTGGACTGTGTTTCGGGCTGATTGATATTTCCAGACTCTTACGATGATCCTGAGGGAGAAGCTTATTTAGGTTTCCACAGTGTCAGTGAAAAATACTTCCCTGGAAAACCTGCTACAAATTGGCCAAAAGTTTTTCCAATTCCAATTCCAGTTTGTACGTATTGAAAGATTTTGGGCCCATGGAACAGCCTTAGATGGGAAGTCAGCTGACATCATCCCAAGTTCGAAGACTCCCACAGAATTCTGTAATTAACAATAAGATCAGGTAAAACAGCAAGAATTCGAGAGTTCATCACGATTTCAATTCTCTTAATGCTGCGTCTGTGGCATGTTTTAAAGATTCACTTGACTGAAATAGACTTTAGTTATGTCTCTGTAAGCCAGATGAAGCAGAGACCTGAGGTTAGCAACTGTCTGCACACGGCAAACATGAACAACAAGAATATGTCAAAGGAGAGCTTACCCTTCAAACAGGTTTCTCTGTAAAAGATACTGGTCTAGCCACGTGGGGAGAGATGAATGAATGTGGTACATGTATAACATTGAGGGCTGTGGTAGACGGAATTCCAGAACGGACCTTCAAGATTACCTGCCCTAATCCCTCAAACTGTAAATATAAGATATCACACATCCCCCAAGGAGTGTGAAGGTCATAGTATTAACACTGGTCCTCGCGGCCTACCAGTCAAATCCACTGATCTGTTTCAGTCAGACGCCACCAAAAATATGCCTGGGGCAGGCCCAGAGTCAGATTTAAATTCCAATTAACTTATGTTACAGTAACTAACCTGCCGAATTCAATACCATACTGATTTTTTTTTTTTTTTGGCTATACAACTAATTGTAATTATATAGGGCATCATTTATTGGTTAAAAAAAATACTGGGTCTCGAAATTGTACGGTAGCTGTCTATTGTGTCCCTGAACAAATTAGCTAGGGTTTTATATAATGGACAGGGCTATTTGCTGTTTTTCTGTAGAGAAAGCTGAACACTCATTGAACTCTTACAAATAAATAATTGGATTTATTTGAACATGATAATGTTACCATATATAATTCCTTTGGATAATCCTCTTTTTAATTGTAATGCCATCAATGAGATATCAGGTTCTTTGTGTTTTGTTTGTTTGCTTTTCCCATGACTGAAGGAGGAAATACTCATACGGAGGAAATTCTATCTAAATAAATGTGGCAACTGGTTTAAAGAAACTGGGTACTCTTGTTGATGACATTATGAGTATGCTCACTTGGGTTGCTTTGCTTTTTTGTACTTTTTGTTCATTCGTTTATATTATTTATATATAAATATTTATATTACTTATGTACATATTCTAATGTAAGTATATTATTTATATACATTTAAACATAGTGTTTATATTATTTATATGTAAATACTTAAATATTTATATTATTTATATATAAATATATATTCCTGTAGTCAATTATTCCAGAACATGTGTTGACACTTTACTGTGTGCTGTGTTGGGAAACAATGACAGACACAGCCTCTACTCTTACGAAGACTAAAATCACCTATGAGATGATATTGTTGCCAGCTTGCCCGTGTAGGCTCTGTGTTAGGTACTGAACATGGGTTATCTCTCCCTTTGTTTCTTTTTTTTTTTTTTTAAGATTCTATTTACTGATTTGACTGAGAGAAAGAGCACAGGCAGGGGGAGTGACAGGCAGAGGGAGAGGGAGAAGGAGGCTCCCTGCTGAGCAGGGAGCCGATGCGGGGCTCCATCCCAGGACCTTGGGATCCCGACTTGAGCTGAAGGCAGATGCCCAACTGACTGAGCCCCCCAGGGGCCCCTGGGTAATCTCTCTTAATCCTCACAACCTGATGAGGTATACAGCCCCCTCTCCTGTGAGAATTGAGGCTCAAAGTCAGATAATCAATGTCACACAGCTACAGGGCAGTAAATGTGGGATTCAAATCTGACTTCAAACCCATGTTTTGTTTTGTTTTGTTTTTAAAGATTTTATTTATTTATTTGACAGAGATCACAAGTAGGCAGAGAGGCAGAGAGAAAGAGAGCATGGGAAGCAGGCTCCCTGCTGAGCAGAAAGCCGGATGCCAGGCTCAATCCCAGGACCCCGAGATCATGACCTGAGCCGAAGGCAGAGGCTTAACCTGCTGAGCCACCCAGAAGACCCCAAACCCATGTTCTTAACTGCTTTCCTGGCCTTCTTTTTTTTTCTAATCACTCTTCAAGATCAAACCTCCTATTCTTTTTTCTCTTTTTAAAGATTTCTCTTTTTAAAGATTTTATTTGTTTATTTGAGAGAGAGAGAGAGCCAGCCCATGAGTAAGGGGTTGGGAAAAGGGAGAAGCAGCCTCCCCATTGAGCTGGGAGTCTGATGCGGGGCTCCATCCCGGGACCTGGGGATCCTGACCTGAGCTGAAGGCAGGCACTTAACGACTGAACCACCAGCTGCCGCATAAACCTCCCGTTCTTGTTAGGTGAATCACTCTGCTCCTCCAACAAAAACGCTCAGGCTTTGCCCTTGTCAGATAGCCAGATCCTCACAGGCAACCCAGTCCTCTATGTCTGACCTGAGCTGCTTCTCTGTGTCCTCACTGGGTCCCTAACCCACCCCCACTTCTCCAGCCCCTAACCCTCTATCACATCCCCACCCTACTCCCCACATATGAAGCCATTTTGTCTATTCACCTAATGTTCCGGACTAAATGATAAATTCCAAATCAAATTATAAAATTCCCCCAAAGGGACACCTGGGTGGCTCAGTCAGTTAAGTGTCTGCCTTCAGCTCAGGTCGTGATCTCAGGGTCCTGGGATTGAGCCCCGCATGGGGATCCCTGCTGAGTGCAGATGCTATTTCTCTCTCTGCCTCTGCCCCTCCCCCTGCCTGGACTCCCTGTCAAATAAATAAATAAAATCTTCAAAAAAAAAAAAGTAATAAAGTTCCCCAAAGCCTGTATTTTCTTTTCTCTCATCCGAGCCACAGAACTTAGGTAGAGGCTCGGGGACTAAGTTACATCGGTCTTTTCCATTGCTCAATTGGTTCTCTGGCCCCCAAAACATTAATAGAGTCATAGGGAGAAGAGGTAGGTGATCTATTTAAGAATCAGCACATGGGATGGGGCTGCCCGGCGCGGTCTGCTCTCCAGAGAGCGCTGCCAGAACGTTGCCTACATCCTACAGCTGTCGATTTTGCGTGACTGGTTTTGCAATGACCACACAGTCCTGGTTTATATAATATACACTGGGTTTGTATCTCGACCTTAAGCCTTTGGGACACGGCCAAAGCTAGAGGTCACTGGAGCACCCACTTAGCCTGAAATCGAAGGACAGAAGCTCAAGGGGCTGTCATCGGCTGTCTCTGGCTCTGAAAACTCACAGACCTTCGTACCATCTCTCCCTGTGATATTTAACACCTACAGTCATTTTTCATAGCTGTGTATCCTGCCAGCTCCCAAGCAGCACCAGGGGCCTCGCCCGGCAACTCGGAGCAAGTGGTCTCGGAATGACTGGAATTACAGACGCGATAATCGCAGGACCTCTAATCTGGAAGCCGCTAGGACGTCACACGCTGTTGATGACCACTGGCTCCTCAAAGCGGCTCTGGGCAGCCGAGAGTCCTTCTCGCTCTGGGATGTTTGGGCCAAACTCTCGACTCCCGTGCTCTACCCTTCTTATCTCTTCCCTTTTGGGGTATCGGGTGCTGAGCATCTGTAGTTACGGCGTCATAGAATTGTCTTGCAGGCTCATGGGAAGACAAGTTTTGAGAAAGAGAAAAATTCTATGGGATTTCACCCATTCTCCATCCATCTCTGTATTACTTGCCATGTCGTAAGCTCAAAGTGAAGAACTTGCGTTTTTTTCCCTTCTGGGGAAGAGGAATAGTTGTCTCTAGGATGATCTGTGATCACGTAGGAGATGGATTAGAATTCCCTTTTCATGATTTACATCATTTAAAAAAATATTCCCATTTTCTCACTCTGGCTTTTCATAGATTTGGCTTCCTTGAGTAGTCTTGAACCACTTCCTGACCACGTATTTCCTCCCCAGAAGATACTAATGAAGTCTGCTATAATCTTTTTCCTTATTTATCCACTCTTTTCACTCATCTCTGCTTCAGTCCTGAAGCTTTTTCTTGGATTACTAGAGTTGGTGGTTATTATTTCCTGAGCAGAACAGAGTTTCTTATATGTCTCTGGGGTTCTTTCCTTTCCTGCCCTCTCTATATTTAAAGTTATTGCCTCTGAAGAGCTCTCCAGAATTCATACTTAACAGATTGGTCTCACAGTCAAGTGGTCAGAGAGGACGTCACACTCTTAGTCATCATCCCAATTAAAACCTTATAGGAATTAATGAAGACCACCACCAACTCTGTGTTGCCAAGAAAGATACGTTCTCCTAGGTAAGCCAGATCAGTGCAGTTCTTCAGGAGACCATCGAAGAGGGATAGTTTGGAATTTCATGTAGAAAAAAATTGGACTCAATATAAATGAGCTGTCAGTTCCCTCAGGAATGCCCCCAGTTGAGTCATTCTGAGGGTACTCACCATTCTGTGGTATGTGGGAAGCGTTTGCAGGACGAGGTTGGTGACACATGGGTTACTTAATGGTGAATAAATCTGATAAAATTCAAAATGCTTCTGGCACTAAACTGTGTGGTAATGTCTTATACCACATGTATAAAAGGCACACTATTTACTTGAAAACCTACATGTGCAAGGCTGCCTAACTCAAGGGTTACATGTTGGTTTAACAATTGTCACATGCTGAGCTTTCTGTAGGATGCCTTCATGGTCCCCGTGTCATTGCCACTGAGCAAGACGTTCTAAGTGACATAGGTGATCAGCAGCTTTCTTCCCCATCATGCAGATAATTTCTAATCACCCTCTGTGGGACATACCTGTCAGTCCCACAACTGGAAGCTGGGATCTGGGGTCAAAGACAAGACCTGTAATCCCTTCCTCTTTATAGGATGCTCTAAGACCAGCCCCGTTTTAAGCGAATGTTGACTGTTTTTTCCTTTCCCTAATTTTGTCTCAATCTTCTATTTTCTTTCCCCTCCAACAAACTCCTAAAATAACATGGGCAGAAGGTCAAGGAAAATTGGGGCCCATTTCCTTCCTGTGGCTAAAAGCTTCTGCTCTATTTCTCTTACTGAACAGATTATACTTCTAGTCTTTCAACTTTTCCTTATTCCTGCGGGCCAGTGCTCTGCGTGAACATGAGTCCGGCAAGGCTCTCTTGCTATTCAAGTTGTCATCGTTGTATTTGAGATATCATCTGTCATCTATAAGTCTAAGTATTTTCAACTTTTTTCTCATATGTTAGCTCATTTTTAAATAAGATAATTAGATAGATTCAGAGAATTAGAAATTGAAGGTTGAAGACAACCTTAATGCTTCCTAATCGCCCTTCCCATGTGAAGCCTGGAATGCCCTTGTAACAGAAGTGGTCATTTGTCCTTTATCACTCTTTCCTAAGGATAAGAAACTCCTCAGCATACAATCAGATCACACCTTTTTTTTGTTTGTTTGTTTTTTAGGATTTTTTAAAAAGCTTCTTTATTTGAGAGGATGAGGGGAAGATAAAGAGAGGGGGAGGGGTGGGAGAGAGAGAATCTCAAGCAGACTCCCTCCTGAGTGTGGAGTCTGGCTCCGGGCTAGATCTCACCACCCTGAGATTATGATCTGAGTGGAAAACAAGAGTCAGACGCTTAACTAAGTGAGCCAACCCAGGCGCCTCCAGATCACCCGGTTTATAAATACCTCTGTGGAAAAAAATTTTCCTTGATGGGTATCTTGTCACTTCTACCCTTTGACCCAAGTTTTAAAATTTAATATGTCTTCTACAGAATAGCTTTCGAAATACTCAAAGCCAATAATCCTGCCCTCCCAAGCACTTTTGTATTTGGTTAACTGTGCTCATTTGCTTCAGGTGCCTGTGGATTTTCATCGCTGCCACCATCCAGGCCACTGCCCTCTGTTCAGTGTGTCTGCGTATCACGGATCACGCCGAGAGCTGATGACGCTTCAGGTGTGCTAAGACCACCACGTTTCCATTTCACAGGTGAGAAAACTGAGACCACCCAGTATGTGACTTATCAAAGGTCAACAACTAGACCTTGCATTTGGATCTCTACTCTCCTGCAGTTTCATTCTGGTCTGTTATTCCTGATATAATGTGCACGTCTGGCCAGAGACCCATTTAACAATGAGGGGGCACAACCTGATATTCTGCTGGTTTCCACGCCAATGAAACTGGAAAAAGGGGCTGAGCCAAGACTCTCTGGAAATGTCAGCAGATTTGCCAACCTGAGACCATAGTCTCAAAGGTGCCTGCTTGGGCTTTGAAGGCATACATATATATACATATAAATACACACACATACACACACATATATATATATCCACATATATATGGATATATATATATATATATATATATATATATATATAATCTCCTATTGGTTCTATTTCTCTGAGGGATGCTGACTAATACAGTCCTTAATCGACCTTTTGTGATCTTTTTTTTTTTTTTTTAAAGATTTTATTTATTTATTTGACAGAGAGAGATCACAAGTAGGCAGAGAAGCAGGCAGAGAGAGAGAGGAGGAAGCAGGCTCCCCGCTGAGCAGAGATCCCGATGCGGGACTCGATCCCAGGATCCCGAGATCACGACCCGAGCTGAAGGCAGCGGCCCAACCCACTGAGCCACCCAGGTGTGATCTTTAAGGCTGTTTCTGGATGACAGCATGGTTATTCTCTTACTTTGTTAGTGATATTGCTCCTTGAGTCCTTTTACTGAGTTCCAAGACAGTTTCTTTTATTTTGAAAATTTCATAAGCTTAAAGCAAACCCATCTTTATTATACTCCTAAGAAAATTCAAAATAATTTTGCATCCGTGTGGCCAATGCATAGGCTCATTCCTTAACCTCATTATTAACCACCGATGGCCCCGCCAGCTCTCACTGGCAGTGTGCTCCAGTCTTTGGCTGTATTTTGAAAATCGACATATTCTTTACGATACCAGATTTAAATATGTTACAGCTGAAGTCTATCCCCTTATTCATGCCTGCTGATGTTCATCAAAGTAAACACCATGCCTTTGTTGCATCTTTTGTTCTTAGTCTAATTTTTATTTTCTTAATGTGTGTTCTGTTGGCACCTAACCTCCTTGTCTACGAGCCAGCCCCTGAGAAAGGAATTCTACCGAAATATCACTCTTGGATGCAACTATGCCCTATATGCCACAAGATTAGTAATACATACCGTGTACTAAAGGTTTGAGAAGCCCTATAGTAAAGAAACCTGTTTAAATTCATTTAATTCAATGTGTCCCAAGTGTATTTGGCCACAGAAAATTTCTTTTTTTCCCAAACATCCATTGGAACACATTTTGGAAAATGCTGCTATCTTTTTGTAACTTATTGTCCTCATTAAGAGTCATAAAAAGGCCAGAAAGACTATTCTCTTAAGTAAAGAATAAAGAAAAGCACAAATTATTTTATGAAACCGATTAAGCATTCAAACTATTAATGATCCTGATGAAAAGAGCAGATGCAGTTAAATAATATTATATACCAGTTGTTTGTATTTAAATACAATGTCTTTAGTTTTTTTGTTTTTTTTTTTGAAGATTTTATTTATTTACCTGACAGAGAGAAATCACAAGTAGGCAGAGAGGCAGGCAGAGAGAGAGAGAGGGAAGCAGGCTCCCCGCCGAGCAGAGAGCCCGATGCGGGACTCGATCCCAGGACCCTGAGATCATGACCTGAGCCAAAGACAGCGGCTCAACCCACTGAGCCACCCAGGCGCCCACAATGTCTTTAGTTTAAGCCACTACCAGGGCTAGCCAAGAGGACAGCCACTTAACTTCCTTTGTAAAGGCAAACATCTTACAGTTGACTCCAAGTCTATGAAAAGGGAAGGTGACAATTCTCCCTTTTGCCTGTTTTAGAAATATCTAGTCATAATACATGTAATTGACCTACCTGAATAGGCCAAGGGAGTAAGTCCACATCTTCCAAGGGAAGAGGAAATAAAACTCGTTGCTTAGTTTGGGCCTTCAGCTGCTTCTCTCTCTTCCCAACTTTACTGAAATATAATTCACATATAACACGGTGTAAGTTTAAGGTGCACAAGTAGTGATTTGAGACACATTTCTATTATGAAATGGTTACCACAATTAGGTTACTTAGCACATCTGCCACTCACAGTTAGGTCAGTTAGCACATCTGCCACCTCAAGTAATTACTCTCTTTTGCTGGGGTAGTGGTGGTGAGAACATTTAAGATCATTCTCTTAGCAACGTTGAAGTATAAATATAGCACTGTTAACCAAAGTTACCATGTTGTATATGAGACCCCCAGAATGTAATCATCTTATAACTGGAAGTTTGTACCCTTTTTTGCAGGGGAGAGAGAGAGAGAATCTCAAGCAGACTTCATGCCCAATGCCTGCGTCCAATCTCATGACCCTGAGATCATGACCTGAGCCTAAATTAGGAGTCAGAGGTTCAACTGACTGAACCACCGAGGCACCCCTGAAAGTCTGTACCCTTCGACCAACGTCTCATTTCCCTCGATCTGTGTATCTATGGTCCTCTTGGCTTCAGAGAACAGCTGGTAAAGCACTAAAATGATAAAAACCATACAAATAGGGAAATTTATGCAAAGCTGTACATTGAAATCAAGAATGCCATAAAAGACCAGGCATAGACAAATCCACAGAGACAGAAAGTAGAAAAATGGTGGCCAGGGGCTGTGACAAGGGAGAAATGGAGAGTTATTGCTTATTGGGTACAGAGCTTCTGTTTGGGATAATGAAAAAGTTCTGGAAACAGCTGGTGGTGACGGTCATATGACATTGGGAATATACTTAACGTTGCAATTACAAATGGCTAAGACGATCATTTTTGTTAGGTATAGTTTATGACAATACGAAAAGTGCCAAAAAATATTAGGGAAGGAAATAAAGAGGGAGAACTACATGTACACATGGTATCAAAGACAGCTTTCCTGATTTTGATATTGTTCTATGGTTATGTAAGATGGAACCACTGAGAGACACTAGGTGAATGAACTCAGGACCACTTTTTGTACTATCTTTGCAACTTCTGGTGACTCTATAATGATTTCAAAATAAAAAGTTAAAATAGGGGCGCCTGCATGGCTCAGTCATTATGCATCTGCCTTTGGCCTCATGACCACAGGGTCTTGGGATTGAGCCCCATATCAGGCTCCCTACTTGGCTGGAAGCCTGCTTTTTTCTCTGCCCATTTGTGTGCTTATGTTCCCTCTCTTGCTGTCTCTCTCTCTGTGTCAAATAAATAAATAAAATCTTTTTTTTAAGTTTATTTATTTTTTTCCTAATCTCTACACCCAGCATGGGACTCAAACTTACGACCCCGATATCAAGAGTTACACGCTCTCCAATCGAGCCAGCCAGGCGCCCCTCTGAGCCCTTTTTTGCGAAACATTTTGGCCTGCCAGCAAGACTGTCATTACAGCTGAGACTTGTACTCCTTTCTTCCATTCACAGGTGCCATGCCACAACTCTGTCGTGACAGAGGCAAATCCTCCCACTTTAAGTGCTTACGTCTCTTTTCCTCATAGGATGTACATAGACTGTATCCGAAGGTAGTCAGCGCTTGTGTGATTTTTGTCTAGTAACTAGTAACACGGCCTTGCTAATGTGGCTGGAGAATTTGCCTCCTGCGGGCATGTTTTGGACCATGAGCTGGGATGACCTATTTCATGGCCGGGTGGCTGTTTCTAGCCACCTATGGGTGTTAAGGAGGGAGGCACTTCCAGTGACGGGCTACAAATCACTTAGACCTCGTACGGTAATGCACAGTTTTCAGAGCGACCCTCCATCCATCTTAGCTTTCTTATCCCCATTATCTGCCTGTTCTGATTTCGCATGAACCTTCAGGAAAGGGCAGTGGAGGTCAGAGTACGTTGCATGACTTCCTAAAAAGAAGACACTTGAACACAGGATCTTTTAGGGCAATGAAACTACTATAATGATGGATACATGTCATTACCTATTTGTCAAACCCACAGAATGCACCCCAAGGGTAACCCTAGCGAAAACCCCTGGCTATGGGCAATAACAACGTGTGTAGCTCGCTGACCTCGTGGAGGGTGTTGTGAGGAGGTTGTGAGTGTGCATGGGCAGGGAGAGCCTGGGAACTCTCTGTACTTTCTGCTCAATTTGGCTGTGAACCCAAAATTATTCGCCCCTAAAAAGTCTATTTGAAAAATTTAAAAAAGGGGAAGTTTGAAACTCTGCTTAAAAAATGTTTTTAATCTCAGAAGTTGGCGAGTAGCAAAACAAAGCAAAAGCCTGAGTCATAATCTAACACTTACAGAATGCTCTCATCTGTCTTGACCCTTACTGATAGCCTGTCCTCTAGCTGTCGCAGTCATCACACACGCTCCTCACTGTTCCCGCCCTCCTGAAGCCCAGCTATACCCCTCTCTAACCTAGAACGCTCTCCTAAGCTCCAGGCTCTTCTAGCCAAAGGTTTCTAAGAAATCTCAGTTTGCTTGTCCCAGGGGAACTTCAACATCAACTTGTCCCAAATAGAAATCATTAACTGTCCCCCGCCCAACTCCTCCTTTTTAAGAAAAGGCAACCTCCTCTACGGATGAGAACTCTCGTCGTCCTTCCAAATTTTCATGTGAAGAGAATGACAGTCCTCACTTCTAGTCCAAGATGGGAGATGGAGGACTCGTGGGTATCTGTGTTCCCACTAAAGCCCCAACAGAATTGCATTACGATAAAAGGTTTTAAAAAAGAAGCATAAACCCACAGGACAAAGAAGAGAGGAACAGCCACACGCTCCCGGGAGGTGGGAAAGCACTCGGATAAACAGTGCTGAACCTGCCGAAGGAAAGAAGATCAGAACCTAAGCGGGCAGAGTGGAAAAACCCAGAAACAAGCAGATTAACATGGATGAACCGTGACGAGGTCAAAAAAAAGAAGGCTCCAGGCGCCTCTTGAAGAAGCAGTCAGATAAATACAATTTCAGACATATGAGGCCTCACAAACATAGGGTCCTGGCTCATGTTTACTTTCTCGGGAAGCATCTGGAGGACGCATTCCACCAAAATAAAAGAGTAAGCCAAGAACCAAGATGACACGAGATTTAACACAAAAGAGGCCCAGAGCATCCTGGGCTCTGGGAGAAGGACCATTGTGGGAACACAGCCAGGCTGGTGACTTGTTAGTTCTTTTAACTGTTCTATGTGTAGGTTTAGAAAAACTAAATACTGTGTTCAAGATCACACAGCTAGTCTAGCGAGTGTTAGGGCGAGGAACCAAGCCCAGGTAGGTCTGTTGCAAAGGCATGATAGAGCATTTTTATAATTATGGAATTCTGAGCCAAAGAGTGACTAATGCGGGTAATAACAGTTCCAAGACATAAGCTTACAATGAGAATTAAATGAGATAATCACCCCAAGCATTTACCCAGCATCTGGCACATGAGAACTTAAATGTCACTGACTTCTAGTTAAAAACATAGTCTATTATTATCATTACTGCCTCCATCAAATGTTCCGTGAAGGATGTGCATTTGCGAAGGACTTGGAAAGACAAGAAGGATTCTGACTGTCACAGAGGAGGGTGACTTCCAGACTGACTTCCAGGACTGTGAAGATTTACACACGTCAGGCATTAGCCAAAGCGTCCTGTTGCTAACCGATGGTTGCTCGGTACTTGCCAGAAATTTGCTTTAATCGCCAGGGATTTAAGGAAATATGTTAATTTTCCATTTCTCTAGATTCTGTAAGCCCTATCCCTTAAGGAAATTAGCTCATCAGCGAGCAACAGACCCCAACTCCATTATCTTCACTTCCCACACTTTCACTTTCACAGAAGTTAAGATTAATGATACAGACTTCGGAGAAGGGAAACAAGCATCAATTAGAAGAATATTTTCATATCTTTTGCAAAATCACACACCCTGTGGACACCAAATGCCCAACCTTCAAGAGTCTGAAGAAGACTTTTTGCCTCTGTGAGTCTGTATCCTTGCTCTTACCAGTGACAATTTGGTAACCCCATGCCAAGAGCTGATTTGAGGTGCGGTAATAGTCACCTAATCCATACCAAATGCTTCAGGATGGCTCTCTTCTTTCTATAAACATATGAAAATAAATGTGTTCATCTTCTTCCATGGTTTTCAAAATAACGTATATTATATTACGAGCAGGTGAATTTTAAATGAGTAAAACTGAAAATACCGTTGAATCCTGGTATCCTACCAGTGTCAAGAAATTAACCAAAAAAAAAAAAAAAGAAGGAGAAGAAGAAGAAGAAGAAGAGATTAACAAAAACACATCACCTGACAGTAAGAGCATATATGACTGAGTATGGTATCCTTATAAGGAGGAGACTGAAAACAGGAGATCATTTGTCTTACTAAAATTTCAGCAGAAATATATGAGAACCAACTAGCAGGAGTGCTCAGTAAAAGCACGTTCACCTGTTAGGGGGCACTGCCTTTTATGCACTAGGAAAACCTTTTCAGATTTTAACACGTTCATCTATATTAATCAAGCTTAGCTAGGTTATGCTGCAGTGATGAACAACGAAGATTTATTTTTCATCAATGCTGTATATCCACCTTGGGCGACCAGAGCTCTCCACTCAACATTGTTCCTACTTGGGAACCAAGGCTGCCAGAGCCTCAACCTTCTGGAACATCTCTGGTTGCCATGGCGGGGGTGGGTGGGGAATGGCAAGTCAAATACTGCACTGGAAAGCCTTCTGCCTGAAAATGATACAGTTCATTGTCAATTGTGTTTCATTGGTCAGAGCAAATCACGTGGCCTGCTAAACATCAAGGTGGCAGATGCTATGTTCCTTTCAGGCTGAGAAAGACAGAAACCAAGGGGCACCTGGGTGGCTCAGTGGGTTAAGTGTCTGCCTTTGGCTCAGGTCATAATCCCAGTCCAGTCCTGCATCTGGCTCCACGCTCAGTGGGAGACTGCTTCTACCTCTGCCTCTGCCGGCTGCTTCCCCTGCTTGTGCGTGTGCTCATTCGGTAAGTACCCCCATTTAGAAATGGGGGGAAGGAAAGAGACTCGGGGTGGACACGGGTCCACAGCAAATCTAAACCCCACTCGGCAGGCATTTCCAGGGCTCCTCCCAGGGGATAGAGAAAGTTCCTTGATTATGCTCTGGTCCTGCCTCCTGGGAAAATGTCTCTTACCCAATCACCCTCCGGAAGCCTGGCTCTGACTTCTGAGCGTCTCCCTTCTCCGTTATTCTCAGTGGCCCCATTTGAAGAGGGCAATGGGAATATGCCCTCTTTGGGACAAGCAGCTTTCCCAGCCTACTCCCTGCTCTTGCGGATTAGAGTCCCAAGGTCATGGTCTTAAATAACCACCACCTGCTTTGTCCAGGCTGATTAATACTTCTTTTGACAAAAACATAGCTTCTTGTGCATCTTCTTCCAGTCAGCTCCATATGGCACAGCAACAGTTGCTTTCGAGGCATAATTCTCATGTTGATAGTATATCTCTGCGTTTTTGTCCTCAACCCCCCCCCTTTATTGGTTTAATTTCAATTCCCTGAGGCCATCAGGCTTCAAGGAGAGCTGTGTACAGACTTCATCTTTTCTCTGAGCCATCTGGTACAAATGAAAAGATTTTCTGGGCACCAGATCATTAATGGGAATTTACTCAAAGATGTTTTAATTCATCGACATAGTTTTTAACCATGAGTGTGATGACCATGCCCCTCATTCGTCCCTTGACGCAAGGCTGAATCTTAACTGGCTCCCACCGCTTTAAATTTTCCTCATTTTGATGTTTGTTTTTTAGGACTGAGTCTACTTTCAGCCTTCAAATCCCTGAATTCTATTTTCTTACATTGCTGCTTGAAAATGAGCAAGCCTTACGCTCACCTCTGTTTTGTAACAACCTGCCCAAAACAGTAATCAACAAACAACACAAGCTACAAAGAATACTCCCTCCCACCCACACCGCAGTCCTTTTCCCTGGAGGTGTAAACTCATCAGGAGTGGAATCTACATCCCACATTACTGGAGGCACCTGTACAGGCCACCCATTACCTGGCCCTAAGTCACTTGTCTTAGATCCTTGCTATAGCAGCCGGCTTCTATGTATGAATTTCTGTAGTATTCCCCATGTATAAGTTTACACTATAGGAAAAACATTCCTGATATTTCAGTGGCCTGAAATAAATTTATTATTTTCCTCTCTTACTACATGTCTATTTTCGGTCAATAGGGGACACTTCTTTATTTTATCCTCACTTGTGGACTCATGCTGATGGAATCTCTATTAACTAGAACATTCACAAGTTGTCACGGAAGATGGAAGGGAACATGAAAGGTTGTACATCTTGGGGTGCCTGGGTGGATCAGTGGGTTAAAGCCTCTGCCTTCGGCTCAGGTCATGATCCCAGGGTCCTGGGATCCAGTCCCGCATCAGGCTCTCTGCTCCGCAGGGAGCCTGCTTCCCCCTCTCTCTCTGCCTGCCTCTCTGCCTACTTGGGATTTCTGTCTGTCAAATAAATCAATAAAATCTTGAAAAAAAAAAGTTGTACATGTACCCAGAAGGGATACCTTTCATTTTTGCTCATATTCCACTGGCTACAGCAGTCAGATGACCAACCCCAATTTCAAGTTAAGCATAAAAATGAATTTTTTTCATGTTTCAAAAGAGGAGAAGCGGAAACATTGATCATGGCACGCGTGACTCCATACCCACTTAGTAAAAACTTGAATACTCTCCTTCCAACACACTCATGATTTATGTTGGACTTACAGTCTCTAGGGACCTGTTCCTACAGTAGATTAAGGAGACCAGAATTTAATTCCTGAAGCGTCCAGCTTCAAGTGGATGTCATGGGTCTGGTCCCCATATTATGGGGAAAAACCTAAAAAATGGAAAGAAACATTCATAAGTAATTACTGGAATGGTACAGCCAAACACGTGAATATTTTGTTTGCCAAGTGTCGTAGGAATGTATTTGCTTCTGCATGGGTACTTCTCTTTTTCTAACCAAGCAGATCACTTTCTAAGCTTAAAAAAAAAAAAAAGAAGATGACCATTAGTGCGCGCAACTGCCGTAAGACTTTAAGACAGATAGTATGGGATACAATATAATCCAAGTCTAATTATTCCATTGGTTGTCTGGTTACTCAACAAATATTTGATTGATTGAGTAATCCCATGGCCCAGACAAATATTGTGGCCACAGGATAACAACAATAAGCCAGATGACAAAGTTTCCATTCCAAGTCCATTTGGCCACAGGCACAGCACTTGGTCATAAAGCTGGAAGTACTTCTCCAAGGTTGATGCTGGAACTGATAGTGAGGCGCTATTTATAAACTTTGGGAAGATTTTCTAGATAAAATATTTAAACATGCTTTTGGAAAGCAAATGCCTTTGTTCACTTTGGTGTCTGAGCTCTCTTTGATTTGTTAATTTTGCTCTTCCCTTGATTTTCTCCAAACTCTCAAAAGAGAAAGTTCGTTTTTTCATGTGGCGAGGAGCAAAAAAAGTTTGCTCAGGATTGAGAAAATTTGTGGACATATAAACACGGTGTTCTCCTTAGCCCTAGACCTAGTGTTCTGTAGAAGAAAGGCATTGCCAAAAATGTCTGCTTCACATAGGTGCCTAAGACAAAGGTTTGCTAACCACAGCAGAGCCTTAGGAAGGGTGCTTCTGGGAACCTCGGCATCTCCTTTCGGAGACTTCCCCAGATCTCCCATGGCGAGAATTCCTGCTAAGTCCAGGCTCCAGTGAGTGGGGATATGTGAGGGCAGGGGCCTCTCCCTGCCAAATTGAAGTGGTTTTAGCTATGTTGATATTTTTGTAAATTAAAATTTAGGAAAGAAGTGGGCAGTTTCGTCAGAACCCCAGAGGTCCACATGGGCTCCGCTGAGTGGGAACTCACATGAGCTCATCTGAAGATCAGGAGTCAAACCAGAACAGAATCAGTAGGAGGCAAATGTGGGTAGGGGTTAGCTCCGGAGTCCGGTGGGGACTCCCTCAGGACACAGCTGGGGGACGCGGAAGCATGCTCCCTAACATAAGCAAAGCTTTGTGGAGCCATACAGGGACTAGTCTACCGTAAGAGACAAAGAGGTCTTCCGAGAGGCCAGTTACAGCAACTTGGGCTTGTGGTCAAAAGTTGCATTCACCAAGTTCCTCTAGGCTCCCTGGATGGAGGAGGTCTTTCTTCAGTCCTAATGGGGCACACATATTTGGGGGCCCAGTTTTTGTTCAGATGAGGAAATAACATCATGCCATTTGGTCCAAGATTCCTCTGAGTCTGACTTGGGAAAACGGTCCATTGAGGCCTTAAAGACAGAAGTTCTGACAGCTCCTAAGGGACAGAATTCTTAATGGTATCTCTGGAGGCACATGGAATGACTTTAGGTGATAACAGAGAGAGACCAGTGGTTGGTTGTGACTTGAGGGTTTGGGTGGCGGGGAAAGGAAGGGCGGGAGGAAGGAAGGAGGGGAAATCAGACAGAGCAAGGTCAGGTAAGTGGGTACCATGATTCTTCCTCTGATCTCAGGGCTTTGAAAAGTTTCTACCATACCCATCCCTCTGACCCAAAACTTGGGGTCAGCCAGTAGCCAACCCAAGAACTTTCTGGAACACAGCAATCAAATATGGATGGGGAAAGAGCAGGGCCCCAGAGTCAGTGTGTGAAGAGAACTCAGCCCTCCCTCACTCACCCCACTGCCTAGATCCATGCAGGGAGCCTGGGATCCCAGGGTAGGTGGGGAAGGCTAAGGAGGACACGTGGCCATCCATTCTTGTTCAACCCCCACGGAGGCAGTGGAGCTCTGTATTTAAGAGGAACTGTGAGGAGCCCCTAGTTGTTGAGCCTCTGACTCTTGGTTTTGGCTCAGGTCACAGTCACACTGTGGGATCAAGCCTTGCCACGGGGCTCTGTGCTGAGCCTGCTTGAGATGACTCTTTCCCTTTCCCTCTGCCCCTCCCTGCCTCACTTGCTCATTCTCACTCTCGTTCACTCAAAAAAAAAAAAAAAAAAGATTCACAGAAAATGAGGAATGGTCTGGAATAAAAAGATAGGGGAAGACTATATTCTTCAAAAGTATCAAGCCACCAGAAAAGACAAAAGAATTCTAGGTTAAAGAAAGCCAAAAAGACATGACAAGTAAATCCAATGCTTGACCCTGGACTGGATCCTACACTTGGTGGGGTAAGGGTGGGGGAGGGGTAAGGGGGCAGGGGACACAGATATGCTATAAGGGAAATTATGAGGGCAACTGGAAAAACTGTAATATCACAGTAGATTATACAGAAGTATTGCTTCAAGGAAAATACCAAGGCTATGAAAGGGACTATTTTTACTATTAAATATATAGACAGAGCACAAACAATAAAGGCAGTAGGGTAAGATATTACCCATGGGTCAATTTTGGTCAAGCATATTGTATTAGTTATGATGGGTAGGAGGGTAAACATGTAATATGTCCTTCAAACCAGAACATATTTGAGAGCGAAAGAGATGCAATTCAACATTATGGCAGGACAACACGTAAAAATCGAATAGTCCTGGGCAAACCAGAACCCCAAGTCACTGGTGACCTTTAAAGTACATTATTGAATAAATAATGTTGGGACAATCCAGCAACTGAAAAAATAAAGTGAGAACACTATTTCAAAAATTCCAGATTGAACAAATATTTAAACAGAAAAATAAACAATAAAAATACTATAAGAAACCATATCATAATTTTCTTCTATAATCTTAGAAAAGGGAAAGTATAACACAAAAACCCAAACAATAAGAAAATTTTAACATGACAAAAACCACCATAAGCAAAGTGAAAAGACACATGACACTCTGGAAACAACATTTGCAATTTATATCTCAGATAAAAAGCTAATTAACCTAATATATAAAGAGCTCCCACAAATCAATTTTTAAAATACCATTAACTCCACAGAAAAATGGGCCAAGTATAAGGAGATAATTCACAGAGAAGAAAATTAGATGAAAAGTTCCTCAATCTCAGCCATAATATAAGAAATTCAAAATAAAAATAGTGTAAGTTATGCTTGGTTTTCCCTATCAATTAACATTAACAAAAAGTCTGATAACATGCTCTGCTTGTGTGGAAGTGAGAACATGACATACAGCATGACTTGTACGTTTCTCATTGTAATATAAATTCTTCAAACTTGTAATAATTATTAAATATTCCTTAGTCTTGCATTTTAAGGTTTGCTTTTAATATAATGTTTCAATATTCTAGTCTTCAGTACATTTATATTTTGAAGTATAATAAGTAGCAAAATTTGCTAATTTCTTCTAGCTGAGCACACCTAAGGACCCTAATCCTGACTTTTGAATCTTTACCACCACTTGGTGACAGCATACGCTAATTCATACCTTTGTATGATAAATCAGCCTCTTGAAAACTGAATTTATAGCAGCGTATGCTGTCTCACACAATGAATTCTCTCATTTTTCGTACTCAGACCTCTCCTCTATGCTCCCTTCCTAACGTGCATAGTAGGAGCCTCAATCTTCGCATATCTTTAACCAACCAATGGCCCCATCACCAAGGGGCTCTCACTGCATTTATTCCTCACCCGAGCATGAAGCCAGGACTCAGGCTGGGGTTTTGTTGTTTGTTGTTGATGTTGCTTTGTCCCTCCTTGGATCTTTAGAGCGACAGACCGTCATTAGCGGTCCACTAGATGTCACTCTCATCTAAATTACTAGTGCTCTAAAATCCGAACTCCATCTTTAAGACTGGACATCGAAGGTACACCAGATTAGTTCCACAGAACAAAGTATTAATCAGCGTTTTACACACA
Organism: Neogale vison; assembly: GCF_020171115.1. Lineage (NCBI taxonomy): Eukaryota > Metazoa > Chordata > Mammalia > Carnivora > Mustelidae > Neogale > Neogale vison. Next base: position 139,582,139 of record NC_058093.1, on the reverse strand, counting down.
CATGTGCACTCTGCGGGTAGAGATAGCGAGAGGAAGGCTTTCAGAAGTCTGGCAGGAAAGGAGGTCTCCAAACAATGAAAGGATACTGCGGACTGGGATCTGAGGTTATCTTTCCGTTTGTAGCAAAGATCCGGATGAAAAGCATACATCTGGATGTACTACTCTTGGAAAATCAAACTCAAGAAATAAGCTACCATGAGTTCCCGAGAACCTTCAAAAAAATAGACAACTACCCCTCTGGAACACTTTGGTATCTCCTTCTCGCCCCCTGTACAGGACAGCCGTCCTCTGACAATGTGATAAACATGGCCGTGGGAGCTCGTAACCCACGCCCCAGCCGGCTTTCGCACTGGGTCGGACACTCTCCCCAGCAGACCCTCTTCTATCTCTTTTTTTTTAAAAGATTTTTTATTTATTTATTTGACAGAGCGAGATCACAAGCAGGCAGAGAGAGAGGAGGAAGCAGGCTCCCTGCTGAGCAGAGAGCCCGATGTGGGGCTCGATCCCAGGACCCTGAGATCATGACCCGAGCCGAAGGCAGCGGCTTAACCCACTGAGCCACCCAGGCGCCCGACCCTCTTCTATCTCTTGCATTAAGGCATTCAAGGCCTCAGTTAAAATGTATCCGTCACCTGATGGGGCTGCCACGTGCTGCTGGTTACCAGCCACTAACACCTCATCCCACTAAGTGACCCAGGCAGTGAGCTGCCTCTCAGGGACCCTTAGTAGATAAGGAACAAAACAAAGACATTTTGATGATAGCGCAGGGAAAATTCTGGAACCTGAGAAAAGAAAAGAACGAACAAGTACGTTTTGATGGTAGAGAGAGAACTGGGGTAACTTAGAATCTGGGGGGGAAGAAACGTCTGGGTGGGTTGCCGCCTCAGGAACTCACAGCAAAGACTGAGCCTCTTGGGGGTGGCTTCTTAACACCAGCTACTTTCTGCACTTTTCTTCCTCCTCTCCCTCCCCTTACTTACCCTTTAGCTGTTAGAACTATAGCCAATAAATACGTACTTGGTTTGATTCACTCAGTCATAGTTTTTTTTTAAGTCTAGAGAGTCTATTGTTCATTCTATCATTTGGATGATGGGGTTTGAGACTCTTTCTATTGTTTTCAAGTATTTGGTGTGCAATCTGTTGGCGAGGCCACATAGTGATTGTGCGGACTCCTCTAGCTTTTTCACTAAAGAAAAAAACTCCCCTGTGTGTGCATTTAACTCAGAAAGCGTACCTTATTTAACCATTTGATTTTGTATGTGTTTTTTCCAAATTAAAGTTTAATGCAATAGCATTAGGCTTAAAATACTAAAATCATTGTGGTAAGCATCAGAAGCAATATTCTAAATGATACATAGCAAAATAGAAGAGATAGAATACCATAGTTACCTTTTGAGAGTTTTCCTCTCTAGTTCCTAATTATTACAATCTGTTTGTTCCACGCATTTTACCGAGAGCGGGCTCAGTCCAGGCTTTGGGCTGGGCGTTGAGCAGATGGCGCAACTTCAGTAACCGCCCAAGTCTAGCTCTGCTCTCCTCCAGAAGCATTTCTCTCCTGAGCTTCAAACCAGACCCCGCAGACAAATGAGTTGTATGCGAAAGGTCTGAGCATAGGGTTGGCTACTGGAAACTCACACCCTAATTTCTGCCCAGAAAAAGAGATGTCCCGGGCAAGGAGATTCCAGAACCACCAACAAACAGGATGTATGCATCTGCCTGAAACCCAGCCCTGAGGCACCCGCCTCGAATCCCTCCAACAACGATCAAAAACACCCGTTTTCAGGACACTGTGGGGCTCAGGAGAGGAAGAACACACGTGTCACTAAGATCTTCTGAACAAGGGCAGAAAACCCAGAGCGCAACAAATAGTTCCCGCTCCTCCCTGGCATGAGAGAAGGCATCTCCAAAAGCAAACAGTCCTCATATGTTCCCACTTGTGGATCAAAAGGCAGCTGAGCCCAGGGGAGGGGAGAAGCGTGAGATCATTCCTAAATGCTGGTTGACTGCTCTCGAACCCAAAGTCACTGAGCCTCTCGCGCAAGTACCTGGCACTGGGCTCCAGGCAGGCGCAGCCAGTGCAAGGCTTGGGGCTCCGGGCCACGCTGGGCTGGCCGAGTGCCCTTAAAGACTCCCCCAGGGGCCTGTCCCCCCACACCTTGGCGGGTGCGGTCACTGTCCCCTAACTGACCGCTCTCTTCTCCGCTGCACTCCTTCTTTAGAGCGCTGACTGAAGAATGGAGAAACCCGCTTGCTGAGTCTCCACCGGCATTTCCCTGGAAGCCCCAGGTGGTTTAATTCTATTTACACCACCGGGAAGCCCTCCTCCCTCCAAGGGTCAGGCTGGGAGCCGGAACTGGTCGGGATACTTCCTCTTGTGCGTTTTCCTGACTCCTCCCACCCCCCCCCCCATCGTGCTTCCAGCCTCTTTCCCCACCCAGCCCTTAGGGGGTGCTGACCCCTGTCCCCTGCGTGCCAGCCTTGCAGGTCTGTACCACTGCTGAGTGCCTATGACCGTTGAGCACTTGTCCCCGTGATCCCTTCCCCCACCAGATGGCAGGCACGCTGAGGGCTGGGACCCAGTGTTACTTACCTTCCATGTTGCGGTCACATAGAGCTCAGACGCTTGGAAAACTGATAGCTGGGGGAATACACCTGCCAGCAAGGTTGGCTCCCCAAGCAGGGGAGGGAGTCACAGCTCTCCTTTCAACTCCAGACTGCTCCCCTGACAAACGCCAGCGCGTGTGGGTAATGCATGTAACTTGACCTAGCTTTACGTTCAGTTTTTTCTCTATCCCCCCAAACACAAAGAATCATAGAACACTGTTCTCGATAGGAATATCTTCTCGAAAACATTTGGAATTATTGTACTAAGCTTATAACAAGTTTAAAAGTAGGGTTTGTTTTTTATTTCTTTAAGATTTTATTTATTTATTTATTTGACAGAGAGAGAGCACAAGCAGAGGGGGCAGCAGGCAGAGGGAGAGGGAGAAGCAGGCTCCCCGCAGATCAGGAAGCCGGATGCAGGGCTCCATCCCACGACTCTGGGATCCTGACCTGAGCCAAAGGCAGAAGCTTATCCGACTGAGCCACCAGGTGCCCCTAAAAGTAGGTTTTTAAAAAAGATTTTAAAAATTTATTTGGGAGAGGTCATGGGGGTGGGGGGAGGGCAGAGGACAGGGAGAAGTAGACACCACACTGTGAGCCCAGTGTGGTTGGGGGGCCCTCCATCCCAGGACCCCTAGGTCATGATCCCAGCTGGTCAGATACTTAACCCACTGAGCCACCCAGGTGCCCCTAGAGATACTTTAAAGAAAATCTGGAAGGGCTTAAAAGAGATACAAATTGATTTCTCCACGAACTTTAGAGCACCATTCTAAATAGTATTCAGCAAATAACAATCTTAAAATCTAAGTTCCAAAGCCAATGTTAATAAGCATCACAGTCTTCATTTCTTCTATTTCTCTGGCTAAATAATCAACAACCTGTTGATTCTGACTCTTGCATATTACTTGGGGGAGTGCCACAGACTGCAGTATTCAGTCTCTATTATATGTGTATGAATCATACAAACCGTATAAGACTTGCAGTATTTTAGTGCATCATATGCATTTACTTTGAATATTATCTTCCCTGAAATGGGCCTTTCTCTTTGGGCTAAAGAAATAGTCTTGGGGGCGCCTGGGTGGCTCAGTGGGTTAAGCCGCTGCCTTCGGCTCAGGTCATGATCTCAGGGTCCTGGGATCGAGTCCCACATCGGGCTCTCTGCTCAGCGGGGAGCCTGCTTCCTCCTCTCTCTCTCTGCCTACTTGTGATCTGTCTCTGTCAAATAAATAAATAAAATCTTAAAAAAAAAAAAAAGAAATAGCCTTGGACCAAGACATTCAAAATACATTACTATTTAGTATATAGTATAGATATTATGCTATATAGAGGAGAACTATATTAGGAGAACTATATTAGGGATGTTAATTATGTGTAACAACACTAAGTTTTATATTAAAACACATTAATGAAATACCTGATGTAACTAATGTTTTATAAATGCCTCTAGCCTGTGGCATGTTATCACTTAGGCAATACTGGATTCAGATAAAGACGTCTTCACACTGGATGTGGAGAGAAAGGAGCCCTCTTGCCCTGTTGGTGGGAATGCAAACTGATGCAGCCCCTGTGGAAAACGATGTGGTGGCTCCTCAGAAAGTTAAACATAGAAGTAGCCTATGATTCAGGAATCATACTACTGGGTATTTATACCAAAAATACAAAAACAGTAATTCAGGGGCGCCAGGCTGGCTCGGTCAGTAGAGCATATGACTCTTGATCTTGGGGTTGTAAGTTTGAACCCCATGTTGGGTGTAGAGAAGACGTAAAAATAAAATCTTTAAAAAACCCACTAATTCAAAAGGATTTTTAAAAAGGATATTTGCACCCCTATGTTTATAGTAGCATTATTTGCAATAGCCAAATTATGGAAGGAGCCCAAGTGTCTGTCGATTGAGAAAAGGTGTCATAAAATTGTGATATATTATCTATATCTATATCTATATGATATAGGTGTCTATATATGATAGATATGATATATATATCATATATATGATATGTCTATCATATATAGACACCTATATCATATAGATATAGATGAGCACTATATATAATGGAATATTATTCAGCCATAAAAAAGAATGCTATCTTGCCATTTGCAATATGGATGGAGTTAGAGATTATAACGCTACATGAAATGAATCCATGAGAGAAAGACAAATACTGTATGGCTTCGATCATATGTGGAATTTAAGAAACAAAGGGGGAAAAAGAAAGAGAGAGAGAAACCAAGAAACAGACATGGCTATAGAGAACAAGCTAATGGTCACCAGAAGGGAGGAGGTGGAGGATGGGTGAAATAGACGATGGGGATTAAGGAGCGCACCTGTCACTATGAGCACGGGGTGATGTATGGAAGTGCTGAATCACTCTATTGGACACCTGAAACTAACATAACACTGTTAACTAACTGGAATTTAAAAAAACAAAAAACAAACAAACAAAACCCCCAAATCAATAAATAAATAAATAGATAGATAACCTCAAATCTGTTTCCCCATACACATTCCAAAAAAATTATTCTGTAAAAACAATAGTTATTTATTTCTTTATTTAAAGATTCTTTATTAATTTATTTGACAGACAGAGATCACACGTAGGTAGAAAGGTAGGCAGAGAGAGAGAGAGGGGGAAGCAGGCTCCCTGTTGATCAGAAAGCCCAATGTGGGGCTCAATCCCACGACCCTGGGATCATGACCTGAGCTGAAGGCAGAGGCTTTAACCCACTGAGCCACCCAGGCGCCCCAAAACAATACAGTTTTTCTTTTTTAATTAAAAAAAAAAAAAGATTCGCCATGCTTTCATCATTATACTTTGGTAAGTTCAGGAAGAACTTATGGTTTAGAAAAATAACCTCTGCCGCAAAACCTGTAGATGAATGGGGTAGTATAGACAGATCCCACAGGTGCGAACGATTAGGAAGTGAATATAGAGAAAATGAGCAATGTAATAGCTTCTCTGCTGTCCTGAAATAATGTGATCAATAACTTGTAAAGCAGTTGATACAGAAACAATGAGAAGATCAGTCACACATCTTTAATCTCTTTGAAACATGCATGCCCATTCTGATTTGTGCTGAACGAAAGGCTCTATCTTATGCCTATATTTTCCTTTCCTTTCTTTTCTTCTTCTTCTTTTTTTTTTTTTTTTTTTTTTCAGAATGAATGTCAGAGAAATAATTCATTACACAGCATGGCAATTTACTCAAACGGTTGGTGGCGAGGTGAACGCCTTCCGGGCCACGTGCGGAGTTCGGGTTCCTGCCCTACTGCTCCTGCTTGCCAGCCGTCAGCACACCTAGACGCGCAGCATTTACGCATGGAGCTGATGTGTAATGAAAGCAAAAGGGAACTTTCCTTTTGTCCCCCTCCTATGACTGGATGTTATTCGGCACTTTGCTAGTAAAACTCTAATATGTGTTCACAAAAATACAGATCATGTACATAGTTCTGCATTTTCCAAGTTTTCTACTGTAAGCATGCGTTACTTCTGTAATTAGAAAAAAAAAATCTTTTAAAGAAATGAGGGGGAGAAGTGGGGGGGAGGCAGTTTTGCTCCAAGCACCTGAAGCCGCAATGAAGAGTGAAGGGAGCCACTGTTCCTCATCATCGCAGGGGCTCATGCAGGATCGAATGTGCTGGACGTTTCAATTAGGGAGGCACTTGGCGTGGTGTCCGCGGGGAAGGGCCCCCAGTCTGATGAAGATCTCTCTCCTCTCTAACTGAAACTTCTTCTGCTTCAGGTTTCAGCCATTATGTCTTGTCCTGAGGGTGGCAAAGATGAAAACAATTGGTTCATTTCCTCACTTCCCTTCTCAAATGGACCCGCACGGTTCTCTCTGGGAGGGCATGGCGTGCTTCTTCAGGAAACGGAGAGTTCTTAGTCCTGGGGACCCTGCACGGGCTTTGGAGTGGGCTCTTTGGGAGATAGATCAGAAAAAATGATCAGGGGCCCCTGGGTGGCTCAGTGGGTTAACCCTCTGCCTTCGGCTCAGGTCATGATCCCAGAGTCCTGGAATCGAGCCCCGCATCAGGCTCTCTGCTCAGCAGGGAGCCTGCTTCCCCGCCCCCTGCCCCCACCTGCCTCTCTGCCTGCTTATGATTTCTGTCTCTCAAATAAATAAATAAAATCTTTAGAAAAGAAAATATGATCAGACCAGGAACCTGCATATTCTCACCAGCGAAGGGCCTCGTCCCCCCTCGGGTGACCATATCACATTGTCTCGGGAGTAGCGCGGCAGAGCGAAGCGTCCGTCTGTGGGTAGAGTCGAAGACTTCTGAGGTCGGGAGCAGTTGGGTACACAGAGAATGTGGGAAAGACAGATTGAGAAAGAAAAGGAGGAAGTAACAGTGTAGACTGAAGAATGAGTGCCAGGAGACCCCGCGGTGGCAGGACAACTCTGAGAATGGCCATTTCATCCCTTCATTGCCAATGGCTTCCCATGCCCCGTTCCCATTTTCCTGAGGTCCAGCTGTGCTCCTGTCCTTGGAGTCCATGAGGCCCCCCTGTATCCTCATCTTCTGCTCCTTTTCTTTTGTCATGAGCTAGCCTGAGTGGATTTCCTACAACCAGAAAACCAAAGAGCATTTTGCACACATCCTTTTGGTTTGCCTTTGTTTAGGGCGTTTTTATGGGGAATAAAGAGGTTTTTTAACTTGAATAAATCCAAAGCTAGCTCTCATTTCCTTTACAATGTTTGCTCTTGGTTTTAGTCTTCAAATAGCCACTTGCACCTCGAGGTCATATCAATATTCAACTGTCTTTTTTGTTGTGTTTTATTTTGTTTGTTTTTCTTTATTATGTCTTTGTATTTTCCTTTGCTTCTTGTGTGGTTTTATTTGTTACATTAAAACCTCAAATCAGGCTGGGATTTATGTTAGCACCAGGTGTGTGGTATAAGAAAGGTATCAATCTCCACTTTTTTCCAATGGTTGTAGAAAAAGAAGTCCAAGTTTGAGCAAAGGTACTGGGGCATGCTGTTTCCTACCTAGCTTCATCTGGATTCCTTTATAACATAGCTTATGGTTTCTAAAAACCTTGAATCTATAAATGTCTTCTGAGGTTGGACCTTTGCTCTTGGCTTCTTCTAGTGTCATGAATCCCGGACATGAACAAAAAAAGGCATAATGATTGATTTCCTTCTTTGAGTCTATTTCACGGATATGGATACCCTGGGAAAGGAGCCTATAGCTTTCTTATCCCTGATCTCTCCATCTATCTATATAAATGTCTCCCAGTCCCTCATGCCTGAAATAAATTCACTGTAATCAGCTCACCCCCATCCCTGCTGCCTAACTATATTCCTGGCACAGAGTACAATAAAGCCTGCTTCTCTAGAGAATAACTAAACCAAAGACACTGTGTTCCATTTTTATGATGAGACACATATTTCCCAACAAGAGACAAATCCTTCATCTCAAAGGATTGAAGGGATAATACTTCTAAAACATTCCAGCTGGTTGAACAAAGGGCACTGACAAAAGTCGACTCCAACTTTTAGTTGGCTCTGAACCCCCAGCATGCTCATTTGATTGTGAACTGGATTAGCTTTTGCTCATTTGACGCTCTTGCCTCTAGTTACTTTGCTCTAAAGAGAGAAAAATGTGTTCACGGTCATGTTGGCCCTCAGTCCAACGCGCCGAACCGGAGGCGTGCACTTGCACTGAATATAGCCCCGTTATTACAGATGGGTTTTTGACACTCACGTGTACAAAATGGTGGGCTGTGCCACTTTGTGTCTTCGCTGATGGGGCTGACCCCATGGTACTGACCTTCAGGGACAGCTGTGCCTCAGTTAGTCTCATTCGGCTGTGTATCTGCCTCTTTGTGTACCGGTCTCTCTCTCTCTGCCTCCTTCATCTGCACCTTTAACTGAACAACAGAGAATGCCCACGCATTTCACATTTTCCTATAGTATTTATAATCACGGAAGAGTGCTCCTTGTTACCTTTTTTAAAATTTGAAATGCCGATATGCAAGATAATTTCAATTTCTCTACTGAAAGGATAAGTCAGACATTTAAACGAATATGACTCAGGCTGACAGAGGGTTGACATGTTTCTTATTTTATTTCGTTATTAGTTTTTTAATTCTAAAGCTGTGAATCGTGGATGGGTCCTGGACAAAGAAAGTAAATAGTACCTATTCTATTTCTCCTGCTTCCCGCCTAAGACTGGCATGATCCTCCTCTTCCCCGTCCTCCCTCTCCGTGCACAGCTCCTCCTCCCCACCCGCTGCCCTGCTCCCACCTGCCCTCCCATTCCTGCCAACTGCCCATCCCTTTGTTTTCCTTGTCTCCCATGGCATCAGGAGGTAAATCTCTGTGGTTTCTACTGTCCGCCTTGCAGCTTCACTGCCACTAGATGGCGCTCATCCCGACCAGCTCGCCCCCTCGTCCCTCCTACCTGCATGACTCGGACTCAAACTGGGCGCTGTTCACAGTATATCCTCTTCCAAAGCAGACTGTTGAGGCCAGTTGGTACTGCCAACCCCTTCCCAGGCCTGTGCGCATTCCAGGAAATGACCACGCAAGATCTCAAGTACTCACAGCCAACACAGTGGCAGATATTGTTGGTAATAATTTCTCTTGTTCGTGGATATATTTGGATTTGTTGGGGGTAGAATGTACCACTGATGCAAAAAAACAAACAACAACAACAACAAACCACACTGAATTTCCTTCTGTTAAAAAAAATTTTGGAAGACTTTGTTGAAGTTTTTGCAAAACGCAAAAAATATCGAGGAATCCGGGACAAGATTTAGACCAAAGTTGCTGTAGGAGAGAGATGGTAAAAAGATAGGGATGAAACCTTGGCTGTAATTTGAACTTCTCACTAATTATATGGCCCTACTATTAATATGCCTGTGTTTTTCTTTTCTTCTTCATTTTTTAAAGTTTCTGTGAAACATTTTAAAGTTTAATTTTTAAAAAAGTTTGTGTTGGGGAGCCTGGGTGGCTTAACCAATTAACCATCTGACTCGATCTCAGCTCATGTCTGGATCTCAGGATCATGAGTTCAAGCCCAGCTTTGGGCTCTGCACTGGGTGTAGAACCTACTTTTTTAAAAAAAAAATGTTGTTTCTGCAGGCTAAAAGTGTCCTCAAATATATACAAATTCTAATAGCAATAAGAAACCAAAAAAAGAGGGTGCCTGGGTGGCACAGTCGGTTGAAAGGCCGCCATCAGCTCAGGTCATGATCCCAGAGTCCTGGGATCAAGCCCTGCATTGGGCTCCCTGCTCAGCAGAGAGCCTGCTTCTCCCTCTCCTTCCACCTGCCACTCTGCCTACTTGTGCTCTCTCTCTCTGTCAAATAAATAAATAAAATCTTAACAAAAAAAAGAAAGAAAGAAAGAAAGAAAGAAAGAAAGGAAAGAAGAGGAAAAGAAAGAAAAGAAAAGAAAAAGGAGATTGTGGAAGTAACCAGTCAGGTGGAAACATCTCAGGTTGAGCTGGAGAGACCTGTGACCTCTCTAGAGGACAGAAGTCACCAAAGAAAGCTGAAGAACAAGACTGAAGTGGCAGACCATCACAATGGCTTAATGTTACCATTAAATGAGGCATTTGCTTTTGATTCCATAAATAAAGTTTTATAAATTGTTACAACTCTGTAGCACCTAATAGTTGACTAAAATTAGACATTTGGTAAATATTTGTTGAGTGAATAACAAAAAATCTTCAATAACTGAACATTTTTGGGAAGTTTAAAACTCAACGAATCTGACCCAGTTTGGAGATGGGTTGGATTGGAGTTTGATATAAAAAAATAAAAGTCATGAGGGTGGATGGACTGTATTATAGATCGTTGTGAAAGCCAAATGAATCCTTTAGCATTTCCAGAACCTATGGTTGTGTAAACACACAGAACTGACCTTATGAACTTGACCAGACCCCTTGAGGATGGGGTCTATACAAAACCAAGCTAAGTACAAAACACATGCATAATCTGTAGTGGTAGAATAAATATTAAAGCTGGTAATAAAAGGGGATTGGTCTGACTGTGATGTACAAAGTGGATCAGAAGAGGAGATGACGGATGCCGGCAGACCAGGTGGGAATGGGATATGATGGTCCCAGTGTGGGATAAGGAGGTATACTGGCAATAGAAATGGACAGATGGAATTAAGATAGAATGGGGAGTTAATAATATTTGATGACTGACCCCACTGGGTGAGAGTCTTTCCCCATAGAGATGGCAGTTCCCAGGAAGGGAAGTAAGGCAGTATGGAGCAGTGGTTAGAAGCTCAGTCTTTAAATCCAAGGAAACGAAGGTTTGAATTTCACATCTACTACTTACTGGTTGTATGAGCTTGGGAAAGGTGTTTAATCTCTCCCAGGCCAATTTCTTCTTCCATAAAATAGCAGAATTGTCAGAGGTGAACGAAATAACGCATATAAAGTACTTATAATAGTTCCTGGAAGGAAATGCATGGTCAATGAAAGTCAGCCATGGTCATTTTCCCTCTGTTCCACCTACTCATCAAAGATTTTCCAGAAAGAAGATGGTGTTCCATTTTCCCATGGCAAAATGACCACTAGTTCTCCAAATAGTCCAAGCCAAAAAGAATGTAGCAGTGTGTTTCATTGGTTACCATGGTCACAGTCATTGGTCATGAAACTTTTGCAGATAAATCAGGCCGACCTTAGCTGACACGTAGTAATCACTATTGACAAGAAGGAAACCAGGTTTGTGTCATAGCATGATTTATTTGCCCTTAGCGGGAAACTATCACTGCCAAATTACTTTCTTTTTGGAAACCATAGTTGGAAATCTTAAATTCATCCCATCACATTCAGTGCAAACAAAACAAGCTTGATAATAAAACAATTGTTTGGGGTTGAATTTGATCAACTTTGTTGTTGTTTTCAAGAATCCTGGCATATATGTACTGCATCATATTTTATTTTCAAGGGCATAAATTAATACCTACATTGGCATTTCTGTAAAAGTCCTTTGCTCTTCACACTTATAACCAAAGTCCATGCTTTTCTTTGTGCCTTAACTCCAATACCACCTCTGATCACAACTCACTCAACAAACACACAGTCACAACTCCTGTTGTGAAACATAGAACTCTACGCTTTTCTGAAATTTTGCCTCCTGGTTTTGATTAACTGAAAAGGGTCAGGACAAAGTTTTGATAAATGGCAGGAGGCAGATCGTGCAGAAACGTGCTATGCTGGCCAAGGAATGTCCTCAATTTGAGAACATAAGATAAGAAACAGGAAATGAAAAAGAAAATAAAAATCTCCCCCAACTGTAAAGTGTATTAATGGTCAATAACCTTTCGGAGATTATTTCTCTTTAAACATCCAGCAATATGCTCTTGGTGACTTCCTGAACGTTACTTTTTATGAGATACGAGAACAAGATCCACACAATTCACACAAATTTAGAACAAAATGAAATGAGCCACATTTTCCAACTGAATATTAGTTCTCTTGCTTTCTTTTGTTAATGTCCTAAAATTAATAGAGCTATATCTCCACACAAAAAAGAATTTTGTCAATTACATTTTCTTTTGTTTATGCATTTATTCATTCAACAAATATCTATTTAAAATGTCTACTATATTTCAAATGACTGAAACACAGTTTTATTTTTGTCTGTTCTGCTTATTAGATGACTAAGGAATATGTAAAGAGCTTGTGGATCCTGTGGCTGTCCTTCTGTTTCAGAGCCAGTTCGGATAAATCTGATTAATTTGTCTAGGGGAAGATGTCAATAAGCCCATTAGGCCTCAGATCTGGTATCACATTCTCCAATCAGCTTAATCAGTAACATACTGACATTTTGATTTTCATTTCCTATGTTTCATTTCTCACTTGGTTCCAAATTTGGGTGGAGATGTTTATTGAACTCCAAAGCACCAACATCTTGCTGCTTTAGCTAGGAAACAGGCACAGGTACAAAGGTTGACCTTGAAGATTTAAAAAAAAATTGTGGGGAGTGATGCTTCTGTTCTGGAAAAGGCAAGAAGTTAATTTTCTTTTCTTTTAAGTAGGCTCCATGTGGAGCATGGAACCCAATGTGGGTGGAGAGTGTGAAGCCCCATGCAAGGCTTAAACACACGAACCTGAGATCAAGACCTGAGCTGAGACCAAGAGGTTTAAGTGACTGAGCCACCCAGGTGCCCCAGGGAGGTAAATCTTTTAGTGAGCTGCAACTTGCCTTAAACTACAGAGGCATAGCTTGACCTTGTATTCCAGGGGATTAAGTTAGGGATTAGTTCATCAAAAATGAGGAGGTTTATTTGTTTGTTTTTAAAGATTTATTTATTTATCTTGGGGGGGGTGCAGTGTGTGAAAGGGAGAATCTCAAGCAGACTTCTCACTGAGAACAGAGCACAACTCAGGGCTTGATCCCATGACCCTGAAATCATGACCTAAGCTGAAATTAAGAGCTGAGTGCTTAACCAACTGAGCCAGCAAGGTGCCCCCAAAAATGAGTTTTTGAGCCCAAAGAGGGTTCAGTGAAAAACAAGCAGAGTATCACTATACAGATCTTTTAGACAACATTATTCCAAGAAAGTACATTAAGGTTTACTCTTCACTTTGAGTTGAGATTTACAGGCATGCTTTGGCTATGTAAAAGAGTCCTGATATTGCCCATCTGCATTAGTAGGGGTGTAACTTGGTCTAATTAAGGGATACATCTAAAGCCGCATTTTCCAGTCAGCATTATCAGAAATAAAGCTCTTATTTTGACCTCCTTTTATATGCCTCAATTGGTTTCAAGTTTAGTGGGGGAATAAAAGACATTATTTCTTGATTCTCTTGCTCCATTTCTAATAATTCAGACATCCAAATGGATACACCAGGAATCTGTCATTTAGAATAAAAAGGATTCACTGTATGTAGGTTGAAAAGCCCCTCCCATCACATAGAGTTGCAGTCATCTTTTCAGTACCTCCATAGCCACGAAAGAACAGGTGAAGGTCACTAGAAATGGGATGAAAGTATCTAAAATGAACTAAAATGAAAGGGCAGAGATCAAATCAAGCAAATAAAAGAACTCAGAGAAAGGAAGGTAATGCAGGAGTGGAAAACATTTTTTTTTAAATCATTAAAGTGCACAAAGACAAAAGAGAAGATGTTGCATTCATGGGCAAGAATAGGAAGCCATAGAAAAAATAAATAACAACCCTCCCCCAAATAGCTCTTATAAATTAAAACTATTGGACAAAAATGAAAAATTCAACAGAAGTGTTGGAAAAGAGGCTGAAGAAACCTCCCAGAAAATAAGAATATGAAGCTGAAGAAGTGGAAATTAGGAGAGAGAAGATGAAAAGTTTAGATCATTCTAGGAGATCTAACATCTCAGTAATAGGGGATCCAGAAAAAGAAAATGGAAAAAAAAAATGTAGATGAGGAAGTTAGGAAAGAATGAATTCAAGGAAATTCCGAAAACTGAAGGACATGAGTTTCCCAACTAAAAGAACCTACTGTGTGACTTGACCAATAGATTAAACACACACACAACCATCGGGGAGATCACTGTGAAATTTTAGAGTGCTGGATGCAAAAATTAGATCCCGAGAGCATCCAGAGAGAGGAAAACACACTCACACACATCTCAGATAAAATACAGAGAACTGAACTTTTATCAGGTTTCACAAAACAACTCTGGAAACTAACAGAAGAAATTCCTTTAAAATTATGGGGGAAAAATGATTCCCAACTAAGAATTTTATACCCTGTTAAAATGTCAATCAAGGCTGAGAATAGAATGAAATCATATATGCAAGATTTCAATATAGTTACCAGCCATTCATTTCTCAGGTAGGCTCTTGAGTATGGATTCCATCAAAATGATTGAATAAATCAAGAAAGATGACATGGGATCCAGGAAATGAGAGGAAGCAAGGAAGGAGATTAAGGCAATTCTAACAGTGTTAGGGAGATCCTAGGATAACAACCTTACTGCAGACCTTGAGAGCAACCAATCCAGATTGTAGTACTAGGATGAAAGGCTCGGAAGGGATGTTTCAAAAGCGAAAAAAAAAAAAAAAAAAAAAAGAAAGAAAGAAAGAAAGAAAGAAATTGAACAAAGAAATTGAGAGATGTGTTTAAAGTTACTGAAAGATTTATTCTGTTGGCATTGAGTTTGGGGATAGATTAATGATACAAAAAAACCTAAGCAATTGAAAAAAAAAAAGGCCCAATTGTTATCTCCAAGGAAAATAGAAAGCTGTACAAAAAGCATATTACATGTCTCTTCTGTGCGTCTGAATGTTGATTTAACCAAAACCTATGACATATTTATAGTGGCAAGCTTGGTAGGTTGCAGAGAAGAAATGTTGGAGAAAGGAAACAATTTAAGAGCAATAAATCCTCATCTCCCAAATAAGGAAATCACTAGAGACTATCTAAAAAATATTACACATAAAGCAGTAATATAAAAATAGTAAATATATTAAAAATATGAGGACAAATACCTAGAAAAATAGGTAAATTCAGTGAAAACGCTTTACCTAAAGACAAAAATCAAGATTGGGAAGGGATAAGACTGGGGTATGCTAACTTTTATGTTAAGCAATGTAACTATTTGACTTTCAAAACTGCATGTGCATAAATTTTTTAAAATACAAATTAAATGAAAAGTCTGCTTTTCTGGATGATTTAAAGAATAAATTGTTTTATAAGAGCTTGGTTTTCATCTGATTTATCAAGTATTCCCTATACACTTCACCTCTAAAACTGATCAAAACTTCTTAAATAAGAAATGAATTAAAGGGGGGCTGATTTCATTCACTTATTTATGCAACTCAAATATTTGTGGAGAGGTTACTCGGGATCTGGTTCATCTGGCAACAAAAATGAACAAAGTTGAAAAAGACCCTATCTTTACAGAGATCACATTCTCATGGGCAAGGGATCATGGCTAGCTTGCCTATGCTAACTGGAGCAGAATATGCGGGGGCAGATGCTGGTGGGGGGGGGGAACTGTGGGGCCAGACAAACATGAAACTCCTTTCCAGCGGCTTCCTCTGATTCAAAAAGTAGGAAGTGGGGAGCCTGGGTGGCTCAGTCAGTTGAGTGTGGGATTCTTGATTTTGACTCAGGTCATGATCTCAGGGTCATGAGATCAAGGTGTTCCTCTGGACGCTGAGTGTGGAGCCTGCTTAGGATTCTCTCTCTCCCTCTGCTCCCCTCCCCCATCCACACACTTGCTCTCTCTTTAAAAAAATTTTTTTAAATAAAAATTAAAAAGTAGGAAGCAAGTTTGTTAGCTAAGAGTGCAGATAGCTGGGGGGCTCTGGATGCTTGGAGGGAGGGCAGAAGGTGTGAAGTAGTCACTAGGTTCTAGTGTTCTAGTGTGAACAGATGAGGGGGAGACAGCAAAATCAGTGGTCGGAATATGAAGCCCGGTGAAGTTCACGGCCATTGCCTTTTCCTGTCATCAAATACCACTTGGTATATTTGTGACCTGCTATGAGTATCACTGAGGAAGTCCTGGTCCAACAGGAGCAAAAAAATAAGTCCAGTTTGAAACGGTATGCAAATATCTGTGATTAGGAGAAACACAACAGAATTGAGAAATCTTTACTAACACTCACTTCATGTCAGCCGTCATTAAGGAAGCAAGGGCAAAACTCAGTGAAGCTCTGTGAATTTTTCTAGTCGAGAGCACGAGGTGGAGAGAGAGAGAGAAGGAAGAGAGATGAACTCAAATGTAATCATAAGGAAACAATCAGACAGTTTCAGAATATGGGCCATTGTACAAAACCAGTTGGCCTGGATCCTACACCAAAGTCAATGTCATGAAAGAGAATAGAAAGTGAGACGCCTGTTCTTGATTAGAGGGAGACTCCAGAGACTGGACCCCGATGCCACATGGACCCAGACTGGATCCTGGATCAGAAAAAAGAAGAGTCAGGAAAAGGCGTTTC
The DNA here is from genome assembly GCF_020171115.1 of Neogale vison. Taxonomy (NCBI): domain Eukaryota; kingdom Metazoa; phylum Chordata; class Mammalia; order Carnivora; family Mustelidae; genus Neogale; species Neogale vison. Next base: position 139,565,647 of record NC_058093.1, on the reverse strand, counting down.
AGGGACACTTGTGGAAATCTGAATATGGATTGTATATTAGATGATGTTATGGAATTAATATTCATTTTCTTAGGAGTTGGCTGAAGTTCTTAGAGGTGAAGTACCATGGTGTCAGCAACTTCTTTTCAAATGTTCCAGTCAAAACAAGAAAGTGGTGCCTGTGTGTGTGTGTGTGTGTGTGTGAAGTGAGAGAAGAATAAAGCAAATATGGCAAAACGTTAACAACTGGTGAACGTTGATGAAGAGTGTATCAACAACTCTACTGTTGACTTGAAATGTTTCCAGATAAAAGTTGGGTGGAGAACAAGGTGTTAACAGTGACAAGCTGCTGAAAGTCCCCTTGAGGCAAGACCTAGGAAGGGACAGGAGACTGGGGTGGTCTGAATGCCTGATGCTCTCTGTGTTGTGAAAGTGACAATTGCTACATTATTTTTCATCCTAAAATTTTCCTAAATTCCAGCACAACAAATAATTCTATAGGAGTTCCAAAAATGCCTGTTTTCATATTCTGGGCAAATATTTTTCTGGGTACCAACACCCCCCCCATCATACCAAAACAGCAGCAGCAACAACAACAACAACCAAAAAAACCCCCAAATATCCCCTGCTCCTCTGAGAGTAGAACAGAAGCTTCTGGTGGTCAAGATTGAGGAAGTTTCCCAGATGTAAATAGGCTCTCAGGTCTCTGGTTTCCCCAACTCAGAATGTGGCTCACACCAGAGAGGCTAACCGTTAAGTGACTGGAGGCTCCCGCCAGCCAAAGTAAAGGAAGCACAACTTACTCTTCTCAAGTCCTTCCATTAGAAGTCAAAATTCGGGGCGCCTGGGTGGCTCAGTGGGTTAAGCCTCTGCCTTTGGTCCAGGTCATGATCTCAAGGTCCTGGGATCAAGCCCTGAATTGGGCTCTCTGCTCTGCAGGGAGCTGCTTCCCCCTTTTTCTCCACCTGCCTCTCTGCCTATTTGTGATCTCTCTCTCTCTCTCTCTCTCTCTCTCTCTCTCTGTGTGTGTCAAATAAATAAAATCTTAAAGAAAAAGAAGAAGAAAAAGTCAAAACTCACCAGACTACTGAGTCCATTCTAAAGCCATGCAGTTTAAGAGGGCATGGAAAGCTTGGAGAAGGCTACAGACCCATAAAAATGACTTCAGGCTTCAAGGCCTGGAGGACAAGTTTTCTGAGGAAATTCTCAGAGTCTTCTGTATTGCCAGGAGAGGAGCATCTAGGTAGCACTTGAAGGATGGTTCTCCAGAGGTACAAAGAAAATAGCTACCGATGCTCCCTGCTGTCAAGAGAACAGGAAAAGAGAGTTGGTTTGCCCTAATGAAGGAATTCATTCCCAGGAGTCTTGCTAAAAAGGTGTTGGACATGTCCAGAGGATGTGTCTGGAGAACAAGCTATCCTCTCAAGGTGATTCAAGACTTGGTCACGACATGTTGAATCCCCAGGTTGTACACCTGAAACTGATGTAATATTGTACATCAAGTCCACTTCAATAAAAACAAAAGATAAAAAAGAAATAATGGGTTTTGTCAAGTGGTTAAGTGTTTCATCAGATGAAGATTCTGGCAACATCTGTTGGCTAAACTACTCTGAAACCACCTCATGATCAACAGCTTCCAGTGGCTTCTGGAAGCTTCCTATGGACCACAGCTTAAGCTCGCAAATAAGAGAAAAAGGACCGCTGGAATTCTGAAACACACGAATTTTGGGGCATGTTCCACCGTCAGAGGGCGCTGTTGAATAAGAAGTAATGTGGGAAGGCTGTTAGGTCTTAAATACTAGATTCAGAAAATTTTATATTAGATCTCAAGTCCAAATTCTTAAGTGAATAAACTGAGGTACAGAAATACCAAGCATTTTAAGTCTTTCCTTTTAAAATAAGTTCACGTAGTTTTTCAAGAAAGACTTGGTCACAATTAAGTTTAAAGAATATTTTTTTAAAAATTTAAAAAGATTTTTATTTATTTATTTGACAGAGAGAGATCACAAGTAGGCAGAGAGGCAGGCAGAGAGAGAGGAAGGGAAGCAGGCTCCTCGCTGAGCAGAAAGCCTGATGCGGGGCTCGATCCCAGGACCCTAAGATCATGACCTGAGCCAAAGGCAGAGGCTTTAACCCACTGAGTCACCCAGGTGCCCCTAAAGAATATTTTTAAAACAATTTGAGCTGTGAAAATTTTAGTTGACCCAGAAAATTTTTTAGGTTTTGTTCGACTTAACCAGTAGATTCTTCTTTCAAGTGTGTGTGTGTGTGTGTGTGTGTGTGTGTGTGTGTAGGATGTAAACATTTCCTTATCGTTGGGAAAATTAGACAGCCACATGAAGAAGAATGAATGAAATTGGACCACCATACACAAAAATAAACTCCAAGTGGATGAAAGACCTAAATGTGAAACAGGAATCTGTCAAAATCCTAGAGAACACAGGCAGTAAACTCTCAGCCACAGCACTTTCTTGTTAGACATGTCCCCAAACGCAAGAGAAACAAAAGCAAAGATAAACTATGGGGACCTCATCAAGATAAAAAGCTTTTGCACAGCAAAGGAAAAAGTCAACAAAATCAAAAGGCAACCTACGGAATGCAAAAAGATATTTGCAAATGTCTTATCAGATAAAGTGCTGGTACTCAAAATCTATAAAGAACTTGTCAAACTCAGTACCCAAAACCAAAAAATCCAGTCAAGAAGTGGGTGGAAGACATGAAGAGAAATTTCTTCAAGGAAGACATCCAAATGGCCAACAGACACTCGGAAAAGTGCTCCAGATCACTCGGCACCAGGGAAATACAATCAAAACCACAACGAGATACCACCTCGCACCAGTCACAATGGCTAAAATGAACAACTCAGGACACAACAGATGTTGGAGAGGATGCAGAGAAATGGGAACCCTCTCACACTGTTGGTGGGAATGCAAGCTGGTGCAGCCACTCTGGGAAACAGTATGAAGTTTCCTCAGAAAGTTAAAAATAGAGCTATCCTACCACCCAGTAATTAAACTAGGTATTTATCCAAAGGATACAAACATAGTGATTCAAAGGGGCACCTGTTTATACAGCAATGTCCGCAATAGCCAAACTATGCAAAGAGCCCAGATGTCTATTGACAGATGAATGGATGAAAAACACATTTTATATATAGAATTTATTGTATGTAACACATTTATTTATTATAATATAGTATATATAATGGAATATTACTCAGCCATCAAAAAGAATAAAATCTTGGCTTTACAATGACGTGGATGGAACTAGAGTGTATTACGCTAAGTGAAATGAGTCAGTAAGAGAAAGACAAATACATGATTTCACTCATATGTGGAATTTAAGAAACAAAACAGATGAACACAGGGGAAGGGAATGAAAAATAAAGTAAGATGAAAATAGAAAGGCAGGCAAGCTGTAAGAGACTCTTCACTCTAGGAAACAAGCTGAGGGTTGCTGGAGGGGAGGTGGGGGGAGAAAGGGGTCAATGAGTGATGGACGCTAAGGAGGGCTCTTGATGGAATGAGCACTTGGTGTTCGATCCAACTGACGAATCACTGAATTCTACCTCTGAGACTAATAAAAAATAAAAATAAATTAAAAATAAAAAATAAACTTAAAAGGTTAAAAAAGCAAACACAAAACATTTCCTCATCATGAGCGTCTCGGACCACAAGTGGCATGACAGAAAGTTCGTCCCAAAGCTGCGAACCAACCATGACGCACCTATATTCAACTCGGGAGCATGAGGGAGGGCGGAAAAGAAAAGCATCATTCTGAGGGCCCAGGGGGTGACCCGGCTCGGCTGGGCCACTGATTAACTGCAGGCTGGGCCAGTCACTTCACCCTGCCGTCCTCAGCGTCCTCACCCCCAGAATGAAACTGGATTAGCCCATTGGTTATCTACTTCACGGCTGGCCTGTTTTTAGAAATAAAGTTTTATTGAAACATGGCCCCGCCCATCACTTACACAGGATCCAGGACCTCTTTTGCACTATTCAGAGACCGCAGCTGGCAGTTTCCTGACTCTGGGGCTAGATGATCTCTTGGGAACGATTTCCTAAGCTTCTTCGTGATAAGAATCACCTGGGGACTTATTGAAAATGCAGATTACCAAGCGCTGCCCCTGGAAATTTCGGGTTAGTAGATCTGCTTAGTAGCTCTGGTGAGTGTCCGACCCTTTCTACTTTTAACCAGTTCTCGGTCGCCTTCAGGCAATGGTGCCTAAGGGCGTTCCAAGCTCTCAGTGTTATCACTGCATTATTGGATGTGTTGTTCCCTCTGGCTTTATCTTTCTAACTCGGTTTAGCGCACTAATTGATCTGGGGAACCAGATGAAAGTGGAAATGAGGACACCCGTTCCACGATGCTGGGGGGAGAGGGAAAGACTCTTTCGAGTCAACACCTGGCGCACACGAGTCCCCAGACCGCAGGTGCACGTGTACCTCGTTGAGAGCTTGGCCCCCGCTCAGAGGTGAGGCTGCCTCCGCTCCTTCCTCACTATTGTGCTTTCTAGAACCCACCTCAAGAAAGTTTTCTCTCCTTCTTGTCAGGGAGCGAATCCTGTCCCAACACGGCAGGTTACACGGGAGAAAGAGAATGTGGAGGGGAACCCAGGCAAAGCTGGACAGATGGAAGCCGCCTGGCCAGAGAAGAGTCTTGAACAGAACGACCCTCTGCAAAGCGATCCTGACTGTCTGTGCGCAGCCGGGCGAGGGGAGACCGGCGTGTGTCATCGCAGGAAAGCAGAAGATTTATATCATCCCAAGAGCTCAGCAAGGATTTATGACCCAGTGACTCGTGTTTGCTTTGTGCCTCGGGCCATCCGTTTTCCCCTCGCTCACCCACCCCCGATTTTGCGATCTTGTCATTGCGCCAGCCTCTCTCTCCGACCGTCAGTTTTGCAAGGAGCCTTCGCTCGCCAGTCCCCCTCCCTGCCCATCCCCGGCGAGATCCCCTTTTCAGCAAAACTAGGGACCCCAGAGTCAGGATCTGTCTGGGAGCTCAGCCCCTGCTGAGGAGGAGGAGCAAAGGTCCCAGTATGCTGTGGCGGGGGCACTTACTTTGGATTTGAGGAAGCCAGGAAGGCCCGGAGAAAGCCATCTGAGACATCCCGGGCGGTGCCTTCGGGTGGGCCCTCGGCCGGGGCGAGGTGGCTCTGTCTGTCGGACTCACAGCGCCATCTCCTGGCCGCAGGCTGACAATGCTCTGGACTCCGGACGGGCACCGAGACTGGGAATGCAATGTGGGAGGTGATGTCACTTGGAAACAATATGCTGACAGCAAATCTTCAGTTAAGCAATCCTCCTCGTTCGAGGTTCACTTTTGGATCTTGACACGAGTAGGATCCCCCACAGCCGCTGAGGTTCTGCCACCTGAATCCTCCTTGCTTCGTTTAATGGCTTTCTTTGTGCACATCCCAAAAAACAGAGGGTTGCGAACAACCACTGAAAAATAGTCATTTTAGGGGCTCCTGGATGGCTCAGTGGTTAAAGCCTCTGCCTTCCTCTCAGGTCATGATCCCAGGGTCCTGGAATCGAGCCCCTCATTGGGCTCTCTGCCCAGCAGGGAGGCTGCTTCCCTCTATCGGCCTGCCTCTGCCTACTTGTGATCTCTGTTAAATAAACAAACAAACAAACAAACAAATAAATAAAATCTCTTAAAAAAAGAAAGAAAGAAAGAAATAGTCATTTTAGGGGCGCTTGATTGGCTCATTCGGTAGAGCATGTGAGTCTTGATCTTGGGGTCGTGAGTTGGAGCCCCATGCTGGGTATAGAGAGATTTTTTTCTTTCTTTCCTTCTTTTCTTTCCTTCCTTCTTTCCTTCCTTCCTTCTTCCCTCCTTCCCTCCCTTTTTCTTTTTTTCTTTCTTTTTATTTGAGAGAGAGCAGGACAGCATGAGTGGGAGGAGCCAACGGGAGGGAGAGAGAGAATCTCAAGCTGACTTCACACTGAGCACGGAGCCCCTTGAGGGTCTCCATCCCAGGACCCCGAGACCACAACCAGAGCCAAAACCAAGAGTTGACACTTAACCAACTGTGCCTCCCAGGTGCTCTGAGTGTACTTAATGTATAAAAAAGGTAATTTTAGCCCCTGCACACTCGGGTAACTTTGAGGCCCTTTCTGGGCGCTTTTTGATGAACTATAAATAGCAACAAATTGAATACACAAAAATTGATTCCTAGCAGGGAATTGCAATTCTAGTCAAACAAATGTCATTGAAGATGATTTGTTCTGAGACTTTTTAGACACCAGTGAAACAGAAAGACTAGGAAGGAGAAAGAAGACAAGCAGGGAAATAGAAAAGAAAATGGGTGATGTTACCCCCTCCCCGAAAAAGCAATTCTCATTTTTGTAAAGTGCATTTTTGTTGATGGTTCTTTTCAATGCTTCCTTAAGAATGGGAATAAATAATGTCCTGTGGAAAAAAATAATAAAAATAAGTACAAAGACAGCCAAGCCATAAAGCAATGGCTAAATTTTATAAATAGTAAAATAAAATTAAAATTAAAAATAAAAAATTTATTAAAAATAAAAATTAGTTAAAAAACAAGTAAAATAAAAAATAGTAAAATAAAAATTAAAAAATAGTAAAGTAAAAACAAAAATTTATTTATAAAATTCATTTTTTAAATAAATAAATAAATAAATAATAAATAAATAAATAAATTTTTATTTTATAAATAAATTTTTGTTTTTACTTTACTATTTTTTAATGTTTATTTTACTATTTTTTATTTATAAATTTTATAAATAGTAAAATAAAAAAATAAAAATAGTAAAATAAAAATAAAATAAAAAACTTGGGTTGTTTGGGGGTACAATGTCTTGTTTTTGCAAGTCGACAATACACATTGATGGATGGATACATGAACACAATTATTCTGTTAAAAACAGGTACTCCTTCCAAATCAGCCACTATTCCTAACCACCTCCCCTCCACACACAACACACACACGTATATGCCCACTTTTAGAATTAGAAAGGGATTCAGAATCAACCAGATGTGGGAAAGGAAAACAGTTGTCTGGTTTCTCCTGAGGTTTTCTTTCTGCAATATAATGAGCCTTGACTTAGGGGTGCCTGGCTGGCTCAGACAGGAGAGTGTGTGACTGAGATTAAATAAAAATCTGGGAGTTGTGAGCTTGAGCCCCATGTTGGGTGTAGAGATTACTTAAAAGGCAAACTATAAAAAAGAGAGAGACTTGCTTTGGAGAAGAGGGTGATGGGTCACACCCGTGTGCCCATCTCTCATTCCCCGGCCGTCGCCCTAAAGCATTCTTGTTAGTATCACAACCCCCGCTCGGACGCTCCTGGGCTTTAAACAGATGCTTATGTTCCCCGGCTCTTTCCGGGGACATGGACATGATAAAGACACCCACCTTAGAGGGCTGTTTTAAAGACTCCACAGTGCCGGCGGAATGCTTAGAACAGTGCCTGGAATGTAATACAGGAGCACAGACAAAGTCATGGCAACGATTACTGTTATTTACAAGTCAGATTCTATTTCTTGTCTTTGCTGTCCTGTAGACGAAGCGATCCTTCACTAGCCTCACCGTCTCACACTTTTTAGATAACAGTCCAGGTCTTCTCTGCTTCCCTGTGACATAGTAACAGGGGATACAGGAGGCAAAGTGGGCTCCCAGGGCAGTTTGCCTTGAAGGGCAGGTGACTAACAAAGTCCGCGACTTTTGCGGTTATCCGTGACTTCCAGAGACTTGAGAGAAGGATAGAAATGTGCGGGGCGGTTGATATTTATTGTGTTAGTTGCTTAGCGGTACCATAATAAAATCCCACACACGGGTGGCTTAAACAAGAGGCGTTTAGGGGAGTCTGGGTGGCTCAGTTGTTAAGTGCCTGCCTTTGGCTCAGGTCAGGATCCCAGGGTCCGGGGATGGAGCCCCTCCCTGCTCAGCGGGAAGCCCGTTTCTCCTTCTCCCACTCCCCCTACTTGTGTTCCCTCTCTCACTTTGTCTCCCTCTATCAAATACATAAACAGCAGACATTTATTTTCTCATAGTTCTGGAAGCTGGATGTCTGAGATCAAGGTGCTGTGGGTTTTCTGCTGAGGCCTCAGCCCTTGGCTTACAGATGGTCACCTTCCTGCTGGGTCTTCACACGGCCTTCCCTCTGTGCACGAGTCTGGGTCCTAATCTCTTCTAAGGATACCATGAATCAGGGCCTACCCAAGTGACCTTATTTTACTTTAATCATCCCTTTAAAGGCCCTTGCTCCCAATATAGTCATGTTGGTACTGAAGGGTAGGTGTTGTGGGGGGAGGGGTGGAGTGCAATTTAGTCCGTAACATTTATTATAAATGTTTTAATGAAAATAAAGCTGTTGTTTTACTGTCGACAAGAAAAATGTCCCAGTTCTTTGTCCCATAGATTCCTCGGACTCTCTGCTCAGTGGGGAGCCTGCATCTCCCTCTGCCTCTGGCTGCCGCTCCCCCTTCTTGTACTTGTTCTGTCAAACAAATAAAATCTTCAAAAAAAAATTCTATCGAACTTTACTATAGGAACCATATTTGAAATATAAAGGTGAATGTCATACGCTCCATCAGTGAGGCACAGACAATAAAGCGGGAGGTGGAGCTGAGGGGAGAGAATCAGGATACTGACGGTGGCCGACCTGCTCAGGCACGTCCAGACCCGAGAACTGTCTGACTGAGGCTGAGCATCGGGGCTAATGGGAGACTTTCTGGAAGACGGATCCTGGTCAAATGTTGAAAATTTCAGCCAGAGAAAGAGAGCAGAAAAGTGGGTTTACAGACTCGGACCCAGGTGCAGACGGGAGGCAGGGGGAAGGAGATACCCCGGAGCTGCTCACTTGTTCAAGTACTAAGACATCTGGCCAAGGTCAGAACTGAGATTCACAGGGCGCCTCTTCCTTCCACGCCAAAAGACTAGCTCTATCTTTCCGCTCTGTGTGACCCTTTCTGAATGGCGCCATGCGTGTGGGGACATTTACAAGGATTGGGATTAGAATGGGACCCAGGAGCCCCAAGGGATAGAATTTGAACCTTGTTCAGAATCAGAGTTCATTATGGATAGAGCTACTGGGGTGACAGCCGAGTGACAGCCGGGCTGTGGAGAAGGACAAGGGAGCCATGAGATTTAAAAAGAAAAAAAAAAAAAAAAAAAAAAAGGCCCCAGAGAGCCGATCTGTGGGATGGGTCAGACTCAGCCAGAGAATGTTTAAGTCAAGCAGGGGTGATGGTTCCAGGGAGTGCGGGGTCACCCACCCCTCTCTGAGCTCTGAGGTGAGGACTGAGCTGTGGGGGCCACGTGTTCCACCAGCAAGAGCCGAAGATCAGCTCACCACGAGGGGAAGGCTTTTCCCCAGGGCCCAGGAAGGTGTGGCGAGCAGGGCAGGAAGGGGCCGAGGCCAGGAGAGTGACGGGAGCTGGCAGCACACAGGGCTTACGGAGATAATCTGGAGATGACAGTCCCGTTCCTTTCTGGCTCCAGGAAACCCAGAAGTGAAAGCGGTGCTGTGGGAACCTTGTCCCTTGCGGGGCTCTTGACTCTGTGAACTTGGGGATGATCGGTGAGAGCCACACACGAGCTGGCGGGGAAGGAGCATTGGGTACCCTCGTCAAATCCCCCAGAGCTCCTGGAAGAACGCAGGGCAAGAAAACCTGGGCAGAACAGGACGCCAGGTGAGGGAGGGGCAGGGCTTGGGGTTCTGAAATCGGATCCTGACCGCGGTTCCCAGTGGGTGTGACATGTGGGGCCAAGTGGTCACAGAAGTCCAACAATACGTGCCTGAGAGAGATCTTGCTGTTGAAATGCAACATTGCATTCCTTTTTGAAATGAACTGTCTGGCTTCAAAAATTTCTAGAGTTAACTTTTCAGTCCCTGTGCGAACCGTCGAGTGTGATTGCACTCTCCCCTGGATGAGGAGGGGGTTAGTGGAATAATTCGAGCAATTTGACCTCCAGGGAGCCCCATGACCGTGGGGGAGAGTTGGGTGCGTGGGTGGGTGGGGAAGGCGGGAAATGAAAAGAGTGGAGAAGTGGGTGGGCACACCCCTGGGCCCTTCCTCTCCTCAGGATTAGCCCTTTAGGGAACGTTCCTCCCTGCCTCTGGGTGTCCGCTACTCTCTCCCTGTTGTACCAATACCAGCTTTACCTCAAGATGGTCTCTCTGTTCACTTGTTGGAAATTGCCTCTCCTGTGTCCCATTCCAGAATATCAGGTTCCTATCTGATCTGCAGCTACAATGTGAACAGATCACATATTGGCCTTTTTTCCAGTGACATCTCACAGACCACTCCTAACTTCAGCGATGATTCTTGGCAGAGGCATTTCAAGCTTTTCCAGGCATGAAGCCTCCCTGTGGGTGCTCACCTGGGGCTAAGCCTGTTTCATCTATGGTGAGTTTCGTCTATGATACTGTCTTCTGCTTGGGTCTGGAAATGACAGCTTCAGTTATGGTAGGAACAAGTCTGGAATGGAGAGCCTCACAGGCCTGGGGTCAAGTCTGGCCTCTGACCTTGTCTGGAGCATGTCACTGAAGTCCCCAGATGGCAATTTCCAGATCCACAAGGGAGGGAACATAGCAAGGTACAGGGTTCTGACAGAGAGGTCGGTGAAAACGCAGAACCGCCATTATGGCAGACGCTCTGCGTCTGTCCAAGAACCCACCCTACCCCTTCCTTCTTCTGAGGGAGCCCAATCCCCACACAGCTGCTGCCATTGGGAAACTTCTTTCCGGTCACAGAAAGGAGATGCTGGGTGGCATGGGGATACTACTCATCTGCTCCCCGCCCCTTGCCCCTTGGGGGTGTGGAACATGGGGGCCTCTGGAAATCCTGAAAGGCTCCCGGTTGCTGACACAGGCAGGGGAAAAAGACAAAAGAGCCCACGTCCTGGAAGACATCACACAGCTGCCTCTGAACCGGTCCTGGACTCGACTACCCATGGAGTCCTTATCAAGTGAGATAATAAACCCCCGGATTTAAACCATTTTCAGTTGGGCATTCCAATGCTTGCTATCAAAGCTCTTGGATACAACAGCATTTTGCGCAGGTCCCTTGTAAGAACTTGGCGATATTAACGATCTTCCTATTCTCACTGATGACTCAGGAGGAGCTACTTCTAGGCATCCTGCTAATTTAAACAAAAGACCCAGGTGGTCCGATCAGGCACCCCTTTACTCCTCCCTGGACTCCATGAGTCTGGGCCCATGAGTCTCTGGAGACAGCGGAACACGGAGGGAATATTTTGACTATTATCTCAACCCATCTTAAATCTTCACACATCCCCAAATGAAAGATCAAATTAGGCTTTTCACAAAAGCAAAAGAGAATTGAGGATCCCGGCAACCGGCAATTGTTGGCAGGATTTGAAAGGAACACTCTTTAAAGAAATGAAAATTCCAGGAGCATTTGTGTCCTCATCCACATGACTGGTGGAAATGTCACTGCAGGTGCAGTATTTCTGAAAGCACATGTATATCCTCCAGCATCCTGTTTGATCCAAGAGGATGTGCCTGGAGAGCTTCTGGGGGGCCAGTGGTGCCTAGAATTCTGGCAAAGACCTAGGGCTAGTATGGCCTGCCTCTCCCCCTCCAACTAGCCCAGCACCCAGTCACCCTGTCTGACTCCTTGTGGCAAGAATTAGGATGGCAGCCCGACTATAATTCAGGTACCCATCAGTCTTTTTCTTTTTCTTCCTTGGACAATAATGCTGTGTTGTTTTAGAATTAGACTTTAGGTTAAATAAGTTTTTTTTTTTTTCTTCGCCCCTGTTGTAACTCAGTCTGATTCTCATTTAAAACAAAAGTAAATTTGCAAAGCCAAAAAGAACTATGTGTGCAGAGAACAAGAAAAACATGCTGGTTGCCTCCTGTACATTTGATGTTTGCAAACAGCGTTCTCCCAGTTGGAAATCCTGGCTTCCCAACTAGAACGCCTCAACTAGAGTTTGGGTGCACCTCTAAAAATGTTGTATCTTGGGACTTTAAAGGGCATGGGGAAACTTTTTTGGAACAGTGGAAATGCTTGCTACCTTGATCCTGGTAGCACCAATATGACCATATTTATATGTTCAAACTCACAGAAATAGAAACACCAAAATAGCAAACTTTATTTGGTGTATAGATACACCAAAAAAGCAAACTAATAAAGTAAATTTTCAACCTGATCTTAAAGAAAAAAGGAAGTATAGTACTTGTGGTAATGTCCCAGACCCAAACCCAGCCAATTAGAGTAAAATCATTTTGATATCTTTTATAAGTGTTGAGGTGGATTTTTTTGTTGTTGTTTATTTATTTATTTGTTTTTAAGTACTCTCTACACTCAACAAGGGGTTTGAACTCACAACCCTGAGATCAGGAGTTGCGTGTTTAGTGACTGAGCCAGCCAGGAGCCCAAACACAATTTAAAAAATGTTTTCTTTATCACTTTTTTATTTTTTTTTAATGATTTAATTTATTTATTTGAGAGAAAGAGAGCAAGAGTACACAGGCAGGGGAGGGGCAGAGGGAGAAGCAGGCTCCCGGCTGAGCAGGAAGCCTCAGGCCGGCTCCACAGGGGACCCTGGGATCATGACCAGAGCTGAGGGCCAACATTTAAACAACTGAGGTGCCCCTCTTTACCTTTTTTTAAACCTGTCTCCCAAGTGTCTTCCAAGAAATTGCACTTCAGATGCTACAAAATTGAGTTCACTATGAATTCGTTGTGAAATGTTTATTCTCTCTTTTTTTTAATGGCGTACCTTGGATCCAAAACAAGAAGGTAAGGGAGATCTTGGAAGGCACACAGTTACACAGATAACTATCTGAAAACGCAATCTTCTCCTAGAACAACTGATTTTATCTAACACATCCCTGCACAAATTCCTTGGAGTGGCCTAGCTCTAAAATAATAGGCAGATCACTTCCCTTTTCCTGCTTTCAGTTTCTGCATCTATAAAATGAAGCATGTACTAGATGAACCTTATTTGTGCCAACCCTGATTGCTGGCAGTGGTGCCTGAAGCACAGTGTTGACAGAAGTCCCATGGTCTGCCGCCATGCCTTCCAATGATCTGGCCCCCAGGGCTGGTGATGGCATCCAATACCTGTGCGCCATCTTGGACTCTCCGGTAAGACAGTCAGCTCCGTGAAGATGGAGACCTGTTGTTCAGTGCGCCTCTGTGCTCTGAGGACTTAGCACAGGGAACTCCGGAAGCATTCAGTGACTAGTGTTATGAATGAATGAGTGGATATACCAGGTGATTTCTAAGGCCTTTTGTGGCTCTAAGCATGACAGGTGGTGGGCCTCGAGTCGGCATGTCGTGGGTTCTCTCTGAGGACTGGAGACCTTACCACACAGACGCTTCTCCCCATTGTCTTTCATTAGGTTTCTTTTCACTGGCCTCAGACTTAGACTGTAATTAAGATAGAATTATACTACCCCCAAGCAGCATAAAATGGAACACTGGTTATAATAACGTTCAAATTTCTCTGAATAAAAACTCTTAGGACCTTTTTTTAATGAGGAGGGTTGAGGTATGGTTTTGCCTGAGGTCCCGTGGGATGAGGCTGAGGGGGGTGGACAAGATTCCAGGGGGAGGAAAGTGCAAACCCCGCTGATTTCGCCAGTGTACCCAGAGCCTGCCTTGCCCCAGACGCCAACCCTGAGTTTAGGGATTCCAAGTGGATCACACTGTCTCCACGAGCCACAGCGACCCAACGTGTCAGTGAAGAGCCCCCCCTCCAGTGTAAGGTTCTATGATTCAATATATACACACACCTGTGTGGCCACCGTCCCATCAAGATAGAGATTTCCATCACCCCCCAAATTCCCATTCAAACCTTTGAAATTAATCCCCAACTGGGGGCCCCCCATGACCACTGATATGTTGACTGTTAATATAGATTGCTTCACCGCTTTTATAGTTCATATAAATGGAAACACATCTGGCTTATTTCATAGAGCACAGTATTTTGAGACTGTTCATATATTTCAAAAAATACAGAAAAATATAAAAAAATGTAAAAGTCACCCATAATTTAAACACGTAGAGATAGCCACCGTGGAAGTTCTAGTAGTCATCCTTTTTAAAAAATTTTATTTTAATTTTTAGTCATCACTACACCCCCAATGTGGAACTCGAACTCACAACCCCCAGATCAAAGAGTCAAATGCCGATTGAGTCAGCCAGGAGCGCCTAAGATTCAACTTTTCAGGCATCTTCCTGTGTGTATGTATGTGCATGTGTTCGTGTGTGTGTATGTCCAGACATACATTTTTAATAAATGGAATTATAATATTTATCTTGTGCCATAATCTTTTCTCTCAACAATTTGTTAATTGACAAGTAGGGATTGTGATATTCCATTCATGTATGAACCATAGGTATTTAATCGGATGTTTTGGGGGAAACATTGGTTGTTTTCAAATTTTTATCTTTGGGGCACCTGGGTGGCTCCGGGGTTATATGTCTGCCTTTGGCTCAGGTCGTGATGCCGGGGTCTTGGGATGGAGCTCAGCAGGGAGCCTGCTGCTCCCTCTCCCTCTGCCTGCTGCTCCCCCTGCTTGTGCTCTCTCTCTCTCTGACAAGTGAATAAATAGATAATAAATAAATAAACTCTTCCCTACTGCCAAAGTACCTTCCTGAAAGGTCATACCACTAGCAACAGTGCTTGCATGTTCATTTTTCATGGGTTTCCTGGGTTTGGGCCACAGTTTAAATTTTGCCAGTAAGTAACAAAAAACAAAAACCCCCATCGTCTGTGAGGTTCCCATCTTGTTTCACACCTCTGAATTGAATAACCCTCTAATTATTTCTATGAGATTATTAGAACACCAGATATCTTTTTTTTTCAGTCCTAATTTTACACCCTGATATGGATACAAATCTACTCCTGAACCTATTATACGAAAACCTACTTTTCTCCACTTTCCCCACTGTGGCTATTTTGCCACTAGAGGGCGTAGGCGCCGCAGAAACACAATCTTAAACAGGGACACTTGGGGACCGACCAGGGATGTGGGGGACACAGTTAATAAATAAGTTGGGGGCGCCTGGGTAGCTCAGTGGGTTAAGCCTCTGCCTTCCGCTCAGGTCATGATCTCGGGGTTCTGGGAACGAGCCCCGCATCAGGCTCTCTGCTAGACGGGGAGCCTGCTTCCTGCCTCTCTCTGTCTACTTGTGATCTCTTTCTGTCAAATAAATAAAATCTTTACAAAATAAATAAATAAATAAATAAATAAATAGGTTGGGACAACAGGCCTAATCCAGGATGGCCATTAGCACCCTCAGATCATAGTTAGCACATTGGAATAGTTGTCTTGCTTTGAGATATCATTTAGAATGATACCCAGTGATAATTAGTAGTAGATTTATGATATTTGGGTTGAGAGTTGTTCCAATAACCTCAAAAATGTCCACAAAACAGTAAAGTTCGATTTCATTTAAAATTAAGTATATATTGCATGCAACACATTATCCCTACATCTAGCCCAGATTAGCATATTAGTTACCCCAGATATCCAGCCTAAGAGATAGAGACTCAGGATGAAAGAAAATCTGCTATGATAGGAAAATGCAGACCCAGGGCTTTTTGCCCAGTAGCTGTGGTTTTAATTCCTGCGTAACTCAGAAGACTGAGGCCATGAACTGCACAGGAGCGGAGCAGCTCGAAGCACCTTTCTCCATGAAAGTGTTGTAAGTGCCTCTCCTCTCTGCCTGTTCTGTGCCCCGCACTCATCCCTCTTCCCATCAGGCTCTGAATAAGAGGACCCTTCCTCTTGCTTCCCTTCCAGAACCCAGACCACCATCAGTAACCACACCCATTTTAAAAAGAGCTCTCATTGGCACGAAATATGACCCCCCCCCCGCCTTGAATTCTCTTTCCCTCTCTCCCTGTAAAACAAACTCTCAGTGAATTAGCTAACCCCCATGAAGCCTGAGTTCTACCTTTGCCCCTTGGTGAGTGACACTCTGCTCTGTCCACATGTAGGCAGAAATGAGATTTTCCCAAAATCATGGGTATCTTCCTTGAAGAAATCCACACAGATGGAACAAATTCAATGCTAAGCATTTTACAAGCTTATTTGTAAGAACATAGAGCAGCCTCATTCAAATGGGCATGAATCCAGGGAAGGGAAAGTGCCAGGAGGGCTTCACGTCATCGGGATGGAGCCTGTCGTGGGTGCCAGGCACCGTTCTAGGAGCTGACCGCGACGTGAGGAATTATTCTAAAGGGTAGCGCTCACGTTGCTTACATCTGGGTGTGGAATAGAGACAATCAACCGTCGACTGACAGTGTTGGGGAGCGGTAAGGGCCAAGAGTCAAACACCAGAGCAGGGATGGGACGGCCATGGGCATATCTGACTGAAGAGGGGGCATGAGCTGCAACATTCAGGAAATGGATTCCAGGCAGAGGGAACGACGAGGGCTATGACCCTAGAGTTGGAAAGTCCTGGCGAGTCAGAGGAAAATTTTGAAGAGGTGACCAGGGGCGGGGGTCCTCACGGCCTCCCTGGCAGTGGCAGGGAGTTTGCATTTTATTCCAAGTGTGAAAGGAATCCGCTGGTGGGTTGAAGTGAAGGTGTGATGTGAGATCTGGGATCTGACTACCGTTACAAAAGCTCACTCAGGTAGCTGTGTGTCAAGAAGAGGAAAAAGAAACAAAAGTTGCTTTGCATAATTCATGCATAATATCACGCCTAATTCAATGAACTCAAATCTGCACAAGAAGTCCATGAAAGAATGAAGGAAGGAAGGGGAAAAAGAAAGACCAAAAAACCCCCAAATGTATTCTGATGGCCTCCTTTTCAGTCCCTTGAGACCACTATCCTTTCTTTCTGTGGATTTTCCCAAACCCTTCATAACCTTGCTTATCCCCCATGCTAAACTGTTTCTGGTAAATTCTCCAGTGAGCCTCAGTGGTCTGCTGGTATTAAACCTCTCCGAGGTGCTTCCTAATCCTCACGTGTCGGCAGCTTTAAGGTTCTTAAGGGTCAGCCAGTGCCATGTCTCATCCCACACAGCTGGTCTGACACAGAGGTCGCCCCTGGCTCAGTCCAGAGTCTCTGGATAGAACATGAGTGGTAGAATTTAAATTCAGAGCCAAAGAGACCCTGGCAAAGACAGGGCTGCCCTTTTCCCTTTAAGCTGGAATTTAAGTCAGATGAACTGAAGACAATATATAAATGTATTGTGAATAAAGATGGCATGATAGTGTCAAGAGACTCTAGAATCTAGGGACAATGGTTTCTCTGACACTTGCTAGCGTGTGCTTTGTTTTCTCTTTCCAGGAAGTTCTGGGCCCGCCCCACATGTAGATGGAATCAGGTTGGCCTCCCCCATGCTTAATGAGAAGGATCTCGAGCAGCGTTTGTAAGAGACTGAAGGAAACTTGAGCCAGTTCCATTTTTTTAAGGCTCGGGTATATTTTATAAGGCAGAGATTTTGAGAATATGCATATGCTGTAGGATAGAGCAAACTCTGATATTCTGGTATCTGAGAGGGGATAGGGCTCTCACTGTGGGAGAAGGAACATAGAAATATGGGATAAAGGAAAATGAGAGACAATTCTATATTGTTGGATTTGAATCTGAATTGCAAGTATCATGGCATGTAGAGTTCTGTCCACTGAAGGGGCTGTGAAGCAAAGCGAGACAAAACAGAAAACAACCCCGTGGTAATTAGCAAACTAAACATACTGATCTTGTTCTCTAAATAGCACAATCTGTAATCTCTAAAATAAACCATAACTTCCCTACCGAGAGGAATTAGGGAACCTTGAAGATCTGCCTGAGTTTCTGCCTGAGACAAAGCACGGGCGAATCTAGACTATCTTCCTGGGCCAAAAGCAATGCTCAAAGTGCTCAAAGATAGAGGTGTGTGAAAGGACACAGCTTGGAGGAACCCCACGGGCCACATCTGGGATGATGAAAGCCTCAGAATGAAAAATGGCAGAAACAGACCCGAACCCTAGAATTTTGTTTCAGTGAGTGAACAGTTAAGTAGGTAGCAGATGGCGGGAGCCGGGTTTGTCACAGTTGGAACGGGAGGTTACAGATAAGCAAGGCGAGGAGGCTAGAACGATCCGTGTGGCACCGGATTAGCTTAATGTCCACACAGATGATAATGTATAGGAACATCTGTAAAGCAGAGCCAGGGCACGGAGTTAGTACACACATCTGTTTCCTTGCTCTATCCGTGGAGAGGGTCTAGGGAGAACAACAGCCCAGTGGCAGTGAGCACACCTGGAATCCAGATCTTGGTTTCTAATCTCATTCTCCAGCAAGAGGAAGCAAGGCTCCTCCGAGAAACGGCTGCCTCTAGGACTCAGGCAGAAAACAGACCGGATGAGCCAGAGCTTCTATTGGGCCAGAAAGTAAGAAAGTGCTCAAAATAAAACCTAACCAGAAAACCCACCATGAACTAGGGTTGGGGGAGGAACATCAGCCGCCAGGCAGCCCCGGCTTCCAGAAGGCCCTTGGTGCAGCCGGCCCACCACCCGCACACCTAAGGGGAAGGTCAGCTCCACCAAGGAGGCAGCCAAGGAGGAGCCCAAGAGATCTGTGAGGTTGCCGACTAACCATGCTCCTGAAAATGTGGAAACTCAGCCAAAAAAGGTAGCAGGAAAGGATAAATCTTCAGACTGAAAAGTGCAAACAAAGAGGGGAAAGGAGAGCAAAGGGAAACAGGCTGAAGTGGCCAACCGAGGATCGGAAGACTTCCCCGCGGAAAATGGAGAAACCGAGAAGGAAAGTCCAGCTGCTTGATGACACCAAGTCTGATGAATATCGTATCCCACGTCGTATCATCCGTCGTCCTGTCTCCCTCTTCATACCATCCAGAAGAATAGCCTTATCAACTATTTTGTAAATACAAGGTTTTTAATAGCTCTAGAAACATTTTTAAGAAAGGGGAAATCCGGGGCACCTGAGCGAGTCAGACGCTTAACCTTCATGACCCAAGTTGGGCTCCTTGCTCAGCAGGGAGTCTGCTTCTCCCTTTCCCTCTGCCCCTTCCCCCTACTCATGCTCTCTCTCTCTCTCTCACATAAATAAATACAATCTTTTTTTTTTTTTTTTAAAGGTAAAAATTGTTTGCTGATTGTTTACTTCTTGGTGTAACTAGAGCCTGGTGAGATATCGAGTATGAGAGGCTTTAGGTGTCTTGGGTGTCAGCTTAACATTCCACAGACGGTGGTTTTTACATCCTGTGATACCAAGCACACAACATGGCAATTCACAGTCAGTCGTGCATTTGATATGTCTTCAACATTTTATTTTATTCATCTTAATTCTTTTTACGATTTTATTGATTTATTTGACAGAAGGAGAAAGTGAGAGAGAGCACAACCAAGAGGAGTGGCAGAGGGAGAGAGAGAAGCAGGCTCCCCACTGAGCAGAGAGCCCGACACAAGACTCAATCCCAGGACTTTGGGACCATAACCTGGGCCGAAGGCAGACACTCAACCGGCTAAGCCACCCAGGTGCCCCTGTCTTGAACATTTTAAATTACTTCAATTCCTTGCCTTTTTTTTTTTTTTTTAAAGATTTTCTTTATTTATTTGTGTGTGTGAGAGAGAGAGCCTGAGCCCAAGCAGGGGGAGCAGCAGGCAGAGGGAGAAGCAGGCTCCCCACTGAGCAAGGAGCCTGGGATCATGACCTGAGCCAAAGGCAGACACTTAACTGACTGAGCCACCCAGGTGTACCATATTCCATGTTGTTTTGGTAGAATTGTTTCCTAAATTAAAGCATTCCTTGATCTTGCCCCCCCCACCCCTGCCCCCATCAGAATTTCCTGCATTCTAACATCTTAGTCACGGTGGTCAAGTTTTCCTAGTAACTTTGTTAATGTGGTATGCAAGATTGGAAATCTGAGTATGTCATGGGTAGGGCATTCAATTGTGAATTAATGGGCCTTATGTCCCATTGTCCTTATGTCCCTTATGTCCCATGTCAACATTTGAAGATATTCCTACTGGAAAAGCTGTTCAGGAAAATGTGCCTTCAAATTTTAAGCTAGAAGTTCACTGGAATAACCTTAACCATCCTAACTACACGATTTTTTAGATTTTTGATATGTCCAGTAAGAATTATGTACAGGTACACCTGGGTGACTCAGTCAGGTAAGCAGCTGCCTTGGGCTTGGGTCATGATCCCAGGGTCCTGGAGTTGAGCCCTGCATTGGACTCCTTGCTCAGCAGGGAGTCTGCTTCTCCCTCTCCCTCTGCCTGCTGCTCCTCCTGCTTATGCTCTCTCTTTCATGTAAATAAATAAATAAAATCTTTCAAAAAATTATGTGCAAATTGAAATGTCCACACTGATCCTCAGAAGAATCAATAAAAACTCAATAACGAAAGAAGTTCTTGAAGCACATGAAAAAAAAAACACACCACAAAATTGTCAGTGCACTATATTGTACACCCAAACTAATACCACACTTTAAGTCAACTATACTTTATTTTTTTATTCGATTTCTTTATTTGTGAGTAGGCTCCATGCCTGGTGTGGAGCCCCGTGCGGGGCTTAAATTCAGGACCCTGTGATCAAGACCTGAGCTGAGATCAACTCGATTCACCTATTGAGCCATCCAGGCATCCCAAGTCAACTATACCTTAATAAAAATAAATAAATAGGGGCACCTGGGTGTCTCAGTGGGTTAAGCCTCTGCCTTCGGCTCAGGTCATGATCTCAGGGTCCTGGGATCAAGCCTCACATCGTGCTCTCTGCTCAGTGGGGAGCCTGCTTCTCTCTCTGCCTGCCTCTCTGCCTACTTGTAATCTCTCTCTCTGTCAAATAAATAAATAAAATCTTAAAATAAATAAATAAATAAATGAAGTATTCTATTTTTCAGATTTCACACTTTGTATGTACAAAGGGATATCATTGTCTAAAGGATTAAACTTATTTTTGTATTTAAAAGAAACCCACAAGGATGAAAGTATGTCAGAGGTGCCCAGAAAACAACTGAAGGAGCAACTTTGGATTACAACCCAAAGAATGAGTGCCTGGAGTCCATGATCATGTTATCAATATTAATTGATATAAATAAGTAATTGAAAACTGTTAAAAGGGGCAGCTGGGTGGCTCAGTGGGTTAAGCCTCTGCCTTCTGCTCGGGTCATGATCTCGGGGTCCTGGGATCCAGCCCGGAGTCGGGCTCTCTGCTCGGCGGGGGTCCTGCTTCCTCCCCTCTCTCTGCCTGCCTCTCTGCCTACTTGTGATCTCTGTCTGTCAGGTAAGTGAATAAAATCTTTAAAAAAAAAAAAAAGAATTTGACTTTAGAAAATAAAGAAGAAAAGAAATCTGTTAAAAGATAAATTGAGGCAAATTAAGAATTTTTTGAGTTTATTTTAACTAAAATCAATTTGAATCAGGCAGCACCCAGCTGGAGATGGTTGGGAGTGCTCCACCAACAGGAGCTCGGGGGAAGCAGAATCAGAGAATTATTGATTGGCTGGAGTTGAAAGCTTCCTTGGCTGTTTGTGATTGGTCGGTTGTCCCCAGGTTTCAGTTTCATAACCTTGAGGCATTTACAGGTGTAGATTTTTGGTTTGCTTATTTGGGCCACCAAGATGTTTAAAGTCACCTCAGTCTGATAGTGTCCTTGTTTAATTTAATTTAATTCAATTCAATTTAATTTAATATGATATAAATAAATGGGGGGAAGGGAAGAGACAAATCTCCTGAGCAGAGAATTCCAAGTACTTTTTAAAGATAATCTCCCATTTGTTGATCATATGTACCTTTGGTATGGTATGATTAAAAGCATTGTTATTATTAGGAAAATGTTCTTATTCTCAGGAGTTAAATACCAAAGTATTTAGGGATGCAGCACCATGATTTCTACAACTTAAGTGATGACTCAGTAAGAAGGAGAATGTATATATGGTGGGGCAGAGTATGTGTATGGAGATGGGAACAGAGAAAGACACTAGCAAAATATTAACAGCCGATGAATTTGTTGAAGGATATACATTCATTGCCGTATCTTTCAAGTCCTCTGGAGATTCTCAATTTTTCAAAATGAAACACTGGGAAAAATAAATTCCACAAACAGGAAGTATTTTATTTTATTTTACTTAGGTTTATTTAAGTAATCTCTATCCTCAACATGGGGCTTAAACTTATGACCCCAAGATCAGGAATCACTGGTTCCTCCCAAGGGGGCTGCCTGGGTGGCACAGTCCCTTGAGTGTCCCACTCTTGGTTTCAGTTCAGGTCATGATCAGGGGTTGTGAGATTGAGTCCTGCATCAGGCTCCTCGTTCAGCACAGGGTCGGTTTGCACTGAGCCATCCAGGTGCCCCCACAAACATGAAGTACTTTAAATTACACATTTAACAAATGAATAGAATAGAATTACACTAAAATAGGATTTCAGAATCAAATCATAATTAGCCCAAGGTGCCAGATAGACAGCATGTGTGATCTGCTAATGGGCAGCTTTGAAGAATATATTTTATTACCGTGATGTTATCTTTGGGGAGAACATCAAGGATCCAAATTTGAGGCTCCTCCTAGGTGTGAATCCTGAGCCATACTCCCTCTCCTATACACTGAGATCTTAAGGCACTGTTTGCCTCTGAAGATCTCTCCCACCCCACCCTCTACACTAAAGGTATTTTCTCCAAACCAGGCTGGGAAATTTTCTCCTGTGAAAACGTTCCTGCAAGACAGGGATTGCCAAGGCACTGAACTACTGTTCTGATGTACAAACACCCCTTTAATGGTGTATTCCTAATCTTCTCCCTTTACCACAGCTTAGTTTACAAAATTATCGCTTTGAAGGACACAGCAGGAATGAGAGGCGGTAATGACCAGTGGAGGAAAAAGACATTGGTTCATGGGGAGAGAGCCTCCTCTGGGCGGATGGGCATGGAGGGCTGGGCAGCTGGGGCACTCTGGTCCCCCATGGGGCAGGTGGAGCAGGGACACCAGAGTGAGAAAGGCAATAAGAAATGACAAGTGAGAGGCACCTGGGTGGCTCAGTGGGTTAAAACCTCTGCCTTTCGCTCAGGTCATGATCTCAGGGTCCTGGGATCGCGCCCCACATCGGGCTCTCTGCTTGGCAGGGAGCCTGCTTCCTCCTCTCTCTCTGCCTGCCTCTCTGCCTACTTGTGATCTCTGTCTGTCAAATAAAAAAAAAAAAAAAAAAAAAAAGTCTTTAGAAGTGAGAAGAGGTTCCCTGTCCTTTTATCTGACTCTGCTCCAGGCCTTTTTGGGAAGGAATGAAACTGGGGGGCTTGGGAGAACCTCCAATTTAGTGATTGGGGAGGCAAAATTTCCCTCTTCCTTTTGCTCTCTTCCCTGGTCAACACTGAGAAGTGCTAACTCACCCTGCAGTGCAACAGATGGGTAACTGGCCCAGTCCAAGGTCTCAAGGTCCCCTCCCCCCACTGCCCCCCCACCTTGTCCCCACTCCCAGTCAGTTCCCAAGGAGGCAGGTGAGCACAGGTTCAAGTGTCAGACATGACCCATTACACCTTTCCATTCATTCTCCAAGCCCTGAGCAAATTGTCCTCAAGTACAAAGTATACTTCAAATGCCCCCTCAACAGAGGGGCTAGTCTTCGGGAAGCAGAGGGATGGGGAAGGGAAGGGCTGCAAAAGAGACTTCAATTCTAGCCTGAATAGTTTCATCGTTCAGCTGTACCGTATATCCACAGATAGCGTTGTACTAATATCTACATCTTAAGTCTGCCTAATTATTTCATAGTAAGTTCTGTTTTAAGTAGGCCTCATGCATTCCTTTTTCATCGCAAAGTTTGGTATGTAGAATGCTGGGCTGGTGTTCATTCAACTCTGGGAGCATGTCGCCATGAAAGACCTTGGCTCTGGAGTTAATTAGAAGCAAAGTCTGAAATGGGGATCAGCTGCTAACGAGTCCTGCAGTTTTGCGCCAAGCACTCTATCCTCGGGGCCTCAATATCCCCATCTTTCAAAGGGAGATGCTCCCTGCTCTGCCCACCTCTCAGGAGGATCGTGCAAGAAAGTCCTATGAAAAAATATTAAAGCCACATTTCGGTGCAAGTCATTGTTAAGTGGTATTTGGGATCTGGCCTACCCAAGATGCCAAACCCAACGGGGGTTATAAGCATGACTGCTTTTGTAGGTGTAAATGATGGAGAGGAAGGACACCATCGTTTCAGAACCATAAAGTGCGTTCGCCCTTCCCCTAGTCACCACTAGGCATGTGTTACGCGTCCTGTTTCTGTTCTCAGCCCTCTGTGAGTTTCTGCAAAATACCAGAGCTAGCTTCCTAAGCAAAAGTAAGACATTCATTTTTAAAGTTGTCTTGGGGCGCCTGGGTGGCTCAGTGGGTTGGGCCGCTGCCTTCGGCTCAGGTCATGGTCTCAGGGTCCTGGGATCGAGTCCCGCATCGGGCTCTCTGCTCAGCAGGGAGCCTGCTTCCCTTCCTCTCTTTCTGCCTGCCTCTCTGCCTACTTGTGATCTCTCTCTCTCTTAATCTGTCAAATAAATAAATAAATCTTTAAAGTTGTCTTTATCTTTCCCTAAAGCATTCACCTTCCCAAGTACATGTGTTAGAGCCATGGCTGTACATTCACACTAATTCATTTTAAGAACACATCGTGATTTCTTGCCAGATTAATGTCACTCTAAACTTCCACTTTGGAAGGATGTGCTTCTTGCCTCGGATCTTAACTTTGCCCGCAACACCTTGAAATTCTTCCAGGGTTGCTTTCAGAAATAATTTACAAACCACACAAGAAAATCCACCCCAGGAATACAAGTGGATTTTAGACACAAATAGTATGACCCAGACAGACCACCTGCATTGCTAAAAAAAATTAAACTCGATGTTGTTTCTGGAAAGCAAGAAGCTCTGAACAAAGGGAAAAAGATTTGATACCTCAAGGGGGTATTCAGAGAATCGACCGTGGGTTCTGAGAAATTTCCAGAACTTTCTCAGCAGTGACACCAAGTGAGGACAACCCTGAAAGCAACTACTCTTCTCTGGATGTAGACGTTTCAGTCCAGTGTCTTTTTGAATGGAGTTTTGAAACTTTGTAATTGTGAAAGTGGTTTTCTGAAGCGTAATTGAATGAGAGCTTTGGTGCTTTTTTACAGCTCAGAGATGAAATCAGTGACAAAATGATTCTGGAATTTGCGTTGGGGGCAAATAAACTCTGAGATAAATCAGACTGACAAGTAACAGGGAAAATGAAACCCTGGGGATTCAAGCAGCGACGTCGTGTTTTTATTGTAAGAAGCTAATTGTGGCATGGACTTCTGAGCAGGGCACAGTATGGGTTTTGGACCCCACTCTCAGTGAATGACTCCCAGATTTGTTTTTTCTTTTTGTCAGAATTCCTTCTTGTCATGTCCCACCATCACTGTAGATTCCTGCAGACCCTGTTGAGTTGTTGAAATGCCACAACACAAGATGAGAATCTCTCACTCACAGAGTTCTAGCTGGGAAAATGGTTAGTGTCGCGACTGAAATAATCCTCACGTGTGGTTCCACTTATTTCCAGAAATAGCATTAAGCCTTTGTTTTGAGTTCTTACATTCTTGTGTGATAATTCAATTATTGATTATTAGTAACCAGATTATTCATTATTTTCTGGGGCTTGGTAGCAGACATTTCTTTTTTTTTTTAAAGATTGTATTTATTTATTTGACAGACAGAGATCACAAGTAGGCAGAGAGGCAGGCAGAGAGAGAGAGAGAGAGAGGAGGAAGCAGGCTCCCTGCTGAGCAGAGAGCCCGATGAAGGACTCGATCCCAGGACCCTGAGACCATGACCTGAGCCGAAGGCAGAGGCTTAACCCACTGAGGCACCCAGGCGCCCTTGGTAGCAGACATCTCTAAACAATTACTTACAGTCTCCTTTTACGCCATTTGAATGTCCTTAAATGGCATTTCTATGGAAAAACAAGTAAATTGAAGAGAAGGTGGATACTCATAACCTGCAATAAAAAAAACTCTTTCAAAGAAATGGGAAAATACGACCTCCCAATTACGCACTCAGGAGTCGTGTGAAGAACGACAACCGCTGAAAACAGCAGCAATAAAGGATCGAGCAAGCAGGAAATCTTTATAACTGCACTTCTTATAAAAAGCCTATGCGTGTGCGTACATGCATGTACATTAAGACAAGGATATTTCGCTATATTGCGTGAAAAGTCTATTAGAATTCAACGGTCGAATCTCAGCCCACCCACTCAGGGCATCAGGGCAGGACGGGGTGATCTGGTCTGACCTCCAGCGTTGCCAGGGAACGTTTCATCCAGGACAAAGCCTGACACTAAAGGTCTGCTTGTTAAAGTACACCCCAAAGCTGTACTGTTCCTTTTGGAGATCTGACTAAGCCAACCAGAGAATAAAAGACAGATTTATAAGCCTAGGGGCTGTTGGCACCTCAGTAATTTGGAGTTAAGTGCTTGGATTGGCTCCTACATGCTTTATTGGTTTGGGGTATCCTCAGAAGACCAATCAAAAATTAAGAAGGGGCAGGCAGAAGGCTCTTGCCCTGTGTCCCTTGTCCCCCTGGGCTTTGTCGGCTCTTAGCTCCTGGTACAGTGCTCACATTTCACCAGACTCCTTTCCAAGTCTCATTGATTCCCTGCGTCCTCCAGAATTTCTCTCAGCAGCTCCCAAAGACCTTTCTAGAGAGAGTGAAGCCAGCCACAGATGCAGAAAAGGACTACTTCCCTTCCAGATAGAGCCAAGCCAGAATATTTGGTTCAGTTCATAGAGCCTGGAGGAAATCGAGGAAACGCTGCCCTTAACGGATCCCTCCATCCTTCCTGCCCTTCCCCCTTGCTTTCCTGCTTCCTTCCTCACTGGGGCACCAGGTCTGGCTCGGAGAACTCATTTGCATGCTAGGTCCCCACTGAGATTCTGTCTGATCCCCAAGACATGGTCCTGCCTTTCTTCTTTTCAATCCAAGCAATTGGGTCTCCCCGTTTCGCTCTATGGTCAGCAGGCTGACCAGGAATCAGCCTCTGAAATTCCCTGGCTTTGCTCCTGTCAGTCCCCATTTCTGAGAAAGGAAGTTCTGTTCCTGACACTGGACTGTGGCCGGGCCACCTGCCGCCCCTGCCACTGTGGCCCAGTTGCTCTCCTGGCCTCTTGACTATAGACCCTCACTGGTGATCACTGTGCACTGCTGAGCCCTGGAAGTAGGCCTGGGTTTGACCTCCCAGATAGTGGCTCACATACAGAAGCTCCTCCCACTATCCCTGGGGCTAACACTGGGCCTGATTGGTCATAACAAGACAGGAGCGAATGTTTCAGGATTCCTGGGTGGTCAGTTCTGCCGTGTCGGGGACTGAGTCTTACTTAGCATTTTATGCCCAGGGCCTACGTGTTGGTCTGGCCCAGAGAATAAACATTCAACGTGCTTATGGGCATTCATCCCTTTTACAAATATGTACTTAGTGTTTTACCAAGTGTCGGGTTGGGCTGGGCGCAGCCCGCGGGAACGTGACCTGTCATGGCTCCTAAGAGAGGAATTCACTGTCTGCGGCACAGCTTCGGAAACCCTGACGTGGGCAAGGATCATCCTGGCTCCGTGTCACCCTCAGATTCTATTCTCTGGCCCTGCCCCGGGGCCCAGGAGTCTGCATTTCTAACAACCCCCACTGCAGCTTCTGAGACCTCCTGGAGCCAAACGGGTCACGGTGGTCCTTAAAGCGGGACCCCTGGACCAGTAGCTCTTGGGAGGTTCTGGGAGCAGGTTTGAGATGCAGATTCTCAGCCCTCATGTCCCAGCGACTGAGCCAGAGCCGCCAGCTGTGGGCCCAGGGAGCAAGGCATCCCCGCTAGAGCATGGGAACCCCCTGGTGGTGAACGGGGCCGGTGGGTGGGGGGTCCTCAGTCCTGGGGGCTCAGTAGCATCCCCTCGGGGAGCTTTTCAAAAAACACAGGCCCACGGGGCACCTGGATGGCTCAGTGGGAGGGGCATGAGACTCGATCTCAGGGTGGTGGGTTCAAGGCCTACTTTGGGTGTAGAGACTACTTGAATAAATAAATTAAAACTTTAAAAAACAGGAACAAAAAAATCACAGACCCGAACCCAAATCCTGGGGACCAGAAGCTATGTAGATGGGGCCCTGGCAGCAGGGGTATTTGCTTATTTATTTATTTACTGAGCTCTCCAGGGGACGTTGAAGAACAGCCCTGAGAACCACGAGCTAGAGGAAAGCGACCTCCTGAGCAGACCAATCCAGTCCCACGTGGTAAGAGCTACTCCCACCCGCTAGAAAGTCCACGTGGGGGAGTCAGGGGGCTTCTCAGAGGAAGGAACACAGACAGGTGAGCCGCCACTTGCATATAGCCCAAGGGCTTGCCAGGGATACAGACGGGACAAAGCTTGCAGGCGGAGGGCTGTGTAGACTCCCAGAAGTGGGAAGCAGCAGGGTCGGTGCTGGGCTTCTCCAGATCCTGGCTGGTGGGGGCAGAGCAGTCAAGGGGAGCTGGCTGGAAGGGAAGGAAGGATGGGGCTGGCCCTGGCCAGGCTGGCCTGGCACGGATTGTGTTTCGCCTGACAAGGCCCTGGACACATTTAACCTGGGGCATGGCGGCCGCGTGGAGAGAAGGTAACTACCTTCCAAACTCGCAACACTGCCCGCCTCACTGTGCCCGGATGAGAGCAAAGCGCCACCCGGCCCCTCCTCTGGCCTCCCAGCCCGTCTTCCATAAGGCTGCCCTGTGACACGTGTGACCACGGCCCTCCCAGACGGAAAGCTTTCGTGCTCCCCAGAGAGAATCAAGGCCCTTCGCGCTTTGAGCTTCGGGTCCTGCCTTCGCCTCCCGCCTCCCTCTTTGCGCTCTCTGCCCAGTGGGTCTCCGTGATCACTGACTCACGACTCCCCCGACGGTGCCCGGGGCTCCCTCTGGCACCCACACCGGCTCGCTCGTCCCCGGTCATGGTTGCCTCCCGTTGTGGGTTGAACTGTGTCTTCCCCAAAAAGACCCGCTGGGGTCCTAACCCCTAGTATCTCAGAAATGTGACCTTATTTGGAAAGAGGGTCTTCACAGAGGTGCTGAAGTTACAATGAGATCATGGGAGAGCTCGCATGCAATGTACCCTTGTCCTTATGAAAAGGGGAAATTTGGACATGAGGACACACCCGCACCGAGAGAACAACATGTGAAGATAAAAGCAGAAGTCAGAGCGATGTTTCCACAAGCCAGCGAGCACCTAGCCTGCCAGCAACCCACTAGCAGCCAAGGGAGCATGGGAGGGAGCCCAAACAGATTCTCCCCCACAGACCTCTGGAGGAGGTAACATGGCCGACATCTTGGTCTTGGACTCACAGCCTCCAGCACTGACAGATGATAAACGTCACCAGCTTGGGGCACTTTGCTCCAGCAGCCCTGGCCCATGGGCACAGCCACCTGCCTTCTATTTCCAAAGTTCTCTGTTGTGATCTCTGTGCCTCTGGGTGTGTCGTCTGTTCCCCAGCTCCTGCTTGAGTAAAGGGCTCCATTTCCATTGCTCCAGATACCTAGCTTAGAGCAGTCGATGGGCCATTAAGGATTGGAGGAGATAGAAGGCGCTATTCTGTGCAGCTTCCAAAAGTTCCATTAGAACACGGGGTGGACGCTTCAATGCAGCATATCAAATTCCAGGAAGGAAAACCTCCTTAACTTCTCTCTTAAGCCAAATGGTTGAAATTTGTTTTGTGTTTAAAGATTTTATTTATTCATTTGGCACAGAGAGGTAGAGAGAGAGAGAGCATGAGCAGAGGGAGGGGCAGAGTGACAAAGACAAGCAGACTCCCTGCTGAGCGGGGAGCCTTACGAAGGGCTTGACCCTTCCTCTGGGATCATGACCTGAACCGAAGGCAGATCCTTAACCATCTGAGCCACCCAGGTGCCCTGAAATGGCTGAAATTTATTAACAATTTTCTTAAAACATGCATTTTCCATGCAAGAAAGATGCCAAGTTTGTTGCTGTTTTTGTTTTAACTATTGGGTGGTAGGGGTACAGGTGGGTTTACTTTTTGATATCTTTCTGTATTTTCTAACTCTTGAGAAACCAGTTATTCTGGCAACAGAATAACTAAATTGGGCTTTTGCTAAAATTAGGATGCTCGCCATCCTCCCAACTCCCTTGTATTTCCCATCCCTGTCCCGGGGAATTCCTGCTTTCAAGCCAGGCAGGAATCGGTTGTCCTCCGTTAGATGCCCCGATACCTGTCTGAGCCTGGAGAAGTGGCCAGGCTCGCTAGTTTTCATCTCACTTACTTCTTCTGACACCTGGGTCGCAGCACCCATTTCTCTGAATCCCCCGGACCATTTTTTCCCAGGTGGTCACTCCTGAAAATGAGGGGAATGAAACCCAGAATACACACTAGCCTCCTGATCTCAACTCCTGAGTCTCATCAAGGCGAAAGCTGACACTGTCCCCACCTTGAAATTTTCCCTTCTCTCCTGTCCACACAGACTACAGCAGCAGCCTCACTGGCTGGAGGAAATCCCTCCTGGAAAAGAGCCAGGTAAACTAGATCAGGAAACTGACTGAGCTCAGAGCCACATGTCTGGGTCTGGAGACTGTGGAAGGTGCCAAGGGCACCGGTGTTCCGGGTTCCTTTAAAGGCAGTGTTTGGACGGGTGAGTCAGTTCAGATTTTCCAGCAAATAATCCTAGTGTATTATTGCTTCCCAGGACAACCATCTTCTAAAAAACTCTAGCTGGGGCGCCTGGGTGGCTCAGTGGGTGAAGCCTCTGCTTTTGGCCCAGGTCATGATCTCAGGGTCGTGGGATCGAGCCCCGCGCCGGGCTCTCTGCTCAGTAGAGACCCCACTTCCCCCTCTTTCTGCCTGCCTCTCTGCCTACTTGTGATCTCTCTGTCAAATAAATAAATGAAATCTTAAAAAAAAAAAAAAAAAGCTCTATCGGATACTTCCATGATGTGCAGCCGCTGGGGGAAAGTGGGTAGTGGTATAGGGAATCTCTGTACTAACTTTGCAACTTCCTCTGGATCTATAATTATTTCAAAACAAAAAGTTTTTTAAAAAAAGGGAAAATGCCCCAGCTGGTTAGCTGTAATGCAGCATCCTGATAGAGGTTATTATTTTGCATTCTATCCTCAAAAGAAAAGAGACACAAAAGTACCTGAATGAATTAGGCCCTTGGGTGGGCTGCTATTGTATCCATTTCTATCATCTGATACATTTTTTATTTTTCTCTGTCTTTTCCAGCTGTTTATCACACTATAGCAGAGAAAATATGATCTGCTACTAGGTTACTGGGAACCCAGTGCCTTCACAGAAATAAAGAATCCAAACTTTTTTTGTGTGTGTGTCATTTTGATTTTATTGGTGGAAAACTAAAGAACAAAATTGGAACAGAAGTTTCCCAGGTTAGGGGACGTATTTTATTTTTCTTCATAATCCCTTCCTCCTAAAGCCACTGCCACTTCCTGCTCCCAATGCCTTGAGATATAATTGGACTTAAAGACTCATCACTGTTAGTTGAATCCAAATTTTCTAAAGCACAAGAAGAAAAAAAATAAAAAAAAAAAGAACAACTCCCCTGGTATTCCTTAATTCATATTTTTTGCAGGTGCCTTAGAAGCAAACAAACAAAAAATGTAACAGTTGATTCTGGAGACTGAAGGAACCAGGACATCGGGTATCTGAACAGCAACAAGGTCAAATGACCTGGGCGTAAGGACCGTGTTACGGGTCGAATTGCATCCCTCCCCAAAAGATGCTGGAGTCCTAACCCTCAGAAGGAAGCAACCTACAGCACCTCAATCCCAGACATCCAGCCTCCAGAACGGCGGGGCAAGAATTTTCTGTTATTTTAAGCCACCTAGTGTGTGGTCCTTTGTTACGGCAGCCCTAGCGAAGAGTTAGGGGCAAGTTCTAGCGTATTCTTTACAGGACAGGATTTTTGATACCTGGATCTACCGAGCACATGCTCTAGACTAGATGCTTTATGTCATGATCTCAGTCAAGACATAAGGTCCCCAGTGATGTGGGTGCCGCTATTATTTTGGCTTGGGACACAAAGGACATTCGGACTGGGGCACCTGGGTGACTCGGTCTGTTGGTTTCAGCTCAGGTCAGGATCTCAGGGTCATGAGACTGAGCCTCACAAAGGGCTTCATGCTGGGTGTGGAGCTTACTGAAGATTTTCTTTCCCTCTCCCTCTACCCCGCACCCCGCTCTCGAAAAATAGGAAATTAGCATTAAGTAACTTGTCCAAGTTTGCGGGTCTAGGTCGGTTGCACCATATCTCAACCCTCTGAGCTCACCGCATTCACTGCTGCGGCTCTGGGCACGACTGCAAGGAGAGTAGAGCCGCCTGGTTACCCACCGCCCTTCCCATCTCCGCTGCCGTTTGTCCAACAGCCGTGCGTCTCCAACATTGAAGCAGCTATAAAGGAGAAGCAACAGGCAACAGCAGCTTCCAGACTGTGGGACTGTGCTATTGTCTCCCCTCCCCCACACCCCGCCCTCCCACCAAGGTGGAGTTCTTAAAGGAACACGTGGTTCCTGCACGTTGTTATCAGATCCTAGACCTCCCTGTGGCTGCACGGAAGGGACAAGCAAACCTTTCTTTCTAGAAGGAGAGGCTTTCCCTAGGTTAAATACTCTGTTGCAGGAGTGATTCACACAGGGTTGGGGATCTGAAGATGAGACAAGGGTGCACGTGGACGCTCTGGACAGAGATGGGCAAGAGTGAGAGATCATTCTAGGTGCGGAGCAAAGAGACCACGACTCCACCCAAGGATTCACTGATGGCGCGCTGAGGCCTGTCGTGGGGGGGTCTCACCAAAACCTCCTGATCATCCTGCAGACTTCAGGGGGAAGTGAGACTGAGGCAGAACTGGAGGGGGGACTCGCTGTCTCCAACAATGTCCGTCTGTCGCTGTCTCCAACAATGTCCGTCTGTTGTCTTCCCATCTCGGGACTGACTCGGAGTTTCAGTGAGAAAACGCAGGTTGCTTTTTACCCACTTACATCGATACTTGAGTATTCTGATCGCTTTTGAGAACTCGTAGGCAAGAGGCAGGTCACTCACCCCAACATGGGGCCTAGGCTCTGATGTGATCCCAGTGCAGCTGTGAAGCTGAGGAAGACTGGCCAGTCAAAGCCATTGTCTGTACCAGCCTCACACGACTGTGAACAACTCTAAGGACTCGGAGGGCCCCCTTTCCAGTACTTTCCAGCACCGTCTGATTTATTTACTTGGCCAAGCCCCGGGCTGTGTAGTCATAGCTCCAACGTCACGCTGTACATCTCTAGCAACTTCGGGAAGGGGCTCGGTGTAGGGGGAGTTCCCACAGGCCTTGCAGACACAGGAACCCACTCACTCAGCTGTGTGGCTCTAGGCAAGTTGCCTAATTTCTCTGAGCATCTGCCTTTTCCTGTATCAAAAAAGGATTGGACCATATGCTCTCCCCCCCATAATGTTTCCATAACCAGAACTACATTTCACTTCATCTGTTCAATGAACATCGAATACCTTCTCTTTCGTAGGCACAGTCTGAGGTGCGGGGTCCCTAACAGCTTGAGTTTCAGTCTCCAGGAGGAAATACAGGAGTTGAACTTACAGGGCTATCAATCAAGGTAAAAAGTGAGGAGTCTCTGTCCTACATAGATAAAACCTGGTTGGTCAACAGCACCTCCAGGTCTGGCTCATGCAGAGCCACGGTCCTAAAGAACCAGTAATTAGGGAAACAGAGACAGGAGAATTGGCCTGTTCCAGTTATCTCTGCGGTGCTGACAGACCTCTGGCCTAAGTAGTCAAGAAGCACTAGGGAGTTCCTTTGGTCCCTGGGGCACATTTGTCCAGCGCTGGGCTTGCGTAATTAGCATCAGGAGCAGGTCTCGCTGACTGCAACCACAGTGGTGCCTGGAGATTTCTCTGTCTGTCTCCCCAGTTGGGGATCCTCACCTCTGCCCCCTTCAAATATACCAGTAAATGCCTCCTCTTCTCGTTGTAAAAAGCTGCTGCACCCACTTAAGCATCCCCTTCCCAGTACCAAAAAGAAAGGGGCCAACCAACACTTGACCCTCTCCTTCGAAAAGTTTCAGACCTCCTACGGGGGAGGCAGAGACATCCCAGTCCAAGATTGGGTCTCTCCACCATCCCCGACCAGATCGTCATTGCAGAAAAGTCCCAACAGCTGGAGGCGACCTATACAAAGCAGGGACTTTTCTGCATATTCCAAAGACTCCCACCCCCGCAGAGATCCTTAACGTAAGTCGTCACCATGACAATGAACTGAGGCCGTGGGAAGTTGGGGCGACTGTTGTGTTGGTGTTCACCTTCGGTTGTTTGGGAAGTGTTTTCCTACAGGACTGACCCTCTGGTAAACAAAGTTTGCATGACAAATGGGATTACTCCCTCCCTGTGCTTTTCAAAAAACAGTTCGGGAAAAGACTACGTAACCAGCCCTAACTTACTGACTTTATGACACATACTTGAACAAGGGCCAAGGCAGGAGTTAAAAATAAGTTGGTCCGTAGGTGGAAGAAATTCTAAATTGAATGTTGGATTTCTAAGAAGTTCTGGGGAAAACACTCAAACCAGACAAGTGTGATAAGGCAAATAATAGAAAGCCTGGTCAGGTGTTATCTGTAAAATGATTATATGGCTACATCATTGGCCAGTGAGTAAGAGGAACTTGAGAACCTATCAGTAAACACTATTATTATAACCTAATATTGTTGTTAGAAAAGGATGTGGGAGTTCGTTATCGGTGTTCAGGCTAAAAAGGAAAATTAGCACCATTGAGATTCTGAAATTACAGAAAAGAGCCTACAATGGCTAAATCCCACGAAAAGTCACAGATTAAGAACTGGAAGGAATGGGGCAGTGGGTTGATGATTTTTATGTTAAGGAAAGCTTACCAGGGGGATGCAATACGCGTAAGAGACATGAATATTCTCCCGGGGACTCCCTGCCAGATCAAAATTAAGACTTGTTTTACCAACCCCAACACAGAGGGTCACGGTCAGCTCCCTCTGCTACCACTTAGGAGTCCCACCTGCTCGGCCCAGCGGCACCTCCCCCCTCCCACGCCCTTGCCCCAGCTACCGGGCAATTTCAGGCTGAGTTTCCAGCAAATTTCATTAAGCAAGGCTGGTGTTCTCCCCAGGAGCCCAGGTGTTGCGATCCTAGAGTCTACAACTTGATGCTCACGTTGGTTTACAACTCAATGCAATGATGTTTTTCTAATCAGAACCAGGGCATAAAGGAATGAAGATACCCCCTCACCTAAGGCTCTTACGGTACAATTAGAGATTTCCAGAGTGTTTCGGGAAGGTTAGGCCATGTCGATGCCAACCTGCAGGCCTCCGGGCTTTCCCGCAGGACCATCTCTGCCTGTTTGTCCTCATTCCCTCCCACCCCTTCACTTAACCTCAGGCGAGGTAAGACTGGGGATTCAGTGCCACGGGAAAAGCGGGTCAAACCGGGACACCGAAGGGAAGAAGACCAGGTCCTTCTGTCACAATGTCATAACGTCATGAAGACTCCACCACACTTTCCCAAGAAGGACGGGAGTGGATGAAGCTGCCCTTCCCTTTCAAGGAATCTGTCACAGCCTTTCCCAGAAGGTTACAAGCCACAGACGGTGTTCTGTTTACCTAGTTCTGTTTAGCATATATTAGACTCTTACTCTTAAGTCCAAGGTTCAGTGCAGGTGCTGGTGGGATGAGCTCTGGAAGCCGGGACGCAGGGAACAGTGACCATGACAGTGAACGGACGCGCACTGATTGCCACGCAGACACTCTTGGGAGACTATTCTGCCCTAAGCCTCAGGAGACCAATAAAAAGACCATTGTCCTACAGATGAATTCAGGAAACAAATAACATCCTGAAATTGGCTACAGTGCTTTTGCTATAAGAAAGTGAGTTGGGGGAAATCAGAGGGGGAGACAAACCATGAGAGACTGTGGACTCTGAGAAACAAACTGAGGGTTTTGGAGGGGAGAGGGGTGGGGGGTTGGGTAAGCCTGGTGGTGGGTATTAAGGAGGGCACGAATTGCATGGAGCACTGGTGTGGTGCATAAACAATGAATTTTGGAACACTGAAAAAAAATAAAATTAAAAAAAAAATGTTATACTATTATATGGAACTGAATTCTACACATATTCTAAAGGGAAACAGAAACTGGTGGTATGTGGGCTCCTTGGGCTCCTTTTCCCAAATGCCTTAGGCAGTATCAATTCCAGGGGGATAACTTCAACAAACAACCACAACAACAAAACACTAATTGTCTGGTGACTTCAGGCGTGGTCCATTTCCTTCAGTTTTGAGTCAGGAATAAACTACCTGTGCTGTTTTGTGCTAACAGCTGCGGCTAGACATATCCAGGGGCTGAATTTTCCAGAACCCAAGCAAGGATTCTCTTGTGAGCTTCTACGTTCCAGCAAACAGTGACTGGAAGCTATTTGTGAAAGACCAAGAGCACTCTTTGTTTTGCTTGTGAACAGACTGCTGCATGGGAATTAGCACAGTGGATACGTAGGTGGGGGACCCTGCTCAGGACAAGCAACACTGCAACGAATAATAAAAGGGACTGAGTAAGACGACTTTGGCTGCCGTTAAGGCGGCGAGGATACGGACTTGCAACAAGTTTAAAGAGGAGACATTTCCTCCTATGGCCGCCCAAGGAGATAACATGCAGATAACCAGTGGAAACTGGTATAGTGGGATGGGAAACATGACACTCTTGTTACCCATGTGCCTACATTCTCATGAAACATACAAGTGTAGGGGCGCATGGGGGGCTCAGTTGGTTGAGCGTCTGCCTTTGGCTCAAGTCATGATCCCAGGGTCCTGCACAGGGAGGAGGCTGCCTCTTCCACTCTCTCTGCCCTTCCCGTTGCTGGTGTGCACATATGTTCTCTCTCTCAAATAAATAAATGTAACCTTAAAGAAAGAAAGAAAAACAAAACCACGCACGTGTAAATGGTGATGCCACAGAGCCGGGCGAAGCTGTGGGAGGGCCAGGATTCCCAATCCAGAAGTTTGAAATAGGGAGATGTAAAATCATAGGTTTTGAGACTCTGAGCGTGATCAGCAGGGGTCATCATAAGAATAATTTGTTTTCTGCGTCGACCTGGTTGCCACGGTTAGTGAAAAGCACTGTTCTATAATTACTAGGGTTACGGTTGAGGGGAAAAGGGGTATAATCTGGAGCCCAAGCATCTGTAACTCTAGAGCTCTGGCTTAAAGGAAAAATTACATTTCTGCTAGAGTGCACAGTATTTTATGTATGTTATGTGTGTATTTTATTTTATGTATCCATCACATGGGTGGGTAAATCCCAGCAGAGACCAGATGATTTTGTCTATGGCAATCTCCCAAGTGTTCGGTAAGAGCATCTTACAGGGTATTATAGGCTGGGTGAGCCCCTTCCCTTTCCTGCTGGCCACTCCTCCCTCCTAACCCTTACCCTGTGGCCCTTTTTGGGGAACCCAGGCTCACATCCCTGGGGCCACCATCAGTAGGTGAGTGTTTGCATGAGAATGAGTCGGGCTTTGTTGTTGTTTGTTGTTGGGGAGGGGTTTGTTTTGTCCTGGCATTTACCATAAACTGTTTTGAAAGTTTTCTCTCCTTCTTCCCTCCTCACCCAGCCCTGTCCCTCAGTGAGGTGTTTACCTCCAGACAGCACAATCTGAGGCTTAATCTGTGGTCACACACAGTTTAAAATACAATTCAAAATATTTGCAACATAAATAATGAAAAAAGGGTCACATCTTTCCTATTCTTCTGGATTTTGTTATAAATGTATATGAAAATATAAAGAACTCCTGCAAATCAATAAAAAAATAAAAAGGCCAGCAGAAAAATAGAGCAAGCA
This sequence comes from Neogale vison, assembly GCF_020171115.1. Lineage (NCBI taxonomy): Eukaryota > Metazoa > Chordata > Mammalia > Carnivora > Mustelidae > Neogale > Neogale vison. The sequence continues at coordinate 139,527,908 of NC_058093.1, read as the reverse complement.
TATAACTAAACAAGTTTTACAGAAAAAATAAAAATTGTTAATAAACATATGTTAAAGGATGGTGTCATGGGAAAAATCAGAAGTAAATCAGAAGTAAATGCTTTTTTATTTTCCAAATTGATAAATATTAAAATGAAAGACAATACGCAATGTGGCCCAGGACTATGAAGATGCTTATTTTTATTCATTGCTGGTGGGAATGTAAGTAAGTGTAAACTTTCTGGGGGACCATTTATTTTCCTATGGGGGAACAAAAAAAGAAATAAGAAATAACTAATGAAGCAAAAGAAACCGCTGGTAGAAAACAGTGGAAGATATTTTTACAAGCTTCCTGAGGTAGGACTCTCTTAGAATAGAAACAATACTAAAGCCTGTAAAAGGAAAAATTAACGAATCTACCTACCTAAAAAAGATTAAAGTAAATATGCAAAATTATACCATACATTAAACATGAATAGCCAACTGGAGAAAATCATTTCTGCAGCGTGAATGAGGGACAAATGCTTGGTGAGGGGCTGTAGATCACACATTCTCAAATGCCACTAGAGGGAATGTGACTGGGTATACAAACTTTCTGCAGGATAGTATATCAAACATTAAAATGCAGTTGATGGGGCCGCTGGTTGGCTCAGTTGGTAGAGTCAGTGACTCCTGATCTCCAGGTCCTGAGTTCAAGCCCCATGTTGGGTGTAGAGCTTACTTTAAAAGTGTATTAAAAAAAATAAATAAATGATAGCATTAGAACAACCAAAAAACTGATAGCATTTTAAAAAGATGCATTTCAGAGGTGTTTGCATGGCTCAGTCAATTAAGCCTCAGACTCTTGGTTTGGCTCAGCTTGGAATCTGATCTCAGCATTGTGGGACCCACACTAGGAGGGCTGGCTGCCCGCCCATCCACCCTCACCCCTACCCCCTCCCATGCATGTGCATGCTTGCTCGCTCTCTCTCTAAAATGGATAAATTTTTAAAAAAGATATAATAATAAAATAATGCATTTGATTCAACAATCACACTTAGAATTTACCAATTCAGATACACGTATAGAAGAATGTTAAAATACAAAAAAAAAAAAAAAAGTTAAAATATGTATGTTCCAGGATATTCCTTGTAGCATTGTGTATAACAGCAAAATACTGGAAACAAAATATCCAACACTAATAGATTGGTTACTAATGAAAGCGTGTTCTATCATTTATGCTACTGACTTAATGAGAGAGATACATGGAAAAGAACTTTAAAGAAACTATCAAGCATAGAAAGATTACAAAAGAGGAGGGTATCTGGGTGGCTCAGCTGTTAAGCGACTGCCTTTGGCTTGGGTAATGATCCCAGGGTCCTGGGATGGAGCCCCCATCGGGCTTCCTGCTCCCCTTCTCCCTCTCCCACTCCCCATGCTTGTGTTCCCTCTCTAACTCTCTCTGTCAAATAAATAAATAAATATATTTAAAGGGGAGAAAAAAGAAAGATTACAAAAGAGGAAATGCAATATAATCTATTCTAAACATATATGTACAACTATAATTGTATATTCATACAAACAAGTCTAGAAAGTTATCTATTAAAAATAAGGAGTTAGCGCTCGTTGAATGAACTAACAGGAGATTTACTTGTCAATTCTAACTTTTCTGTGCTTTTCTGGGGTTTTATACAATGGACAGACATGGATTTCTTACATGAGAAATATATATATATATATATATATATATATATATATATATATAAAGATTTTATTTATTTATTTTTCAGAGAGAGAGAGCACACACAAGCAGGCAGAGTGGCAGGCAGAGGCAGAGAGAGAAGCAGGCTCCCTGCAGAGCAAGGAGCCTGATGTGGGACTTGATCCCAGGACCCTGGGATCATGCCCTGAGCCGAAGGCAGTGGCTTAATTGATTGAGTCACCCAGGTGTCCCGAGAAAGATATATTTTAATTAAAAAATAAGAAGGTAGGAGAATTATGTGTTTTCTCTATTCTTTCTACTATTTTTTATTTTTAATACACCCAGTAATACTGCAACATTATGGACATGGTAAATCATTTTCTCCAAGGGGTGGCTGCTGGCTAAGTGGAATTTGCAACTCTTGATCTCAGGGTCCTGAGTTCGAGTCCTATGTCAGGTGTAAAGATTACTTAAAAAAAATACAACAAATAAAACAGACATTTTTGTTGAAAAACAACAACAACAACAACAACAACACAGGCATGTTTCAAAGAAAGAGAGCATGTTGAAATAAAAAAGAATTTCACTGCTATAGAGATAGGTGAAAAGCATCCCAATTTTACTAAGCTGTTTTGTGATGTGAGAATGAGAAGGGATAATAAATATATAAACCAAGAGAAAGACAGCACAGGGAGATCCCCCATGGCAAACTATGACGAAGACTGTTGCTATATTGAAAAGTGCTTTTAGAGAGGTAGTATATTTCTACAATGGAATATTACTCAGGCATCAAAAAGATGAAATGCCATTTCCAAAGATGTGGATGGAACTAGAGGGTATTATGTAAAGTGAAATAAGTTAATCACAGAAAGACAATTATCATATGATCTCTCTCAAATGTGGGATTTAAGAAACAAAACAGATGATCATAGGGAAAGGGAGGGAAAAATAAAATAAGACCAAATCAGAGAGGGAGACAAATCATAAGAGACTCTTAATTGTAGGAAGGAAAATGAGAATTGCTGAAGGGGGGTGTGGGGATAGGGTAACTGGATGATGGACATTAAGGAGGGCACGTGATGTAATGAGCACTGGGTGTTAGACGCAACTGATGAATCACTGACCTCTCCCTCTGAAACTTGTAATACACTCTATGTTGATTAATTGCACTTAAATAAATTTAAAAAAAGAAAAATACTTTTATTATTACCTAAAGATTGACAGTTTATTTTTCCAAACTTTCTTGACTTTGCAGATAAAAAATGTGATACTTAAAGAGGGTAAACAGAAGGAGGAAGATGGCAGAGGAGTAGGTGACCTGAATTTCGTCAGATCCCAGGACTTCAGCGAGATAGTTATCAAACCATTCTGAACACCTATGAACTCTACTGGAGACAGAAGAGAAGAAGAGCGGCAATTCTATGGACAGAAAAATGACTACTTTCCACTTTCTGGAAGGTAGGATGTGCGGAGAAGTGAATCTGAGCAAATACGGGAAGACAGACTGCAGCAGGAGGGGCTGGCTCCCGGGAAGCAGTAGAACAGCAGAGCACAAACTTGGAACTTTTAGAAGTTCTGCTCCACTGAGAGATGTCACTCCAGAGGCTTAAGCGGGGGTGAAGCCCTCACAGAGACAGTGTGTTCTCAGGACCCATGGGGTCACAGAAAGACCAGGGCTGTCTGAGAGTGGCAGAGTTGCCAGGTATTGGAGCCAGGAGGCCGGTGGCAGAGACAGAGCCAAGGAGTGAGCTCTCAGCTTGGGTTATCTTAAACTGTGATCTGCAGCACAGTTGGACCTCTGCTCTTCAAGCAGGGACCCCATGAGTAGCAGATCTGGGGAGACTCACCGTCCTCCTCCGGGAGGAGTGGCGCGGGAGGGTGCGGCAGAAATCTACAGGATTTGGAGACCCCAAATGGGGCCGAGCACCAAAGATAGAAATGCTCAGTCACTGGATGGATGAGCACAGAGCATGGCCAGAGACCAGGGAGACGGGATGGATTGACTGCTTTTCTCTGAGGGTGCGCTGAGGAATAGGGTCCCAAGCTCTCAGCTCCTCTGGGTCGGAGACTAGGAGGCTGCCATTTTCCTTCCTGTCCTCCAAAGTGGTACAGAAAGCATTCAGGGAACAAAATCTCCTGGGAGTGAACCTGAGTAGATTACTTAGCCTGGCCCAGTGGCTAGGGGGGTGCAATTCTGCCTCGGGCAAAGACATTTGAGAATCACTGCAACAGGCCCCTCCCCCAGAAGATCAGCAAGACCATCCAGGCACGACCAAGTTCACCGATCAATGAGAACTGCAGGAGTACAGAGCTAGGGGAATGCATAGAATGCATAGAATTCATGGCTTTTTTACCATGATTCCTTGGTGTTTCAAAGTTAATTTTTAAAAGTTTCTTTATTTTTTCTTTTTTCTATTTTTTTGACATTTACTTCTTAACTTTTTCAACCAGGATCTTACTTTATCAATTCCTTTTTAAAAATCTTTTAAAATTTTCACCTTTACAGTCATATTCTATCCCTTCATTGTATTTAACCTTATTTTTTGTATATATATGAGTTTTTCTTTCTTTAAGATTTTGGGATAGTTTCTTCTAACAGACCAAAATATACCCTAAATCTAGTGCATGGCTTTGTTCTAGTCTCCCACCTAATAACATTTTCTCCTTTTTTTTTTTTTTTCAATTTTTACAACCAACTTCTTATCTTAACAATTCCTTTTAAAAAATATTTTTAAATTTTCATCTTGACAGTCATATTCCATCTTTTCATCACATTTACCCTTGTTTTGGTACATATATAAGTTTTTCTTTCTTTAAAATTTTGGGAGGCAGTTTCTTCGAACAGACCAAAATACACCCAAAATCTAGTGTGTGCTCTGTTCTATTCACCAGCCTGATCATATTCATTTTTCTTTTTTCCCCTTTCTTTCCCCCCCAGCTTTGGGTCTTTTCTGATTTGTTTAGTGATATATTTTTTTCTGGGGTTGTTGTTACCCTTTTAGCATCTTATTCTCTCATTCATCTATTCTTCTCTGGGCAAAACAACAAAATGGAAAAACTCACCTCAGAAAGGAAGGAAGGAAGGAAGGAAGGAAGGAAGGAAGGAAGGAAGAAATAAAGCGAGGCAGTATTGAGTGCCATGGACATTAGCAAGATGTTGGGACTAGAGTTCAGAATGACAATTATAAAGATACTAGCCAGGCTTGAAAAAAGCATAGAAGATTGTAGAGAATCCCTTTCTAGAGAAATAAAAGAACTAAAGTCTAAAAAGTCAAAATAAAAAAAGCTATTAATGAGGTGCAATAAAAAATGGAGGCTTTAACTACTAGGATAGATGAGACAAGAGAGAATTAGTGATATAGAAGACCACATGATGGAGAATAAAGATGTTGAGAGAAAGAGATAAACAACTACTGGACCACGAGGGGAGAATTTGAGAAATAAGTGACACCATAAGATGAAACAATATTAGAATAATTGGGATCTTGAAGAAGAAAGAAAGAGAGGGGCAGAAGGTATATTGGAGTAAATTATAGTGGAGAACGTCCCTAATTTGGGGCAGAAAACAGGCATCAAAAACCAGGAAGAAGAGAGAACCCCCCTCAAAATCAATAAAAATAGGTCAACACTCCACCATCTAATAGTAAAACTTACAAGTCTCAGAGACAAAGAGAAAATCCTGAAAGTATCTTGGGACAAGAGGTCTATAACATACAATGGTAGAAATATTAGATTGGCAGCAGACCTAATCACAGAGACCTGGCAGGCCAGAAAGGACTGGCATGATATATTCAGGACACTAAATGAGAATAATATGCAGCCAAGAATACTATATGCAGCCAGGCTGTCATTGAAAATAGAAGGAGGGATAAAATTCTTCCAGGAAAAACCAAAAAGAACAAAACTAAAATAATTTGCAAACACCAAACCAGCCCTACAGGAAATATTGTAAGGGGTCCTTCAAGCAAAGAGAGAACCTAAAAGTAACATAGACCAGAAGGGAACAGAGACAATATACAGTATCAGTCACCTTAAAGGCAATACAATGGCACTAAATTCATAACTTTCAATAGTTACATTGAATGTAAATGGGATAAATGCCCCAATCAAAAGACACAGGGTATCAGATTAAATAAAAAAGACAAGACCCATTGATATGATGTCTCCAAGAAACTCATTTTAGACCCAAAGACACCTCCAGATTTAAAGTGAGGGGGTGGAAAACTGGGGTGGCAATCCTTGTGTCAAGCAAATTAGATTTTAAACCAAAGACTATAATAAGAGATGAGGAAGGACACTATATCATACTTAAAGGGTCTGTCCAACAAGAATATCTAAAAATTTTCAATATCTATGCCCCTACCATGGGAGCAGTCAATTATATAAGCCAATTAGTAACAAAATCAAAGAAACACATTGATAGTAGGAGAATTTATCACCCCCCTCACTGAATTGGATAGATCATCTAAGCAAAAGATCAACAAGGAAATAAAGGCTTCATTTTAAAAAAAGATTTTATTTATTGATTTCTCGGACAGAGATCACAAGAAGGCAGAGAGGCAAGTGGGGCAGGGGGGTGAGTAGTCTCCTTGCTGAGCAGATCAACTGATGCAGGGCTTGATCCCAGGACCCTGAGATCATGACCTGGGCCAAAGGCAGAGGCTTAATCCACTGAGCCACCCAGGTGCCCTGGAAATAAAGGCTTTAAATGACACACTGGACCAGATGGATTTCATAGATATATTCAAAACATTCCAACCCAAAGCAAAAGAATACACATTTTTCTCTAGGGCACATGGAACATCCTTCAGAATAGATCACATCCTGGGTCACAAATCAGGTCTCAACCTGTGCAAAAACTGGGACATTCCCTGCATATTTTTGGACCACAGTGCTTTGAAAGTAGGACTCAATCTCCAGAGGAAAGCTGGAAAGAACCCAAATACATGGAGGCTAAAGAGCATCCTACTAAGGAATGTATGGGTCAACCAGGAAATTAAAGAAGAATTTTAAAAATTCGTGGAAACAAATGAAAATGAAAACACAACTGTTCAAATCTTTGGGATGCAGTAAAGGCAGTCCTGAGAGGAAAGTATATAGCAATACAAACCATTCTCAAGAAACAAGAAAGGTCTCAAATACACAACCTAACCCTACACCTAAAGGAGCTGGAGAGAGAACAGCAAATAAACCCTAAACCCAGCAGGAGAAGAAAAATAATAAAGATCAAGCAGAAATCAATGTAATAGAAATGCAAAGAACAGAGAACAGATCAACAAAACTAGGAACTGGTTCTCTAAAGAAAGAGATTGATAAACCCCTGGCCAGAGTTATCAAAAAGAAAAGAGAAAGGACCCAAATAAATAAAATCATGAATGAAAGAAGAGAGATCACAACCAACACTAAAGAAATACAATTAGAAGAACATATTTTGAGTAACATATGCCAGCAAATTAGACAATCTGGAAGAAATGGATATATTCCTAGAGATGTATAAACAACAAAAACTGAACCAGGAAGAAATAGAGAACCTGAACAGACCCATAATCAGTAAGGAAAATGAAGCAGTAATCAAAGATCTCCCAAAAAACAAGAGCCCAGGACCAGATGGCTTCCCAGGGGAATTCTACCAAACATTTAAAGAATTAATATCTATTCTAAAAAAAAAAAAAAAAAAAAAAAAAAAAAAAAGAATTAATACCTATTCTCCTGAAACTGTCAAAAAAAAAATAGAAATGGAAGGAAAACTTCCAAACTCATTTTATGAGGCCAGCATTACCTTGATCCCCAAACCAGACAAAGACCCCATCAAAAAGGGGAATTACAAACCAATATCCCTGATGAACATGGATGCAAAAATTCTCACCAGAATACTAGCCAATAGGATCCAACAGTACATTAAAAGGGTTATTCACCATGACCAAGTGGGATTTATTCCTGGACTGCAAGGTTGGTTCAACATCTGCAAATCAATGTGATACAATACATTAATAAAAAAAAGAACAAGAACCATATGATACTCTCAATAGATGCTGGAAAAGCACTTGACAAAGTGCAGTATCCTTTCTTGATCAAAATTCTTCACAGAGCAAGGATAGAGGGTACACACTTCAAATCATAGAAGTCGGGACGCCTGGGTGGCGCAGTTGGTTAAACGACTGCCTCCGGCTCAGGGCGTGATCCTGGAGTCCCGGGATCGAGTCCCACATCAGGCTCCCAGCTCTATGGGGAGTCTGCTTCTCCCTCTGACCTTCTCCTCGCTCATGCTCTCTCTCACTGTCTCTCTCTCTCTCAAATAAATAAAATAAAAAAAAAAATCTAAAAAAAAAAAAATCATAGAAGTCATCTATGAAAAACAATGAATATCGTTCTCAGTGGGGGAAAAACAGAGCTTTTCCCCTAAGGTCAGAACATGGCAGGGTTGTCCACTATCACCCCTGTTATTCAACAAAGTACTAGAAGTCCCAGCAATCAAGACAACAAAAAGAAAAAAAAGACATCCAAGTGAGCAAAGAAGAAGTCAAATTCTCACTCTTTGCAGATGATAGGGTACTTTATGTGGAAAACTCAAAAGACTCCACCCCAAAACTGCTAGAACTCATACAGGAATTCAGTAAAATGTCAGGATATAAAATCAAATCAGCTGCAATTCTATGCACCAATAAGACAGAAGAAAGACAAATTAAGGAGTGATCCCATTTACAATTGCACCCAAAACCATAAGATACCTAGGAATAAATCTAACCAAAGATGCAAAGAATCTTTACTCAGAATAATATAAAATACTCATGAAAGAAACTGAAGAAGAAACAAAGAAATGGAAAAACATTCTGTGCTTATGGATTGGAAGAACAAATACTGTGATAATGTCTATGCTACCTAAAGCAATCTAGACATTTAATGCAACCCCTATCAAAATACCATCATGGAACAAATAATCCTAAAATTTGTATGGAACCAGAAAAGACCCCAAAGAGCCAGAGGAATGTTGAAAAAGAAAACCAAAGTTTGTGGCAGTGCTGGACTTCAAGCTCTATTACCAAGCTGTCATCATCAAGACAGTATGGTACTGGCACAAAAACAGACACACTGATCAATGGAACAGAATAGAGAGCCCAGAAATGGAACCTTAACTCTATGGTCAACTAATCTTTGACAAAACAGGAAAGAATGTCCAATGGAAAAAAGACAGTCTTTTCAACAAGTGGTGTTGGGAGAACTGGACAGCCACATGCAGAAGAATGAAACCGGACCGTTTCCTTATACCACACACAAAAATAGACTCAAAATGGATGAAAGGTCTCAATGTGGGACAAGAATCCACTAAAATCCTTGAGGAGAACACAGGCAGCAACCTCTTCGACCTCAGTCACAACAACTTCTTCCTAGAAACACTGCCAAAGGCAAGGGAAGCAAGGGCAAAAATAATCTAATGGGACTTCATTAAGATAAAAAACTTTTGCACAGGAAAGAAACAGTCAATAAAACCAAAAGACAACTGACAGAATGGGAGAAGATATTTGAAAATGACATATCAGATGAAGGACTAGTATCCAAAATCTATGAAGAATTTACCAAACTCAACACCCAAAGAACAAATAATACAATCAAGAAATGGACAGAAGACATGAACAGACATTTCTTCAAAGAAAACATCTAAATGGCCAACAGACACATGAAAAAGTGCTCCACATCACTTGGAATTAGGGAAATACAAATCAAAACCACAATGAGATACCACTCCACATCAGTCAGAATGGCTAAAATTAACCAGTCAGGAAATGACAGATGTTGGCGAGGATGCAGAGAAAGGGGAACCCTACACTGTTGGTGGGAATGCAAGCTGGTACAGCCACTCATGGAGTTCCTCAGAAAGTTGAAAATAGAGCTACCCTATGACCCAACAATTGCACTACTGGGTATTTACCCCAAAGACACAAATGCTGTGATCCAAAAGGGCATGCGCACCCCAATGTATATAGCAGCAATGGCCACAATAGCCAATTATATATATGGGGTGTGTGTGTGTGTGTGTGTGTGTGTGTGTGTGTATATATATATATATGCATGCAATACATATATAAATATATATATGGTATATATATATACCACAAATATATATATGGTGTATATATACCACATCTTTATCCATTCATCTGTTGATGGACATCTAGGCTCTTTTTTTGTGTGTCTTTCTATATAATATATATATATATATATATATTTGCGATATATATATATATATATCACATATACATGTATGAACATTTTGCAGCCATCAAAAAATGAAATCTTGCCATTTGCAACAATGTGACTGGAACCAGAAGGTATTATGCTAAGTGAAATAAGTCAATCAGAGAAAGATAATTATCATATGATCTCACTGATATGAAGAATTTGAGAAACAAGGCAGAGGATCATTAGGGAAAGGAGGGAAAAATGAAACAAGACACAACCAGAGAGGCAGACAAACCATAAGAGAATCTAAATCTCAGGAAACAAACTGAGGGCTGCTGGAGGGGAGGGGGGTGGGAGGGATGGGGTGGCTGGGGATGGACACTGGGGAGGGCATTCGCTATGGTGAGTGCTGTGAACTGTGTAAGCCTGATGAATCACAGACCTGTACCCCTGAAACAAATAATACATTCTATGTTAATTTAAAAAAAAAAGAGAAAATATGTAATGTTAAAATTGATAGAACCACCAAGAGAAATTTGTCAATTCACCACCATAGTGCTTATCAATGGTCAAATAAGATAAAGTAAGTTAAGATTAAAAAAAAAAAAGGAGAGTAAAGAAAGTTCAGGTCCTAGTATAAGTATTCAACAAAATATTATTTTCCCTGAAATCCAGAAACATGAGGTAATCTGCCCAAGATCACATAGTGAATTAGACACTGTCAGAATTAAACCCCAGATTCCCAATCCTAAACCTGTTTTCCTTCTTTATTTTATGAAATGACTTTAATGACCTTATTTTATGAAATGACTTTAATTCTGAATTCTATCCCTCTTTATTTTTAAAAAATATTTATTTACTTAAGTAATCTCACCACCCAATGTGGGCCTCGAGCTCACAACTCGGAGATCAAGAATTGTCACATGTTCTCCCAAATGAGACAGCCAGGAGGCTCCTGCATTCTCTTCCTCTTTAAAACCTAGTGCTTTTAGGGGCACCTGGCTAGCCCAGTCAGTAGAGCATGTGACTCTTGATTTTGGGTCATAAATTCAAGCCCCATGTTGGGCATACAGTTTACTTTAAAAAGATAGATAAAATTTTAAAGCTTAATGTTTTTAACTATAACCTTTCACTATTATCTGGTTTCTTCTGAAAACTTCATGAGTTATATACATTTTAGCAACTATGTCTAAAATTTATAGAGGATATAAAGGCTTCTTTTTCTTGTTTAATTAAGATTTTTTTTTTTTTTTAAAGTAATCTCTCCACCCAGTGTGGAGCTCCAGGCCCCAGCTCGAGATCAAGAGCCGCACCCTTCCCGGCTTGAGCCCGCCAGGAGCCCCAGAGGCTTGTCTTGAAATGTTTTTATGGACTTCGTGTTCGTGTCACACCATTTTTAAAAACCTGGAATTATTAATAATCTGCCTTTGAATTAGTAATTATGCTGCTTCTTGCTATTTCTCTCAATGTTTCTGATACTCTTGAAGTACAACTCAAGAGATTCCCTTAGACAAGTTATGTCCGGGGGTGCCTGGCCGGCTGCGGGGATGGAGCATGAGATGCTTAATCTTGGGGTTGTGAGTTCAAGCTCCACATCGGGTATGCCCACTTAAAATAAAAAGTTATGTCCAGCTTGGAGATCTCTCTTACTATTAAGTGTTGGACCCTGGGGTGTTATAATGAAAACTGGCTTTCACCCTTAATTCTTAAAAAAAAAAAAAAAAAAAAAAGACAGGCGCAAATTTTCAACTTTTTCTTTGCCTCTGGGTAGGGCAGGAGATGACTGTGTCTGATGCTGATCTGAGAACAATGAGGCCCTGGCCTTATATTTATACAAATATGTAGAAATGAGTATTTCTGGGGGCTCCTGGGTAGCTCAGTCAGTTAAGAATCTAACTCTTTTTTTTTTTAAGAAGGAAAATGAGCTTTATTTATTTATTTATTTGCTTATTTATCGTTAAGACTTATAAAGACCTTGGAAAGTTTATTGGATACAAGATGAATACAAAAAAATCAATTGCATTTTTATATACCGGAAATAGTTTTAAAAAGTATCTGAAAGGGACAACTTACAATTAAGCTCTAAAAATATCAAGAGCCCAGGAATCATCTAACAAAAGATGTGTCTATCTCTAAAGAGAAGACTGAAACCTTGTTCAGAGACATCAGAGAGACATAAAGAAATGGAGACGTGTGCCACACTCAGACTGCATCCCTCCCCCAAGCACCCGACTCTCGATTTCGGCGCAGGTCATGATCTCAGGGTTGTGTGATTGCCCCATGTGGGACTCTGCATGGAGCCAGCTTAAGATTCTCTCTCTCTCTCTCTCTGCCCCCCCAATAAAAAAGAGAGACAGTATCTCTAGGCATCACGGAATCTTCAGTCTGTTAGCATGGAAGTCCAGATTTTGCGTCAAGCCCGTGTTCTCCGTTTTCCACAAAGAATCCTGGAAAAGAATGAGGAAAAAATCCCCAGAAGATTTCCAAATTAGGAAATTTCCAAATTGAGGCTTTCTACACTTAAAGTAGTAGAATGCTTCCTACATTTCTTTTTAAGATTTTTCTTTTTAAGTCATCTCTATACTCACCGTGGGGCTTGAAGTCACAACCTCAAGATGAAAAGCCACATGCTCTACCAGCTGAGCCAGCCAGGCCCCAGGATGCTTCCTGCTTTGGAGGCTATTCAAATAACTGCAGTGTTGTGTGAGATAAATCTTTTTAGGACAAAACTCTACATGGATATGATTCCATTATAGAGTATTACAGCCTAGGGGCGCCTGGGTGGCTCAGTGGGTTAAACCTCTGCCTTTGTCTCAGGTCATGATCTCAGGGTCCTGGGATCGAGCCCCGCATCGGGCTCTCTGCTCAGTGGGGAGCCTGCTTCCTCCTCTCTCTCTGCCTGCCTCTCCACCTACTTGAGATCTCTGTCTGTCAAATAAATAAATAATATCTTTAGAGTATTACAGCCTATTTATTGCAAAGTCCCGCTGGAATGACAGTTTTCCAGAACAGCTCCAACTGAAGACTGAATAAATAGCAAACAACTAATATCCAAAATGTAGCTGTAAGCGGTGCCTGGGTGGCTCAGTTTGTTGAGCGTTTGCCTTCAGCGGAGCTCATGATCCCAGGATACTGGAATGGAGCCCCAGGTCGGTTTCCCTGTTCAGCCAGGAGCCTGCTTCTCCCTCTCCCTCTGCCTGCCATTCCCTCTGCTTGTGCGCTCTCTCTGTCAAATAGATAAATGAAATATTTAAAAATAAATAAATAAATGAAAATAAAATAAAAATAACTACAATGCATTCTCTCACTTCTATGAGGTTGCTTACAAAATGACTTCACAAAGATTTGGCCATTTCACCAATCAAAGGAGAAATTATATTATGTTGATATGTCTTCAAATCGCCTGGACTTAACCTTCCTCGGTGGGATTCATAAGATACTGTTGTGATCCACCATCAAGAGCTTGAACCTGTCCCATCTGCCCAGAGCACACCAATCACCTGTTAGACTTCACTGTTCACATTCAAGTTCAGATGGAAATCTCCCTTTAAGACCTGCCCAGGAGAAATCCGTGAAAATAGGCTTGAAGGGAGGCACGGAACAGGGCGAAGATCCTCGGTGTCAGAAGCCACCTGCATTGCAAAACTAAGATCTTATGTTTGAATCCCAAATCTGCCCCATTTCACCAGCTACGTAGGCAAGAGCAGTTTTCATATCCTGAAAAATGGAAACAATCCTTCTTTTACAATGTGGCAGTGGCATCTGGAGGAAACACTATGCGATTTATACCCATTTATACTATCTTAGATCTCTAGGAGGCTCTGGGTACAAAAAACAAAAACAGCAGACACATTTGCTGAATAATGATCTAAAACTGAAAACTTGTGACTTAAAAACAAAAACAAACCCCCAGCCGAAAAGTACTATCTCAGAGAGATTCCCCTCTCACTGGAAAGTGACATCAGAAACCACAGCCACAAAGAATCTTCTCAAGACGAGGCAACTAATGGAGGGCAGGGGTAAGAATGGTCACCTCAAGGAGTGTCTAATGCAAGCCATCATGTTTTGGTCTTAGTTGGTTAGAATTTTGTGCTTCAGCCCCTAAAGTCCTTTTCAGATAGTAGAGTGTCCTTCATGGAGCTCCATCAGAAATACTTAACATATATACAGGTTATGACATTGTAGTTTAAAAAAAATGGATAACCAGAGAAATCACAAAGAGCATATTTATTTTTCTAACTTGTCCTCAGGTAAAGTCACATTTCTTTGCAGCGGGGAGCAGGGCACAGGAGACTTTTTTTTTTCTTCCTCTTTTACTATGGATACCCAAGGAACTAAAAATAGAGCATTTCCCCTTTTCACTTAGGAGATCTTACCCAAGTCAGAAAACATTTGATTACGCAAACATTCCTAGTCCTCCCAGATACCATTTTCCTCTTTATTTTGTCTTTCTATTATTTTTTACTGTATTTTTTTATATACTGTGTTTGATTAGAAATGTATTGATTTAAGATTATTTTTAGGCTCCCAAGAAACCATAGCAATATATACATTTCCTTTTCTCATTTACAAGATAGTCCTTAACTCAGAAATTGGAAATCCTTGCCTTTCATACTATATCCATTTGCCTGGGCAGTTGTGCCTGTGTGTGTGTGTGTGTGCACACGTGCATATGTGTGTGTGTGTATGTGTGTGTGTGTGGTGTCTGTGTGTCTGTGTGTGTTGGAGTGTGTCAGTAGAATTGCAGAATGATCTTGGACATTGTGACCAAATTGTCATGCAAAGTCATGGGTTGTGCCCAGAATCTACCAAGAGACTTCGTAACATTAAGAGTTAGTGGTCCTTTCAGTTTTAAGTAGATAAATTTTGGGGATCTAATGTACAGTGTGGTGATCACAGTTAATGATACTATATTATATACTTGAAAGTTTCTAAGAGAATAGATCTGAAATGTTCTTAGCACAAAAAGGAAGGAGAATTTATGTGAGCTGCTGCAGTGTTACTTAATACCATGGTGATAATCATTCTAAAATATAGAAATGAATCAAGTCAACACCTTGAATACCTTAAACTTGAACAATGTTATGTGGTGATTACATCTCAGTGAAGCTGGGGGTGGGAGGGTGTGGTCTTGAGATTAGAAGTTTATGAAGAGAATCCAGGTGAGGTGGAAAGCCCATTTATATGTCTTAGGATCCAAAGAAATACAAAATCAATTAAGGAATGGCAGCGTGGGAATTGCAGAACCCATGGGTAAGAGAGTATGTGATCAGGTCGCCATGGGCAATGGGACCTACAAGTGATGAAATCCAAGTTCTAGACCACAGATAAGGCTCAGAATGTTTCATCAGGGAGGCTGGTGAGAACCCAAAGAGCATTTCAACCCCCAGAATTACATGGAAGATAACTCCCCCTTTTGTTTAGTGTAAAAAGAGAGTTTCCTTTTATTTATTATTTTTGAGGATCTTTTTTACTCATTTGGAAGAGAGCGAGCGAGCGTGAGCAGCACAAGCAGGCGTGGAGGGGGGAGTGAGGAGGGGGAAGCAGACTCCCTGCTGAGCCGGAAGCCGCCATGTGGGGCTCCATGCCAGGACCCGGAGATCATGATCTGAGTCAAAGACAGATGCTTAACCATCTGAGCCACCAGGCACCCCAAGATAGTTTCCTTTTAAAGTAATATCTTTCAACCTGGAGAAGAATTTGAATTAGGTATGGAAATGTTTAAGAGAATCAAATCTTTCTTTGGGGAGAGATGGTGCGTGTTTAGTACTCTATGTACATTCATGTGTACTGGGGCACCTGGCCGGCTCAGCGGGTGGAGTGTGCAACTCTTATTCATGGGGTCATGAGTTTGAGCCCCATATTGGGCATAGAGATTATTTAAATTAAAAAAAAAAGGAGTGCCTGGCTGGTTCAGCTGGTAGAGCTTGCGACTCTTGATCTCAGGGTTGTGAGTTCAAGCCCTACGTAGGGTGTAGAGATTACCTAAAAATAAAAAGAAGAAAAAAGAAAATATGATGGATACTGATTTTTGACCTATATGCTATTCTGTGGTTAGTGTTTAAGAAACTTGGGCCTAGGGGCCGCCTGCATGGCTCAGTGGGTTAAAGCCTCTGCCTTCAGCTCAGGTCATGATCTCAGGGTCCTGGGATCGAGCCCCGCATCGGGCTCTCTGCTCAGCGGGGAGCCTGTTTCCCCCTCTCTCTCTGCCTGCTTGTGATATCTATGTCAAATAAACGAATAATATATATATATATATATTTATATATATATATTCCCATTTATAGCTAGGCCCAAGTTTCATATATATATATATATAAAACTTGGGCCTAGCTATAAATGGGAATTACAAGGCCAGTTCCTCCCCACGGGACTCCTGCTCCTCAGACGCTCTAAAAATCCTTTCCCCATCTCCACCCACCTCCTCAAGTAAAAAAGTAATCTCAACAGTACACCGTTAACTTCTTCAAGATACAGGCAAGGCCGCAGGCCGTGACAATACAATGGTGGTCTTTTAAAGGTCCACTGGTGTCCCCCAGTTAACAAGGAGCCAGCTCCAAGGAGCCCTCACATGCCTCCCCCCACTCCATTGTTTCCTCACAGAGGTAACTCCTCTCCTTTACTTATTACTTATTCCTCATTTACTTATTATTTAAATATCTCATTTACTTATTTACATATTTTACAAAAGCTCTTCAAGCGTTTAAAATGTATCCAATTTCTGTTTCTCCCCTTCATGGCTTTTGTTAGGATGGGGATCAAGTCACGCTTCCTGCTCATAGTCTCTCACAAAAATGACGAAAGTAAACAAAACCACAATTGTTTTACAAACCCAGCAAATAAGAAAAGGATGAGAAAATAGAGTGTTTACACATGCCAGCAAATGTCAGAGGTTTGATGGTGTTTTTTTAAGTGACTCAATGCATAGAAATTATAATGCCTTTTCTTATTTCCAGGTCTGTACATGCCCGACTTCTCATGTTATGGGCACATAAACACCACATAGATTCTCCTGGAATGCATGGCACTAGTTTAAAAAAAAAAAAAAGACCAGCACATGAGAAGCGACCAACAAGTTCTCCAACTCTGATGGTGTAAGAATCACCTGGAAAGGTTAAAATGCAGATTCTGACTCTGGAGGTCTGAGGTGGGGGCAGAGATTCTGCGTTTCTAGCTCTCGCGAGCTGCGAATGTTCTTTGTTCCCTCATCTCACACAAGCAGCCAGGATGACAGCGGTGAGTTAGAACTGTCTAGAACTGGAGAGTTTCATTTTGCTCGGGAGGCAAAAACTCACAAGGCACGCTCTGCAGAGAAGGATAATTTCGTTGTGTACGAGGCATTATCCTTTCTTAGAAAACCTTGAGGGAGCAGTGCATTGTTTTCAAAAGCCACACAGACACTGATGGGTCTGATGGGTCTCGTCTATCTGAATTTCACACCTCCCCCCTCTTCCTTGCATCTCTATTATACAGTGTATTAATAGTGACTGCACTGGAAATGGCCCAGCTCTCTTAAAGTTCGGGACCTGTGAAAAAAAAAGAAAACAGTTCCACTGCTGGAGGTGGGGGCCAGCAGATTTTGGTTTCATGGCCATTTATTTCAATAAACTCAGGTCATAAACCTTTAGGGCAGGGAGGCTCCGTTTTGAGGCTGAGATGAAAGCAAGTGCCGGCTGAAGAAACAATGACAAAGTCATTCACTTGTCGCTGGGGTCCTGGGGAGTGTGGATGCAGGTGCCCAGCAAGGCCTGACAGCAACATCCCTCGGGGTTAGTTCTGACCCAGGCATCAAAGCAGGCCACCTCGAAGTCCAGCTGCCAGGAGGAAAGTGATAGCCAAAGGAAAAAACAAGGGCGGGGCCCTGTGAAGAGACAAAATGTACCCTCACTTTCATCAGAGGCTCCAATCAGCTGAGCAGATCACGTTCAGAGCCCTTGGCCACAGCTCTGGAGGGCCCAGATTAGAGAGAGCGTGTGTGTGCGTGTGTTTGTGCTTTCGCCTGTGTGACAGGATAGTGATGGGAAGGGAAGTCTCCACTGTTACAGATTTTATACCAGCTGGATCAAAACAGCCCAAGAGGAGACTGTGAACAGAGCCACTCGGGGCAAGTTCCACTTTTTCGTCGCTATAGGCAATATTATTATTATCAAGAGTTTCCTCTCTTCTTCTGAGTCAAACTTTGCTCCCCGCTTGCCCCGGCACTCATTCTCCTAGTAGGATACTTTCAGTTTCAGAAAGACAGTAAGCTCACTGAGGGCTTGGCAAGAGAGTATGGGTACCTCAAATGAAAAACACATGCCTGCCCGCTGGCTGGAACAGCACACTTGGGAACAGAAAGTCGAAATCCTGAGGTTTCCAGAGACGGGACTTCACCAGCAACAAAGAACTGCCCAGGGGCCCCTGACTTCCTGGAATGCAGAAGGGCGGGAATGGTTTTCAAAATCCCAGCGCTTTTTGAAGTCTGAGTTGAAATAAGGAAGGAGAAGGGAAGAAGAGGAAATGGAGAAAAGCAGGAACCATCAGGGCTTCTGACTCACAGGGGGCCCGACTTTCAAGTTGACCTGGGCTCTCTGCGGAAAATGATCTCTTGCCCATCAATCAGTTGTACTGTCTTCACCTATCCTGCTGCCTGATAGCCTAAAAATAGAGACCAATGTGGAAACTTATCTTTGTAAAATGCAACCCTGCCTGGAAATAGCAACAAGCCATCAGCCACGCACATGCTGTTGTGAATTAGTTGAATTTCGAGCTGGGAATTAGAATGGAGAAAATTATAACGCAAGGAACCAGACCTTCACTGGACACTTGTGGACTTGGTCATAACAAAGGGTGCTTCTTGTTCAAGAGCACAGAAGGCAAAAGGCAGGGTCAGAGTATAGTCACTGCTCCTGGTCTATGTCATCAGATAATCCGTGTCTCCCTGACACAAGTTAAGATCGATTTTATTTTATTTTATTTATCTTATTTAAAAAAAGATTTAAATTTATTCATTTGGCAGAGAGAGAGACAAAGAGAGAGAGAGAGAGCATAAGCCGGGGGAGCGGCAGGCAGAGGGAGAGGGAGAAGGAGGCTCCTCAATGAGCAGGGAATGCGACACAGGGCCCGATCCCTGGACCCCATGCCTGAGCCAAAGGCAGACACTTAACCAACTGGGCCACCCAGGTACCCCTAAGGTCAATTTTTATTTAAAATAGTCATCTGTTGAGCACCTCTGTGCCAGGCATAGGAAGAAGAGCCAGAGACACAGTAGACACGGCCGTCAGCCCATGGAGCTCATGGTCTAGTTCAGGAGACTGATAAATGAGTACCATATCGAGCACCACCACCAAGAAACAAAGAAGCTACAAGTCCAGATACATTATGAGGAAAGAAAGCAAGGAGCGGAGCTCAAGAGGGATCAAGAAGGAGAACTATTTCCGCTCAGGTGCAGAGAGGTTCTCAGTGGCATTTCCGCTGGGATCTGGAGGACGGGAGAGTCAGCCGGGGCAAGTACAAGTCCGTGCAAACACTTTGAGGAAAAAGAGCTTCCTGTGATCGAGGAACAGAGAAGGACAAAATGCTGGAATGCGATTTCAAAGATCTGGGTTCAAACCATGACTCGGCTCCCTGCCAGCTTTGTGCCCTCCACACACGTTAGCCCTGGGATGCTGAGGTCTGAGACACAGTGATTAGACCTGTTGTTTTCACCTCGATGGCCACTGAGATTAGAACTCACTGATCCCACATTCCACTCAATTCCTACCTGGGATATTTATCGCTGGGTTTCCACACCATACAGACCAGTTGCCATTTCTGAGGAATATAAAATTGTCTTTTACTCTCCTACTGACTTTCTTTTTTTTTATTATTTATTTATTGGAGAGAGAGAGTGTGTGTGTGTGAGTGTGTGAGTCAGCAGGAGAAGGGAGAGGAAGGGGAAAGAACGTCAGGCTTGACACGGAGCGCGGACCCAGATGCGAGGGTTGGTCTCAACACCATGAAATCACTTTCACAACCCTGAAATCTTGACCTGAGCCGAAACCAAGAGTTAGACACGTAACCGACCGAACCACCCAGGCCCCCCTTTACATACATTTCTACTCGGTGTATACCTCGGAGGAATATTGGTCTGCATCCATCTAAACTTTATTTCCATAGATTCAGGGAAAACTAGGTGTTTCTCATTCCCCTGTCTGCCAATCAGTCATTCTTCCTCTAAGAATCCCAGTTACTAGTTTCTTGTGAAATCACTTTTTTTTCTTTCCTTGGAAATGCCATGTACAGTCAATGGTACCATTACAGCTTTATAACTACCTCGTGAAGGACTGAACTGCTGTCCTCATAAAGCCCATATGCGAATCACTCTACAGTTTACACCGTATTTTTTTTTTCAAATATTTTATTTTTAAGTAGTTTCTATACCCAGCATAGGGCTCCCACTCACGACGCCGAGATCAAGAGTCAGAGGCTCAGCTGGGGGCTGCAGCCAGGCTCGACCGGTTTATGTCATATTTTTACATCTACTATCTCACTTATTGAATCTTCCCCCAAATTTATGAGGTGGCACAGGGTCACGACTAACGAGTTAACTGCCTGGGCTCCAGAGAAGCTGGTCCTTTGCCTACAGAGACGCTGTAGGATTTCTGACTCAAAAACCGGGCACCGTTTTTGCATCAAGGATCAAAGTTAGTATCTGACGGCAGCGATGGGCAAACTGACAGATCCTGCATCCGGGGCTTCTCTGCGGTCTGAGGCCCCAGACTGAGCAGAGCTCGGTGCCTGGGTCGGGCTCCCTTTGCACCCCCTCGGGGAGTCTCCCAGCAGCAGGGAGCAGGGAGACTCCCGCTGTGCTCTCCAGAGGAACAAAGGGTTCAAACCTCCAGATAAATTTGGATATTTGGTCTTGCATATTTCCCTGCACACGGAGAGACAGCTCAAGAACAAACAAACAAACCAGCCTAAGCCAACCGCAAGTCACCTGCTCCTGCACTGGAGAACCCACCCCAGTCCCCGCCCGGGGGGCCCCTAGACTCTAAGATTCAAAAAGTGATTCATTTCCTCTTTTTCTTTTAGTTTCCTTTCTCTGCTGTCACCTCTTTCCTTTCTCTGAAGAACTCAGCCAAGTGGTCCTGTTGATAATCCTTGAATTCTGGCGGGCATTTGGTCTGTCATGCTTACACTCTGAGTTCTGCCGGCCGGAGCCTGCCTGTGTGCTTGGGAAGAGGAGGGCACCCATTGTCACCTATGCTCTGGGGGCTTTCGAGTGGGATGGCTGCCACTTTCTTGCCCTGCCCTCCTCGTTCTGGGCAGGGTGGTGGGGAGAGGCAGCTGGGGAAGGAATCTTCCCCATGGGACACCCACCGGTCGTAGCTGATTGGTCTGTGTTAGTCCTTTTCATTCTCCAAAAAAACCCTGCTTGGGAGGCACCATTGTCAGTCTCCTTCCCAAACTAGGGATCCTTTGGCTCAGAAGTGAAGCAACTTGCTTGAGTATCAAGGAAACAGACACAATGGGGAAAAAAGGTAGACGAGAACTAGATAGAAAATTCCCCCACTAACCTACCTGATATCTATGCATTTAATTCTTTGAGAGTTGGATCCTTATTCCAGGTACTTACTATTGTCCGAGAAAATATAGACAGGGACTCTTGGGTGGCTCACTCAGTTAAGTGTCTGCCTTTGGCTTAGGCCATGATCCCAGGGTCGTGGGATCGAGTCCCGCATTGGGCTTCTTGCTGGGCCAGGAGCCTGTTTCTCCCTCTGCTTGCTTGTGCTCTCATGCTCTCTCTTTCCCTCTCTCTCTGACAAATAAATAAATACAATCTTAGGAAAAAAGAAAAAGAAAATACACATAGACCCAGCAGGAGTTGACAGCCAGGAGCTGATGTCTGCAGCCCGGTGCTGACTGCCCCGCAGAGAGAAGAACAGAGCTCGGGTGGGTGCAGACAGTGGGCGGTGGGTCCGTGGCGGACCGTCGTGCTCCCTGGCTGATGGGGGAGCCAGATCGCTGCCCCTTGCCCAGTGTCATGGGACAGGCTCCCACTGCACGTCACTTGCTCTGGGCAGGATCCACATTCAAACTGCCAAGTAGGTTTCTACTGAATGCCAGAGGCTTTGGCTGCATGAGAGGCTTTGGCTATGTCATAATAAAATCGCAAAATCCCAAGTTGAACCACTGTAAGTGGAGATTCAGAAAGCTGATTATTTAGCATGTCAATTACCACCCAAGTCTGACAGATTTAAAAATCCTTTGGGGGTTTCCATGAAGAAGAGGATGAGGTAAGGCTGGCTGAGGATAACAAAAGCAGCTAAAAGAGGATGGGGAGGGGGCAAAGGTAGCAATGAGGGAGAAAGGGGGCTTCTGCCCTCAAGCAGTATCAGCTTAATTTTACGGGAGCCATAAAACCATCTGTGACACATGATACCAGTAAGCCAGAGAAATTATTTTACTGGCCCAACCGTGAAAATATTCACTCATAATTTCAAGTATTTTTTATGTATTCAGTTTTTATATTGAACCTTCTGCAGTTTGTTTTAATGCAAATAATGAGCTTGGGGTCGGGCATTAATTTGATTCCTGGAGGGGCGCCTGGGTGGCTCAGTGGATTAAAGCCTCTGCCTTTCAGCTCAGGTCATGATCTCAGGGTCCTGGGATCGAGCCCTGCATTGGGCTCTCTGCTCAGCGGGGAGCCTGCTCCCCGCTGCCGCCTCTCCCCCGCCAACCCCTGCCTACTTGTGATCTCTCTCTTGGTCAAATAAATAAATAAAATCTTTAAAAAAATGTTTCCTTGATGTATAGGAAATCATCCTAGAATGTTTCATGGAATAATCAACCTCGTTTCCACTAAAACGAAATAGCACGGTCATGTACTTTAGGCTCACGTGTTGTGGGGCCTGTATCTTCAACTGTCTGCTCTGCTCAACTCTTTGTCTTCATTATTGTGTCTTTCCATTTGCTTTCTAATATTTTAACAAATGGAAGGGCTAGTTCTCTTCAACTCGTTATATTCCTGAAGAAATCTCCACGAGGTTTCAGCTGGGATTTTATGGCTTTCACAGAGTGATTGGGCAGGGTCTCCTCATCCAGAAATAATTCTTCCATCTTTCAGGAAACAACCAAGATTCTTCATTTAGATTTCGCAAATGTCTTGAAAGACCGTATTTATAATTTTTTTGCTTTATAAATGGATGAAAGTTTTTTTTAAAGTAATCTCTATGCCCAGCGTGGGACTTGAACTCACGACCCTGAGATCAAGAGTGGCATGCTTTATTGACTGAGCCAGCCAGGCACCCTGTAAATGGGTGGTATTTTTTAAGCACTAAAGTTTCTAAGTGATTATTGCTGGAGTATAAGAACAGTTTCTAAGAACACTGATGTGTTATCTGACCTGACATGTTTTATGATCTCTCGTGGTTCTTTCTCTCCTGTTTCTCCTGCTAGGAACACCAGAATGCTGAGGCTTCTGGCTTCACTCTGGCCATCTCTCTTTCTCTGTCTCTCTCCCATTCTCCATCTGTCTTCTCTGCCACACTGATAGCTGGGGGTGGGGAGGTTCTCCCGAGCCCTGCGCCCCTCCCTCGTCCTATCTGAGAATAAAAACTCTCTCTCAAGTTTTTCCCTTCAGCTCTGGCAGGTGGTTATTTCCTATTTTATTTGACTCCAGGGATGACGGGAGACTCCCCCAAATTTTTAAGCAGAGCAGGGCTCTTGTTTTTTAAAAATAAAAATCTGATTCTCTCTGGGAGGAGTGTGGACACGGGAATTAGTGTTAGAGAACGTCATGCTGGCTGCCCTGTGAGGAGAGGCGGGTGTGCGTGTTTGGGGGGTGCTGGGGAGCCTCTGCAGGGGCCAGTGCAGAGAAGCAAACAGCGGACAGTGAGCCAAGAGGTACTCCGGAATATTTCGTACAGACGGGCTGTGACCTGGCCGAAGAGGGAGGGATGAGGCCGAGTTCTGAGTCTTCTGCTTGGACGCCAGGAGGGGCGTAGGCAGGTGGACTAGGATGGCGCTGGGTGTGGCCAGGAGAATGAGTAGATTAAGAGAATGATTAGTAGAAATTAGGAGAATGAGTAGATGCTCCAAAGGGTCCCAGGTTCATATTTGAACCACACAAATTTGAAGTTTGAGAACATGTAAGAGGATGTGGGGTGATTTGCAGTGGGCTTGAAATATGGGTGCTCTTGGGACAGAATCTGAGTGGGCTGTGAGAGTGCATGAGCCTGGGTAGGAGGAGACAGAGGGGGGCCGGGGAGCAGGCAGTGGCCTCTGCCAGGAGGAGGAACAGCAAAGGCCAGGAGAAGGAGAAGGAAAAGGAAAGCAGGTTTCTGATTCGACAGTGCGAGCTCTTAGGGGCTGGTCATTATCATCTTGGTGAGCATGTCAACTTTTAAATCTGGAGGTTTAGTGTTAAAGAGAAATACTTTTATAGGCATCAAAAAAAAAAAAAGGAGGCAGATTTTATTTATTTATTTTTATTTTTAAGATTTTTTTTTTTTTTATTTGACAGACAGAGATCACAAGTAGGCAGAGAGGCAGGCAGAGAGCCCGATGTGGGGCTCGATCCCAGGACCCTGGGATCATGACCTGAGCTGAAGACAGAGGCTTTAACCCACTGAGCCACCTAGGTGCCTCTAGATTAAAGGAGGCAGATTTTAAATGCCTAGCACGTGTGATCTCTTCTGCTTACTGTCAACCTTTGTCATCAACCAACAACCATAACGAACTAGGTGTAGAGTACAAAGTTTTGGGTTACAGTGGTCACTAACTTACATATTAGCACTTTGAATTCAGGCACATGATGTAATCTTTGGCTTTGGTTTTCTCATCTGTGTATGGAAGTGAAAACCTAGCCCACAGAATTGTTTTTTTTTGTTTTTTTTTTAAAGATTTTATTTATTTATTTGACAGACAGAGATCACAAGTAGGCAGAGGCAGGCAGAGAGAGAGGAGGAAGCAGGCTCCCTGCTGAGCAGAGAGCCCGATGTGGGGCTCGATCGTAGGACCTTGGGATCATGACCTGAGCTGAAGGCAGAGGCTTTAACCCACTGAGCCACCCAGGTGCCCCGAATTGTTTTAAAGTGGAAGGTCCTTCTCAACATGTCCCTTAATGGCCATGCATTCATTCAACGAGTATTTGTTGAGTGTCTGCTATGTCCCCAGCACTATAGGTCTAGGCGCTGGGAACAGTGGAGAACAAACCATGTAAGTCTGAGCTCATGTGAAGTTTGAGTTCAAAAGCAGAACCCGACAATCAACAAGTCAGACAACTAAATAAAATATATTTCCTGGAAGACAGTCAGATGGAGGATAGGGACGGGCAGTTTCAGACAGGATAGTCAGGGAGCCTTTCCAAGAAAATAGTATTTGTTCTGAGACCTGAATGGCCAGGAGTATTAGTCAGGGAAAGAGCAGGAGAAAGAGCACTGTCAGCAGAGTCCAGGCTGAGGGCAAAGGCTCGGAAGCAGGGAGGAAGGAAGGAGGCTGTAGAAGGGGGAGATCAGATGCATGGGTGTCCCCCCAACATTCCCACACTTCACAGGTCCTCTATGCCGGGGACACCCAGTCCAAGTGTGGGTGCTGTTGGCAGATTAGATTAGGCGCCAATGAAGGTAATCAACAACTCAGCCTACCTTCCAAGTCTATGTGCCAGAGAGAAACTGTGCCTTCCGTTCAAGGCAGCAATTATCCACACTGCTGGGTAACGACTCTGCTCGCTTGCTGTTAACACTCAAAGTTTCTGGACACTCCGAACATCTTCTAATTTCTAGCTCCCCTCTTCTGACTAACTGTGGTGTGTTTTGCCCCTTCTGCCTCATGTGGTTCATGATTACTATCATAATTACCAAGCATTTCAGCTCTCCTTCCCCATTCCACCACGCAAATGCTATGGGTCAAATTGTGTATGTATGATTATTACTGGTTTTTTCCTTTTTTTCCCAAGCCTGTTTATTCTGAGGTCCAGGCTTCTTTGGTCTCCTGAGGATAATAAACAGGTCTTATTTTTTTCCTTTTCCCTTTCCCTACATCAATTTTTTAAATTGTGAAATATAACACTCATCCAGAAAAGCATATCCTGTACAAATTATTTTAAACCTATCTCGTAAGAATATTTCCATGTGTTGTATGATTTCATAACACATTATAATCCATTTTAGTTACTTGCTGTTAATTCAGATATATTTTATTTCTTTATTTCTTTAACTAGACAGTAAACTACTTGAGGTCAGGTATCATTTCTTAAGTGGCTCATCCAACATGGGGCTCCGCCCCCTGAGCCAGCCAGGTGCCCTACCCTCCTATTGCTTTAAGCCACTGTTTGTGGTTCTCTGTTGTGGCAGCCTTAGGAAACTAATATAGGAGAAAATTTTATATATGCTGAAAAGTATCAAGTCATGCTCTAATAGAATGCGGTTCTACCCTAGTCAGGAAATGCGGGAATTTTAGGAAGACAGGGGCTGAGACAGTGACTGTCCTTGCTGACCCTACCACCTTGCATGAGAATGACCATACTGTGTATCCTCACGAGGCCCACCATCTCCACTCTCAACTCAGCTGATCTAGTCATGCTGCAGCCAGAGTGAACTTTCTCGAATCTGATCCTATCACCCACCCGCATGCTTAAAATCCTCTGTGGTTCCCCTCTGCCCTCCAAAGCATACACAAACTCCTCAGGTCCTTCTCCACTTACCACCTCTCACCGCTTCCTCCTCACCTTGCCTCCCCCTCCGTCTCTGCCTGGAACATCTTTCCTTTTGGCTTCATTGCTTGGCCAATCCTGTTTTTGCCGCAGTGTCTACATAAGTGGCCTTTCCCGCTTCACTGCCCGCCCAGGCTGTCCCACAGTCCTCCATAATTTCCCTGGGATGGGGAATCTCTGCCTGTATACATCTCCGCCCGTGTAGTTGGCCGTAGCACCCTCCAGCCTTGCTGTACAAGGTGAGGTCTGAGAAGCGGACGCTCGGGCATCCCCAGAGTTTTAAGACGCAGAACCTCAAACCCAGCTAGGTCTTCACAATCTGATGTGCATTCTAACAAGATACTCAAGTAATTCTTTTTTTTTTTTCCTTCCCCAAGTGATTCTTAACACGCATTGAGTTTGAGAGTTAGGCCTCTTCCACATCATCTCTGTGGGGGCAGGGAGCACTGTGTCCCCAGAACCCAGCACAGCGGCTGTTTAAACGGACATTTAGCTGATTTAATGCATGAGTCTGATTTCCTGTTAACAAGCCTGTCTTACAGGAAAACAAAACAAAACAAAAAAGTCTCCTTTTATCGGAATAAACAGACTCGTGTCTCCAGCCTATGTATTTTGTCACAGTTCCCTTTCAACTCCCCTTACACGTCTCTCATATTCTTTGTTTTCCTGTCAAATCCTATTTTCCGCACGAAATATGTGAATGACTGTTCTATTACTAATCATGTTTTCTGTTCTGTTCTGTTTTGGGTTTTATTAGTAATTAAAAAAAAACACACATAATGACAACACAGGCATTGTCAGATTTGCACCGTTAGTTTTGAACTTGGTCCATGAAAACTGATACCTAGTAATAGTTTAAAAAATTGTCCTCCGCAGCTCTTTTTTTTTTTTTTAAAGATTTTATTTATTTATTTGACAGAGAGAAATCACAAGTAGATGGAGAGGCAGGCAGAGAGAGAGAGAGGGAAGCAGGCTCCCCGCTGAGCAGAGAGCCCGATGCAGGACTCGATCCCAGGACCCCGAGATCATGACCTGAGCCGAAGGCAGCGGCCCAACCCACTGAGCCACCCAGGCGCCCCCTCCGCAGCTCTTTTTCCCTCCTCTCCCCTTCCCCTTCCTCATCCCTGCCCTTCTCTCTCCCTTCCTTCCTTAACAGATAGCAGAATTCTAATGCTTCATGATAAATATTTTTGTTGTGAGTCCCAGCCGTCAAAATCCTGATACATTTATATTTCTCACAAGTTCTCAGTAAATGATAACGTCGCTTTTCCAGAGAAGTATACAGGTGAGAGAGCCTTTACACACTCAACTTCAAATTCCCTTAACAGAATGTTAAATCTGAGAATTAATGGACCATCTCAAACCCAAATTTTTATTTTATTTTATTTTTTTCAAACCCAAAATTTTAAACGGTGCTCCATAAATCGCTGATTTGACCCACCTCTGATGACGCCTCCCCAACTTCCCCCCTCCCTTCCCCTTCCAGCAAGTTGAATTTGCAATTCGTTTAAAGGAACCACTCGCCTAAGGTTTGTAGCTATCACGGGTCACGTGGCTAACAACCTTTTATAATGATAATGTTAGAGGGCAGGATAGGCACACCCTTTGTAGGTAAACAACAGTAGGATTGCTTTTCTTTTGTTGAATGTGTCTGCATTTCAGGGTGCACGATTTGGTCAGAAGTGTACTAATTTATCCAGTCAGAAAATTAATGGTGTCCCTTATTAAGTCAGTCAAAATTGGGGGGCGCCTGAGTGCTTCAGCTGTTCGGCATCTGCCCTCCGCCCAGGTCCTGAATTTGGGTTCCTGGGATGAGCCCTGGGTTGGGCTCCCTGCTCAGCGGGGAGTCTGCTTCTCCCTCTCTCTGCCCCTCCCCTCCTGCTCCAGTTCTCCCTCAAATAAATAAATAAATAAAATCTTAAAAAAATAAACTAGGTTGTTTCAATTCAGGAGTAGTTTCGATCCTGGACTATAGCCTCCTCTAGACTTCTGCAAGACCAAGCCAGAAATAAATTCTTGCAGGTTTGTGTTGATTGAAGGATTTCAGGTAAACAAACAAGCTCAAACGCCCATGGGGGCACAGAATGTAAACGAGAAAAGCGACAGCAGGGGGCGTGGCCGCCGGGAGCTCCCGCCCCAGGGCGGTGGGGCGGAGGCTGCTACCAGGGTTCTAGCGTGCTCCGCGCGTTTGCAAAACGGACCCCGGGTTTTCGGACAGGCTGCTACCAGGCTTCTAGAAGCGCGCTCCGCCCGTTTGCAAAACGGACCCCGGGTTTTCGGACAGGCTGCCACCAGGCTTCTAGAAGCGCGCTCCGCCCGTTTACAAAACGGACCCCGGGTTTTCGGACAGGCTGCCACCAGGCTTCTAGAAGAGCGCTCCGCCCGTTTACAAAACGGACCCCGGGTTTTCGGACAGGCTGCCACCAGGCTTCTAGAAGCGCGCCACGCCCGTTTACAAAGCGGACCCCGGGTTTTCCAACAGGCTGCCACCAGGCTTCTAGAAGCGCGCTCCGCCCGTTTACAAAACGGACCCCGGGTTTTCGGACAGGCTGCCACCAGGCTTCCAGCGCCCTCTTGCCCATTTGCAAAACGGACGCCGGTTTTCAGAGCTTCACCGTTTACAAAGGACGCCAGAGATCGGAGCTTTGAAAGTCATCTTCTCAATTTTTAAATGTTGGTAACCAACTCAAATTTTCCCACACATTTTGCAAATCAGTACCATGAGCCAAACAGAGCACTCCGGGGAACCACACAGTTCTCAGTAGCCCATTTGCAACCTCTTCGTTGAATAGCGCAGATGATGAACATTCATTTCCCCCCAAAACTGTTATTACTGGGAACGCCAAGGTGGGTTAGAGCTCCCGCTCCGCGGGGGGCCTGACTAGGTTCAGATCCTGGCACCGCTCTCTGCCAACAGGTGCTCCAGAATTCCCTTGATGTCAAGAAACAAGTTTTCACCTGTAAACTGGCCTTTCTGAGTAAGAATGGCAGCTTCGCAGCATCGTTCGGAGGACAGAATGCGAAAATACCCGCTCAGGCCCTTCTCACTTAGCGG
Source organism: Neogale vison (assembly GCF_020171115.1). Classification (NCBI taxonomy): domain Eukaryota; kingdom Metazoa; phylum Chordata; class Mammalia; order Carnivora; family Mustelidae; genus Neogale; species Neogale vison. The sequence goes on along the minus strand of NC_058093.1, from coordinate 139,498,340 downwards.
CTCTCAATACCTATAACCTAATCCCAATTACTACTTTCTAATAATGGCATTATTCAGGGACCCGCCAGACATCGTGTCGGTAGCCTCATATACTTCATTTCTCCTTCCACGAAAGCATCTGAAAAGTGTCCCATAGAATGCCTTACTCTTTTCATGTTACTAAGCAGCATCCCAGGGAGTTAATGTCGACCTCTCCAGAGGGAATACGCTCCACCAGCCCAAGCTGGGGCGGGGGACTAAGCCCTCTGCCCCCCGCCCCCACCCCACTTCCAGATCCAACTCGTGTGTACTTGCTCTCCCCAGGGTTTCAGTCTGGTACGTTAGTCCCTTTGCCTCTGGCACCCTCTCTACTGCTGGGAACGTTTTCTTCATCTCACTTCCCCGCAACCACCCGTGCCCTCCGAGCTCGAGCTCCCCCTTTCGGATCTGGTTCCGGGGTCGGTTTCGTTAGAGTCTCTATTTGCCGGTTTACGATAAGGACCAGGCGCCCGGCCTCCCCAAGAAGGCCGCCGCCTTCCCGCTAGAACTTTCCCGTCCGCGACTTCCCGGCTCCGCCACAGCTGCGACCGACGCCACGTGGGGCGGGGGCGCGCTCTCGGCCCGGACCCCCTCCGCGCGGGCCCCGCTGGCGAAGGGAGTCACGGCGAGGCGAGGCGGGGTCTAGACGCCGATCGCCGCCGCCGCCGCGGAGCGCTAACGAGTCCGGGCATATCCCCCAGTGCGGCGGCCCTCGGGGGCGGGGACAGGGGCGGGCGCACAGTCAAGTTTCGCTACGTCACGGTCCCGGGACAGTCCCCTTTATAAGGGGCGAGCCGGGCGCGAGAATCGTCCGGAGAGGGCAGTCTTCGGTCCGCTCCGGTTGTGCGCGCTGCTCCTGCCCGTGCGCGCTGCTGCTGCCAGTCCGCGACCCGCGTGCTGCTCGCCTCCTGCTGCCCTAAGGGGGCTTGGGTTGGACTGAGGTCCCCGGGGCTTTACCGCACAGCTCCGGTGGCTGCCTGTGGAGATGCCTGGGAAGAAGGCGCGTAAGAGCGCGCAGCCGAGCCCAGCGCGGGCCCCAGCAGGTAGGGAGCAGCTGGGGTCCGCCGAGATCCTGGCCGGGGCCGGGGCGAGGTCAGGGTCGAGGTCTTGGTCCCGGTCCCGGCGGGGTCTTCCTAGTAGCCCGCGGCCTCCGGGCCCGGCAGGTCTCCGTCCTTGGACATGCTTTGGGGGCGCCTCCGGGAGGTTTTTCAGGGTTTTTACCCCGGATGGTGGAGACGGCGAGGGAGGAAACGCGATATGGGATGCACACGGGGATTTTAGCGGAGACATAAAGCCTTGTTTTCGCCTTGCGTGCCTTCCGGCCCCACTTTCTCTGCCCCGGGGCCACGGGAGAAAAAATGCAAGTGCAGTCGGCGAGGAGAAAGTCCTGATCGCGGCAGGTGGGGACGGGAGAGGCTCCTCTGGGAGCGGCCTGGCGACCGGCCCTCTTCCTCCGGAGTCGGGGACCATGGACGGCCCCGCTCTGAGTGTTGCCACTCTTGGGCCCCCAACACAAAACGGTCCGTTACGCCTCGGTCTATGGGGGCTCTGCCACCGAGGGCTGGTGGAGCGTTACGGAGGCCCCGCGAGGACCGCTGGAGCCGGGAAAGTTGTGCTGTCTTGAGTGGTAACATTTGAACAGTCGTTATTGGTTGTGGAGATGGATAGATGGGAGGAGAACAGCAGATGGTGTCCATAGTGGTTTTTCATCCATCCATTCTTTCTTCCTCCCTCCATAAAGCCTCATCGAGTAAGTTTTTAGACCCGCCCTCTCCCTTATAAATCTTAGCACACAGGGCAGCCGTCCGCTAAGGGGGTGTAGCGAAGGCGGCCCTCAGGCTCCCAGCTCGAAATTCGTCATACTGCTATTGCATCAGACGCTGATGGCCCCCTTTTAACTTACTTTCGATTTATAGAGCCTGTGAGGCTTGCAAGGAAGTGGCGGGACCATCCTGCCTAAGTGGGCACCGGGGTGCTCCCTCTGGCTAGCTCTTGGGAGGCCAAAAAGTTTGACCCACCTTTTGTGATGTCAAGAAATCTCGAGTTTCCAGAAGGCCTAACCTGAGCGTACCTTTCTGCCATTTTCCACTTCATTCTTAATAATACAGGACAGCAGAAAGGGCCCTCTTAAACTCGACTGGACAGTTACACATCTTTTAATTGAGATACAAGAGACCTAGGACATTGTATTAGCCTTGATTGATGTATGTATCAAAGGATGATTCAGTTTATGTATATATTGTGAAATAGCGCTAGTTAACATCCCACACCACACGTAGTTTTAATTTTTTTTTTAATTACTGCTTTTATAGAAGTGTAACAGAGATGAAGGAAACAACTAGCAGCTAGTTTCTGCCCCCTCTTTTGGGGAAAGAGATCATTTTTTCCCCTTTAAAATCCTTTTGTAATCCTTTTTCTTCTTAATACTCATTTAATGACAATATATCGCTTCTAAAAAGTAGTAAACTTGTGAATTAAACATTTTTTAAAAAGATTTTATTTATTTATTTGACAGAGAGAGATCACAAGTAGACAGAGAGGTAGGCAGAGAGAGAGAGAGAGGGAAGCAGGCTCCCTGCTGAGCAGAGAGCCTGATGCGGGACTCCATCCCAGGACCCTGAGATCAGCGGCTTAACCCACTGAGCCACCCAGGCGCCCCTGAATTAAACATTTTTGCTTCACTCATAAAGGCAGTGGAGTTGCACAAATTGGGTTTGTAAGAAGAATTTGGTTTACAGTGTAATGTAAATTTATAAGTTATTTTAGAGAATGTAGTCTTATTTTTGCAAGATTTTATGAGTCTTAGAAGAACATTTCAAAGAGTTTTTCAGTGAGGTTAATTTAGAGGGGCGCCTGAGGGGCTCAGTTGGTTAAGCATCTGCCTTCAGCTCAGGTCATGATCCCTGGGCCCTATCAGGCTCCCTGCTTGGTGGGGAGCCGGCTTCTCCCTCTCCCTCCGCTACACCCCCTGCTTGTGCTCTCTGTCAAATAAAATTTAAAAAGGACGGGAAGATACATTTAGATTTGTCTGTTGATGAAGGTCTAATACGAGGTGTGAATTACTGCCATTTAAAAAACAGATTCTACTTTAAAACAGCATCCTCTGTTCCCCCAAACAACTCTCAGTGAGGGAGAAAAGGATGACATCACCTGAGGCTGGCCAAGGCTCCCTAACTCCGTGGTGTATGATGGAAGTTTCCCTGTTGAAAGGGAGCATTTGTCGCATTCAGTGTGTTTAAACACACACACACACACACACACATTTCAGAGTAAACATCTTTATTCTTAACTATTCTGTTGATTTATGAGTCACAGTGTGTCTGTATATGGTGTGTTGGGGGGGAGGGTATGCATGCTAAGTCACGTTTCTTGCATTGAGAAAATGGGTGTACATAAAGCTAAAATTAAGATAAATGTTCACTGAGTAAATACTCAGCTTGTCCCTTGGATGGGCACATTAACTCTTGCTGGTTGCAGTTGGTAATACCAGTGTGATTTTAATGTTTAGCCTTCCTTTTCAGACCCCGAAATGGAGTGTGCCATTCAACTCAGGAAATTTGGAGACAAACTGAATTTCCGGCAGAAACTTCTGAATCTGATATCCAAACTCTTCCGGTCGGGAACCTGACTGCTTCGGAAGCTTGAACGAGGAGATTGCTTTAAAATGGAAGATTCCCCAGTAGGTGCAAATTTAATCTAGAGGAAATGCCTTGTAATGGAGAAGATCTCACTTGCTTTTTGGACGTCCTTGGAAATGAAGATGGGATACAACAAAGACGGATTTTTGTTGATTTTCCAGAAGACATTTGTTTTGACTCATGAGGATGTTATAAAACCATTTTGTTTATTTTAAAGCAAGAATGGAGGAGCTTTGAAAAATAAGGACTTAATTACTTAACATTTTGTTTTTACTTCCGAAATTATTCGGTAATTTTGCTGAAGGTTGCTGTGCAGCCTACTGTAACCGGACTTGGCAGATGAATGGACAGTGGTCAGAGGCAAAGAAACATGTGTGTTCAGTGTTGGGTTTTATTTCGGGATGACAACTCCAGAGTGAGGGATAAGACTTGGTTTATATATTATCTTGTTAAAAGTAAACATTTCATTCTGAGAACACTGAATGTTGTAGAGAGTGTGGATTCCACAGGTCACTACAAAATATGAAATGATTTGAAAGCTTATTTCTTCTGACTCAAAAATGTATCGCTTCTGTTCAGATGATCCTTGAATTATGTTTCTGTGAATCTTAACGGGAAAGACTGTACTTTGAAAAAAAAATGTGATAGAGGTATTAGTTGGCTCCAGTAAGATTCTTGAAGGTAGAATGTTTCAAGATAAAGAGCACAGGGATTTTCTCAGAATCAGAAATAATGGGGAAAAAAAGGTGATTTAGGCTTTTTTACTGTTGTAATTAATACTTAGTAAAACAAATATACTAAAGTAACTTGATAAGATGAATGTGTTTCTAGAGAAGTTTCTAAAATCTGTAAAAGGCCTTTCTCATACTGGTCAGGGTATGTCTCATAGGAAGTGATCTGTTAAGAGAAATTAAGTATGTTTTACATAGTTCTTTTCTTTTCTTTTTTTTTTTTTTTAAGGGGGATTGGATTTGGATTTCTCACCTGGAATAAAAATGCTATATATGTATAATTTGTTTTAGAATAATACGTAGATCCTGAGAAAAGTTTCATGAATTTCCCTTTTTTTATTGTTAAAAGGCCAGTCTGCATCAAAAAAGTCCCTAGATAGATAAAAAATAATGTCATGATTGAATTTCAGCAGGAATAATTTTATTTATTTTACCTATTTATGATGAAAATATCGTTTTGCTTGAAAATGTCTATTAAAGTTACATTTTTAGGTTATGAGACAAGGCTTTCATAACCACTTGAACTTAACAGTAAGAATGTTTTGCCCTAGGCTGTGGTCACTTTAGATGAAACATTACCTCAGTATCTGTTTTCTCCTCAGTATTATTTAGTTGCAAAAATGCTTTTTGTCTGTCTAGAGGCAGATATTTTGCCGTTAGGATATTTATGGTCTGTAACTGTATTTATACATACTAAATTGGATACTGTAGCTATAAACTACTAAGAATCATCACCGTTTCTCTGCTTCTTCCTTTCTGTCACATCACCGGCCCGGTGTTCATTACGAAACCAAAATGGTTTGACAGGTTTCCATCAGCAGGTCCTTTCTGACCACTACCTCCTCAGTCACAGTTATTTTGCCTGGAGTGGAACATAGGGGGACATTTAGCATGATTTCTGCTGTCAAGGGACTTGCCGTTTAATGAGGAGAGGAAATAGTGAAAAAGAAGAAATTCATGCCTGGCAGAGGTCTTGAATGTCTTAGTTCCTGGAGAGTGATTTATTGAAAGTTGCCTATAGAGATTAGTCAATATCCATGGGGCTCCAATGTGTCCCTTCCTTGGCTGCTTGGGGACCTCTGCCAGCTAGAGAAGCTTCTGGGTGGTTTCCTTGACGATGGCCTCACAGTTCTCTCTCATCTGCCCCAACCCTGAGCAGCTAGTATTGCTTCATCTGAAGCTAGTCATGTGCAGAGGAGTGGCTTTCCTGTTAGAGGGTGAGAACTCCTAGTTGGTAGCTCTTTAGGCTGAAACCCCAGAGTGTAAATTACCTTGCTCCGAAGGGGAGGCTAAGAGGAGGGGCTATCGGAGGAAAGTGACACCCTGGGTAGGGGGAAATGAAGGGCTGCCCCAGGCCATTGGGGGAGGGAGGATGGGGGGAGATTGGCTCCGTAAAGGTGAGGGGGCCCGTCTGCGTGATTTGATTTGAGAGTCTCTGGAAGAGGAATTCCTGTCCCTCTGCCCCTCTGCGTAGCCAGAAGTGCACTGTTGGTGTTAATGAGTTTTCCTAAGAGTACCCTTGCTGCTTTTTTTTTTTTTTAAATACAAGGAGTAGCATAGGAAAGCTTTGGCACCATGCACAATCTTAAGGTCTGAGGACTATATATTTTCAAAGAATTATTTTTTTAAAAAGACTTTATTTATTTGAGAGAACACCAGCGAGGGGGAGGGGCAGAGACAGAGGGAAAAGAAGCAGGTTCTCTGCTGAGTAGGGAACCTTATGCCGGCCTCCATCCCAGGACCCTAAGATCAGGACCTGAGCCCAAGATAGACACTTAACCAACTGAGCCACCCCGGCACCCCAGAAAAACAATGTCAAAAAATTCCCAGGATGTCCACATAATTGTAAATATTGACTAAGGAAAAGCTACTGGGAATTAAAAAAATAGTTTGGCTTGCATTTATATGTAAGAGAAAATCTCCATAACCTTTATATTTGAAAAGTCACCTAGAAATGGCAATGTATGCTGTTAGTAAAATGCATACAAAAAGTGTAATTCTTAGACTTAGTTTAAAAATTGAACAAAAAAAAAAATCACTCTCTTCTGCACCAACATGTCTATAGTCCTTCACATTCAAGTTACCGTCATTCCCTCCACAGCAAGTAGAGGGGAAGGCCTCCTGGGCTTTGTGTCTTGGATTAAAACAATATTGAATCACTTTAGCAAAGCACAGTCTCTCGTATTTGAAACTTTGGCAAAATGATGGGATCTTTAGGAAAAAAATAAAATCAGAAATGCCAGAATTAAGGCTATGACTGAAGTAACTGAAGAAGGTCTAAACCCATGGAAGCTTCATTCTGAATCCTAAATATTCCAAACCATTTAAAAAATGGGCCTCAAATTTCAAGAACTATATTTTGTTCACTTGTTTAAAAAGATTTTATTTATTTGGGGGCAGAGCTCTGGGGTAGGGCAGGGGACAAGCAGGCTCCCGGCTATGCCATGCAGAGCCCAATAGGGGGCTGGATCCCATGACCTTGAGATCATGACCTGAGCAGAAACCAAGAGTGGGATGCTCAACCGGCTGAGCCACCCAGGCATCCCTATTTTTAATTTTTATAAACTGGACAAAATTTCTTCTGGAGCTGTCTCCTTGTATCATTTGAATGTGTAAAGGAATTAAACTCCCCCGAACAAATATGGTCAGGTAACAAATGGGCTACACGTCAAGGAATAATGTGACATGCTTTAGTAAGCTGTCCTATGCTGGTAGGTTTTTTGGTTTTAAAGTTGATTTATTTTTGTAATCTCGACACCCAATGTGGGGGTCAAACTCATGACCCAAAAAGCAAGCGTTGCGGGCTCCTCCAACTGAGCCAGCCAGGTGCCCCTCCTGTGTTGATAGTTTTATTTTGACATGTTTTTATCAGCTCTCCTTCCATTATTAATCAAGAATACATGAATCTAATTGTGTAATTTACATTTACACAATTTAAGAGAAAACCAGCAACGACTCAAGATTTTGCATACTCAACAGAGTATAGCTTATAGAGCTTTATCAAAGTCTCTGCCAAAGCAAGCTTTTCTTGTTTGGTGAATTTATTTATCTCTGTGTATGTGTCTTTCCTGTCCTTAGGGAAAATGCCTGTATTGTCTCTCTATAGTTATTAAATCTGTTTAAGTTACTGATCATTTCAGGGACTGTGGGGGCTGGGGAAGGATGCAGGTAAGAAATGGGGAGGAGAGAAGAGGGACAGAGATCTCTTTGTGCTGCAATGTGCAATTACTAAAGATACAGAAATCTAATAAACTGTAGAAAGGTTCAAGTGTCACCATCTTGAATTTATACTTGCTCCTTTATCTCATGTATACAACTGATTCCATACAAATCTGTGGTCATGGTACTCATTAATAAATACTGTAATTTTTAATTTAATTTTTTAAAAAGTAAGCTCTAGGCCCAACTCCTGACCCTGAGATCAAGAGGCACGTGCTCTACCGACTGAGCCAGCCAGGGACCCCTGAATACTGTAATTTTTTATGTGTAAATTGAGTAGATGAGAAACAGTTCTAGAGAAACAATGCAGAAGAGGAAGCAAACACTCCAATCACGGCCTTGTCACTTTCCAGCCCTCAGAACTTGGCAGTTCATTAACTTCTAGCCTGTGCTTCCACAGGGAAAACTGGGAGTTATGCTTGGGGCAAGAACGTGAGGACTGATCTTACAGCGGGTGGGGAAAAAAAAAAAGTCACTTATCATCTATCACTGATCTCTTTATCATCTATCAATGTATCTGTGAACAAGATAAGTTGTTTCCTTTAGTCTGAAGGCTCTGTGTACTGTGATTTGGGCTTTTTAATCCCTTGCAACAACTCTCCTCCCACAACACACACACACACACACACACACACACACAGAGAGAGAGAGAGAGAGAGAGTGTGAGTGAGCTCCCGGTGGGCCAGAACAGCATAGACTGTGAAAATCTTGCCAAACTGCTTGAACCTTTGTCCGAGGGAATGCTCCTCGGGGAAGACAACTGGAATCTTGATGACAGTCTTACGACTGAGTGTGATGGAGAGCGGAGAGCGCCCTGCTTCGGAATCAAAGCCAAGCCTTCCGTGAACTGTGAGACTGAGCAGAACGGCCTGTCCGAACCCGAGTGATTCCTCTGCATCCCCTCTTAGGTCATTTGTAGTTTGAGACAGAGAATGGGAAGATCTCCTACCCACCCCCTGTCCCACCGGCCCCATCCTGCACACAGTGTAAGAGAAAACTGGAGGGTTTGCAAAAAGGAGTAGGAGAGTGGGTTTAAAACCCCCCCTCCAGTGATCTGTTTCCCAAATTCTTCTCCCAAACACTGATTCTAAGTCTGGGAGGAGGCTGGGCAGAAACATCTTGGACTTCTAAGTATTTTCCTGGACGTGAAAATTCCCCAGGGACTCTGGCTTCCCTGATGGTGGTGTCCCTGTGGCAAGGAAGCTTCTTACATGTAGCTGAAAATAGTTGGGGGTCACCTGACAGGACACACCCTACCGTCCGAGTCTCTCACGTAATAGGTCATGGTTCAAGAGCAAAACCTTTGTCAATACAATCCAGGCCCTCGCTTCAGCTTCTGTTTTAAGGACTTTCAGAAGTCAGTTTAACAAAGTCAGAGTGAAACAGTCACACCCACCTACAGTCTTCTTCCAGATCAGTTACTGTAAAAACCAGAAAAATGAGGGAAGTGATGAGTGACAGGTGGGGATTTAGGATTCCTTTCCTTCGTAAGTCGGGGTCCCCGATGCACCCGTAGGTGTGCTCTGAACTGTACACTGTCTGTGATTAGAACCCGAAGGGGGCGTGGAACCTGGGTTTGGGTTTGGATTGGAAAAGGAATGTACAAATGGCCCTTTGGTATTTCTCGTGTCTTAGTAAAAGGCTTCTTTTCTTTTCAGCACGTTCTCTCACTAATGACCTCTAATGGAGCTGTGAGATTTGCCCATTTCCAACTGCCCGTCTATTTTTAAAACCACAAACTTTCTTTCCCTGCAATTAACATTGACTTTGGACTTCGGACTCAGCCACGTTTTGCCACTCCTTCTTTGCGGGGCTCTGGATAAATGGCTCGATCTCGGTTTTCTTATAAAAGGGTGTAAGATACACCGATTTCAAAGCATCTTGAGAATCGAACAAGGAGAGAATGTGCAGGGTGTCCGGCTCACAGTCCTGCTCGGGAAAGGTCAGTTAACTTCAAGACAGAGGGTTAGATATTAGCTTCCTTCCAGAGCTATGGGAAGATCTTGCCCAATTAAGATTATTAGACTAAAATGAAAGCTTTTGAAAAAAGGCAGCAGGGCAGTGGTGAGGCTGGAGAGGAAGTGGCAGTTTTTCCCTTGACGAGCCCATCTGCTTTTAATTTATAACCTTCTAGTGATGGTAAAACATTTATTTTCACCCCGTACATAATAGGTTTCATGAATACTATTGAATTGCCCAAAGCCCCCCGCATGTATTCATGGAAAAATTCAGGTCCTGATTTACAGAATTCTGCCTCAAAAAATAGGAAGAAGGTCCTGTGTGGTTATGTTGGACTTGGCTGGAGTTGGGTCAGTCTGTTTTTAGCAGGGAATCATAAAGGGCAGCCTCTCCCCTGAGATGAATCTGTGAAAACGTGTTCATCTGGAGGACGGAAGTTGTATCCTGGCTGCTTTTGTTTTCGGCGGGAGGAAACCTGAGTTGCAGTCACCCACAAGGTTTCTCCCTAGAGCTTTTCTGACTTTGCATTCAGACAAACAGTGCTTCTACAAGATAAACACTTCTTAGCTATCACTGGCAATGTGCCAAGCACTTTAGAAACAGTTTTATTGTATCATCTTGTGGTCACATATTTGGAAACTATGATTAGCTTTCATATTTCATAGCAGAGGAACGAGCCTTAGAGAATCAACAATTTCCCCAAAGTCGATTATCAGACGGGTGGAACGCACATGGGTTTGAACTTGTGCCTTTCAACCCCACTGCAGTCTTCCCCTGCCATTGTAATACAGCTGCCTCCCACGGGGGACGGGGAAGGGCCCCATCCCAAAGCAAAGCTGGGTTTTTTTCCACTCCAGTGCTTCATTAAATACAGCCAAGTTTTATACAAACCCTGGGTTTTCCGAGGGTGTAAGGTTGATGATTAAACCCGCTGATATGTGAAAGATCCTGATAAGTGCCCGCCAGTTCACACCCCTCTAACACAGCACTGCTGCTGGTTGCTTCTAGGTGATTTCCAACCTCCAGGGATGGAAACGTGACCTCAGAAACGGAGTCACGTTATTCCAAGAAACTGAATGAGAGGGAATCTGGAGGGAAGGTGCTGAGGCATCTCATCTCCCGAAGGGATTTTGTAGTGGTTGAACATGGAATTAATTTGGCAGATACGCTCCCTGCCGGCTTGCTTTTTACCGGTCAATGCCGAAACAGCACCTATTGGAGCAGACCCGCAGGAGCTATTTGTAATGGGAAAGAAAAGGATTCAAAGAAGCCAGTCAAAACAGCAATTTGTGTGTTTTGTCGGGTGCCCCACAGCATCCGCCCTATTTTCAGCAAAGCCAAGTAGCCTTAGGAAGGAAGAAGTCGTTGCCACCATTTTTTTTTTTTTTTTTTTTACCAAACAATAGAGAACATCTAAATGAACCAGTCTGCCTTCTTGATGATTCATTTGGACAAGTGTTGGAGGAGGGGCAGGGAGCAGTGGGTGACTGTGACGATTATGAAGTCCTTTTGTTTTACGAAGGTTACTTTTTATTAAGCCATTCCCGGATCCTCTGTGTTAAAGAAACATACATGTTTATCAGAAAGCAGAGGGGGAAACATCCTCCTTTGTCCATCTTATAAAAAAGAAAGAAAGAAAGAATGAAAAGACACACTACAATACAGCATCTGTAAGTAAAGTGATAAAAATGCTCCTTTCCTCTTCTTGAAACTTTTATTGGTGTTGCATTAAAAAGAACAGATTTCTGAGAATTAGCACTAAACTTTTACTTAACTCTCATAATATAGATATAGAAGAATATAAGGAAGTCAGGCTAACACTTCAGAGATGAGCCCTGGGTCTCTGGGAAAGTACCGGCCAGGATGATAAGTCTGGGCTTTTCTTCCAGACTTGAAATTGACATACAGGTAGAAGGCTGCTGAGATGCTAGGTGTGGCTCACTTGTTAACCACACTTTCAAGATCAAGCTGGGAAATGATAAAAGTGTGTATTTCAAAAGTTTAGAAATACACTCTGCTGTCATTTTCTTTTTTTAAATATATTTTTAAAAGATTTTATTTACTTATTTGACAGAAAGATTGAGATCACAAGTAGGCAGAGAGGCAGGCAGAGGGAGAGGGAAGCAGGCTCCCCGCTGAGCAGAGAGCCTGATGTGGGGCTTGATCCCAGGACCCCGAGATCATGACCTGAGCCAAAGGCAGAAGCCCAACCTACTGAGTCAACCAGGCACCCCATCTGCTGTCATTTTCAACCCAAATCATCTTATAGATAAACTGGAGTTCTCGTCACAATAAATATTGCTAACCAGGCATAGATATTAGCCCCTTTCTTTTTTACAGCATTTTACTGTTTCATCCCTAAAGTCTATGGAAAGTTTCCTAGTCCTGGTTTGCCTGGTTTTAAAATTGAACGTCTCATGTTCTGGAAATGCCCTCCAGCCTGGGTGATCCGTGACGGTTCGCTCAGCCCTGTGTGGCTGTAATGTGTTGGCATGTATAACTTTGGCAAATTAATCTCTGAGGATCTTCGTTGAAATAAACTATATCTCACTTTTCTTTTCCACTCTTGGCTCATTTGTGAAAAGCAGATAATCATAACTTCCTAGCCCTATAGAATCCCAGGGTTCATACATGGATACAAGTCTCCCAGTGCAGAATCTGCCAGTTAGCAAGCCTCCAGTAAACACTGCTGGAGAAGAAATGCTCTGGCTGATTACAAAGAGTTTACGAGAGCCAAAGGTTATAATGGATTTTATTGGACTTAATCAATTCATACTGAGTGAAGACATGAAGAAAGTCGTGATTGATTGGTTTTACAGTTTAGCTGAGGGGACAGATGACACAGCCAGACGAAACATGTAAATGGTCCAGAATGAACAGTTACAAAACACGAAGGTGTTTGCTGGAGAAAGGGAAAAAGTCACATGGGGGAGGAGGGTCAGGTTTTTCTTTTTTCTTTTTTTTCTAAAGATCTTTTTTTTTTTTTAAAGTAATCTCCACTTCTCAGGTAGGGCTTGAATTCACGACCCTGAGACTGAAAGTCGCGTGGGTGTATTTTATTTCAGAGAAAGATGTTGTTTATAAGATAAATCATTTCACTGTCAGAATGGCCAATGACTCCGAAGTCTCAACAGGCTGGTCTGCAAGTGATGTATCATTAGGATGCTTCTTCAAAGGTTGGTTGACTTCCTCAAACATATCTATTTTTATCATCTTACTTCTGTCTTGCATCTCCTTTTTTCCATTTTCTTAAAGGCTACTCGTTTTCTTAAAAGCTAATAGTGGCCTAATTGCCACATCTCAAGGCCTCTTAAGATTGCATCATACTCGACCCTAGAGCGCCGCCTCCTCCTTCAAACTTCTGTGAAGTGATTAGCATACCACATCACGTGCCCGAGTCCCCTTCACTCTTCATAGCAAGTTCCTCTTTCCTCTTGGTCTTTAAATGTCAGTTTCCCAAGGTTCTGCTTTCACCATGTTCTCTAAGACCAATGACCTCGCTTGCACCCTTTAAGCTATAACTGATCTTCAATCTTCATCTCCATCTGGCTTCTCACCCTGGCACCAGGCCGGACTCTGTCACTCTGTGAGACCTTTTCACTTTCTAGGATTTGTTTATTGTTTTCATTAATTTTGGATTCCTCTCCTTCCCAATTTTGCTGCTCAAAGTTCTGTTAACCTTCAAGGCCAATGTCAAAAGCCATTTACTCGGGAAATATTTTCAGATTGCCCAGATCAGAAAGGACATTGTATCTTCTATATGTCCATAGCACATTTTTCTTATTATGACCCAACACTTATTTAATTCATATTTATGTTAATTGATTTTATGTCAGCTCCTCTAACTTGATTAATGCTCCTACAGGTATAACATGATCTTACTTGATTTTTTAATTTCTGTGTATCACTTAGCAAAATGATACTCATTCACTCATTTCATCATTCATCCAGAAAGAATTTTTTTTTAAAGATTTATTTATTTATTTGACAGAGATCATAAGTAGGCAGAGGGGCAGGCAGAGAGAGAGAGGAAGGGAAGCAGTCTCCCCACTGAGCATGGAGCCTGATGCGGGGCTCGATCCCAGGACTCTGAGATCATGACCCGAGCTGAAGGCAGAGGCTTTAACCCACTGAGCCACCCAGGCACCCCCATGAAAGAATTTTTGACCATGTGTTCCAAGAATTATATTTGACACTAGAGATAGAAAGATAAAATAACCAAGAACACATGTCACAGCCGCAAATGTCTCAAGGCATAGTAGAGACGCCAAGACAAAAACACATTGTTACAATTAATCTGCTAAATACAGTGTTAAGAGGTGAACACAAAATGTTGCTCTGAGGCTCACAAAGTGTGTGTGTGTGTGTGTGCGTGTGTGTGTGTGTTTGGCAGGAGGTATTGAAGTCTTCATGGAATATATGTTGTACGAAATGAGTGCATCAGTTGTATATTGCCATGTAACGAATTACGCCCAACTTTAACAGGTTAAAACAATGCACATTTTTTTTTTAAAGATTTTATTTATTTATCAGAGAGAGAGGGAGAGAGCGAGCACAGGCAGACAGTATGGCAGGCAGAGGCAGAGGCAGAGGGAGAAGCAGGCTCCCTGCCGAGCAAGGAGCCCGACGTGGGACTCGATCCCAAGACGCTGGGATCATGACCCGAGCCGAAGGCAGCTGCTTAATCAACTGAGCAACCCAGGCAATGCACATTTGTTATCTCACGGTTTCAGCGTCAGGAATCTAGGCAAGGAATAGAGGGATGTTCTGCTTCAGGGTTTCTCACGCCAATCACTAGGTTGCAATCAAGGTGTTAAATAAGGTTGACTCAGATGGGCATGGATCTACTTCTAAGCCCTCCATGGGGTTGGAAGGACTTAGCTCTTTAATGCTTGTTGGACTGAGGTCTTCAGTTCTTAACTGGTGGTCAGCTAGAAGCCACCCCCAATTTCTTGCCACATGGACTTCCCCATCTTGTTTCATCAGAGAAGCTTTCGAGAAGAATATGTGAGAGAGAAAGAGAGAACAAACAAGACAGAATCGTAATCTTTTATGACCTAATCATGGAAGTAACATCCCATCACTTTTGCTCTATTATTTTAGTTGGAAGCAGGTTGCTAGGTTCAACCCACACTCCAAGGGAGGGGACTACATAGGACACACATACTAGGAATGAGGGATCATTGATACCTATTTCTAAAGATTGTCCACTGGCACATTGAGTGAGAAGGAGAAGCTAACTAGTTCATTTCTTTCAGAGGAACCAGCAAGAGCAAACATAGTATAAGGAGAACAACACGGCTTGTAAAAGCACTTTGGGGCTGCGGGGTCTTAAAGTTGAAGGTAGGAGAGATAAGTAGGGTCTGGTTTGTCATATGAAGGGGCTTGGACTCTATCTTGTAGAATGAATGTGCTACTTTAAGTAGGGAGTGACTGGAAAGTTGATTTTTTTAAAAAATATTTTTATTTATTTATTTGACAGAAATCACAAGTAGGCAGAGAGGCAGGCAGAGAGAGAGAGAGGAGAAAGCAGGCTCCCAGCTGAGCAGAGATCCTGATGTGGGGCTCGATCCCCGGACCCTGGGACCATGACCCGAGCTGAAGGCAGAGGCTTTAATCCACCCAGGCGCCCCTGGAAAGTTGATTTTTAAATATCTCAGCCTGTGCCTATACAAAGGATGGTTATGAGGGATGTAAGTATAAAATCTGGAACAGTATAGAGGATATTGTTGTAGAAAGATGATGAAGGCCTCAATGCTGGCAGTGGTTTAGGGTAGGAGAATCAGGGACAGATCTCAGATACGAAGAAGAGGGAAAGTGGATTGACTTTTTTTTTTTTTTGCTGGAGTTGTGGGATGTATAGGTAGAAGCATGTAGCAGACAGTTTGGATATATAACCCTGAAGCTCAGGGAAGAACTTGGCCTGAAGTTGGGGATTCATATAAATACCAGCGGTAGTTACGACTAAAAAAGTTGGATAGAAAATGAGGTAAAAGATGAACCTGGGGGATGCCTGGCTGGTTCAGTGGGAATAGCATGTAACTCTTGATCTCGGGGTCTTGAGTGCAAGCCCTACATTGGGTGTAGAGATTATTTAAAATAAATAAATAAGCTTAAAAAAATGAACCTGGGAACAGAAAGTTTAGGAATGTGTAGAGAAAGAGAGGCCAGTAAAGGAATAATCATCATGGCCGAGAATATTTGGCCTCACTCAGGTGAGGCAGGAAGGGGACCAATGGGGAGAGAGGCAGCAGGGAAGTCCAAGACAAAAGTTAAATAGGGGCACCTGGCTGGGTTGGTCAGAAGAGCATGCGACTCTTAATCTGGGGGTTCGAGCCTCACTTTGGGTATAGAGTTTACTTAAAAAATAAAATCTTTTTTTAAAAAAAGATGAAGATTGGATGCCATTTGCACATTCATGCACTCACTTACTCAGAGATGACTTCATGCCAGGCACTGAGATAGGTGTGGGCCGTGGACCAGAGAGACATTATCCCTGCCCCAGGGGAGTCACGAGTCACCATCCAGGTGGGGAGATGGACAGCGGAGACAGGTGGAAGTGCCCAAAGAAAGCAAAGAGGGTGCCATGAGAGAAACCACAGGGAGCAAAAGAGTGAAGGGGACGCTTCCTAAAAAGCAGGGCAGAGAGTAGTCTCGGAGCTCCCAGTGGGGCATCTCCTGACCAAGCCAGTGCGGGAGGCTGGCACGCAGAGCCCCAGCAGCAGTCCTGAGTCACCTTTGCCCTTTCTATCCATGGGACAATAGGAGGTGTATCACTTTCCTAGGGCCACCTTACAAAGTACCACAAATTCAGCGGCTGACAACAGCAGAAACTCATTCTCTCACAGTTCTGGAGACCAGAAACCTGAACCCTATAGGGGAGAATCCTTCCTGGCCTTTTCTCTCTGCTGGCAATCCTTGGCTCTCCTTGATGTCTCGATGCAGCCATCCCTCGGGCTCTGCCTCCATGCTGACACAGCATTCCCCTCGTGTGCTCAGGTCTTCCCATGGCCTCTTCCTCTTCTTACAAGGACACCAGCCATCTTGGACTCAGGCCCATCCTGGAAAGACCCTATTTCCAATTCAGATCACATTCGTAAGGACGGGGAGTCAGGACTTCAACATATCTGGGGGACACACTTTAACTCTAGCAAGGGGTATTGAGGATAATTAGTAAACTTCAAGAAGGTGGTGGAAATGGACTTATGGATTGAAGTGTTATGGCGTGACTTCCCTGAGATTAGATCCGTCAATGTATGGGTTAAGATAAACAGCAACCATTGCCTTTCTCATTATTTGTGATGCCTTGGTAGGTTCGGTCAGAGAGAATTATTTCTGACGAGCACTCACCACTAGGACAGAAAGAAGGGTATCAAACATGCTTCTTGTAACTCAGGGTCTTACCACTGGGTCGGGGTGGGGAATAGAGGGGGGCTGCTTTACCTTGCCCGACCTTACTCACCATTTGCCTAAAGAGAAGTCTGACCTGACAGGGAACTCTCAGGGGGTCAGGGTCTCCCCTGAAATGGTGTTCAAGGAGGTTGTCTATTTCCGCAGTGGGGGAGTCTGTGACTCAGTAGTATTTGCGAGCCATTTCGTCCCCGGGGGACTCCCTGTGGAGGTTTAAATGCCTTGTCCCAACCCTGAGGACAGAGATTCTCATTCCATTGGCCCGAGGTGGGCTGTGTGTTCCAAGCTCCCCAGTCGACCACAGTGTGCCGTGGGACTGGGTACCACCAGACCAGATGGCTCCCACTCCTCCAACCTCCTTCTGTGCTCCTATTGGGATTCTGACCCCTCTGCTCTTTACCTAAGCCATAGGGGCTATCTGTAAAAACCATCAGTGCTATGGGGGAGGGCTTGCTAAGGCCCATGAATATCATGATTTAGGGTAACTTCTGGTATACGTTTAAAGAACTTCCTTTAAGCTCCTGGTGGATTCTACAGCTGCAAGGAGTGGGCGCAGGCAGCCAGCCTCTGAGGCCTCTGCCCCCCTTCCCATACATACATGCTTCCAGAAGAATTAGAGCCACAGACAGGGACACTGCATAGCTTCCAAGGGGGTGCGGTGAGAGGGGGCGGCCACGAACCCCCCCCCGGCTCGGCAGGGGAAACGTCTGCAGGAAGGAAAAACGGGGGGAGTGGTGGCGAGAACAGGCCTCTAATGGAAGCCTGAAAAAGTGAGTCAGCTCGCCGGCCAGTGGACGCTGACAAGGGCCACAGTCTCCTTTGTCGGGTGACTCAGCAGCTAATTTTCAGGAAGTGTTTTTTCTTTCTGCCAGTCTTTTTTGAAAACGAGCTGCCGAAGGCAAACCGGTGAACAGTTAAGTTCATAGGACAGTCTTTTTTTTAAACGAGCTACTGAAGGCAAACCGGTGAACAGTTACGTTCAGAGGACTGAAAAAGACATCAGCCTCTTCTGTCAGATATGGAAGGAACTTCTTTTTTGGGGGGAGGGTGCAAAATGGTGGCTTTCTTAAAGCAGGGGGACAGAAACTGCTACTCCCAGAAAGAATGCAATGACCCACGCTTCTTTACGTTTCCGCGCCAGCTGTGAGGTGGGAGCCCAGGGTCTGTGCCATCCACACACAAATCAAGGCTGGACACTCAGAGGAGACGTTGGTCCACAGTTGACTGCCCAGACATGCAGAAACACACATGGCCTCCCCCTTGTCATTTATCTCTCCGCAGGCAGGAGAGCGGGGTGTGGGGTGTGGTGAATCTGATCAGGGACACGGCCCCATGGGACTTTAAAATTGCCCCTGCCTGCTGCCGGGATGACTCAGACCACGTTCTTCAGCCAACACAGCGGGGCCTGGCAGGGTGGGGCCCGGCGCAGTTGGACACAAGAGAC
The DNA here is from genome assembly GCF_020171115.1 of Neogale vison. Lineage (NCBI taxonomy): Eukaryota > Metazoa > Chordata > Mammalia > Carnivora > Mustelidae > Neogale > Neogale vison. The sequence goes on along the minus strand of NC_058093.1, from coordinate 139,479,921 downwards.
CTTCCCAGTTGCTTTCTTTTAATCCGCAGGGTGTTGTAACAGGTTTGGTAGGACTGCAGTGTTGGCTGGAGCATGAGGAGGGATAAACCACTCTCTCTAGGCCCCTGTTACAATACTAGTTTACTCTTCTGAGCGCACAACGCTGGCCGGCTCCTGTTTTAGGTGCTTTGTAAGTCGGACGCCATTTAATCCTGACGGCAACGCTCAGGGCTAAGTGTGATTATCCCCACTTTTTTTTTTAAACAAGGGGAACATTGAAGCTTAGATGTTTTGGAAGCTTGCTCTAAGTCAGAAGACTAAATGCGGAGGTAGAGACCTGCCTTAGATCTGCCTTAGACCTGCCTTAGACCCGAGTCCTCAGTCTTCGTGGCGGAGCCGTGTCTGCCTCTGCCTGTGGCGTGTTAATTTCAGGAGCATTCCTGAGAGCCTACGATGTGCGAGGCACTCTGGAGAACGCCAGTGTTGAAACGCCGGGCTCTGGCTAGCTAGGCATCGCGAGCTCCTACATATGGTGGGAAATGTCCATTTTAATCTTGGTTCTTTGCCTCACCGGTGGTGTGACCTTGGCTCGTTTTCTTAGTCCACAATTCCTTTTGGTTCAGCTGTGAAATGGAGATAGCAAGACTATTGACTTGCTTGCTAGACCAGAGAAGGCACTGGGACAGCGTACTGAAAAGTAAAGTGCTTGGAAAAGTGAAGCTTCACTCACGTCTCACAAGATACCCTGGCTTCCAGCTGGGCTTGTTCTGAACAATTTTAGTGTTTTAATAGAATCTTTTTTTTTTTAAAGATTTTTATTCATTGGGGTACCTCGGTGGCTCAGTTGTTAAGCGTCTGCCTTCGGCTCAGGCCATGATCCCAGGGTCCTGGGATCAGGCCCCACATCGGGCTCCCTGCTTGGCGGGAAGTCTGCTTCTCCCCTCCCTCTCCCCAGCTTGTGTTCTCTCTTTTGCTGTGTCTCTTTCTGTCAAATAAGTAAATAAAAATTAAAAAAAAAAGATTTTTATTCATTTATTGAGTGGGGGAGAGAGCACAAAAAGGGAGAGCTTCAGAGGCAAGAGAAGCAGACTCCCCGCTCAGCAGGGAGCCCGATGCGAGACTCAGTCCCAGCACCCTGGCATCATCACCCGAACCCAAGGCAGACATTTAACAACTGAGCCACCCAGGCACGCCTATTTTACTATAATTTTAATAGTATTTTAATTAGAAAGATGAAGCAGCTCTCTTTTTATCCATACATTCTTTTTTTTTTCTTTTAAAGTTTACTGATAGAGTAATTTCTATTTATTTATTTATTTATATTAAAAAAATTTTTTTTTAAAAAATTTATTTGACAGAGATCACAAGTAGGCAGAGAGAGAGAGGAGGAAGCAGGCTCCCCGCGGAGCAGAGAGCCCGATGTGGGGCTCGATCCCAGGACCCTGAGACCATGACCTGAGCCGAAGGCAGAGGCTTTAACCCACTGAGCCACCCAGGTGCCCCTTTATTTATTTATTTTTAAGCACTCCAAGGTGGGACAAGCACTCCAAGGTGGGGCTCAAACTCACGACCCCAAGATTGAGAGCTGCATGCTCTACTGACTGAGCCAGTCTGGCACCCCTTATCCTATATGTTCTGAATTTTGATGTTTTACTTAAAGCATCTGAACAGTAGAGTGACCTGAATTTGGGTTTATACTTAACCTCATTAATGAGTTTAGCATTATCCACTATGTCAACCAAATATTTTGAGGCTGTTAGACCTAAAAAAACCTGTAACCCACTTAGGCTGATCAGCATGTGTACCATGCCCCGACAACACAGCCACTTTACCCACATGTTCGTGCATTGACTCGTTGACACACAACTTACTCAGCACCTACTGTGTGCCATGCATACAGTTCCCGGTCTCAGGACCTCACACTGATGTGGTGTCATCCTTCACATGAGTTTCCTCGGAGTTGGTTGAAGGGGGCCATCATGCAGAAGTCATGGTTGTGGCAATGGTTAAGATGTCTTGGCTCCTGGCCAGTAGGGAGCTTTTCAGATAAAGCCCTTGATGACCAAGGAGGCAATATTTTTAAAAAGATTTATTTATTTATTCGTCTGAGACAGTGCACAAACTGGGGGAGCAGCAAGCAGAGAGAAGCAGGCTCCCCACTGAGCAGGGAGCCTGACCAGCTCCTGCCGCTTGTGAATCATTTCAAGTTCTTAATACTTTAAACATGCCATGAGGTTGATTTTATCCTGTTCAGTCTGCTGTGAAACAGGGAAATAAGCCTTCCTGAATGGGCTAATGTTTAATTATGCCCAATGTGGTATTTCTAAACCGTGTTTAATATTGCCTTGGAACCTAAACAGGAGGCTCCTTTCTGTGGCTGTGGCTCCGACCTGACCGCCCCAGACGACACACGCCTTTGGAATGCCACCAAACACGTTTCACCTGCAGGAGGACGCCGGTGCCCGGCAACCCGTAGGCCTTGTGTGGTCTCTGAGGGGTGTTTGCTTTTACCCGAGAGCAGGCAACTTCTCTCTCAGGTCCAGTGTGACCACAGCGTCCACCCGATGCCTCGCCAGAGATTTCCGCCAGATGACAGATGGCCTCTCGCTGTAAATCGTTTCCTCGATAACTTACAGCTATCTTTGATTGCTTTTGCCCCCAAACATAAACGAGGGTGACGCTTTTCTCTAGCTTTTTGTTTGTACAGCATGGCAGAAAGATGCTCTGATATATTAACTGCGTTTTAAGTGGGTTACTCCAGAAACCTCCTGCAGTTGGACAGACAGAAACTAAGCTCTGGGGGTGCCAGGGTAGCTCAGTTGTTAAGCATCTGCCTTCGGCTCAGGTCATGATCCCAGAGTCCTGGGATTGAGCCCTGCATTGGAGTCCCTGTTCAGCGGGAAGCCTGCTTCTCCCTCTCCCACTCCCCCTGCTTATGTTCCCTCTCTTGCGTGTGCTCTCTCTCTCAATTAAATAAATTTAAAAAAATTTTAAAAGAAAGAAAGAAAGAAACCAAGCTCTGTTGCCTCATCTGGGAGCTGTCATCACAGAATCAGAGAAACAAGGGCCAGACTCCTGGCTTTTCGTTTCCAGGTGGAAGATGAAAAAGTTTTGGAAGAACAGAGGGTCAAGCAGAGCCAGTTCTCCTGCAAGTGAAGACCAGATAAAGTTGCCCAAGACAGAAAGGACTGGAAGAGCAGGAGCCTTCAGTGAGGCTGGGGACAATGTGAAGGCATGTGGACGGTAGCAGGGTCTGCTGAAGCCAGCCTTGTCTGTCACCAGCACCAGGAAGCCCCGAGAAAGCAGCCTTCCTCTCCCTAGGGGTCCTTCCCTTCAGGGAGGCTGGCCACAAGCAACACCTGCCTGGATCACGAACCTTTGCGCATGCGTATCTCCTTACTGCTCGCCACCCGGTGGGCGGTGGAAGCTCATTTCAGCCATGGAGGCTGTGTGAGCTGTCAGGAAGGTGTCTGTCTAGTTCCTTTTGTCGTTCCCTTAACATCCTGATACGCTGCATCCGAACAGAAGAATGCTGGGTGTTGGCAGTCTTCCCACTTCAACAGACCTAGCAGAGATCGCAGAACTGTCAGAATACGGGGATGGATCCGTTTACTGAACAATTGTGAGTGAGTGATTTCAGATGTGTTAATTCTGTACTCCTTTTAGGCACATATAACAAACCAGAACTATTCATTGCACCTAAAAAATGTTAGTTCAAGTTAGTCATACAATTTATTGTTAATGGAGGTAGTGATTTAGAAGCCAACGTACATGGTTAATTTGGAAGGATACGACTGGAGAATCAGTTCTCTTTATCTGCATTCTTTTTTTTTTTTTTAAAGATTTTATTTATTTGTTTGTTTGTTTGAGAGAGAGAGCCTGAGCAGGAGGACGGGTAGAGGGAGAGGCAGACTCCCCAATGGGCAGGGAACCGGATGTGGGAACTGATCTCAGGACCCGGAGATCATGACCTGAGCCAAAGGCAGATTCTTAACCCACTGAGCCCCCCCAGGTCTGCCCTCTTTCCTCATCACCTGAAGCTAGCACATTAACTGATTTAATTAGACAAGCTCAATAGAGGACGGCTGGGTTCTCCTTCATTTGAGTATTGTTCAGTGTAGGTTAACTGCTAAAAATAATCCCCCAATATAAGTGAGTTAACAAAATGAAATCTTCATTGGTTGGTCACATAAAGTCTAATACATTTCTGGTTGAGAGGTGCTCTAGGCGTCTCTCTTCCAAGGTGTGATTCGAGATTGGATTCTTCCATTTGTGCCTCCACCATCTCTTGGCTTCAAGGTCATTGCTATAAGTTGAATTGTGTCATCCCCCGCCTGAAAGTCCGTGAGTTGAAACCTTTCACTTCAGTGCCTCAGAACACGACTCTACTTGGAGGCAGGGCCTTTAAAGAGGTGGTTAAGTTGAAATGAGGCTGTGAGGGTAGGCCCCAACCCCATCTGACTGGTGTGCATATAAAGGGAGGACATTTGGGCACATAGAGAGGCAGGAAGCGTGCAACGCACAGAGGAGTAGACTGAGTCCGGACACAGTGGGAAGCCAAGCAATCCAAGCAGAGAGGCCTCAGGAACACCCAGATCTACTGACAACTTGATCTTGGACTTCAGTCTCCAGAACTTCGAGAAAATACATTTCTGTTGTTTACCGCATCTGGTCTGTGGTATTTATCATGGCCAACCCTAGGAAACCAACACAGTCACCTCATCGTCATCCTGAGAACAGAGGAGGGGAGAGGGACAAGAGCCCCTTCTGGGAGCTCTCTGTGTGTTGTGTGTTTGCTGATGGTGAAGTTCCCTCTTCCATCTGTATTCCTGGGCCCAGAATTTGGTCACAGTGGTGGTGGCTTTGAAGCGCTCACTTATAATTCTTTAAGCTTTTCTTACATGTTTTAAACACTTGGATACAGATGGTGTGCATTACAATGAAACCATTAAAAACCAAAAAAACTAAATCGAGTCGTTCCATCTCAGAACCTCAAAAGCATTACCTGTCTAATAGAAAGTTTACTTACTTCCTTTTTCCTGGATATTAGGGATCCTAGAAAAGGAAAGTAGGGAAGGAAAAACATGCTTCTTACCTTCTTTTAGAGAAGTCTGTCATGGTGTGAAATTTGCATAGTTTTTGTTGTTGTTATTGTTGTTGTTGTCCTATATTCACAAGGCTGGACTAAACAATGATTAAGAGAGTCATTTCATAAAAATAATGAGCAGATTATTATTTTCTGTTATTAGAGGAATTAGATTTTTTAAGAAGAGACTTAAGTTGTTTTGGTTCTCTATAAGGCTGGCTCAGTCGATCGAGTGTGCAGCTCTTGATCTTGGGGTTGTGAATTGAGCCTTGTGTATGGCATGTAGAAATTACTTAAAAACTAAAATCTTAAAAAAAAAGAATTACCCTTTTCCCAATGATATTTCAGAATTGGTGTTTTCCTGCACGCACACACACTCATTTCCTTCATTTAGCGGTAGAGATGTTCAGAAATGAGTAGTTGACCAAAACCCTTTTTCATCTTTTTCTGTTTGTATTTGGGGCCTGTCATATCTTTGGAGACTGGAAGACTCCTGAGGTCTGAATTACACTTTCAGCTGATGTCTGAGATCGTCGATCTCAGTGAGCACTCTTCAGAAATACACTCTTCAGAAATATGAGAAGAAGGATTGGGTGGTGGCCAAGGACATGGGGTCTGGTTTTGAACCCATTACGCCATCATGTGAGAGAGTGGGCAACTCACTTAACCACTCTGTGGCTTGGTTTCCCCAGCCATAATCGGGGGATAATATCAGAACTGACTGTGCAGGACTGCTGTGTGGATAGAATGAGTTTCTATACAGAAAGAATTTAACACAGTGTCTGGTGTAAGTAAGTGTTACATGTGTTTACTATTACTGTTATTTTATACCCAGCTAAGTATTGTCATCACCCCTGGATATAAAGAGGCTACTGTTGTTCTGCTTTAGCATCGCACTCCAACAAGAGCAGAAACTATCCATGTGAAAGAAGATAATATGTTCTTTAAAAAAATGAGGACAGGGCAGCCTAGGTGGCTCAGCTGGTTAAGTGTTCAACTCTTGATCTTAGCTCAGCTCTTGATCTCAGGGTGGTGAGTTCAAGCTCTGTGTTCACTTAGGGAAAAAAAAAATGAGGACAATTGTACAAGAGGCTGAAATGAGAAAATGAGCTTCTTCTCTTGGAGATTCACAAGTCCCAGCGTGCTTCCTGACAGGTGCCTCAGAGGTCCGCTCGCTCTTTTAGCAAAGGCCTGCCCTTCAAACCCACTGTTGCAATCACAGCCCAGTTCTCCAGACTGGCCCAACAGGAAAGACTGGGCTTGATGGTGAAATTCCATCTCTGAGTGAGAGCGTTATTTTTTTGAAAAGATTTTATTTATTTAATTGATGGAGAGAGAGATCACAAGTAGGCAGAGAGGCAGGCTGAGAGAGATGGGGGAAGCAGGCGGGACTTGATCCCAGGACCCTGAGTCCATGACCTGAGCCAGAGGCAGAGACTTAACCCACTGAGCCATCCAGGTGCCCCGAGAGTGTTGTTATTTTAACCAGAGGAAGGAACTGTATTATTGGCGAGAAAGACCACATTTAGTGTCCAAACGGTGAGGAAAGTCTGGCAGTCTGAGAGGATAGACCATCAAGGCCAAGGCCTGCCAAGCATGTGTGGGAGTGTCCATGACTCAGATTCTGGGGCTGAGTCAGAATAAACCTTGTTTCTGGAAGTAGGTGAATGAGATTGGGGGCAGCAGGAAAGGACACATATTTACCAGGTCCCTTCTCTGTGCCTTTTCACAAAGAATTATTGCAGGGTCCGACAGGACACATCCAGAAGACTCCATGGGGATACCCTGCTCTGGCCAATCTTCTGGTTCTCATTTCATGCTCAAAGGAAGGTTCTCTCCCTTCTGGCCTGTTCTAACCTCACCTTATGAGATGAGTATTCCCAACCTCCCCAACTAAATATTGAACCAGAAGAACTTCTCAAATGTGGGTGCCTTCAGGAATGGGGAGAATAATCAAAGGTCTTATACAAGGGCTGAGGCAGCCTCAGTGGCATCCTACAGCAAAAATCCTTCCTGAAGCAAACTACCTCGAAGTTAACTGAGCAGAGAGCACAGACATGGGACCCGTAGGCCCTGACACCGAGTTGCCGTGTGAACTCTGGCAAATCAGTTGAAAATGTCAAAGTCTCAGTGTTCTCCTTTGAAAAATGAATACTGTAAACTCTGCTAAACTAGTTGAATGCAAGACATATCTTCTAATTGTGGAGGTGGAAGGAGAGGCACAGTCCTTCTCTTCCAAGTGAATGGGTGTCTACACCGAGAAGCCAGCTGCCTGGGGTAGGAGTCAAGCAATTAAGCTTGAATGCTGCCTGCTCTTTCCTAGAGCAGTAGGGAAGGACAGAAGGACAGGGAGAAAAGAGGTTCCCAGTTCTCTCCACTTCAGACAGGGGATTGCACAAATGCCCCAAGAAAGTGTGTGTGGGGGCCACTGGCTCAGCAGCTTACTGGCTGATGATATAATTGGTTTCTGAATTGTGCAACTCACAACACTTCTAACAACAAATGTGGGGGCGTTGTTCCTCCTGCTGAGCAATTCTCCAATTCTCTGCATTAAAAAATTTTTTTAAAAAAATTACTCTCTAGGGTGTGAGGGTGGCTCAGTCGGTTGGGGGTCTGCCTTCAGGACAGGTCACAATCCCAGGGTCCTAGGATCAAGTTCTGTGTGGGACTCCCTGCCCAGCGAGGAGCTTGCCTCTTCCTCTCCCTCTGCCCGCCACTCCCCCTGCTTGTGCTGTCTCTTGCTCTCTCTCTCTGACAAATAAATAAATATATATATTTTTTAAAAAACCTCTTTACCCACAATGTTGGGGCTCAAGCTGACAACCCCAAGATCAAGAGTCACACACTCTACTGACTCAGCTGGCCAGGTGCACCTCATTTTTTGATTAAGTTCAATTCTGGAGTGTCAGTTTAGCCAATAATGTCCCTGGAGTTAGCGAAGGCTCAACAGGAGAAAGACTTAGTCCCTGAGTCCCTTAGTCCCTGAATCCCTGTCAGATAAATAAAGTCCTCACACCTGTACTTCTGCCTCATTGGCTAGAAGCTAGGGATTCCCTTGACCTCCTTCTCCCATTCCACGGTTGCTAGAACGACTCAGAGAACTCAGGAAAATACTTCACTTACATTTACCAGCTTATTAAAAAATACAACTCAAGAAAAGTCAAATGGTAGAGATGTGTCGGGCAAGCATGGAGGAGGGGCGTGGGGCTTCCAGGCTCTCTCTGGGCACAGAGTCCTCCCCGCAGCTGCACGTGGTCACCAACCCAGAAGCACCCACGCCCAGTCATTTAGGGATTTTTATGGAGGTTCTGCTATGTTTATGGACTTATCCTCAACATGGTGGTCCCACCACCACTTACTAAACAAGGCTCTTTATGCCCTTGATTTGAAATGCCAACCTGACGACCAAGTTACATTCTGGAATGTAGTTAGTTCTGTTTCTGGAATCTATACTATCATTTATACTCTAAAATACTATTAACTAGGTATAAATACTATTAACACTATACTATCAAGTCTTTTGCAGTTTTGAGGTTATTTTTATCATTGTATCTGCATTTTAGGTTTTACTATCTGCAAAAGGAGCTTCTGGAGAGACTCTTTGGTATTTTCGGATTGTGAGGGAAAGGTGTGAGCAGAGAGGTGCTGTGTAGACAGAAGATTCCTGAAGCTCCGGGACATGGTTTCCTGAGCCAGTTGAGGAGCTAGGCTTGACCGGGAAGAGGACACATGGAGCCCTGTGAGGAGACAGAGGAGGTCAAGGATGGGGGCCACAGTCTCACTCTCTTTTCAGGGAAAATGACTTTTTCTTATGTTCTTGAGTCTTATGTTCCTGAGTCCGGCAGTCTTCGGCAGCCACACTTTGTGTCTGTGATGCTCTGTCCATCCCAACAATCCCCAGCTGAGTCGGGAAGACTGGAGTCAGGCTCCATTCCAGAAGTTCACAAGCAGCCTCCAGAGTGACACGGCATGAAGAGCTCTGATCCGAAGGGGCACGTGCACCCCAATCTTTATAGCAGCGATGTCCACAATAGCCAAAGTATGGAAAGAACCCTGATGTCCATCAGCAGGTGAATGGATAAAGAAGACATGGTATATATGTACAAAGGAATATTATGCAGCCATCGAAAATGAAATCTTGCCATTTGCAATGACATAGATGGAACTAGAGGGTATTATGCTAAGTGAACTAAGTCAATCAGAGAAAGACAATTATATGACCTCACTGATAAGAGGAATTTGAGAAACAAGACAGAGGATCATAGGGGAAGGGAGGTAACAATGAAACAAAAGGAAACCAGAGAGGGAGACAAACCCTAAAAGACTCTTAATCTTGGGAAACAAACTGAGGGTTGCTGAAGGGGAGGGGGATGGGAGGGATGGGGTGGCTGGGGGTGGACATTGGGGAGGGTGTGCGCTACGGGTGAGTGCTGTGAATTGTGTAAGACTGATGAATCACACACCTGTACTCTGGAAACAAATAATACATTATATGTTAATTAAAAAAAAAAAGAAGAATCTAGTGTTTTGATTTGCCTGACAGTCATTCTCTGGTTCTGGAATCCTTCTTCATATTAAACATAGATGGAAAAGGGTGCCTTGGTAGCTTAGTGGGTTAAGCCTCTGCCTTTAGCTCAGGTCATGATCCCAGGGTCCTGGGATCAAGCCCTGCATCAAGGAGCCTGCTTCCCCCCTCTTTCTCTGCCTGCCTCTCTGCCTACTTGTGATTCCCCTCTCACTGTCAGATAATTAAATAAAATTTTGAAAAAAAAACCCCAACAGACGAACAGTATGAATATAAAGGTTAAGTTTTAATGCTGCCTCTTTTCTTCCCTAGACCCAGAGGGAGGAAAGGAGAGAGTAGTGTGCCTGGTCAAAAGCAAGTCGAGGGGGCGCCTGGATGCCTCAGTGGGTTAGAGCCTCTGCCTTCAGCTCAGGTCATGATCCCAGGGTTCTGGGATCGAGCCCCACATTGGGCTCTCTGCTCAGCAGGGAGCCTGCTTCCCTTCCTCTCTATGCCTACCCCTCTGCCTACTTGTGATCTATCTGTCAAATAAATTAAAAGAAAAAAAAGTTCCAGCTTTAAAAAAAAAAAAAAAAAGCAAGTTGAGGACTGGAATTTCCTACCACTGTGGTCAGGGCCCAGCTGTCACTTGACGCAGGGAAAGAGACAAGCACTGCTCTTCCCTCCTAGACGTGGGGCGCAGAGGACACTGGGTGGAGCAGAGGACACTGGGTGTCGCCTCTTCTAATTAGGGAGAAGCAGCAAGTCTGCCAGGTGCCCTCAGGGGATGAGCGGCTATTACTCCAGGCTGCCCCAGGACAGATGGCCACAGAGCCCTTCTGGTGATGGGACTGTCTGATTAGCCTGGCACGGGTAACACACCTGTCTTTAAAATCACCAGCCCTGGGGCACCTGGGTGGCTCCGCTAGTTAATGGATCAGCTTTTGATTTCAGCTCAAGTCATGATCTCGTGCTTGTGGGATCAAGTCCCATGGGGGCTCTGTGCTCAGTGCGGAGTCCCCTTGTCCCTCTCACTCTGCTCCTCCCCGCCTCCTGTCACGCACACTCTCTCTCTCTAAAATAAATAAATAAAATCTAAAAAAAAAAAAACAAAAAAAAAAACACCAGCACAGAGTCAATCAAACATTTTATGTGCAGCTAAAATTCCAACTGCTGATCTATATGCAAATGTCATCAGTCTGTTTATACTTTAAAGTTTTAACGAATTTAAAAGAACAGTCTCTGCTCTTAAGAGAGTATGTTTACAATACGGCATTTGCCTTTCAGGGCCCACAGAATCCAGGAGCATTCCTCTGGGGACCCTGCCAGTTCTTTTGGTTCTTGGTCTTCAGTACAAGGTCTCGAAGTATTTCCCAGGAGCACACACACCTGGGTAGTTTTAAGGAATGAATTTCATGGTGTTCATCTTGCGTGTGTATATTTTCCTAAAATTTATCTGTCTGAGAGTTTGCTCTCCTGTCCTCTTTTATAACTATCCCTTCCCCATTTACTATGAATCTTGTGGAGGCTCCTGGCCCTGGGTGTGAACCCTGCATTGAAGGCCAAGGACAGCTGGAGGTGTGGAGCTGAGCAAGTGAATGCCTAGAGATGCTCTGGTAGGTTCTTTTGCAAATCAGGGAGTTTTCAAGTTGAAGAGGACTAATGAGTTTTCAAGTTGAAGAGGACTAATGAGTCCTCTAAAGATGAGTAATAGCCACTCATCCCTTTAATCAGAGGACGATTCAATAATAGACATGATAGATAGTTGATCGACAACAGAAAAGTAACTTATTTTTCATGGTGAATGATCAAAATAATTTTACCAGGAATGCTGAGAAATTGTTCAAATATCTGAGGTACATTTCTATAGATAGATACCTTCTATTTCTATTTATTTATTTGAACAAAGTTTTCACAATTGTTTTAAAAAAATGAAAATAAGAATAGTTTTATTTTTAGGAACTAGCCTCAGTCTATCACCCACAGATTTGTAAGTAATTGAAGAAAAAAGCCCCAAACTCAAAACCATTTGACAAAATAGTCCCATTCATCTATAAGAGCTTCATTCTCAGTGCATTTTACTTTTTAAGTTATAATTTCTGTTTTACATCTTACTTTATGTTTACTTGATATTTAATGACTTAAAATATATAATATTTAGGTGCTTTGCTCAAATGTTTATTGATAACAATTGTAAAGATAATTCAATCCAGAAACAAATAATATTTTTATTTATGGTCAAAGGAAATCGTTTTTTAAATTTCCATTTAGATACTTACTTTTGTTTTAGACATATAGGGAAGATCAACACGGGACTTTCAGGCCTAAAATTGTTACATTGGGATATAATTCTGTGGGAGACATGGAAAGGCACAGAGCCGGGGTCTGTCCTCATTTCTTCCTCTCCATGCTGAATGTTAGATGCCCGAGGCCATGTGATGATTGCTGTTCTCAGGCTCTCTGAGGTCATCTTCCAAGTGACAACAGGTATCATTAAGCCCTAATTATTCAGGGAGCTCCTGGGTGGCTCAGTTGGTTAAGCGTCTCTCTTCAGCCCAGGCCATGATCTCGGTCCTGAGCTGGAGCCCCACACTGGCCTCCCTGCTCAGCGAGGAGTCTCTTCTGCCTCTCCCTCTGCTTGCCACTCCCCTTCTTTGTGCTCTTGTGCTCAATCTCTCTATCGCAAATAAATAAATACATTCTTTAAAAAACCCTGATTATTCAAGCTATAGTAGGTTGGTCTCTAATACTTAAAGGAGAACAAAATAAATTTTTGTTTTTCTTCTTCAGGAGAACAGGCGGCAAGGGGGTGAGATGGATGTGGGACAGGAAAGGAGCTGATCTCTCCTGACTCTGCCTCTGTGATCTGGCTGGGGCTGGTGTGTGTGTGTGTGTGTGTGTGTGTGTGTGTGTGATTTGTTTCCCAAAGTCATTCAGGACCACATCAAATAGAGGTTCTGATTAACAAGAAAAAGATGTTAAAATACATAGTCTTTTCCAGGTAATTGTGTTTATGTGTCCTTTTCTATGTATATGCATTATATTCTGTATGAGTAACAAAGTAAAGGATACTATCACAAAGCAGGTATGATACCAAGGTAGCAGAATGTAAAATTAAGCTCTGTCTCGGGGGTGGTTGGAAGTGAAGCCCAGCCAACTTCAACCTCATGTGGTTACCCTGTGCCTGTCATAACCCCCATGGTTTAGTGGGTGACATCATATCTGCCCCAGGTCTTAGCATCCGTAGTGCAGCTGGGGGAGGACAAAGGAGGATTTGTGGGAGGTTTGGATAGGCCACAACTGGGAGAAAGGGAACATGATTCTGCTCAGATTCTATGACTAGATCTCAGTAGAATGGCCACAACCTATGTAAGGTGGGGATGGGGGGGACTGTTAAATACAGTTTTCCTGGGTGTCTTGGAAGAAGAGGACTCTGGTTGACTCCTGAGTTGGCTGTATCTACCATCTTGGAGTAGAAGGTTTGGAGAAAGCTGAGAGGGTTGAAAATAGCCACTGGAGAGAATGAGAGGAACAGCTGGTCAGGAAAACACTGATGTCAAGTTCCAGCGTAGGGGCAGTGGTGAGCTTCCCTCCAGCAGTTCACAACAACAGACCAGTAGTTGGTTAGATCTAGCTTGGGGTTTGGGGGCCTACGCATGACAGAAGGGCAAGGGAACAAGGGAGGTGACGATTTTGGTAGGAAAGAATTGAGGTGAGGATCCACCCATGTTTTGTGGAGAAGTAGGAGAGAGGACATAGATGGTTGGCAGGAAAGGAAGGGCTCTAGGATCTGGAGGTCTGGGGGAAACTGGAGAGAGAGAGAGAGAGATGTAGTAGATGGAAGGGTGTGAAAGCAAGGGGGAAGGGCTTGTCATCCGAGAAGGCTGTGTCATGGACTGAATGTGTGTCCCCCCCCCCAATACATATGTTGAAACCCTACCCCTCAGTGTGATGATATTAGAATGAGGGACCTTTGGAATGTGGTAAGGCCAAGAGCGTGGAGCCCTCATGCAGGGGATTCATGTCTCCTAAGAGTCTCAAGAGAGTTTGCTTCTCTCTCTCTCTCTTCTCTCTTCCATGTGATGATCCAAGAAAAAATGTCATCTGCAACCTTGAAGAGGACCCTCACCAGAACCTGAACTTGCCGGCACTCTGGTCTCTGACTTCCAGCCTCAGAACTGTGAGAAATAAGTTTCTGTTGTTTATAAGCCACTCGGTCTATGCTATTCCGTGATAGTGACCAGAATAGACTAAGACAGTGCACTTGAATTTATGATTTTGGAGCTGGGACAGCCTTGGGTAGAGCGAGATGCAATATGTGGCCAAGGAAGTTTGGGATAGGGGGTGGGAAACTGCAGTGAAGATGATCTTTTCTCTTCTTTATTTATCCTAGATATCACCCATTTGGGTGCTGGGTCCCAATACACACCTGTTCTCTTGGCCATGAGAAGGCTAAATGATTTGAATCAAAAGCAGGTAAAAATGATTAGTCAGTAGATTTTGTTTGTAAAATATTTAAAAAAAAATCAATTTTCAGTGATAAAGATTTGTATACCATGAAAAAAGATGGTAAAATACATAGCCTTTTTAAGCAATTATGTTAACAGTTCCTTTTCTATATATATGCATTATATTGTATATAGATAATAATGTAAAAGATACTATCACAAGGCAGATGTGCTATCAATTTAGCAAAATATAAAATTAAGCTCTGTCTTGGGGGTGGTTGGAAATGAAACTCAGCCTTTTTCAGCCTCATTTGGTTATACTGTACCTGTCATAATCCACATGGTTTTAAGTGAATGGCAAATGAAAACTAAGAACAACAGTTTTAAAGTATGATATCTGGTGTTGTATTATTAGATAGTATTGTTAGCGTCTTGATACAGAAATGGTGATTTAAACTCTAAAGATTAAAAAAAATACTTTTATGTTTTAGCCAAAGGTAGTCAAATTTCCTCTTTTCCATAAAGCCTTCCAGGTGTCAGATAGGGAGACTTTCCCTATAGGATCGTATCCAAGTAGTATTCCTTCTAGGCAGAAACAACTGATGTAATTATTTGGCTACTTGCTAGGTGATGTCTGTATCAATCAGGTACGAGGACTGGGAGGAAGCCCCTAAAGAGATTGCTTTAGAAGGGTAGCTTAGTCTGTTAAACGGCTGCCTTCAGCTTAGGTCATGACCCCAGGGTCCTGAGATTGAACCCCACACCATTGAGCCCCATGTAGGACTCCCAGCTCAGCAGGGAGACTGCTTCTCCCTCTGCCGTTCCCCTGCTTGTGTGCTCTCTCTCTCTCTCTCTCTGTCAAATAAATAAATAAAATCTAAAACATAAAACACAATGCAAAAAATATTTGTGTTGGCTCCGATAGATACTCTTTCATCATTTGGGCCACAAACAGAATCCAAGTTGACGACTGACAGTCAAACACAAACACCCAAACACTGGCTTGCTTTACTTCCTGCTTCCTTCTCTCCAGGTGGTTGTTGGTGCGTGAGAAGGTCAAGCTGATCCAATCAGGACTTCTCATCCACACCTGCAGGTAATTTTCCCCTTGCACAAACTTGAGTTCATGAGGAATCAGAGGTTTCGCTGCAACTTAGAATATCCCTTCCTATTTTAGAGACTAAAACTTCTTTAAGGAACATATTTGGGTCCAAGTGCATAAAAGGTTAAATGGTTCATACAAAACAATGTTAAAAATACAAAAATTCACAAAGTTCCCATTTTTTACAAAATAAAAAAAATTCTTTTTGTTTGTTTGTTTTTTCCTTTTTATTTGTTTGTTTATTTTTCTTCAAGGTCAAGTCCAAAACTTAGGTTAGGTTATTCCAAGAAAAGATCTCCAATGTACACTTTTTCCAGTTCACATAAACATCATTGTAAATTCAGTATCTAAACATAAAATGCTTAAGATTACCACTCTTCCCACATCAAAACAGTAAGTGCAGACTTCTTCAAATTTGTATTTTTTTTTAAAGATTTTATTTATTTATTTGACAGACAGATCATAAGCAGGCAGAAAGGCAGGCAGAGAGAGAGGAGGAAGCAGGCTCCCTGCTGAGCAGAGAGCCCTATGTGGGGCTCCATCCCAGGACCCTGGGATCATGACCTGAGCCGAAGGCAGAGGCTTTAACCCACTGAGCCACTCAGGAGCCCCTTCAAATTTGTATTTTAACCGCATAGCTTTACTTCTTATCTTAGAAAAATGAGGACTGGGGCGCCTGGGTGGCTCAGTGGGTTGGGGCTTCTGCCTTGGTTCGGGTCGTGGTCCCAGGGTCCTGGGATCAAGCCCCACAATGGGCTCTCTGCTCCGCGGGGAGCCTGCTTCCCCCCAACCCCTGCCTGCTTCTCTGCCTACTTATCTCTGTCTGTGAAATAAATAAAATAAAATATTTAAAAAAAGGAAAAATGAGGAGTATCTCCTGTTTTCTATAGCATTACTTGTTTGTAATAACTGAAACCAACAAGTATTGTGAGATTAAGCCAGGATGACAGAGGACACAGGAAAAATGAAATCCAGTTTTTGACTACAAATGGGGGCATAATGAGAGCAGGTTCCCTGTGAAAGTCATGTTCCATGAGGATGAACAGATGATGATTTCTCCAACAGCCTGAAGTTTTTTGTATTTTTTTTTTTAAATAAGGAACTATCTTTGGTTTAAAAACAAAAAAGATGTAAAAAAAAAAAAATGAAGCAAAGAAGAATAATAACACTCTGCATCATTGTACCCAGAGCAGAAAAAATTTTAGTCAGTTGAGCACCAAGGGAAAAAAAAAAATCTGTCTTTAAAAGGATAACTTGGCCTCGTGTCCACTTTCTGTCTAGCCTCCAAACACGGTGCACGTGTTTAGGAATCGTGCACTCCCAGAGGATGTTCAATGACTAAAATTTAAAATTACAAGGTTTTTATCATTGGTTCGTGCTCTAGGTTGAATAATTTCCCCTGCGAATTCATACCCACCTGGAACCTCAGAATCTAACCGTATTTGGGAATAGGGTACTTAGCAATTAGTTAGGTGAAGATGGAGATCATACTGAATGAGGTTAGGCCCTAAATGAGATGACTGGTATCCTTATAAAAAGACTTCATGGAGACACAGAGGTACAGGAAGAACGTTCTGTGAGGATGAAGGCAGATATTGGAGGGCTGGTCCTAAGGGCTGAGGAGGGCTGGCAGCCACTGGAAGCCAGGAGAGAAGCAGAAGCTTCTCCAGGTTCCAGGCAACCTTCCAAAAGAGCATCACCCTACCGACACCTTGATTTCAGATTTTCGACCTCCAGAACAGTGAGAGAATAAATCTCTGCTGTTTGAAGCCACCCAGGGTGTGGTACTCTGTTCTGGCAGCCCTGGAAACCATTATGGTTAGGTTGATTGACATATGGAGGTGACAATGACCTTTTTTCTCAATTTTGTAATGATCAGCCTAAAGCACAGCCCAAACCAACCCAAGATGCTTCCTGTTGGAATAGGGCAGTTCACAGGTTCTTGGGTTCAGAGTTTACTAAAACAGAGCTGATAGATTTCCTTTCGAACAGAGAGATAATTTTCTATTTTAAATATAGTTATAGTACACTTCATGGTATCTTTAACTTCAGGAAATTGAACCCTGCATAGAAACCTCATGCATTGCAGGACCTGAAAATACTACTTTTCATAATTTGGTTTTGCATTTTCCTTTACCTCCAAGGTCAGCCTCAGAAGGACATCATATTTAATTTTATTTTCAGCTAACCTTATAAATGCTCTGTTTCTGTGTCCTCTGAACACGCTCCAAGCCACTCTGTTGCTTATTTACCAAACTTTATAAGACAATGAATTTTATTGTGATTTTTTTTTTTTTGAGGCTGAGACAATATTTTTACATGCTGATCAGAGTACAGAGACTACTTAAGCCAAAAAGTGATGCTCCATTTCAATAGAACTGTAAACCAAAAATTAATTCATCATTTTGCTCACGGGTCTTTTGCGGGACATTCATCAGCCTCCATTCCTTCTTTTGTCCTGACACACTATACCGTTTTATGAACTTTCTTCTGTGTGTTAATATAAAAAGGGAGGTATTATGATCCCTTTTCCACACAGACCTAATGGACTAAAGGACTTGCTTAACATCGCATTTTTCTTACCCTTGTGTGAGTCTTCTCCTGAGGTTACCTCCAGCTCTCCCTCCTGTTCTCAGCTCAAATCTCATCCTGTGTCACTCCCAGTTTCCTTTCTTTATCAGGAAGGAATTCCATGTTCATAAGTGTGTGCCCTAAAATGGCCAACCAACTTGTTCTTGGAAATGGGCCCCCTCGATCAGCGCAGGGAAATAAGGCACAATGGCAGGGCAAGACTTATACTGACCTACAGCCAAGATGGAAACTACGGACCATTGGACTAAGTCTGGCCGTTGACCTACATAATCCTAAAAGCATAGATGTTTGCCTTCTGGTGACATCTACCCTGGAGCATGGGGAAGGTTGGTCTGATAGCTGGCTTCACGTTTTGATTTCTCTATCCTGTGGGCTGATCTTGTAAGCATGGAGCTGGTCTACCCAGGTGGTCACAAGTTTTGGAAATGCTTTGGAAAGGAGAAAAGATTGCATAAGCTGTGATGCCTGGTTAGAGCATCTGAAACGTTGCTCTGCGTGTGAGGAGACTAGCATGGTGGCCATGTCCTTGGAAATACAGATAGCTTTCATAGAGATAAAGTAAACATCCAAGTTTAAACCTGCCAGCCAGCTGACACAGGAAACGTATTAGATTTACATAGTCAAGATTTTAGAGTTTGAGAGATTTGGGGTCTCATGTATACACGCTTTTTAATGGCAGCTCCAACTGGTGGCTGTTAAATACTGTTGATCCAGAGAACATGAGAAGAAAGCCAGCCGAGTTCTGGGAGCCAGTACTGTGGGATGGTAGCTTTGAACATTGGGCAGCTTACGAGTGATTGTCTTAGAGGCAGATGGACTCATAGGTCACCAATAGTGGGGACTCTGTGAGAGAGAATAGAGGTGAGTGGTCAAAATAAAGGCACGAAGAAAGAGTAAAACAAAGAGCAGGAGCTACAGACATCCAGGTTATTTAATGCCACCCAACATTTCATTGGACTGGTGATCGTCTTTTCCTACAAAGTATCACGTTCCATCTGTTGGGGCATTTTTCTTTTCTTTTTTTAAAGATTTTATTTTTATTTGACAGACAGAGATCACAAGTAGGCAGAGAGGCAGGCAGAGAGAGAGAGAGAGGAGGAAGCAGGCACTCCGCGGAGCAGACAGCACGATGCGGGGCTCGATCCCAGGACCCTGGGATCATGACCTGAGCCGAAGGCAGAGGCTCCAACCCACTGAGCCACCCAGGCGCCCCGCATTTTTCTTTTCTAACTTCAATAGCAAGCAAATTAATTATTTTCATACAACTGAAGGTGTGTGTTTGTGTTTTTAAGATGGTCCTTAGACTTTAAAAAAATATGTATTTTATTTTTAAGCAATCTCTACACCCAACATGGGGCTCAAACTCGCAATCCTGAGATCAGTGGTCACAGGCTCTAGCGGACTGAGCCAGCCAGGGACCCCTGGTTCTTTGACTTTATATCCCTCTTTAATACCAGGTTAGATTTTAGTTTGCAAGCGTGATATGAAAAAAGATCCTGTGGAATGTTATAAGAAGAATCCAGAAGTGCACATTTGGCATCCCAGCCTGTCAACAGATTACGAGGACAGGCACACGAACGAGATGTCCTGTGGCGGCTGATGTTGAACTTCTTGCTGCCCAACCTACAACTCATCTGACTAAAAACAGTACTTAACGTCAATGTTTTTCTGTCATTTCAGGATCTCACTGTACTGAAACATACCACTGCGGTACACAATTAAGAAGGGAATTGAAACAAGGGAAATTTTTACTGTTAAGAAATGTAATATGAGGGGCGCTTGGGTGTCTCAGTCGGTTAAGCATCTGCCTTTGGCTTAGGTCATGATCCCTGGGTCCTGGGATCAAGCCCCACCTCAGGCTCCCTGCTCAGTGGGGAGCCTGCTTCTCCCTCTGTCCCTCACCCCACTTGTGCTCTCTCTCACTCTCCAATAAATAAATAAATAAAATCTTTTTTTAAAAAAAGGAAATATAATAACAAATAGTGTTTACTTCTTTGTATCATCATTTCTATGCTCTCGAATCATGTGAACTCTACCTGGATTGTGTAGCAGGAACTTCATTTTTCTTTCTTTGGTCCAGCTCTTTGGGAAGCCCCCCAGCTGCCACCCTCAATAACACATTAAGTGTTTAATAAAGATTCAGATGCCCAGATGTTGGCTCCCAGTACTGAAGGAATTCACCAGTGACTGTGGACACTTGGAGAAGTCATTCTTCACCACATAGCAGGGTGGTTAGTCTCTCTCTCTCTTTTTTTAAATTAGATTTGGACTTCTTAGTGTTGTGTGTTGAGTTTTGGTTGTTCATTATTAAAGTCTGTCATAATTAACATCAAAATATAAATAAATGAAGTTTAAGCATAAAAAACTCGATGAGTAATAGCATCCCATGAGTAAAAATCCAAGGCTACTCAAAAAGGCAGATTTTCATATAGCTTGTGTTAGGTAGCATAGTACTGTGTGTGTATGTATGTTTTGGGGGGCTCATATTAGTTTGCTAGGGCTGCCATAATAAGGCACTACAGATACTACAAGGTATTATTTCTGCTTAAGCAGCAGAAATTAATTTTCTCACAGTTCTGGAGGCAGAATTTTTGAAATCCAGGTGTTGGTAAGGCTGGTTTCTTCCAAGGCCTGTCTCCTTGGCCTGCAGACGGCTGTCTTCTCTCTATATCTTAACATGGTCTTCCTTCTGTGTGTCTGTGTCCAAATCTTCTCTTCCAACAAGGATACCTGTCATGGGATTAGGGTCCTTCGTAATGACCTCATTCTAACCATTTGCCTCTTTAAAGATGCTATTTCTGAATATCATCACACTGTGTAGTGCCCGAGTTAGTATTTCAGCCTGGCAATTTGCAGGGGTGGGGGTGGGAGGGACACAGTTAAGTTCCTAACAATGGGTATGTGGTCTTAACCGCTTGTTAGAGATACAATTTATGTGCTATTATTTTTACCCATTTTGGAACTCAATGGTATCTTTCTAAGCCTCAAAGAGCACAAGGATTTAATGGCAGTATTGATGGCAGCCTAATCATTCCATTCTCAAATTACTTTCTAAATTTCATATTTTAATAAAGGGCTAAAATGATTGCTTTAACATAAGTAAAGCCTGAAAGTATAAGGGATAGTGTATGGGAAGTACACAGGAAAATACTGGAAGTAGATGGGAAATCTCCACACTTCCGTCTCAATTTTGAACCTTAAACTGCTCTAAAAAAAAAAAAATCAAGTCTGAATAAAATTGTGTCTTAATAAAATTAAGTCTTTTTTTTTTTTAAAGATTTTATTTATTTGACAGACAGAGATCACAAGTAGCCAGAGAGGCAGGCAGAGAGAGAGGGGGAAGCAGGCTCCCTGCTGAGCAGAGAGCCCGATGTGGGGCTCAATCCCAGGACCCTGATATCATGGCCTGAGCCGGAGGCAGAGGCTTAACCCACTGAGCCACCCAGGTGCCCAATAAAATTAAGTCTTAATAAAAACAAAACAATTGCTTATTAGGCTGAAATTTTCCATAATCAATTGTATTGGTATTAATACATTTTGTACTTGGCATTCTTTTTCAGAGAAGGAGGAAGGCACAGGCCCCAGACATTGAAGGCTTTCATCTGACTGTTAAGTAAATTTGCTAGAGCAGAAGGAGCACTGGGCCTCGAGCTGGGAGACGGGAGTTTGGTCTGAGCTCCATGGTCTCCTCTCTGAGCTCTGGTCTCCTCAACAAAGTAAAACCCTGCTCACCATGTGGGATTGTTATAAGCATCAAATGAGGTTTATATAGGTCAGAAATCCTTAGGTATTATAAATTGCAAGGTAAATGTAACGGGGTATTACTTTTTGAAGGGAAATAGAATGGACCCCCTAATTAGAAACAATTATAATAAACTCTTCTGAATTGTTAACAGTTTATTCACTTATTTTAAGTCATGATTATTCTGCTAGAACCTCAAACTTTAAATTGGTTTGTGATCTAATTATTAATATACCAAACCCCCCAAATGAAATCAACTCAAAAGCACAAAGAGAGATTAGGATGTATGTTAAATATTTATTTTTCAAGATTTTATTTATTTATTTATTTATTTATTTGATAGGGAGACCGAGCAGTGGGGAGGCACAGACGGAGAGAGAGAAGCAGACTCCCTACTGAGGAGGAAGCTCTAGCTGAGGCCTGACCCCAGGACTCAGAGATCATGACCTGAGCTGAAGGCAGACCCTTAACCGACTGAGCCACCCAGGCACGCCAGGGTGTACGTTAACTATTACAAAATCAGGCTGTCAAGTCCACGGACAGAAGTCATATTGATAACACCTTGAAGTAGATCCTTTATCAGATTGCATTTAATACACTGGGGAAGCTGTTTTCCGTTTGAAGTTTCCTCTGCTTTTGCTCAAAAAGGTTTCTTCCCCTAAAATTATATAGTATTTGAACATAGCGTTTGAAAAAGAGCCATTCCCAGCATTCCACTTTGCCATCTATCTGAGTTCAGATCAGCCCGACTGCAGCCAAAATACTCTGACGTTAAAGTCACACTTGGGTCTTAATGGAAATATACCTAGTAAGGCAGGCTTATAGTGAATTGATTTAACATTAAATAAGGCTTCCTCAGAACCCATACATTTAATAGAGATCTTCAGTCCTAGAAGAAATGCACCGAATAGAAGGTAGACTCCTTCTTTGTAAAATGAAAGAAGGTTTATTGTGTCTGGGATGTAGACTTGGGGAAAGGTTTGAATATGCTGGGTGTTTCTTACGCAGGCATTTTAGGAAATAATGTTATTCCCACAAAATTATTGGTGCTTGCTTATCCTTTTAACTTTTGTAAGAGGTCATTGATCAGTGTGTGTGGGAACCCCTCTTTGTGGACCAATGACCAATGAAGTTTACAGCTTCAAGTAAACTAAAGTACTGGTTAATTTTATTCAGAACTTATGACTGGCAATTCTTAGATTCAATCACTCAACTTCTAAAGAACTGGTATATTCTTTTTTTTTTTTTAAACTGGTATATTCTTAAAACATTAAGACTTCTTACATATGTTATAAAACATCTTTCTTTCTAAATGAATTTGCTTTTTCAAATGGAAACCATTAATGCTGCTTTGAACCATATGTGGAAGGAAATCAGATTCCAGAAAGTTCTGTTGGTTTCCCTAGGATGTTAATTTCAAATACTCTTTTTACAAACAGATCTATCTTAACGCAGTTGCTTTTCCTTCACTGAGACTGAAGTCTAACCTGGCAGGAGAGTTCACTGTCTCAGCACACATAATATTTCTTAGGAAAGCCAATAAAACCAGCTGAGGCTAAGAGAGTCTCCCAGTCAAGGGAAGAGCAAAATGTCTTTCCTAATGAAGCCCCCAGAGTATATTTTGCTCTTCAGACAAAAGTGGAGGAGAGGGGACTCTAGAATTGTTTGAGGTGTAGTCTTATGGGGTATGTGACATTGTTTTCTATAAAAACAAACTTAGGTGGAACCTCAGAAACAGAAGTGGTACCAAGGTGCATAAGGCCTTTGCAGCATCCAAGGCAACTACGAAATCCACCTCTGGAATGCCTCGCAGTCTAAGAGGCTGGCGAAATGGACACAGGCTCAGACCTTTGTGTTTTTAATCAGAAACTCTCTTCCCTTTATTCCTGTTCTTTTAAAACAGGAGTGAACAAAAATCTGACATTTTCCCAAGCCTCGACTTTCCATATCACTGCTTCTTTTCATCAAAATGCTTCGAGAATACTCATTTCTAGATTATTCCCTGATTAGTGAGATGCAGTAATTTGTAAAGGAACCTCCTTTTTTTTTTTTTTTAAAAGCTCAGTGTGGAGCTGGAGCTCACAGCCCTGAGACCAAGACCTGAGCTGAGATCAAGAGTCAGATGCTCAACCGACTGAGCCAGGCAGGCACCCCAGCACCTACTTCTAAACGAGATTTGGCAAGTGCTGTGCAGTCGGATTTAATCCTCAATAGTGTGAGCAGAGTTGCTGGGTTTGCTACTTTTGTTTCTTTCTTTTTTTTTGTTTTAAAGATTTTATTTATTTATTCGACACAGAGAGACACGGTGAGAGAGGGAATACAAGCAGTGAGAGGGAGAGAGGGAGAAACAGGTTTCTCCCCAAGTAGCCAGCCAGGGCTCAATGCCACGACTCCGGGATCATGATCTGAGCTGAAGGCGGACACTTTATGACTGAGCCACCCAGGTGCCCCTGAATGGTGTTTCTGTGTACAATGGCAGTGAACATGAGAACTTAACGTTCATGTCCTCTGACCACAGGGGCTGCACGTACTGCCCTATAAGGACTTGCTGGGTTTCTCCAGTTTTCAGATGGTTTCCACGATTCCATTCTGCTTCTTAGGGCATCAGTCTTCCTGGGAGGTGGAAGATCTCATTTAGCAGAAGACTTTCCCTGAATCAGTGACAGTCTTCCTGCAGCCCCCGCTGGTGGAACACTTTCAGGACATCTGTGTAGAGATGGAATAAGCTGATGTAGACAGACGGGCATCTGCCTGGAGGGGACTCCTGGGGAAGACCCGTGGGGAAGGGGGGGGGAGGTTAAAAAAAAAAAAAAAAGCCAAATCCACTAATGACCTTCATTAGAAGCAACAAGATAAATGACAAATCAACCTTAAAGGAAATACATTAAAGGCCAGGTTTTCCAAATAAAATTGGTGCTTAGTTGTGCATATCAAAAACATGTGTGCCAGAGAGGGAGATGGATCTCCAAATGTGATTTGCTAGAGTTAGCGTGTACCTACATTTTCATCCAGCACATATTTTCATTGTCAAATATCTCCCCTGGATTCTGTTAATCTTTTTTTTTTAAAAAAATTTTTATTTATTTGACAGAGAGAGACCCAGTGAGAGAAAGAACACAAGCAGGGGGAGTGGGAGAGGGAGAGGCAGGTTCCCCGCCAAGCATCGGGAGCCCGATGTGGGGCTCGATCCCAGGACCCTGGGATCGTGACCTGAGCCGAAGGCAGACACTTAACGACTGAGCCACCCAGGCACCCCTCTGTTAATCTTTAGAAACACAAAAGTGCAAGAGACCTAATTTCTGCCAAGATGGAACACAAATTAATAAATGTCTTAACAATCTCAAAAGGGTATTTGAGTGATTAAAAAACCAACATTTTGGGAGAAATGTCATTGTACAGCAAAGACAAAATATATACATGAAACAGGTCTAAAGCTTTTAGTACCCCCATAATGAAATACATATATCTCCAACATAACAGTTAATATTCATTTGTTAATCTATTGTACTCTGGCATCAACTGTGTATAAAAATGAGTTCATCTTTATCAATGAAAACATGGCATGTTTTTCCACTTTAATAGTACTTGACAAAGACAACGAAGTTAAAAAAAAAGAAACAAAAACCACTAACCGTTGAAGGGCTTATAATGACTCATTGAATCTGGTTAGATTTATACAAATGAGCACTTGATGAAATTTTAAGATAGGAAAAGAAATTTACTGACTTTTAACTTCCTCTAAATAATTGGTTTTCATGCTGTATATCTGCTTTATACTATAATGAAAACTGTACTTGTATTGCCTTAGTAAATATTTACTTGTTTTTATAAAAGAGAAATAGAAAAAAACGTACTCATTCTTGTGCTAAGAACAAGAAAGTTTGTGAACACAGTCACTTGGTGGCACCAACAAGGACCGACTTTCACTTTTGACCACCTCAATCCCGAATGTCCAGATTGAGCTGAGCAGCTACAGGAACGCTAAGGGGCTCCAAATCCACTACCTAACCAACTCTGGGGGCATCTGTGTGGTGAACTCAGACACAGAAGTCAAGCCACGGAGAAGTGAAAGCAATCATTAATGCTTTAGACTGAGGACAAGCCCAGACAAATGGTTAGAATACTTGAGTCTTAACAAGCCGTTCTGATCCCTGGGTCTGGTTTTCCCCTGACTTAGGTCATGGAACATAATTTTGCCTAGAAAGGAAATTCTGTTCTTTAACTTTAAAGCTTAACCCCCACTCCCCAAGGGGACCCATGTTCCTCCTACACCGAAGTACCAAGTGCTAGAGGGAAAGCATCTTTCCAAATCTTTCCCCCAATCTTGTCTATTACATTTAAGGTGCAAGGTGGTAACTAGCAGCAGAGCTCAAACATACAGTACTTAAAAGTAAAATTTAATGTTTGTTAGTTCACATTCAAGCTAAAAAAGCTCTCCCTAGTAATTTAGAATATATCCTCAATGACTCTTCTAATGTTGGCAACTGATCATTTCAGTGTTCTCAAGTAGGTCAGAAGAAAAAAGATTCTCGAATGATGACCTTCATGCTCTCCTTTGATGACAGGAAGTGGAGAGGCCAAGCAAAGAACCTGCTTCTGTACCATAAACCTGCATTCTGCTTAGTGCTTTGAAAGACAGCGTGCATAATTCAGAACTGAGGGCGTTTAGTCTTGTAATTAATCATAGGGAATTTACCTTGGCAATTTTTGCTGTCTAGCAAAATGCATTCAGCTTTTATGTATTTATTTCTAAATAAAATATTTATTTATTTATTTTTAGATGTAGAGAGGGGTGGAAGAAGGGCAGAGACAGACAGAGAATCCTAAGCAGGCTCCACACCCAGAGCAGAGTCCAGTGCGGAGCTCGATCTCACGACCTTGAGATCAGGACCTGAGCCTCAAGAGCTGGAGGCTCAACCCACTGAGCCACCCAGGTGCCCCAACCAAAGCGCATTCAGTTTTTAACCCATGGTATTCTGATAGTTCCGATTTTATGACTTTCATGTTTCTTCACGTCTGGAATGCGATTTCCTGCATTAATTCATTGGTACCGGAGGGCCACAGACACCGTGCCACATAAAGAGAGGCAGACTTATTTCTAAAATCACATTGGGAAGATACGAATGACAAAATATTCTGTGTGTGACTTCTGGGAGATGCCGCTTGAATGTAGAAATATTGGCACTTCGGAACATCGGATTTGTTTAGAGGAATGACAGGCAAGGATCATGTATTCTAAATATTTCGTGCAATCGAGTTAGTTTTTCTATTCAAACGTTCCCTTTTTAAAAAATACTGGTGTTTTTCAAACATGTAGGAAAGGAAGGTAGGCACTTGTCTGTTGAGGATCTCCTCCGTGCCAGCAACTGATCTCCATGCTTTGGGTACACCAGAGAGTTAGCAAGACAAAATCCCTGCTTTTATGAAGAATATGTTCTCGCAGAAGAGACAGATAATAAAGAATTGCTGCAGCGATAACCTCGAGCAGACCACGGCAGCGGGACCCACTGACAGACAGAGGCTTGGACCGCGAGAGTCCTTCTCCGAATGTGAGTCGACCAGCAGACTGCGTGGGTCTGGATACTGGCGGGTGGGCAGGTGTGGCTGAGGAGGCCTGGGGGTTTCTGACTGTGTCAGTCCTTTCTGGAAAGCAGGGAGCGGGAACACCGTCAGAAAGTGAGGATGGGGGAAGAGGTGCTGGAAGTTTGGAGACGGAAGTCCGAGGGCTGATCCATGTATCTATTTAGTACCGAAAATTAGGTAACGGCTACTCGTCAACAACCCCGGAGATCAAACAGATGGCAGTTTCCCAGGCTCTGTTCAGATTGTTTAAAAAAAGATTTAAGAGATGGTTAGAGTAAGTCTCCACCGACCACTTTGACCTTTCCAAGCTCCCAGAGGTGGACCACTCCCTCCAAGCCGGTGGGCACAATACCCAGCGTGTTGTTCAAGTTACTGCTGTACAACTTGGATTTTTCCCTACTAGAGACACTACCTAACTCTCGAACTTCCTCACCATTCCCAATGTAAACTTTGTACCCCCTACTTCACTTTCTGTCCTGTGAATCGGCCTATTCTAGGCACTTCAGATAAATGGAATCACACAGGATTTGTCCTTCTGTGTCTGGCTTGTTTCACTGATCATAATGTTTTCAAGGTTCGTCCCCGCTGTAACATATATCAAACTTTCATTCCTTCTGGCAGGCTTTTAGTATCACAAAAACTTACTGCAACAGCCATCCCGTGGGTGCAGGGGCACAAGGGTTAAAAACCCTGGGGATGTCTCCTGTCTTCCTCTTCAGGGTCTCCCGCAGACCCTAGCACAAAATCCTTCTCCATAAACGGAAGACATTTTATTAATGCCGCCTACGAACCATCCCGAATTTATACGGGAAGGCAGGACCTCGTTCCTAGCCAAGCATCGAGATCTTGGAAGTCTGCCAGGCTCCCAGCTCTGAGGCCCTGTTTACTGCAAATTATCTGTGCCAGGCGGGGCCGGGCAGGTGCAGGGGAGGATGGCAACTGGATATCAGAGGCAGGTTTTGCGTGTTGACCAGAGCTGGGGCCAGGCCTGCAGGGTAATGGTTTCCCTCAGTTTCCTCCTTGGAAGGCAAGTCTTTAAAAGGACAGAGCCAGGGCACCTGGGTGGCTCAGTGGGTTAAGCCTCTGCCTTCAGCTCAGGTCATAATCTCAGGGTTCTGGGATGGAGCCCCGCATCAGGCTCTCTGCTCAGCGGGGTGCCTGCTTCCCCCTCTCTCTCTGCCTGCCTCTCTGCCTACTTGTGATCTCTCTGTCAAATAAATATAAATAAAAATAAACAAACAAACAAATAACTAAAATGACAGAGTCCCACAAGGAGAGATCTTGAATCACAGTGACTGGATATAGCCTTTCATAACTGTGCATTCTGCTGCTTAATGGGTGACTTTTGAGGTTTAAAAGACTTGGATTTGGTAAATCTGCTGTTTTAAGTCCTGTGGTTGTTTTACCTCAAGAACTGTTGTGTTTTCAAAGAAATTCTGCTTCACTCCGCTGGTCTCTTTTTTTCTGAAGAATGGGATGCCTGCTTCAAAAGTGTTTTCTGAAGTTCTTACCATGAGCAGTATTATTTTTGAAATGAGAAAACACGTTCATGGAAAGACCCACTTTTGTGAGTCCTTGTAAAAGGACTTGTGCTCTCTGTAGAAGGACTGTCTGTCCTTCCTGTGGGCGATTGCTCATACTGGGAGCAGTGAGGAACCCACGCCTGGGTAGACACTTTACACACATCCTTTCTTAATGTTTGTAACTCTTCTACGAACTAGATGATAGATTCTTTATCATGATACTTATCTTATGACTGAGGATACTGAGGCTTAGCTTGGTTACAAAGTAAATAGCTTAAGGAAGGCATTACCTAATGCCAGTGACCTCATCCTTAGGACTCCACTGCCTCAGGTTATCAGAGCAAGTCCAAGATGGAAGGGTGACTAGAACTATGTGGTCAACCACCTGGTTTTATGAATCAGGAGACTGAGGCCATGAGGGGTATCAACTCTGCTCCTTGCTACAGTGAGCTGGTTAATTGCAGTGTTAGACCCTGCCTGGGCCTCCCCACCCCAGATGACCCACGTGCGTTCATATAAGATTCCTACGTTTTCTTGTAAAATGCTTTATATCCAATAGCTTAGAGGCCAGAAGTCTGGGGGTGGAGGGGTGGGTGGCTGGCTGGCTTGGTTGGTGGAGCTCAGGGTTGTGGGTTCCAGCCCCACACTGGGTAGACAGATTACTTAAGTAATATAAAAAAAAATCTTAAAAACAAAACAAAACAAAACAAAACAAAACCAAAAACAACCCCAAACTCTGGTTAAATATTAAAACTTGAAATAGTAAGTTGGAGGAGGAGATGCTGGGAGGTCACATATGATTTTTTAGAAAGTGTTGAAATGGTTTGGTATTTCAAGGTTTAAACTGCATTCAGCTGGATCCTCCCGCTGCCTTGTAACAGCAAGACATCCCATCCCAGAGGCGATGCTGGGCGTGGATAACGGTGTCAACTGATCTAAAAAAAGTTTCTTGGACCTGCTGGAGATATCAAAGTAGAAGTTCAACACAAGAAAGGCAAACCCACCTTAGTAATAACAATCCTTCGTTCTGGGACTAGCTGTGGGAAATCCAAACTCTT
The DNA here is from genome assembly GCF_020171115.1 of Neogale vison. NCBI lineage: Eukaryota > Metazoa > Chordata > Mammalia > Carnivora > Mustelidae > Neogale > Neogale vison. Next base: position 139,450,304 of record NC_058093.1, on the reverse strand, counting down.
ACTTGTGTTTGAGTGCGAAGATCAGTGCCCGGCTGTCCTTTGTTATTTTCCCCATATTTACTATTGCTGTCTCATGTATTTTAGTTTCTTATTCTTTTTTAAAGTTAACTTTTTTTTTAAAGTGATCTCTACACCCAGTGTGGGCTCGAACTCACGGCCCCCAGATCTAGAATCGCATGCTCTCCTCGCTGAGCCAGCCAGGTGCCCCATTCAATGTATTTAAATTTTATTTTCAGTGCCTGTTCGCGTCTTGGTTTTTAAGTTGCAGCGGTCAGTTTAGTGGCTGCTGCAGTCTAGGGCCTGGGGGATGGGTGGGATGGGAAAGGACCAGACAGTAGGTGCATCCTCAGATCTGAAAGCAGTTTATGCCCAGACTCCCAGAGTCAAGGCACGGAACTCACTGGCATATTCGAGAGGCCCCCTTCTGCTGAGAAGCCCCACTGAAGCCCAGCGTCAGATGCTGGGGTTGGCCGCACATTGCCCCTGGAGATGAACGGCAGGTGTCCAAGGCTTGCGCCCTCCTTACTCAGGACAGGGTGCCTGGGACCCGCTGAGAACTTCACCGCATAGTCTGCTCAGCACGGCACCTCCAGACGCCCCCTGGCCTCCAGCAACAGTGGCGGTTTCATCTGCAAAACAAGAAAGCCTTATATAGCAAAACCTCAGCTAACAGGAAGCCAACGAATCCAAACCCCTCATTCACCAGTGACTCTTGTAACCAACTGATTCGTCTTCTCAAATAATTGTACTTCATGTTCCTGCTTAAAAAAAAAAAAAAAAAACACTAAAAAAAAAAAACCCAAAACCAACAACAAAAAAAAACCCAAACCAAAACAAAACAAAAACAACCCTCCAAAACCCAGAGCTCAATTTGCACATACTTTCAACAAGTACAAGAGATTTTTTTGGGTACATAATTCTGTATGGTATCTACCCCACCCACCTCCCGCCCCCAGCTTCATTTGACCCTTTTTGTTATGAACATCCTTTTGCCTTAATCACTTTCTCTACTTTTATCCTACATTTGTATCATATGCATTTTTATAAATGGCATTAAATCCTTTGAAACGAGACTAGGAAGCAAGTAATCATTGCAAATATACTTCTCCTTAATACATCCTTCTTAAAAGGTCCATAAAAAATTGCCAGTTGTCTCCTGCCTGCTAGTGAGCTCCATCTCCACACTGCGGTAATTTCGCGCAACCTCGCCAGCATTTCTACTGTCTGTCCCGGGGCATCTGAAACCCGGCTCTGTATTTGCAAGAATATTTCCTCTTTACTTTTGTCTCAGCCCCACTCAGTTCTTGCCTTTGCTTAGAAGGCTTGAGGAAAGCTCTATTTTTCTCTTCCTGCCATATCTTCTAAATATTTTGAAACCCGCCCCGTTTCTTTATTTGGTGCTAATTCTGTTCAGTTTTTCATTATTTCTGTATCAGACAAAGATAATAGATTCTTCTGTATTTCAAGCTGTACTATTTTAAGTTGTCCAGATCAGGTGTTTTTAGTATATTCACTGAGTTATAGACCATCGCCGTTATCAAATTCTAGAACATTCTCATCACCTCCAAAGAAACTCTATATCCATGAGTAGTCATGCCCCATCTCCCCGTTCCGTCAGCCCCTGGCAGTCAGGAATCTACTTTCTGTCTCTAGAGATTTACTTATTCTGGACATTCCATATACATGTCATCATATGGTCTTTTGTCACTAGCTCCTTACACAAAGCATCATGTTTTCAGGGTTTATCCATATCATAGCACGTATCAACACGTCATTCCTTTTCACGGCTGTATAATATTCTCTGATGTGGATAAACCACAGCGGTTTATCATTCACCAGTTGATGGACACTTGGGAAGAGTTTCTTTACTGATAAATGTTCCTGCCTCCTTGGTTTCCTCACACCAGTGCATTATCTATTCTGTGCCCAAGATGATCTCCTTAAACAATTCTGATTGCAGCACTCTGGAATCAGAAACCCGTGGGAGTGCCCCAAAGGCTCTCCTGCAGAACGAATCCTTACTGCATCCTTCTGTTTGAGTCCTCGTGTCTTAATTTCTGTCCACAAAGGCCCCATGTGGACGGACCCCACTGACTCAGAATACCTTTCTCCTTCTCCAAATGGTGAACCCCCACGAGCCTTCCCTTTGAGGTCTTCCCCAAGACCCCCTGGGAGAACAGATGATGACTCTGCACTTTCCACATTTTCCCTCATTAAAATACGTACGGTTCTGTGTGGTGGTCATTTATTTCCCCCCCTTAATTGTCACTCCTACCTATCCTATCGCATGAACCCTTTGAGGAAAAGGCGTTTCCTAATGTACTTCTTGGGGCTTTCTCTGGGACTAACTCAAAGAAGATGTGAATCAGTAATTATTTACTATGTGTGCACCTAGTTTAACCTTTACTTTAAATTTTGTTTTAATGATTTTATTTATTTATTTGAGAGAGAGAGAGAGAGAGAGAGAGAGAGAGCATGAAAGGAGAGAGATCAGCGGGAGAAGCAGACTCCCCGCTGATCAGGGAGTCTGATGTGGGACTCGATCCCAGGACTCCAGGATCATGACCTGAGCCGAAGGCAGTCACTTAACCCACTGAGCCACCCAGGCGCCCCTAACCTTTACTTTAAATTTTTATGGAGCTGGGTGGCTCAGTGGGTTAAGCGTCTGCCTTCGGCTCAGGTCATGACCCTGGAGTCCCGGGATCAGGCCCTACTTTGGGTTCCTGGCTCAACGGGGAGTCTGCTTCTCCCTCTTCCTCTATCCCTCCCCCTGCTTGTGTTCTCTCTTTGTCTCAAATGAATAAGATTAAAAAATAAACTTTCATGGAGCAGCTCAGTGTGCTGGGCACTCAATTTTTCCACTGGGAAAATGGAGTCAGCTACTTTGTAGCTGTCACCCTAGGGAAGAAAGCAGAAGGGAAGGATTTCATGCGGTGAGTACTGCCCATGCCTTCCAGATGATAACGTGCTTTTACATACATGATCTTCTGATCTCACATTATCCCTGTATCTGGCAACCATTGTTCTTCTCAACTGAAAACAATTGGGAAGTGAGATAAGGGAAGCGTACATGACCTATGTGTCCAAGGTCATGTACCTAGAATTAGGGACTCTGCTCCTGCCCTATCCTGTACCCTCTAAGACACTTTGCTCAGGAAGAAAGCGATCCTGAAGGAAGAAAAGAAACTCTGGACTTGATCGTTTCACTCCTGAGGGCAATGGGACTGAAGAAAGCCTTGTTCTGTATAAATGGTGTTTGCCAAAAGAGTAAGCTCTTTTTTCTCCTATCAATGCCTATTTATAAATGTGTTCCCCTTAACACGTCTGACGCAAGGAAAAGAGAGCAAAGCAAGGGTTTTGCGCCCCAGCAGCAACCTGCTGGGTGTGGAGAGACAGAACAATGTGCCTGACAGAGCTTTCAAACTCCTGCAAAAAAGTTGACCCCAAACCTTTGAGCCAAGAGAGGCCATGATGACAAACTTTGGGCCTCTGGACTTGAAACAACCTAGGACAGAAGACAGAGTTCAGATAGAATCGGGGCCGTCATTAAGAATTTCAAGACAAACTACATCAAAAACTAATGATGTACTGTGTGGTGGCTAACTAACATAATAAAAAGAATAAAATCCATTAATTTTTTCTCCTAAAAAAAGAAAAAAAGAATTTTGAGGCAGTGACAGCAGAACATGAAACCAAGCAAGGGGTCCTTCTGAGAAGGATATGGGGGCCCAGAACAGGTCACAGGCCCCAGAAAACTGGCCCTGGGCAGACTTACATCTCCAGACACACATTTGTTCTCAGAATCATGTAGAAAACAGCAAGAACATATATGCCCTGAAGAAATATGGATCCAAAATATGTTACCTTAAGATTTTCTCAAGTATAATAGAGCTTACATCATAATTCTTATACTTTATAGGTGTCAGACGTGGTTTTAAGTGGTTTACAAATAGTGTCTCATACTTTTCTTCTTGAGGACTTGATGTGGTAAGTACTATTATTACCACGGCCATTTCACACAGATAAAGAAATGGAGGCATGGGGGGGGCATGTAAATTGCCCCGTATTCCACAGAGCTCAGCTGGCCTGACCAAGCCATGCTTCTAATTGCTGCAGTGAGGACCTTGCAAAGACAAACAAGAATTGGGTCATTCTCTCCATGACTCTGCACCTCTGCACCACCCTATTAGTGGAAAATGTCGGTTTTGAAGTGTACCTAATTTTTTTCATCTTCGAAGGGAGAAAACTAAATTAATTGCCAGCTTTATGGAGAACTCCATGGATCCTTGCCACGGTCCAAAGTGCCTGTGCAGGTTCCTGTCCTGAACGGTACACACATCTGAGAAACAAAGAAATATACTAAATGCGTCCCTAAATGAACAATAAATCAAGAAACTACTCCTGGCTCTGTTCCAATAAAAGACGGTCTTCAAGAGGAGTAACAGTTAAGTTCCCAAACAAACAAGTGAACCGGCAATCAGCTGAGAAAGCCACTCTGTTTATCCCTGGAAAACATCTTGAATGGGAAGAAAAGGTTAAGTTGGATTTTGTACTGTAAGAGTCAAGTGCAAACTAAATTTTGCAAAGCATTTCATTCAAGGTTTTGAAATAAATGCAAAGTTATGGTATATGCGTAGTAAACTTTCATTATATGGAAACTTTGTGTATTCACCCCTGTTGAGCTTTCACGAGAGACTGGATCCCGGTATTATTTCTGTATTTTTTCTACTTCTGTGTGTGCTTTAGCTTCCTGATTGGGGATCTGAACCTTACTAATGGTAAGATAGCAATTTTTTATTTTTTATTTATTTTATTTATTTTTTTTTATAAGATTTTATTTTATTTATTTGAGAGAGGGAGACAGTGAGAGAGAGCATGAGCGAGGAGAAGGTCAGAGAGCGAAGCAGACTCCCCATGGAGCTGGGAGCCTGATGTGGGACTCGATCCCGGGACTCCAGGATCACGCCCTGAGCCGGAGGCAGTCGTTTAACCAACTGCGCCACCCAGGCGTCCCAAGATAGCAATTTTTTAAAAAAGATTTTATTTTTAAGTAATCTCTACACCCCAGTGTGGGGGCTCAAACTTAAAACCCTGAGATCAAGAGTCACACGATCTACGGGCCCCAACACGGCAGTTTTTCATGGAGTCTGAATTCATCTAAAAAATGTATAAATATATTGGAGAATAGTAAAGAAAAAAATCTCGCTCTTTTAAAATATGTCTTCTGGGGGCTCCTGGCTGGCTCAGTCGGTACAGCATGCGACTCTTTTTTTTTTTTTTCTTTTTTTAAAAGATTTTATTTATTTATTTGACAGAGAGAGAGAAAGAGTGCGGAAACACACAGGCAGGGGTAGAGGCAAGCAGAGGGAGAGGGAGAAGCAGGCTTCCTGCAGAGCAGGGGAAGCCCAATCTGGAACTCCATCCCAAGACTCTGGAATCATGACCTGAGCTGAAGGCAGTGGCTTGACCCACTGAGCCACCCAGGTGCCCCATACCATGGGACTTCTGATCTTGGGTCATGAGTTTGAGACCATGATGGAAGTAGAGATTACTTTATTATTATTATTTTTTTGAAATTACTTTTTTTTTTTTTTTTAAAAAAAAGCTCTTTTCTCTAAAAAGTAGCTATTTCAAACCTATTAAAAGCCTCTGGAAGGGTACTGAACGCAGGAAGAACCCCCTGGAATTCTTCGGGCATTGTTGAAGCTGGTGATCTTGGGTTTCTCTCCTGCATTACATTGCATTTGTGAAAGACGAAACCATTACCGTGAGAAGAACATCTTACACATGCCAGAGATTTCCCCGTGAGTCTGTCATCTTCTGCTGGTTTATGGTGGGTGGTGGCCAGTTGTACCCTGTCATTTCCGGCGCCCTCAGTCTCTCTCTAGTGTGAGAGTACCTATACAATACTCTAATCAGAACTGTGTTTTGCAAAACATTCTTACCCAATAACAAGTTTAAAAAAGAAATAAACCCACTTCGGGGTGCCTGGGTGGCTCCGTGGGTTAAGCCTCTGCTTTCGGCTCAGGTCATGATCTCAGGGTCCTGGGATCGAGCCCCACATCGGGCTCTCTGCTCAGCGGGGAGCCTGCTTCCTCCTCTCTCTCTCTCTGCCTGCCTCTCTGCCTACTTGTGATCTGTCAAATGAATAAATAAAATCTTAAAAAAAAAAAAAGAAAGAAACCCACTTATACCCAGACTCACTAAAACCTCCAATAAAAGCAATCCGTCCTAATTACAAATCCGTAATTTGTACGCGGTCATGAAGGTTTCAGACAAGGAGGCCAAGGGCTGCCTCAGCTTGGACATACTCTGTTTCATTCCTTGACTTGACAGACTTATTGCAGGAAAGTCAACTGATTCTTGGGGACAATTCCAATTAATTAATTTATTTTTCTTCTTTTCGTCATCGGAAAAGTTAAAAAGAAAGAAAACAGAATGTATGTAATATAACAAACATCGCACACGCAAAAATGTACCAAACTTTAGTCAAAACCAATAAATAGGGGCACATGAGTGGCTCAGTCGGTTAAGCACCTGCCCTCGGCTCAGGTCACGATCCCAGGGTCCTGGGATGGAGACCCGGGTCAGGCTCCCTGCTCAGTGGGGAGCCTGTGTCTCCCTCTCCCTTTGCCTCTCCCCCTGCTTGTGCTCTTTTTCTCTTTCTCTATCAAATGAATAAATAAAATCTTAAAAAAAAACCCCACAAATACATATTAGTGATAAAGTTGAAGCCCCCTTGAATTCCTCCCTGGCCCTATTTGCCTTGATTTCTCCCCAGAGGCCACTGCCATAAGGATAGCATCATGTCCGCCCATGCCTTTACTTCATCTACAAACATGTATCCTTTACAAATAGCATGTAAATATTGCTTAAATATGTTTATGAATTTACAAACACCGTGTCACAATCTTGCTGAGCTCAGAACGAACTACCTTGATCGCTAGAGATAAGACAGGATGAAATCTCCATAAATTGCAACCTCTGTTTTAGAAACGGCCTCCTGGAGCAGACTTTAACTTCTGGGATAATCAGAGCAATAAATCTTTACCACAAACAAGAATGCTGGAGGGGAAAACTCTTTTGACTTTGTGACTATGAGGTTCTGCTAGGAAATGAACCCTCGTTTGGGAGTATTTCTTACCTAAAATCTATAAACTTGAGAAAGTTTTCTCTTGGAACATTTCTGACATTAGATTTTCTGGCACGCCTTTTTTTTTTTTTTTTTTTTCTCTGTAACTATCAAAATCTTCAGATGGTAACTATGGTGAACACATAAATACATCTATATTTAATTAACTTATTTTTAAAAGATGTATTTGTTGGGGCCCCTGGGTGGCTCAGTCGGTTAAGCATGTCTTCAGCTCAGGTCATGATCTCAGGGTCCTGGGATAGAGCCCTACATCTGGCTCCTTGCTCAGCGGGGAGTCTGCTTCTCCCTCTCCTTCTGTCCCTCCCCCTGCTTGTTCTTTTTCTTTCTCTCTCTCAAAAAAATAAATGAAATCTTGAAAAAAAGTTTATTCATCTTCTTGAGAGACAGAGAGAGTGCATGCATGAGTTGGGGGAGGGGCAGTGGGAGAGGGAAAGAGAGAATCTCAGGCAGCCTCACACTTAGCATGGAGCTCCACGTGGGGCCCGATTTCACAACCCTGATACCGGGATCTTAGCCGAAATCAAGAGTCCAGCGCTCCACCGACTGAGCCACCCAGACGCCCCTCCTTGCCATATTTTTAAATCTCTGGATAAAAGATGTCCCCATGGCCATAATTTTATCTGTCCGGATTTTTCATGTTAGTGTGACATAAGTTTCAGAAATAAAATTTAAAACACAAATTAGTCATGGTATTTATACATTTATCTTTTTTCGACATGGAAACATTTAATGATCGTCAGAAAATTACATCGGAATTAAAATTTCTTCAGAGGTATATAGTACTGTACGTCAGTCTTAAAGAAGTCTCTAAGAATACTATGAGAAACAGCTGAATATCATAACATTTTAGGATGTAATGCTACCTCCTGCGGAGACACCTCAATGAAAGTTGGCATGTTCACAAATCTAGAAGTCTAGTGCCACCTTATGACTGATAGGTTCAACTACACCCATTATGTTAGATTGTAGAATTTCTTTAAAAGGTTCGTTGGTTGATTCATTCATTCATTCATTCATTCATTCATTCATTTTCCAGCTTTCTTGGTAATTGAATCGACAGTGTTGCTAGTGGGGTGATTAGACATCGCAGCTTTCCTGGGACCAACGGGCCTTTCAGCACAAAGGTCTCTAAGGTCTAAAACCAGGACAGTTCTGGGTAAACCGCGACCAGTTTATTCCCTACCTACTAAGTACAAAGCACCATCTGGGCACCTGGGAGACACAATAAGACAGGCGTGGTCCCTGTTTTCATGGAGCACAGGTTATCGTGGAGAGACATGGTTGTCGTCATGTAAAACATCAGAGAGGTGGCTATAAGTTATGCAAATAACCAAAACAGGTTGGTGTGATAGTGACTTGCTGGTTCTTTTAGGCTGAGTGGTTGGTGACAGAGGAAGGGACATTTCAACAGTGACATTTCAACATTTCAACAGACATGCAGGAGCTGGTCATATGAAGATGGGAAGAAGAACATTCTGGGCAAAGAAAAAGAGTTAGAACAGAGCCCCTACATCAGGAACCCAAAGAAGTCAGTGCGACTTGAATCCCATGGGTGTATTCATTTCCTAGGGTTTTGTCACAAATCGCCACAAACTGGGTGTCTTAAAACAACAGGAATTTACTGCCTTTCCATTCGGAGCCCAGAGGTCTCAAGTCAGGCTGTCAGTTGGACTTTACTCCCTCTGAAGGCTCTAGGGGAGGAACTTCTTTGCCTCTTTCTAGCTTCTGGTGGTCACCAGACATCCTTAGTGACCCTCGACTGGTAGGTACAGTCCTCCTGTCTCTGTCTCCATCTTCCACATGCTCTCTTTGTGTCTCTGTCTTCATGTGATCTTTTCCTTTTCTTGTAGGGACCGCAGCCACTGGGTGAAGGCTTTCTGTAATGACATTGCACCTTGCTTACATCCGGAAAGACTCTATTTCCAAGTAAACTTACATTTACAAGTATGAGGGGGAGACTAGGGATCGAACCTATCGTTTTGGGGGACACAGTTCACTGCAGGGGACAAGGCTGGCAGGGATGCTTGAAGAGGACACAGAGGCAGGCAGGGCCCCAATCACGCACAGATTTGTAAGGAAAGAAAGAAAACTCTCTGTGAGTTAGGAAGGGAGAGTTGTGAAATTCCAGCCATTTCGAAGGAGGATTACCAGTTGGGGAGACAGGCTAGAGGAGGGAGGGCATGAGAGCAGAGGACGTGGTTGAGCGACTTCTATTATTACAGCAGTGACGGTAAAGATGGAGACAACTGGGTGGGGCTGGGGTATGTTTTCGAGGTAGAACTGATAGGTTTCCTGACGGCCTGGGTGTCGTTATGATATGAGATCAAGGATAATGCTAGAGGTTTGACTCGAATGATCTGGTGGCTATTTCTGTTATTTCCTGGATTGAGAAGACCCAGGGGGAGAAACAGGTGTAGGGAGGAGAATTAAGAGTTTTATCATTGCAGTGGGAACAGCACCCCATTTCCAGACCTCTATAGTACCAGCACGAGAGGTGGTTTTCACGATGGGCCCACCATGAATCAAACACCCTTGTGACATGACTACAGTAGGATTAAGATTGCCCTTTGATTTCACTCCTTGCTGATAGCCATGGGAGCTCAGCTCTCTTCATCATTCCTCCTCTCTTCCTCATAAAAGAGTTTATTGCTTTTCTCACCATTTTTACTGTTCTTTATATGTGTTCAAGCAACTCTTAAAACACAGTGTTCAGAATGAAACGCAGAGCCCCAGACGTTGTTATTAGGCCCCATGGACCTGGCCAGCAAACACTCTCTTCCTTCTAGATTCTGTCTGATGCTGCAGTGGAATTTTTGGTTTTTAACCATAATTCATTGTTTCCTGACAAGGAGTATTTGGTCCATTAAGTTAAAAAAAAAATTAACATATGTCTACTAATTGATTTAGTCCTAATCCTATAAATGTAGTACTGGGATTTTTGCATCTAAGTAAAGACTTTGGATATTTACCCTTATTTATATTTTCTTTTTAAAAAAGTTTATTTATTTAAGTAATCCCTATACCCAACGTGGGGCTTGAACCCATCACCCCGAGATCAAGAGTTGCGTGCTCTTCGGACTTCAGCCAGCTGGGTTCCCCATACCCTTCGTCCTATTCTCAGTGTGAGGTTTGGTGCGAGGTCCATTAGGTCAAGATCTTCTTCCTGTGACATTATGCATGTGCTCTCCTTGCTCGGTTTTCCATTAGGGCTGGAAGATTGCCAGGCATTTCTCGCTCACTGCCTGGTCAGGCTCACACCCTTCTTTAATCTTAATGCCCCTCTTTGCCTGTTTTCTCATTCACTCACAGTTCCTCCAAGGTGAAAAAGACCACAGCTGGAGTCACCTAATGAGAAAGGAAACAAATCCAGTGGATGCCTGCTGCCCCCCTCGATGAGTTCCTGCTTCCAGGGTCCACCGGGTGCTGACAGCTGGGTCTTATCTATAAAAGTAAATTGAGGGGCTAGTAAAAAAACTTGCTTCATTATTGGGGCTATTACCTTATTATGACATATTAGGGAAGTCACAGAAGGAACGTGATCTGGTTTTCAAAGACAAAAGGAATGATCTATCAGGTATATTTCATCAATACATTGTAAGTTCCATATCGAAGGGGGATGAATAGATTGGATTAAATTCTAGGGATTCTGTGTGTCACCCTTACATATGTGGTTTACTAAGAATGCAGGGAATAGTTTTTTCATTTTATAGGACCTGTTTCTAGGGCATTCTTTAAATCTTTGCTACTATTCCTATCTATCTGTCTATTCACCCATCTTTTTTTCGTTGTTTGTTTAAAGATTTTAACTATTTATCTGAGAGAGAGAGATGGAGTGTGAGCACAGGAGTGGGCGGGGAGGGGGAGAGGGAGAGGGAGAAGCAGACTGTCCGCTAAGCAGCGAGTCTGACGACAGACAGTGATGTAGGGCTCGATCCCAGGACCCTGGGTTCATGACCTGAGCAGAAGGCAGACACTTAACCGACTAAACCACCCAGGCGTCCCTATCTATTGTTATTATAAGAACACTCAAAATGAGATCCACTTCCTTGATAAATTTTAAAATCCACAATATAGTACTGTTAACTATAGATACAATTCTGGACAGCAGATTTTTAGAATTTATCCATCCTGCATAACTAAAACTGTCTACTACTATCCCTTTAATTTAAAATTTTTTGATGATGAAGGGTACAGATAGGACTGATGCTCTCATACCAAAAGTATGATTTGCTCTCATTTCAGAATCATGTTTATGACACGCCGCAAGGGCATTTTATTTCCTGTGAAATTATTCCAAATATAAAAAACATGAAAATGACATAATAACAATCCAGTAACATGACCCACATCTTAAAAACAACATTTTAAAAGTTTATATTTATTTTGTATTTTTTAGATTTTGGAAATACAAAATAAAACATTTTAGAGATAGAGTTGGAGCTCTGTTTGTGTTCCTTTGTATCTTTCAGATTTTTTTCCCCTCCAGCCCTCTCCAGAGGTAACAACTTATTTTCTCCACAATGATTCCGTGATTCGTGCAGCTTTGTTCATTCATCTTGACCCGCTGTACAGCAGTTCCCTTATGAATTTTCAAAATCTAAACACTTCCCTTTTAGTGATCGATTAGATGATCATGAAGTTTGTTGGTGTTAAAACGATGCTGCTGTGAATGTGTTGTATCCGCTTTGTAGGTCACATGGGCTCAAGTTTCTATAGCATATACATGTGGAAATGAGCTTTCTGGGTGTTAGGGTCCCAACATTTTGCATTTGGTGGAAATTGACCAATTTCTTTTCAAGGTGGTTGTAACACTTTATACCCTCCCTAGGTTTATTTCGACAGTGGACTCCGCATCTATGCATAAACTTGGTATTGTGAGTCTTTAAAATTTTTGTCAATTTTTGTGGGTGGGAAGCAGTAAGTATTCATTGTTTCAAGTCTTTTAACTTTTTTTTTTTTTAAAAAAAGATTTTATTCATTCATTTGATAAAGACACAGTGAGCGAGGGAACATAAGCAGGGGGAGTGGGAGAGGGAGAAGCAAGCTTCCTGCTGAGCAGGGAACCTGATGCGGGGCTGAATCCCAGGACCCTGGGATCACGACCTTAGCCGAAGGCAGACGCTTAAAGGACTGAGCCACCCAGGTGACCCCGTCTTTTAACTTTTTGAAGGTTAGCTTTATTAAGATATAATTTGCATGCCATACAAATAGCCCTTTAAAAAGTATGCAATTTAGAGGTTTTAGTTATTCTCACTTTAAAAAAATATTTTATTTATTCATTTGACAGACAGAGATCACCATTAGGCAGAGAGGCAGGCAGAGAGAGAGAGAGGAAGGGAAGCGGGGATGCGGGGCTCGATGCGGGGCTCAATCCCAGGACCTGAGATCATGACCTGAGCTGAAGGCAGAGGCTTAACCCACTGAGCCACCCAGGCGCCCCTATTCTCACTTTTTAATGGTGTCCTTTTTCATGCAGAGGTTTTAAGGTTTGATGACATTAAACCAATTGATTTTTCCCCTTAACTGTTTATGCTTCTTGTATCTTAAACAAGACTTCTTTCCTGAATATCACAATTCAAAAAAGTTATTCTTCTGCATTTTTTTCCTGAAACTAAAAAAACTTTGTTTTTCATATTTAGCGTTTTAATACTCCTAAAATGGACTTTTAGATCTGGTGTGAGTTCAGCGTCTACATTATCTTTTTTCATATGGCTAATCAATTGACCTCAAACTATTTATTGAATAATTAATCCTTCCTCACTGATTTATATTGTTGGCTCAGGGATAGAGCAGGTTTCTATATTTACTTTCTAATATGTTTTAACTATCCTTTTGTCTTTACCATGTCAAAATCTTAATGACTTAATCATTATACTTGATAATGATATTTTTAAGCAAGGTTTTTATTTTAATTCCATTGTAATTAACATGCAGTGATTTAGTAGTTTCCTGTATAGTGATATTTAGCAAGGACATTTTTAGCAAGGACATTTTTCACAAAAAATGTTTTGATTTCTTGGACCTTTTTTCCTTCAGAGAAGGAATTCAATTTAATTCAATTAAATTGAATCAAGGAATTCAATTTAATTCAATTCAATTTAACATTGGCCTGCCAAGTTCCACACAAAAACTTAATGAAATTTGAAATGAACTTTATTGAAGTTATTGACTAATTTGGAGAGAGTTATTTATTTTTGTTACAGAAGATATTCTCAACCATGAACATGGTCTAACAAGCAGCTTCCCTAATCTTTGTCCCTTTCTCCAACGTGAGAATTTGCTCATAAGGCCGTTTGTCTCTTAGTTCTGTTTTCCTTTCTGAATCATTCATTTATTCATTCAGAAATATTTACCGAGTGTCTCGTCTGTGCTATCTCATTAGCTACCCTGAATTCCACTGTGTGAGATTTCATTCAGACCTGCCTGTGACTTCATCTTCTTTCAAACAAAGCTATCTTTTTTGGCTTTTGAAGTTTTAATTTTAATTCCAGTTAATTAATATGCAGTGTACAATAGAGTGGTTCAGTGCTCCCATACAATACCTGGTGCTCATCGCGGCAAGTGCCCCCTTCATCCCCATCACCTGTTCCACCCATCCCCCACACACTCCCCTCTGGTGACCATCAGTTTGTTCTCTAGAGTGGAAAATCTGGTTCTTGGTTTGTCTCTCCCTCTCTCTTTCTTTTTTCCTTTGCTCATTTGTTTTGTTTCTTAAATTCCACATATGAGTGAAATTGTATGGTATTTGTCTTTCTCTGACTGATTCATTTTGCTTAGCGTAATGCTTTCTATCTCCATCCCAGTCATTGCAAATGGCAAGATTTCATTCTTTTTTATGGCTGAGTAATATTCCATATTATATATACTAAAAATTCAAAAATATGTTTGATATAATGTATATTAAGTAATAAATACTATATTAAATTATATATATTAAAATATATATTAACATAAATATAGAATTTGTGAGTCATTCTTGCCCAGGGGCCATGCTAATCTTACCTGTATCGTTCCAATTTTAGTATACATATTACCAAAGTCAGCACAAACAAGAATATATCTTATTATTTTTTTCTTCTCTCTCTCTTTTTAAAAATAGTTTATTTGTTTAAGCAATCTCGACACCCAGTGTGGGGCTCGAATTTGTAATCCTGAGGCCAAGACCTGCACCTTCCACTGACTGAGACAGTCAGGTGCCCCCCAAACCACATTTTAAACTAAACTGGATGTTAACTTAAAATAGAATGACTAATAGGATTAAACCCTCCTAATGTGTGTTTGTGATTATTAAATAGAGCTGTCCACATACATCAGTCTCTGATACAAGCCACCTAGGTACAAGCCACCTAGGAAATATTTGAGCTTTGTCGATGTGTTTTATGTCTCTTCCCTCGAGTGCATCTGCTGGAGTACGGAAGTGTGGAATCAGTCATTCTGCTTCTTGTTCCTCAGCCTCCATCCACTCGGGAGCTCCATTCAGGAGCCATCTGTGGGAAGAACCTCCACGGCACAACTCATCCTGCGTGTCCCAGACAAGAAGTAAGCTCAGAGAGCTTGTGTGGTGTATGACAGAATGGAGGGAGACTTTGAAGGGGACTCAGCTGAAGTAAGGCCTCAGGGGACAAGGCTAAGTGTAGAAACTCAGGACACGATAATCAAAACCAGGAGGAACGTAGACATTTAAACTGTCTTATTTGCTCACATTTTGTTGTTCCTGGAAGAATACTGGGCAATAAGGAGATAACCATCGTGTTTCATACTGAATCCTGGTAGAGAAGTTCTGTGACTTTGAACATATTGAGAATACAGTCTCTTCCTTCCACCATAAAGTGCAAAAGGCACTTTGATCTTCTGCTGGTAAAAATAAAAATCAAGAGGGGCGCCTGGGTGGCTCAGTTGTTAAGTGTCCTCCTTCAGCTCAGGTCCTGATCCCAGGGTCCTGGGATCGAGCCCTCCATCAGACTCCCTCCCTGCTCGGTGGGAAGCCTGCTTCTCCCTCTCCCACTACCCTTGCCTGTGTTCCCTCTCTCATGTGTCTCTCTGTCAAATAAATAAATACAGTCTTTAAAAAAAATCATGAAAATGATTCTTAATCTTTGAGGACTGACTTCAAATTTCAGAAGCAGTCTTTTTCTGGGGGGGGTTTAAAAGGTTATGTTTAATTTTTTTCCTATTATTTAACTATTTTTTTCTCCCCTTAGTACATGCCCTCCCCATTGTCCAGCCCCCCCATCCCATCCCTTCCGCCCCCCCCCCCCCCCAGCAACCTTCAGTTTGTTTCCTGAGCTAAGAGTCTCTTACACTTTGTGTCCTTCTCTGGTTTCCTCCTGTTTCATTTTCCCTCCCTTCCCCTATGATCCTCTGTCTTGCTTCTCAAATTCCTCATATCAGAAAGTCTTTAATCTTCCAACTTAAAAAGTCACAAAGTATTTGGACCCCGTGGTTTTCCTTTTAACCACTTGAGAGGGAGGAAGTTTTTCAACTTCCTCGTGAATACATACACATCATATAAAGACTTTTCAAGTACAAATAAATCATTTGCTATTGCAATGACTTCAAATAGTTGGTTTTTTTTTTTTTTAATTTAAGGAGGGTGGAAATGTCTCTCTGTCTCTCTTTTTTTTTTTTTCCAGAATGAAATCACACTTGTACAGAGTTTGATAGAGCGGATGGATATAACACACGTTAAGAGGCTAAATATCTTGCACTCAGAGAAAATTCACATTTTATAAGAATTGTCTGGGTTTTCATTTTGCTTTTGTCACGATGGCTTCTTCAGGCCTCTGTTCTGTGCCTTAATGAACCTCGGAGGAAAGAGGAAGTGAAGGCTACACGCCCTGCCGGAGCCGGAGCACCGAGCAAGCTTTTTATAGCCGATGTTCCTTGCACATTTATAGGTGTGAAATACAAATGCAGTAGCCTTTCCTTTTGGCAATGATAAAAAGTTATTCTGACCACGAAAGCAGGAAGAAAATACGCTATTTTCTGTGGCTGTTGCCTTTTTATTCTCTTGTCTTCCCTTTTTCTCACTGTCAACTCCTCCTCCTTCTTTTGGTGCAGAATGATACAGAATAAAAAGATTAAAAGGCAGCTGTGAGCGTAAGTGTGCTGGCTAAAGGCTGTCATAATATCATGCCAATAAGCCGGCTCTGGGTGGGTTAATGTTAGTATTAAAACTTTAAAATATATGGTCTTGGGCACGTGGGTGTCTCAGTCATTAAGCGTCTGCCTTTGCCTCTGGTCATGATCTCAGGGTCCTGGGATCGAGCCCCACATCAGGCTCCCTGCTCTGCGGAAAACCTGCTTCTCCCTCACCCTCTCCCCCTTGCTTGTGATCCCTCTCTTGCTGTGTCCCTCTCTGTCAAATAAATAAATAAAACCTTAAAAAAACTGTATTGTCTTTCTACTTGGCCATTGTGAGTGACCACCGGTGGTGATTAAGCCTAAAGCCTCTTTGGACTAATCATTTTGTGTTACCTGTAGGGCTGAACTGTCACTCCTGTTCTTGGTACAGTTTTTACATTTTTTTTTTTAAGATTTTATTTATTTACTTGAAGAGAGAGAGAGAGAGTCTGAGCAGGGGAAGGGACTGTAGGACTGTGGGATGGTTTGAACCTGCTGTTTTTCAGTTTTAAGAACATGCTTCCTCAGTAGCTGGAATTCAGAATTCTTCAAAGTTAGCCCGCAGAGAGATTAAGTGAAAAAAAATCCTACAGCTAATAGTGGAAAACCTGGACTCAGTCAAGCCCCAATTTTTAAATAAGTCAGCTCTATTGTGGTACAGTTTATGCACAATAAAAATACATTCATTAAAAAGGTACCTTTCTGGGGGTACCTGGGTGGCTCAGTCGGTTAAACGTCTGCTTTCGGCTCAGGTCCTGATCTCCGCGTTCTGGGATCAAGCCCCGTATCAGGCTTCCTGCTCAGCAGGGAGTCTGCTTCTCCCTCTCCCTCTGCCTCTGCCCTTCCTTACTGCTCATTCTCTCTTTCCCTCTCTCTCTCTCAAATAAATAAATAAAAATCTAAAAAAAAAAAAAGAGGCACATTTCAATGATTTTTTGAAACATTTCTACATCCCTATGATTACCACCAAGATCAAAACACAACGCTTCCATCGTGTCAAAGCGTTCCCGGCCCCGTCCAAGCACCCTTCCCCGCCATGCCTCGCCCAGGCAACAGCTGGTCTGCTTTCCGTCACGGCAGATTACAGGTGTCTCTTCCAGGTTTTCAGAAAAATGGAGTCGCTCAGTGTGTCCTCTTTCTGTTTGCCTTCTCTTCCTCAGTATCATGATTTTGAGGTTCATCTATGCTGTCTGAATCAGTAGTCATCCCGGCTTAGGTAAGTTGACTCTGTATAAATTACAACTTCCCTACAACTAGTTTGTTTGATTTTTTTTATCCTTAAGATGACATTTTGATTATGCAAGATATATGTAGGGTGAGGTCTGGGGAAGTTCTCAAACACAGAGCTTCTCTGCCATCGGCTCACGGAGTCGGAGCGCATCATCCTCCTGGTGCATCAGCCTTCAGTGAACCCGCTGGGTGCGTTCACCAGCCAGGAAGCCCCGCTGACCTTCGGGGTCCAGAGTTATGTCATGTAGACACGATTGATTGACTCACCAGTCAAGAGACTGAACTCAAATCTCCAGACCCCCTCTCTTCCCTGGATTTCTGGCAGCCGAAAGCCTCAAACTTTCTGTCATGTGCTTGGTCTTTCTGTAGACCATCCCCATCCTGAAACTTTCTAGGGGTCCATCCTAAGCCACATTATTAGCCTAACAAAGGCATTCTTTTTTTTTTTTTTAAACTCGGGAAATTCCAGGAACCAAGAACAAAACACGTATGTCTTCTTCCTTGTACCACACCTCCCCACACTCATGCTCCCATGTCGCTCTCTGTCTAACTTATTTTACTTAGCAAAATGCTTTCAAGTCCCATCCATCTTGTGACCAATGTCAGGATTTCCTTCTTTCTCATGGTTGGATAATATTTCACTGGGCATCCATACTATACCTTCTTTACCCCTTCATCTGTTGGTGGACACTTAGGTTGTTTCCTTATCTTGGCTTCTGTGGATAATGTTACGATGTTCCTGCAATTCCTGTACAGGTGTCTTTTCAAAATCCTGTTTTCATTTCCTTTGGCTATATACCCCAAAGTGGAATTGCCGGATTGTACTTCTATTTTTCAAGTTTTTGAGGTTCTCCAAACTGTTTCCTGCAGTATCTGCACCTGTTTGCCTTCCAGCCAATGGCATATAAGATTCCCATTTCTCACCAGCACTTGTCTTTTGTGATTGATTTTTTATAATATTCCACCCCATGAGTTGCCTTTTTGCTCTGTGTTTTATTTTGTTTTAACTACAGGTGACTCTATTGAATGTTCCAAGGGAATGAATGCCAGGAATCTCATACCAGCAAATGCAATGCAGTACAACTTAGCCTTGAATGGAGTCTGCTTGCTCCAACAGACACTAGCCATCTTTGATCTGGTTTAAATTTTACAAAGTCAAACATACGTAAGTGCTGAAATCATACTTAAAGTTAAAGCCAATGGCATCTGCAGGAGGAGAAGCCTACTTATATTAATTTCAATGTAAAGTTACAAGAATGAATGCATGTTAATTTTGAAGTAATCTTAATAGCTAACACGTCATGGTGGCTTACATGGGCCAGAATCCTATTAAATGCATCACGTGGCTAAGGGAGATTGGAATGTTAGAGTGGATTTGTCACTTCAGACCTGTTTACCCACACTGGGAGGGTCCAGAATACACACCTTTCACAAGTACTATGAGAAATATGTTTGCAAAAGGAGCGCTGGCATCCTTGGGGAACTTTGTAATTGCTGTTCTCTGCAGACCCCAACTTATAGTGGGAACTGCTGTCACTGAACTGGGAAACCTAAATGCAATGAGAGTAATTGGATCCAAGGTGGCAAGGGCCAATTCCAGGATCAAAAGGAGGAGACATCACTACAGGTCCATATACATTACCAGGATAAAACGGAATGTTGCGAACAATGGTCAGCCAGTACCTTCAACTAGTTCGAGGAAATGGACATACTCCTTGGAAGGCACCAAATATCAAGCTCAAGCAAGAAGAAATAAACAACCTTGGGTTTTATCTCTACGAAGAACTTTCAGTTTTGTAGTTGAAAATCTTTACCCAAAGAAAACTGGTAGTTGAATACTATCAAATGTTTCCATAATTCCCTTCCCTGCAGAGTTCCCTCCAGAGTTAATGTCCTCCATGGGGGCATTTGCATGTGAGACTTGGAAGGGGGAGGCCAAGCAGCAGCAAGTAGCTTTCATGTGCAGAGGGTGGGTGCAGCATAGCAGCTGTCCT
The DNA here is from genome assembly GCF_020171115.1 of Neogale vison. NCBI lineage: Eukaryota > Metazoa > Chordata > Mammalia > Carnivora > Mustelidae > Neogale > Neogale vison. Next base: position 139,430,804 of record NC_058093.1, on the reverse strand, counting down.
GCTCATGCGTGGTCTTACTCTCTGCTGGCTCATCTGGTTTAAAGGGACAGGAGCCAGGCCCGCATCTCCTCCAGCTCCTGTGCTAGGCTGGAGCACTTAGCTTTGGCACAAGAGTTCACCTACAGGTCACTCGAATCCTGGAAGCTGGGAGCAGTGAGAGGGGTGGACTTGAGCTTGTCCATCTGTGCTCCATCTCATGTCCTTACAGCTTCCAATCTTTCCTTTCTCTATCTCCCACTCACATCCACCTTTCCTTCCTGAGTGCCTGCCCCACTCACTCTGGGCCCCAGCACTGGAAACAAAAGCCTTCGATGTCTGGTTTAACCAACTCCCTCAGTTCGGTTGGGTCAAATCACTATTTTAAATCCCTTATTACACATAGCTCCTCTTGGTCCTATTTCTCTGATGGAACCTTGATTGAAATACCAGCTGAGGGGCATCTGGGTGGCTCAGTGGGTTAAAGCCTCTGCCTTCAGCTCAGGTCATGATCCCAGGGTCCTGGGATCGAGCCTCACATCGGGCTCTCTGCTCAGCAGGGAGCCTGCTTCCTCCTCTCTCTCTGCTGCCTCTCTGCCTACTTGTGATCTGTGTCTGTCAAATAAATAAATAAAATCTTAAAAAAAAAAAAAAGAAAGAAATACCAGCTGAGCTACTGTTTAAGACTTCAGCCATTTGCAGTGACTCTTTTTTTTTTTTTTTACAAGAAACATTGTGTATTTCTATCAAATACCAGTTGGAATTTAAAAATATGTATATATGACATAGATGTTCATACTCTAAATAAATATTGTGCAGGTCTACAAATGCCTTGGGCAGCTTCTGCTTCTAGTAAGAAGGTCAATGAATTAGGCCTCTTGATTTTTCTTTCTTCTTTTATTTCATTGTCCTCTTTTTGTTTTCCCAAGTTTCTTCCCCACTCCCTCACCTTTGGCCCCAGTCAACATTTTAATTAGTTAATTAAAATGTTTGTTGAGTATTTACTATGTGAGTGCATGTACAATGTATCAGTCATGTGGGGGCAACTAAGTACAGAATGGAGAACACCATACAGATAGTTTAATGTTGGTCTTCTGGGAGACAGGCGTGAAACAAAGGAATAAACACAGGGATATATGAAGGGTGGGAAAGGAGGATTCATAAGAATGGCCACCAAGAAACATACTTGCACATGACATTTTTCAGTTCCTAGCCTCCCACAAGGTTGTAGTTTACAGAGTACAAGCAGAACCCTGGAACCTCATACTCCCTCCAGAAGTGGAAACTTCTAGTCAAGATCTACCATACGCATTACATAGTTATTTTTCTTTGATAATTTCAAAAACTGCCTTCAGAGTTTTTCCTGTTACCACCAGGCGGTAAACTTATTATAATACATTTTCCATAATGTTAATTCATAGGAGATCTGGATTTATATTAGGTTAGATAACTGGCTTTAATTAAGAACAGGAGAAAAAGTAGGTGATTCATTTTGACTGATGGAATGACTTTTGGTCACCAGCACCAGATCTGTGGTAATCCACAGCGCCCATCTTCTTGTGGTAAGTGACCTTAGAGATTCATTTCCAAACCTGGTCCTATTCATTTTCCCATGTTGCCCAAATCTTTCAAGTTTCTGTATTTGTGTATTTTGTAAATATATCTATCAACATATTTTCTTAGATGCAGGAAACCACAGATGTTGGTGAAGATGTGGAGGAAGAGGAACCCTCCTGCACTGTTGGTGGGAAGGCAAACTGGTGTAGCCACTCTGGAAATCAGTAAGGAGGTCCTCAGAAAAAGTTAAAAAAGAAAAAAAATAGAGCTACCCTGTGATCCAGCAATTGCACAAGATATTTACCCAAAGGACACAAAAATGCTGACTTGAAGGAACATACGTGCCCTGACGTTTATAGCAGCATTAGCAACACTAGCCAAATTATGGAAAGAGTCCAAATATCCATCAATAGATGAATAAGGATAAGGAAGGTATGGTACATATACATACATATGTACGCACATGGAATATTACTAAGAACAAAAATCTTGCCATTTGCAACAACACGTATGGAGCTAGAGTGAAGTAAGTCAGTCAGGGAAAGACAAATACTGTATGATTTCATTCACATGTGGAATTTAAGAAATGAAGCAGATGACTATAAAGGAGAAAAAAAGAGAGAGGCAAACCATAAAACAGACTCTTAACCACAGAGAACAAACTGACCATTGCCAGAGGGGAGATGGGTGGGGGTGGGGGGTTAGGGAGGGCACTTGTGATGAGCACTGGGTGTTATATGTAAGTGATGAGTCACTAAATTCCACTCCTGAAACTAATTTTACCCTATTATGTTAACTAACTGGAATTAAAACAAGACAAAACAGAACAAAAAACTTGAAACAAACAAAAAAATCGGTATTTTCTTAGAAAAGCTGGCGTTCAAAATGGATAAAGTGCCACTCTAAATACAGCTTTTATTTTTACGTTTCAGATTACTTTCCAGTCATTTTCACCTAAGTCCTCATTTCTTCTATTAATTAAACAGTAATTGACGCCGCTGAAGAAACATTTGGGAGCAAGTTACCGTCTCTGTTCAGTAGATGGCGCTAGACACCAGGTTACCAGTCCTCCCCGCCCTTAACTTGAAGTGTTTGTTTTTTTTAATAAGCTAAAGGCTCCCATGAGTGTGGTAATCCTATTCGTTTTTTAAAGGAATATCACATTTGCTTAGTTTATTTATTTATTTTTTTTGCTCAACTGCCATATGGTTGAAATCTTTACTTTTTAAAATTCCACAATCTGAGAAACGTTTATTTTGAGGGCATTTTTAAATGGTTCTTGATCATGCTTATGAAAGTTCTAGAAATAAAGCTTATTTTATGCGCTCAAAGGAATACCATAAGCATTTATAGAGTTTGAAATACTTTTTGATGCATAACAGTAAAAAAATTGCCTGTGATCTGTGTTGATGAGGCTGATTTTGCCAGCTTTTTAGAAACTTTTCGGTTTTTGTTTTGTTTTGTTTTTGTTTTTTTTAAGAGATAGTGCACGTGTGGGCGCCAGCTTGTGGCACATGTGGAGGGATAGAGGGAGAGAGAGACTCTCCAGCAGACTCCATACTGAGTGCAGAGCCCAACTCAGGGATCCATCTCACCACCCTGAGATCATGACCTGAGCCAAAACTAAGAGTCAGACATCAGCCGACTGAGCCCCCGCCCCCAGGCACCCTGAAAGTTTTCATCTTTTAATACTTTCCCCATGAACTCTTCAGGGATGACTGTGTGTAATGCTATCTGTGTTTTATGCAGACTGAGTAAGAAGACTGTAGCCTACTTCACAAATGATTGTCTCCTTTAGTAGCAGTCACTAGAATGGGGAGCTCCTAAGGCTTTGGGAATTGACTAGAACCACTCAATACTTCAACATTTGGGCATGTCAGTTCGGATAATGTTACATTAACATTTTCTAGTTTCTTACATACTTGGACAGCGTTTGGGCTATGTGTGAATATCTTTGGAAAATGAGGTTCTGAGCATCTTTAAAATGCGTGACTTTATATGTGAACATAATTCTTAGCTACACATGCCAAGTATACACGGACATCTCGAGGGAAATTAAAATCACCAACATAATGAATTATCTCTCTTTAAATGTGGCCCTATGACTGACATTTGACTCTCGTACATCTGTGAAAATAGTAGCTGTTCTTTATGTTTAAGCAAGTACTCATGTTATTACACTGTCTGTTTAGCCCCAAAGAGGGCAGAACCAGGAGACCCAGTGCTAGGGGATTTACAGTTAGTCTCTTGTTTCTTGGTACATATGCTCATTAACATCCTGTGGGAATTCACTTTGGCATAGAACTGAATTTTCCAGCAAACTGAAGATGATTTCTTAGCCAAATACATAAATATTAAAAGAAAATTTCACTTGAAAATTCCTTAGGTTATCTTTCTAATTCAAAGTATACTGAATGTTTAATAATATATTTCTTCAATGAGACATTCTACTCAATAATTAGTCACCATTTCAGTGATTTTCATTACTGATCATTTTCAATAATTAATCATCATTTCAAACATCATTGCTAGTTTCTAAACTAACCATTTTTATAGAGTAGATGTGATGGGTGCTTTTCTATGTTTTATCATCTAGGTGATCTAAATATCAAAACTATTCAACATTGAGTACAGCATGGACATAGATATTAGAATGCATGCTGGCTAGAAACACCTACCCCACCGGACCAGGGGCTGCTGGCTATTAGCACCTGTGTTTACTTCTTCTGGTCTGATTCTCTACTCAACAAATTGCATTCTGATGACTAATTTGGGTCTCAGGTATTTTCATTGCTGGAAAAATGTGCTCCCGAGATTGAATATAAGTCTTCTGGTGACCTCTGTAAGGATGCATTGTCCTTGACCGGAAACGAACAAGCTGGTATTTGATCCATTGGTGACATGAGGGTCTAGTAGCTGCTAAGGAAGACTGAGGGCCAGACCTTTTATGGCAAACCCTCCAAACTGTGAGGCCCTTCCACAAAACCAGCTTACCCTGCCCCCTCCTGACCTGCTGCCTCTCTCCCATTTCTCTCTTTCACATCGATACTATCAACAGCGGAGGAGGAGAGAATCTAAAGTATGCTTTATGAGAAATTCTCCAGGTTGCCCACACTCCAAGATCAAGAATCATATGCTCTACCGACTGAGCCAGCCAGGTGCCTCTCTTTTGTACCTTTCAGTGAAAGCGTTGTTTCTCAAAGTATGGTCCTCTGGCCAGCATCATCAATCATCACCTGGGAACTTGCTAAAAATGTAAATTGCCTCACTGTAGGCTTACTGAACCGGATTCTTGTGGGAGGGCTCAGTAAACCATGATTTACTAAACTATGAATCAGTGGGAATTGAATGCTAAATTTCGAGAATCACTGCTCCGAGCATCACAGTTCTGACGTCCAAAGTCCTCTTGACAAGTGTGTTCTCTCCCTGGAGGCAGATCTGCTAGAGGAATGCAATCCTATCTTCAGGATCCTTGGTTTGAATCAAGGGGACTTAGAGGAATCAAGATATTGATGACTGACATAACTTGATTCATCTTTGTACAGTGGAAAGAGAACACCAATGAAAACAGTGTGCAAAATCCTTTGGGAAGATTTTTCTTGGTGAGTACTTGGGGGTACGCTGTCAATATTTGCTTTTGTATCCCTTCTTTTATTAATACTTCCATGGCTTTTAAAAAAAATGAGGTATAATTGACAAATAAAATTACAAGATATTTAAAGTATACAATGTGATGATTTGATATATGTATATACATTGTTTATTTGTTTATGGACTGTAAAAAGTAAACAGTTTTTTTTTTAAAGATTTATTTATTTATTTGAAAGAGAGAGGAACTGGAGCAGGAGGAGGGGCAGAGTGAGAGGGAGAGAGAGAATCCCAAGTAGACGCAAAAGCTGGGAGCCTGATGCAGGGCTTGATCTCATGACTGTGAGATCATGACCTGAGTTGAAGCCAAGAATCAGATGCTCAATTGATTGAGCCACCCAAGTGCCCCAAGAATGAATTTTTTTTTAATAGGGATCTTTGTTTTAAAATGAATCAAAGTGAAAGGAAGTGCCCATAAATGTGTCCATAAACGTGCTGTGTTGTATTTGCATGATAAGAAATCCATTCTGAGTAAGCCTATTTCTCTATCTTTACTATTTCTGTATTATATCTTAGTATTCCTGGAAGTCCTGCCTGGGACACACCCTGTGGTTGACTCTTTCAGCACCCATTTAAGCAGCTTTCCCTTCTCTCCTCTTACCACAGAGCATTGGAAGCCATATTCCCACCTCAGATTCTGGAACCCCTGGGGAGGCCATGTGACAGTCCAGCCCTTGAAGGATAGGCAAAAGTCACAAGGCAGTTCTGGGAACGCCTGTGCTTCTTAGGTACAGATGTCTCCCCTTTCTGATTTGGTTCTTCATCTTCCTCTGGGGGAAATGGCCTTGATTTCTGGAGTTTCCCAAGCTACTTTGAACATTAGGCCACAGCCTTGGGCCTGATACCACAGCCTTGGGCCTGATACCTTTGAGCCGCTGAAATGAAGCCAGCAACTGTCGAACCTCATGACATCAGTATGAGAGAGAAAAAAATCCTCACATAGTTACATTTTTCTACTAGTCGGGTTTTCTTCACACAACCCCTGTCTGAAGCACTGACTCCATAGAACTGGGCTGAGAGGAATTTTTCACAAATGATTTAGAATGAAGGTAGCAATGAGACCCATAGAAAGAGTTAAGAAGGCAGGACAAGGGCGCCTGAGTGGCTCTGTGGGTTGGGCCGCTGCCTTCGGCTCAGGTCATGATCTCAGGGTTTTGGGATCGAGTTCCGCATCGGGCTCTCTGCTCAGCAGGGAGCCTGCTTCCTCCTCTCTCTCTGCCTGCCTCTCTGCCTATTTGTGATCTCTCTCTGTCAAATAAATAAATAAAATCTTAAAAAAAAAAAAAAAGAAGAAGGCAGGACAAGCGGCATTCAGAGAGTGAATTTAGAGAGCTAGGGAACAAATTGCCAACAGGGCCTTCTCTGGGATGCCGCCGCATCTGCTAGTGCAGACAGTAGTTGGCAAACAAGTGTGATTTCCTAGACAGGCTCAGAGAAGGCAGCCACAAGTCCATGTTCGGTTGGAGGTGTTTGTGCCCTTTTCATTGCTCTCCAAGAGAATGTTCTCCATGTTTTGGGCAAGACCTTTCATCATTTGGAGAAACTCTCATATACATCGTGGCATAGCTCTCGTAACAAGCCTCTGATTATTAAATGTTATTTTGACAAACAAAAATATATCCTCACATTTCAAAGCCACCTGGCAGAGTGACCATATGTCTGGGTGAGAAATACCTTTTTAAAAAAAATATAATTTTTTATTTTTAATTAACATATAATGTATTATCTGCCCCAGGGGTACAGGGTGTGAATTGCCAGGTTTACACACTTCACAGCACTCACCATAGCACACACCCTCCCCGATGTCCATAACCCCACCACCCTCTCCTTACCCCCCAACCCTGGCATCCCTCAGTTTGTTCTGTGAGATTAAGAGTCTCTTATGGTTTGTCTCCCTCCCGATCCCATCTTGTTTCATTTATTCCTTCACTACCCCCCAAGCCCCCCACGTTGCCTCTCAACTTCCTCATATCAGGAAGATCATATGATAATTGTCTTTCTCTGATTGACCTATGAGAAATACCTTTTTAGAGATCTAACACAGAGCCCTGAGAATGGACAGTATGGCACTAAGTGGCTCATTTTCAGTGGTGTGCTGGTAAGCTAGTTCTCAAAACAAAACAAAACAAAACAAAAACCCAAAAAAAACAAAAACAAAAACAACCCAACAGAAAGCCCCCAACAAACTTGGTTGGGATTCCTTTGCCAAATTCTGTGCCCTAAATGTTACAAACACAGCAATTTCGTGTTATCCATGGTTTAACTGTTGGCTTGTGAAATTTCTAAATATTTAACCATTGGCTTTGGAAAGGGAGTAGGCTAGCTCCAGCATACCCCCGGGCACGTAGAGGCTCAGAGTTGGAAGGAACTGAGGATCACTTCATCCCCATTGTTTTATGAAAGAACCCTCCAGAAGGTTCACAAACACACACATTTTTGGCATGACCAGCCTGTCTTTGCCTAAACAATGCCACTACTGATTTCCCAGGGAGCCTGAAATGTTTCACCCTTCGCCACTCAAAGATGAGGGGAATGGAAGTGACTCAGGTCACAGATTTGGTGACAAATTTGTTTGGAGCACATTGTCTTTGAGTTTGTGAAGGTCCACATAACATGCGCCCATTATTTTGGTTAAACCCAGAAGCTTAGGTTTATTTGTTGCTTCCCATAACACTAAGGCTTGGTGGGGCAGAAGAAATGTCCTACCCAGAAGGCTTTCTCTCCTGCATCTCCCTGTTTGCAGTAGCCAACCCACGCCTCTGGCTGGAATGGGGAGAAGAAGCCCTTATTGGCAGCTTACATTCACCTGAGACACCAGATAACCTTTGCTGGGCCTGGGCCAGGGGACAGGTGGCACCGACAGGGTCCATGCGGTTGCAGCAGTGACAGGCTTGGGAGCTCGCCTGCTCACGTGAAGCTCTCCAGATAGAAAGCGGGAATCCGCCCTTTTTAGGAGACTAGCAGGTTGCTGCTCTGATTGTCTTTGGCTTCAACTAGATGTGGCCCAGGATTTTACGCTCTCAGATCACCGCCCTGCCTCTCGTGGTCCTGAAGCCAACGCTATCATGATCACATCCCAAATGATCAATTTCCGATCTAAGGTAATATATTGATGTAGACAAGTAGCATGGACCACCTCTACAGAAACCTTTGTTGCCTGGTGCAGCCCGGCAGGACCTTCCTGGGATTCTATACAGCTCTAGTGTCAGAGCTGGGACTAGAACTCGGGCCTCCCAGTTTCCAGGTGTTAATTAACTTGCCAGCATCATACAGCTAGTAAATAGCTACTAGATCCCAGAACCATGGTTCCAACCTAGGTTGGCTTACCCATTACCTATTATTTTCTTTGTAAAGAAAGGGAGGTAGCCAGCTTGCTTTCATCTTTTCTTGGGTATTTCCAAGAATCCTGAGAGAATGTGCTAGGTTAGATTTGGGCACTAGGTGGAACACTTAATCTAATGTGACTGTCTCTCCAAACCCATTGTTGATATAGATCTGAGGTTTAAGCGCGAGGGTCTTCAATATTTCCAGGACAGCAATATCTCCTGTGTTATAAACCCACACATAAGGTTTATATTGTCTATTCAATATATTCTGTACCTTTAGATCTGAGCTAGGCTGCCTCCTGTTTCAGGAGGCACGGGCAGATATAAACAACTATTTTTCTTGGTGTCATTGGTGAGAGAGAAAGGAAAGACCCTATAAGTCATACAGAAAAGTGAGGGAAGAGGAAGAAAAAAATAGATGGCAGTTGGATAAAATTCAAACTATCCAACGATTCAAACAGACTTGAAACTGAACAAATTCTGATGATGAGATGATAACTAAATGTTTTTCATCTTGCAACCATGGAAGTATTGGTCTGTGTTATGAGACGTCTGTTTCCACAATTACAGTTTTGTAATGTAATTTGATCCATTGTGATACTTGGAGGCATTTTAATTTTGAAAAGTTGTTGATGTAAAATATAACACTCAAAGCAGAAGTGTTAAAAATTCAGGGAAAAAAACGATCCAAAACCCAGAAGTAAGAACAGTGCATCTCTGAAGTGCTAATTAGTACCAGTTAATTGTGCACACACCAAGAAGACAGTTTGGAAAACCAAGAGCACTTGAACTAGAACATGGAATGAGGCTCACAGGTATATTGCTAATAAGAAGCTTATATACTGTGGAGGAGGTAACTGTTCATTCTTCACGGTGATTGGTTCCCATCTGAGAGTTTCTTAAATCAAAGGGAATTGGGTAGTGGCCACCTCCCATCAATTTTGGGGAATAATTTAAGTTTTGCTTATGCTTCTCAGCGACATTAGCAAGAAGGGACCCAGGTCAAGTTGACCCCAATTGTCTTACGAAAGTAGCTGAATTTACTTTGCTTGTATGACTAAACTGGTTTTGTCTGCTCTGGAAATTTTCAAGTCTGGTCTCCTTTTGTGTTTGAGTTTAACAGAAGGAAAAGAAGGGAAAATGAACAATAGCCAGAGATAAAATAAAGGACTATAACAAGAAACCCCAAAACCAGGGACAGACTGATGAAGTTTCAGAGTTCAAAGAATATTTAGAAGTATGTTACAAGCACATAGAACTTTGGTTGCATATGAGGGAGTATATTCTTCCCGTGTTGGTCAGTTTTATTTCAAGCAATTTTTTAAAAAGATTCAGAATTATCCTCTTATTTTATATGAGGACATGCTCAAAGTTTATATGCCAAATGCGTCAAGTCCACACTTGCTCTTACAGGCTAACTATAGAAGTGCCTTTGTTTACTATTTATTGAATGAGGACAATAGCCTCAAGCATGTGTGTTTTTTTGGGGGGCCATAATTTTAAATCCTTGAGACATTTATTTTAGAAATATCTTCTTTACTTAGCATATTGAGGATTACAAAAGGAGTATGTTTTAAAAAAGTATAAAAAGAGCCCCTGTTCTCAAGGAGCTTAGTTGTGGAATTATTGACATTCAAATCTACAGCCATACAAAAGAGATAGTGAATTAGCACACAAAGAAGACATCCTTTGGATTCAGCCTTTCTAGGTTTCTCAGCTTCTCCATTTAGTGGCCTTGATCTTAGGGAAATAATTTAACCTCTCCTATATAAAATAGAGATTTTAGCTATAGCAAGTGGAAGTAATGAGGGATAATCTATTCAAATAATCTATTCAAATGAGAGCTAGTATTATAATGAGTAGCCACGCTGCGGGAGGCAGATGCACCTGCCTCTAGGATTGCACAGGGATGCTTACTCGGGCTGCAGTGGTTTGAGAGTTTTCAATTATTAGTAGAATTTTGAAAGATGTGGGGTAATGAAGGAGCTCTTCCAGTTACGGGGAACAGTGTGAGCAAAATATTGGAGTATTACCTATCTAGTGACAATAAGAAGGTGTGACCTTGACCAAAATGGGCTTGTTTAGGGAGTCCAGCAAGTAGAGCCTGGACAGTAGGAAGAAGGTTTGAATGTGTGGATGGCTGTACATTTAGAGAGAGTGACCCTGTAGGCCTGGTTATGCAAGAAGGCTGGGACAGGATTCACACTGAGCCCCCATGATGTATTCTATCTCTACAGTTTTGTCTTTTCCAGAATGGCAGATAAATGAAATCACATATTGTTGGCCTTTTGGATTAGGCCTCATTCAGTTATTTTAAATGCATTTGAGATTGTAGGATGCTTTGCAGCATTCTTGGCCTCTGTTCACTAGAAGCCAGAAGCACTTTTACCCCAGGCGTGACAACCAAAAATGTTTCTAGATGTGGCCCAGTGTCCCTGGGAGGCAGCCCTTACTTCCACTCTCTCATCGAAAACCACCACTCTACCTCACTGGTTATTTATATATAATTTCTCTCTCTCCCTGAATTATAAACTCTAGGAGAGCAGGATCTCTGTGTTTTTTCTCAGTTCTAGATTCCCAAGAACATAGTGCATAGTACTTCTCACATGCTGTGCAAACATTCATCAAATAAATGAATAAAGAGACGGCTAAGCGGGGGTTTCTGAGCCCAACAAGCGCAGAGACTAAAGTGAAAGAGACAAAGAAATACACTTGAGCCGCATTTACAGAGTGAAAAGACAGGTGATGGGGTGGAACCATTATCCAATGTTGAATGCCACTACTGAACGCCTAAGTGATTTTATCGGTTTTATAGGACTTGACTTTACCAACTGTAAGGGCCTATTTAGCCAGAGTGATTTCACCTTGGTTGAACAGCCATTTTGTTGTTTATGCAGTAAAACTTAAACCTACCCTGCCCCCTCAGAGGAACTTACTTAGAAACAAGTCTGGGAAACCAGTAAAATATGGCTGACCAGCCCCTGACAACAGAGCCCATACACCAGGATGTGTCAGCTCAGGGAGAGATAACAAAGCCCAGATGCAAAGAGGAGTCGGGCCAGGTGGAGACATCCAATCAGTAAAGCGCACATACTATCTCCCTGACTACCAAGGAATGTGGGCCCGCCTTCTGGGCACCAAATCTGACCAGGGTGATAGGCTAGTTCAAATAGCTACTACGGGGTGAATTGTAATTCAACTGGCCATCCGTGTGTGACGCAGTATGACTGCAGCTTTCGCTGTATGTTGCAATCTCACTGACCACCTGTGTGTGGCCAGGCTCAACCACATGGCCCTTGCTCTATAAAAATTAGTCTGTGAGGCTGGGAGGGGTGGGTCACCCTCTCTGTAAGAGGCTGCCCCCAGCCGGTGGCTTTGGTTCTCAATGCTTGACTCAAAATAAAGCTTTGCTTGACCTTCGCTTTGTATTGCTCTCATCCTTTTGTCCACGGACCCTTCACCAACAACCTGCAAGCATTTAATACTATCCTGATTTTATTTTTAAAGATTTTTATTTATTTATTTGAGAGAGAGAGAGATTACATGTAGGCAGAGAGGCAGGCAGAGAGAGGGGGGAAGCAGGCTCCCCGCTGAGCAGAGAGCCCGACGTGGGACTCCATTCGGTGACATCATGACCTGAGCAGGAGGCAGAGGCTTAACCCACTGAGCCACCCAGGTGCCCCTAGCCTTACTTTAAAGTTGAGCTAATTGAGACCCAGAAAGACTCAGAGAGTCCCCGCCCACAGGGGAGGAGCCGCTCCACAAGTCAACCTGTCTCCAAAGCTGGAGGTCTTTCGGTTTTGTGCCATCTGTCGGAAACACTACTGGAGTCTGGACTCAGCCAAGAGCTATGGACACCATCACAAATACAACAATGTAAGCCTCCATCGTTAGGAAATAAGAAACTAGGAGCTAGGAAGTCTGTTCTTTATTCCCCGCGAGAAGCCCCGCAAACTTTTGGTTACATGGAAGTGGTACTAGTCTTGGTGAGATGGTGCGGGGGCAGACGGTGGCAGGTTAGCAGCTTAGCAGGGTTGTTTTTTTAAATTTTACTTGCGAGAGAGCGAGTGCGCGTGCGTGCATGAGGGGGCGGGGCAGAGGGAGGGGCTCTTGAAGCCGACTCCCCGCTGAGCGCGCAGAGCCCCGCCTCTGCCTGATCTCACCAGCCTGAGATCAGACCCGGTCCCCGTGATTCTTCAACTGCAGCAGAGCCCCCTTTGCCCGGGTGCTTTCCCGGGCTCTACAGCCGGGGTTTCTGTTGCAGGAAGATGTCGGAGGGACTGAACCTCGGTGCTTACTAAGCATTTCTGGGAGGTTCTGATGCAAGTGGTCTGTCTGCACTCCACATTTTCAGAAAATCTGGACTCTAGAAGAAAGAATAAGCAAGATGCATGCCAAGGGAAGGTGAGAAATGAACGTTAGGAATGAGGGGTTTTGGGGGTCAAGGGCTGAACGGGTATGCTTTGCGGGGCTTTGTGTTCCGAGTGTGAGGACCCGCTGCTGGGTGATGCGGACAGGGCCCGAGTCGTTCCTTCGGATCCCCAGCAACCTGGAAGCTGAAAACCCAGACTGTCTTTAAGTCTTTAAATATCAGTACAAGTATTCATTTGTATCAAAGATGGGGAAAATGCAGCCCATGGGCAAATCCGGCCCACCGCCTTTTCTTACAAATTAAATTTTATTGGAATATACCCTCACTCGTGTATTTATGTGGAGTCTGCGGTGCTTCCCCGCTGTCCAAGGTAGAGCTGTGTAGCTGCCCCAACTGACCTCATGGTTTGCATGTGTATCCAATGGTACACATGGTATAAATATTCACTATTTGGCCCCTTACAATAAAAGTGTGACCCTCCCCCTTTTTTGCAGAATATGTGTAGAATATGGGCCCTCAGTCAGTGGTTAAAGTATCCTTATGGCTTTGATGACATGCAAAAAGGAATTTTTATGTCACTGTTGCCCCCCAGCACAGGTGTGTCAGCGATTTGTGTGGAGGGAACCTACTGCAGAGGTGGGCTTTCCTCAAGGACATTATGTCCTGTCATGGCGCTGATTTTGAAGGGATTTAAGTGCATCCTACTCTCCTCTTCCTAAAAGATCAGAACTTCTTCTTTTTAAGAAATCAACCTTCTAGTTTTCTAAAGAACAGTTACTTTGCTGAGAATGAGGGAGAATGACGAGAAGGAGACTCACGGTCCCCTGGGGTAGAAACCATTTTTATAGCTCCTGCCTTGCCGAAAGCCACAAATCTGTTTATTTTGTGGCCGCTGACAGGATATACAAATTCTTGCTCGGAGACTGAGAGTCGCTTTCGTAGTTCATTCGCGGACTCATTCAACAAGGATGCACGAAGGCTTGAGGAACTCGGGGGCCTGACGGGGCAGGGATGTATAAAATGCATTGCGTGTTTGCCGCCTACTGGCAGCAAGACTGCTGATTGCCTGGAAGGCAGCCTCACATGTGCTGAAATAAAGCAACTATGGGAGGGCAGGGAAGGTCCCACCAAGGGGGGATAGAACTGGAGGGAAGATGGGCTTTGCACCTCAAATTACGCTTCTGTTTGTTACACAACAAATGATACACGAAGGTGCTAATAGCCATACATTAGAAAAAGCTTTGCCCCCAGATCTGAAACTCAAAAGAGCATCAAATGTAAGAATCAAATTTAAACTCATCATTTCCCAACCAATCTGCTTCCAGTTGCTCTCAAGCAACATCTGTCAGGCTTAAGCTCCAAGTGCCCCGGGACAGCTGGGGACAGAGAGAAACATATGGGATGCAGATGGTCCAAGGGAAATCAGGGGTGCCTGACACCTGCCTTCACATATAACCAGGGTCTCTTCAGGAATGTACCTGTCCTTGGTTTCTTTTAACAGGCGGGTCCAGCCCACCGAGCTGGTAGCTTTTTCTGGACTTATTTTCATTGGTAAGGAGTAAAATAAGTCTCAAGCAGTGGTTCTCAAAGATTGCTGCATATTAGAATCAACTGTAGGGCTTTTAAGAGACAACTGGCGTTTTAAACTCAGATGGTTCTAATGGGTAGCCAGATCTCAAATGGCTGCTCTAAATCAGTGGTCCTCCATTACCCGGAGGGCTTATCAGACTCAGACTGCAGGATTCTTCCGCCCGAGTTTCTGATTTGGTGGCTCAGGGGGCAGCTAGTGCCTTTGCATTTCTAACACGTGCCCGGGTGACGCTGGTGTTGGCTGGTCAGGGTCAACACTTTGAGAAGCACTGCTCTAAATGAAGATGATGAAAAGGAATGTTTGCTACAGAAGAGAAATGGTTCTTATTTTGACAAAAAATCTGTCCATTCTGCGTTTGGCAGAACGAGAAGAGGGAGATGAGTCTGGAGATGTCACTGCAGTATTTGCTGTGTGAGACCCACGTTCCTGGAATTGTGTGTGTCCATCTCTGGAATGCTCTCGTGTACCACCTGGGAAAACATGCTGCTTTGCAGGATTCTTGCTCTTTCTTTCCTTCCATTTCTCTTTTTACTTCTTTTTCTTTTTTTTTTTTTTTTTTACTTTCTGTTTCTGCCTGACTTTGTTAAAATACTAAAGAACTTCTGAAGGACTCAGGTGCATTCCAAATGCTTTTAATTTTACAGAAAACTTGAAATTTGAAAGTATTTTTTTTTGCAAAAAATAATCATTTTTAAAAAGATTTATTTATTTGAGAGAGAGAGAGAATGAATAGTGGGAAGGGGCAGAGGGAGAGAGAGAGAGAGAAGCAGACTCCATGCTGAGCATGAAGCCCGATGCTGGGCTCAATCCCAGGACCTGGAGAGCTTGGTCTGAGCTGAAGGTTGATGCTTGACTGACTGAGCCACCCAGGTGTCCCCCCTTTCTTTCTTTTGCAAAAAAATTATCTTAAATGATATAGGTATTTCTGATGGAAATACAGCTCTGTAGCCATCTAGGAAAAACTTGTAGCTAGTAACCCAAAGAACCCTTCCATAAGAAATAATTGTTGAAAAGTAATAAAAACACAACACAAATAATTAAATATATATGAAATCTCTATATTGATGTCAGCAAACAGGACCACACCCAATTACCTTCATCATTTAGGAAGCAATCTCATACTACCCCAAAATAATTTCTCCTTTAGCCCTATTTTATTATTTTTTTAAAGATTTATTTATTTGAGAAAGAGAGTGTGCAGGGCGGGGCACAGAGGGAGAGAGCATCCTCAAGCAGACTTCCCACTGAGCACAGAGCCCGAGGTGGCTCCAGCCCATACACGGAGCGGGAATCAAGAGTCAGACCCTTAACCAACTGAGCCAGCCAGGCCCACCAGCCCATCGCTCAGATGGTCATATTTCATTTTAAATACCTTTTCAGAAGCTGTATTCTCAACTGAGGGAATAATCTTCTCAATGAGCATGCCTATTTAGCATTGTTCTGTTTATACATATCATTTAATGAGCAAAGATTGCCCAGCTGGGTCTGGAATCCTAGGAAGCAGGTCAGGACAGGAAGCATGCTCACCCACTGCGGAACTGCAGCCTCGAGGGGAATCTGACACCGACACAGATGTCTCAGGAAGGAGGTAGTGAAGTCAGTCGGGCAGTGTCTGCAGAAGTAAGATCCGAGCTGGCCAGGAACGCTGTCCCTCTGGATAAATGCATTTTGAGTCTCCGCCTCTGGGAAACCAACAGCTCTTGAATATGCTATTTTTCTGCCTGGGTGGCTCAGTGGGTTAAGCCTCTGTCTTCGACTCAGGTCATGATCTCAGGATCCTGGGATCGAGCCCCGCATCAGGCTCTTCACTCAGCAGGGAGCCTGCTTCCCCACCCCCCCTCTCTCTGCCTGCTTCTCTGTCTACTTGTGATCTCTGTCTGTCAAATAAATAAATCTTAAAAAAAAAATCCCTTCATAAGGTTATTTCATCTTTACACTTGACTTTGCCCAATTCCACAGTCCAAGAAGACTTTAAAACTCCTTGCTCTGGGGGTTATGCGGCTATGACTAAAGGTTTGCGAATGAAGTCAAATCTGTAGAGGGCAGATGGCTGATTAGGATGGGGCTAGAGGAGGTGCGGTCTGGGGTTGTCTCTCACCGGCTCTGCGGCTCTGGCAAGGTAATGAACTTCTGTTTTCCAAATGTGAAGTTAGCGAGGCTAACTGCGGGTGCTCGAGGGGAAACTGAGAAGTGTCTGCTGCACGGTGCGGTGGTGCAGTAAATGTTGGCTCCTGCGCTTCCTGCTCCTTTGGGGACTTATTTCCTTGAGCAAATATTCACGGAGAGTCTTCTCCGTGGTGTGTTCCAGGAACACGCAGGTGGGCAAGAGTTCCTCCTTCAGGAGGACGTCCTAGTCTAAGGAGAAAGAAAACAGATACTTAAAAAACACTATGGTTAGGGCGACACAGGAGGGAATATGGGGGTAAGGGGCTCTCTGAGGGAATTCCCTGCAGGCAGAAGCCGGAGGCAATGGGGGGGGGGGACTTGTGTGTTTCCCTTTTCCCAGGGAATACAGCTTTGTGCTGCCTGCTCTCTGGCTGAAGATTGTTGTTTCTTACCTTTTTGTTTGATTTTTTGTTTGCCGTAATTGTGAACTGCCTCATTTCCTCACAGCCAAGGTGGATGTCCAAAAGCACTTTTAAATAAATTATGAAAAAGTTTTCAAGCTACTGACATTTTTTTCCCTGTTAGTTTCTCCCAAATATATAAAATTGGGGAATTTTGGAAGTAGATCTCAGAGGATATAAGCCTTGCATAGATGACTCCATTTGTTCCAAATGACTAAGTGGTTTGCTATCAACCAGGACTAGGTCCCTGGACTTCTAGTGCAGGATTCATAGACCATATCACACTTCTTAGGGCCCAGGTGTCATACATTTACTCTTCTAATAACATCTTTGTGCAGAACATTATACTCTTGTAATAATTTAATTAAATATTCCCTTTTGATTTAATGAAATGAAATACTTATTTAAATTAAATATACCAGTAATACTCTTTTCCTAATAGATTTTTTTCTTATACATTTTAATCTTTGTAAAGTTTCAAGCATCTACATTGAGTTTTCTTTTTTTTTAAAGGATTAAATCCAATGACTATTTTTTTCACTGAAGT
The DNA here is from genome assembly GCF_020171115.1 of Neogale vison. Taxonomy (NCBI): domain Eukaryota; kingdom Metazoa; phylum Chordata; class Mammalia; order Carnivora; family Mustelidae; genus Neogale; species Neogale vison. The sequence continues at coordinate 139,413,220 of NC_058093.1, read as the reverse complement.
CTTTTTTTGTTATTTTTAAGTTCAGTTAGCCACTGTAGAGAACATAATTAGTCCTTGATGCAGTGTTCAGTGATTCATTAGTTAAGTAGAACCCCCAGTGCCCATCACAGCACGTGCCCTCCACAATACTCATCACCCCGGCACCTTGGGTTTTCTTTTTTATTTTTCTTTCTTTCTTTCTTTTTTTTTTTTTAAAGATTTTATTTATTTATTTGACAGACAGAGATCACAAGTAGGCAGAGAGGAGGAAGCAGGCTCTCTGCAGAGAGCCCAATGTAGGACTCAATCCCAGAACCCTGGGATCATGACCTGAGCTGAAGGCAGAAGCTTTAACCCACTGAGCCATCCAGGCGCCCCTCACCTTGGGTTTTCAATGATGCCTGCCACCATTCCTTATTTTTATTCACACAAAGGATGCTGAGGGGACAGCCTTCAGATGCTTTTTCTAAATTCAAGAGACTCTTTAGAACCCTTCTACTGATTGAAAAATTTATTGTAATGTTAGGGAATTCCGAGTCAATAAGGGAAAAAAGGCTCAAAGATTCGATTCCACACTATTTATTGAGCACCTACCAAGTTCTGTATGCTATCTCTGCTCTTGAGATGTATTTCTGGGTGTCAATGACTAAACAACAATGAACCCCAGAGATCCCTGCTCAAGGGTGTGTGTGTGCACAGAAATAGTCAAGATATAAGTTACATGGCATAGATGAGTAAAGCACCTATTATTTTCTTAGGCAAAAAGTGACAGGGATAAGCTATAGAAGAGAAAAATCAAAGATCAGAATGAGGAGGATGGGAAGGGCTGGGATGGTGGGTGCATTACAACTTTAAACAGGGTGTCAGAGTAAGTAGGCTTCACTGAGAAAATTATCTTCAAGCAAAGGTGTGAGGGAAGTGAGTGAATTAACCTGACCAATATCACAACAGGGTGTTCCAGAAGGATCAAGCCAGGCTTTGTTGAGAGTGTGTCTGGAGTGTTCTAGGAAGAGCTGAGAAGTCACTGAGGCTGGTGAGGGGAAAAGAGAGAAAGAATAAAAGGTCAGGATAGGGAGTAAGACAGACCATATAAGCCTTTATAAACTGAAAATAAATAAATACATAAATTTAACCTCTGATGACATGGTTTTCAACATTAAGTAAACCAACACTATTTTCTACTCATAATTTTCTATAACAGTTATTTATCATTTCACGTAAATGAGTCTTTAGGTCTCATTAGGTCAACAGTCTTTAGAAATATTAAAACAGGTTTCTGGATAGTGGAGGGAAGATAATGGACCTTCTTAAGAAAGATATACTCAGAAGCCTGAACCCATAATGACAAGGGTCAGAATAAATATTGATTTAAATAAATTTTGCAGAAACTGTCATCCAAATACTTTTTAACTTTTTTCCTTCCCTAATTAAGCAAAAGTTAATGGCTAGCCTACTGTTTTTAGTATCAAAAACATGTGTATTGCTGACCTCTTTTTAAAAAATTAGTGCTATTTAATATACAAATTTTATTTATTTATTTATTTTAAAAAGATTTTATTTATTTATTTGACAGAGGGACACAGCAAGAGAGGGAACACAAGCAGGGGCAGTGGGAAAAGGAGAAGCAGGCTTCCGGCTGAACAGGGAGTCTGATGTGGGGCTCGATCCCAGGGCCCTGGCATAACTAAGACTAAATACGTCCCTATAACTAAAGAGTACACAGAATACACACCCATTTTAAAAGCCAAATACTTGACTTTCCAGCAATGAGACAGTCTTGCCTTATGTGAATGAAGTATAAAAAAAATTTTTTTTGGTAATACTTTAATTCTTAAAAAGAGAAACATCTGAAGAAATACGGCAAAATGTTAGTATCTGTTTAAAAAAACTTGGTAGTGTGTAGTTGGGAGTTTATTATACTATTTTCTGTAGTTATCTATACCTTTGAAATATTTCATAATTTATTTTCTTAGTGAATGATAGTTGGGGAAATGGAGGTAGTGTGCCTAGAACCTTTGATTAGAGAATTCTTACCCTGGCTGAGCTCATCCAGACTTCTAAAAATAATTTAAATACTGATAACAGCAACATTTTTCTTTGTAACTCTAACTTCTCCTGTGAGAGGTACACTCTTATGAACACAGTGAGCTATTCTACAGAGCCAGCGGGTACCCTAAACTTAGCCACACACGTTTCTGATTCCCCCTTCTGCCTGCTCCTTCTGAATGGGCTATCTTATAAATACTTATATAGAATAACAAATGGAAGCTAAAGCCCATAGTGATTGGAGACCAAGTTTCTAATGGCCAAATAGTGACACAGGTACACACAAAGTGAAAAAGCAAGGACTCAGTGCCCCCCTGCATGAACCTTCCTCTCTCAACATGCTGTCTTGGCTTAATGGGTCAGAATAACGCTGTCCATTCTCCCTGAGAAGTGCTGGAAAGTGGCTACTTGACCACAGTTTGGCATGGGGGAAGAAGTCAGTCCCGAGAAATCTGGTTCCCTCTCAGATGGAAATATGAAACTTTTCTCATAACTCTAGGTCCAGGAGACAGTCATAGAATAGTCAGTGACTGCTGGAGACAAAACACAAGTAAAACATAATCTAGGGAGGAAATCAATCAATGCCACAGAGAAGAGTGTTAACTCGAGAATTAAAAATAATTGAACTATTTTTTTTTAAATTTAGGGCTTTGTATTGTTTTGCTTTGTCCTTTTTTTTTTTTTTTAAGTAATTCTACACCCAAGGTGGGGTCGGAACTCACAACCTCAAGATCGAGTTGCATGGTTTGCTGACCGAGCCACCCCGATGCTCCTAGAACTAATTGAAATTGACAAGATATGTTGTTGAAAAGGGTAAAAAAGAAATAGATTTCAAGTGAAACAAAAGATTATGAAAAAGGAGCATGAGAAATTAGAAAACAGTTATTGTCCTAGAAATGAAAAATAGAATCACTGAAATTAAATGCTCAAGAGATGAGCTAATAGCTAACTAGACGTGGCTGCTTGTGCGTATGTCTGAAGAAACCATCCTAACTACACCATGAGAGGAAGTGATAGAACATATGAGCAGCTCCAGGTCACAGAGAGTAGATTGTATGTGTGCCTGTGGGGCTGGGCGTGGAGACACCTAGTGGGTCTTCAGTTGTCCCCATGTTAGTTTCCTGTGGCTGTTGTGACAAGGTGCCATGGTTGCATCAGTCCATTTGTTCATCATTGCATCAATATCCTAGTGTAGCTTTGGAATAAATCTTGTTACCTGGTAGTGTAGAAACTCTCAGCTTCGTTCTTCAAATTTGCTTTGGCCATTCCAGATTCTTTCCATCTCCATGTAAAATTTAGAATCAGCTAATCATTTCCTCGAAATATACCTGCAGGACAATTGAGATTACATTGAATATATAAACAGATTTGGGAGAATTCACTTTACCGTTTGGGTCTTCCAGTTCATAAGCATGCTATGTTGCTCATTTATTTAGTCATTCTCTAAAGCTTCTTAGCAATGTTTTAAAGTTCTCGGTACATCAACGTAGCACATCTTTCAATAGCTTGGTATTTTTTGGTGCTACTGTGTATGGTATTGATTTTTTACTTTGTCCTCCAACTAGTTTTTGTTGTTGTTGTAATTGTTAATATGTAGAAACATGATACTGAGCTTTTAACCAGCAACTTTGTTAAATTCTCTTTTTAATTTTGATAGTTTGGCTTTTTTTTCTATGAATACAATTATGTCCTCTATGAGTAACGACAGGATTACTTCTTTTTAATCATTACACTGCTTATGTATTTTTTTCATTAATTGCATTGGCTAGGATCTCATCTATGTATGTGCATACACACACACACACACACACACACTTATGTTCAGAAGTGGTTATGGTGGCTATCCATGTATTGTTTCCGATTTCAAGAAGAAAACTTTCAATAGTTTTCCATTACGTGTGAAGTTAACAACAGGTTTTTTGCAGGTAACTTTTGTCAGAAGGCTATTTTGTTCTAGACTTCATTTGCTGAAAATTATTTTTTAATCATGAGAGGATGTTCAATTTGATCAAATGCATTTTCTGCATATAATTTCTCTCATTTATTCTATCAACTTGATGGAAATAAAGTTTTAAAGGACAATATTGAGACAATTGAGGAAACTTGAGTATGGATTTTGTATGAAGAAACACAATTAAATCAAATTTCTTCATTATCATGATAGAATTCTGTTTATGTATAAATATGTTCTAGTTTTTAGGAGATACACGCTGAATTTTTTATGCCTAAAACTTATTTTTAAGTGATTCTGCAAAAAAAAATCTATCTGTTAAGATACATAAAAACACACAAATTGTATCTATCTATATAAAAATGTCGTAAAATGCTAGCAGTTGGTGAATTTAGGTGAGGGGTTTATGGGACATCCTTTTAATTTTATTATAGGTTTGAAAATTTTCAAAATAAAAGAAATTTGAGGATAAACAAGGAGGATACAAATACTACAGTAAAGGTGATTTAATAGTGAATCTTTTTCTTAAAAAATATTTATTTATTTATTTTAGAGAGAGAATGTGGGGGAGGAGGGCAGAGGGAGAGAGAATCTCAAGCAGACTCCATGCTCAGCATGAAGTTGGACACGGGGCTCAATCTCACAACCATTAGATCACAACCTGAGCTGAAATCAAGAGTCAGATGTTCAACTGACTGAGTTACCCATGCTCCCCTAATATTGAACTTTCTACCTCTCTAAGTGACTGGACCTTCTTTCCCAATTAATGTAACATTTAAAAAACTATTCATATATTAAACTGGAGAAAATCTTAACAAATGTAAAAACTAATTTTTTTAAAAAGATTTTATTTATTTATTTGATACAGAGAGACGGATCACAAGCAGACAGAGCGGCCGGCAGAGAGAGAGAGGGGGAAGAAGGCTTCCCGCAGAGCAGAGAGCCCAATGCAGGGCTTGATCCCAGGACCCTGAGATCATGACCTAAGCCACTCAGGTGCCCTTTTTAAAAAAGATTTATTTGGGGGCACCTGGGTGGCTCAGTGGGTTAAAACCTCTGCCTTCGGCTTAGGTCATGATCCCAGGGTCCTGGGATTGAGCCCCACATCGGGCTCTCTGCTCAGCAGGGAGCCTGCTTCCTCCCCCCTCTCTCTCTGCCTGAATCTCTGCCTACTTGTGATCTCTGTCTGTCAAATAAATAAACAAAATCTTAAAAAAAAATAAATAAAAAGATTTATTTTTTTGAAGTAATCTCTAGACCCAACATGGGGCTCAAATTTATAAACCCAAGATCAAGAGTCACATGACCTACTGACTGAGTCATCCAGGCACCCCATCAAAATTAGTTCAACAGAACTCTTTCTCATACTATATGAGATGAACTAAGTAAAAATTAATCATAGATGTTTAACTAAAAATCTAATCACCTTTACATTAAAATTTAAGTAAAGACTTTAATGTTTTAAAGTTTAATTATTTGAAATTCATATCATATTTAGATATGGAAAGCAGTCATATAAAAACATACCAATTCTGGACAAAGGAATAATCAGAAAAATTCACATCTTACATGTTTTATTTTATTGTTACATAAGAAAGAGTAATGAAGGGGCGCCTTGGTGGCTCAGTCCTTAAGTGTCTGCCTTAGGCTCAGGTCCTTCCTTATCCCAGGGTCTTGGGATTAAGGCCCGCATCCAGCTCCCTGCTCAGCGGGAAGCCTGCTTCTCCCTCTCCCACTCCCCCTGCTTGTGTTCCTTCTCTCGCTGTCTCTCTCTCTCTGTCAAATAAATAAATAAGTCTTAAAAAAAAAAAAGAAAAAGTAGTGAACTAAGCTAAAAATATTCTAGGAAGTTAACAAAATATCCTTTTTGCTTTTGCAACTTTTAATTGCTGTTTTCCTAATTATTTCCATTCTGCATGCTATTTATGCTACTATATGTCCTTTAATAATAAACATCATGTTTTTCAGATTTTTACTGTTATGAACAATACAGAGCAGGAATATTGGCTGAAAATTAATTAGAAAAAGGCCAAAGTATAGAAAAACTTTTTCTGACATTGTATGTGAAGTATAACATTGGAGAATGTATATATGTAATAGAATTGTGTTTTTGGCCCACCAAAACCACTGATAATGGGGAAAGAAGAAAGGCGTGACAAAGAGAATGATTTTGTTTTATTTCATTCTTAATTAATTATTTTTTAGATTTTATTTTATTTATTTTATAGACAGCGTAAGCCAGGGGAGTGACAGGCAGAGGGAAAGGGAGAAGCAGGCACCCTACTGGGCAAGAAGCCCAACATGGGGGTCAGTCCCAGGACCCTGAGATCATGACCTGAGCTGAAGGCAGAGACTTAACAGACTGAGCCACCCAGGTGTTCCCAAAACAATCATTTTAGATCAAATGTTCGTTTTAATAAAATTGTTCTGTTGGTTACCTTTCAATCAGATTGTTTTTGGATAGTTAGGGTTAGGATAAAGAGTGTGCTACCAAAACCAAAGCAGATAACAGAAAAGTATGTGTATTAGTTTTTCCATTTTGTATCAGAATTTTAAGAGTGGCTGTTGTCATTTTCACGGATTTATTGAGGTATAATTAACATCCAATAAACTATGCATATGAAATAGTACAATTGGATAGGTTTCGACATATGTATACACACTTGCGACCAACTCCACAATTTCTTTATTCCCCTTTGTAAATATCTCTTTCCCGCCTTTCCCTGCCCTCCCCTCCTTCTCTAGGCAAGCGGTGATCTTCTTTTTTCCTGTTGATTTTCATTTTGTAGAATTTTATACGAACAGAATCCTATAGTATGTACTCTTTTTGCTGACTCTTTTTCATTCAGTGTAATTCTTCCAAGATTAATTCACATTGTTGTTTGCAACAGCTGTTCATTTCTCATTATGGTTTACTGTATTCCATTGTGTGGATGTACCATAGTATATCTATTCACCTGTTGATGGACACTTGGATTGCTTCTAGTTGTATTATAAATACTATTGTTACGAACATCTGCATAGTATTTATTGTATGGTGATACATTTCCTTCTTCTTTGGTAAAAACTTGAGAGTGGAATGGCTGTTGTGTGGAATGTATATAGTCAACTTTTTAGGAAACCTTCCAACTGTTTCAGGTGGTTTACCATATTGGCTTTGTTATCACCAGAGTATGAGACGTCCAATTGCTCTGCGTTCTCACCAGCCCTTGCTTGGTAGGGTTAGTCTAGTCATCCCAATAGTTGTGTAATGGTATTTTACTGTAGATTTAATTAACATTTCCCTAGTGACTAATGAGGTTGAATATCTGCTCATGTGCCTATTTACCATTCACTTACCTTGCAGCAAATTTTATTGGGTTATATACCTTCTTATTACTGAGTTATAAGATTTCTCTGTATGTTGTTGGTACAAATCCTTTTGCAGATGTGATTCACAAATATTTGATTCCAGTCTGTGCCTTCATAGTCAGTGAAAGAACAAGAGTTCTTAATTTCAAGACAGTCCCCTTTATCACTTTTTTGGTTTAGCACTCATGGTTCTAGAAGTCTTATCTAAAATTTAACGTATAGGTCTATGATTCATTTTGAGCTCTCTCTGTCTCTCTCTTTTTTTGAATCTGGTTATTCAGTTGTTCAGGCACCATTTGTTGAAAAGCTATCCTATCTCCCCCAAATTTCCTTTATACTTTGTTAAATATCAATTGATTGTATACATGTGGGTCCACTCTTGAACTCTCTATTCTGTCTCATTGTTGAATTCGTCTTTACCACACTGTCTCAATTAATACAGCTTTATGTTTACTCTTCAAATCAGATAGTGTAGGTCATTTTCAAAGCTGTTTTGGTTATGCTATGTTGTATGCAATTATGAATTAAAATCATCTTGTCAAAATCTACGAAAATATTCTATACATTTTTCTGATCAGTTTGGGAGAGAGGGAACATGTTAGCAATATCCGGTCTTGTAACCTATTCATTAATGTGCTCTATCTTCCATTTACTAACATTTATTTAGGTTTTCTTCCATTTCTCTCTGTGGTCCTCTGAGTTTCCAGTGTATAAATCTTACACATCATTTGTCAGATTTATTTCTCAGCATTTTGCATATTTAAATACTAGTGTAAATAATACCTCTTTTCCAGAAAATATGGTCTACTCATTCATTTTTATGGTAAATGTTTTTTTAAAGGTTCTGATTGTTGTTAGTATATAGAATATAGCTGATTTTTGTATGTTGGCTTTGTATCCTGCAGTGTTGCTACATTCATTCATAGTTTAAGGTTTAAAAAAAAAATCTAAGATGACACCCTTTGTCTTAAATTTTTTTTTTCCTCCCTGTGGTAAGAACATCTAACATGAGATCTGATCTCTAAAATTTTCAAGTACGTAGGGCGGTATTGCTAGCTGGAGGCTCAACGCTGTGCAGCAGATGTCTAGAACTTATTCATCTTGCGCAAGATGGGAAACTGCTGTCCAATAAACCTTTTAATTTGCGTGCTTAGAATATTTATGTTTAATATAATTGTTCACATTGTTGGATTAAAATCTATCATCTTGCCAGGAGGCAAGGAAGAGCAGCCAGGTGGGAAGACACTGAGCCTCTCACTCAGCTCTTTTTTCTATCACCTCCACAGAACAAAAGTCTCAATCTGCTGAAGAAAGAGCAAACACATCTCACTACCCTCAGGACCAGGTGAGGACTTGAGGCACGGGGGAGTGGGAGGAAAAAAGAAACATTCTACTCCTGTGGGAAGAGCAGGGATATGTCCTGATACAAACTATTCCAGATCTTCTAAGGGAGAGCTAAGGAAGATCTCCTTGAAGGAGATCTTAAGGGAGAAGCAGGATCCCTGGGAAGACCCCACGCAGTTCAGGGATGGAGGACCTGAGGAAAAAATGCAACAACTCAGAACTCATGAGGAGAGGAGAGAAGCGCTGAGCGCTGCAGACATTGGAGAGGGCCTACCTCCTTGCAGGCTCTTCTCCACAAACCCTCCCAGGGGATTATGAGCAAGGCTGGAACAGGAAGGGATAGTGGAGGAAGCCTCCTTGTGGTATTGCTCTGTCCCTGGATTCCCCATGGGTCCATACACGCCTGCCATCTTCCAGTCAGACTTGAGTAACTTCAGAATTTCACCAGTCAGAATGGCTACCAAGAAACAACCAGTGTTGGTGAGGATGTGGAGAAGAAGGAATCTTTGCACACAGTTGGCAGGAATGTAAGTTAATGCAGCTGCTGTGAAAAATAAAACAAATGAACAAAAAAACAACAGAAACAGACTCATAAATACAGAGAGCAAACTGGTGGTTGTGGGGGGGATGGGGAGGGGGAGGTGTAAGCACAAAAGGAGAGGGGGATTAAGAGGTACTATTTTCCAGTTGTAAAATAAATCCTAGGGATGAAAAGTACAGCCAAGGGAGTAGAGTCAATAATAATAGTGTAACGACTTTGTATGGCGACAGATGGTTCCTCCGCTCCTCATAGAGAGCATTTTGTAATGCACGCAATTGTCCAAGCGCTCTGTTACGCACCTGAAGTGAATATGATGCTGTATGTCAACGATTACTCAATTAAAAGTCCCTCAATTAAATTAATTTTCAGTTAATTTACTGCAATTAAAAGTGAAAATGAAAAAAGTTACCTCATGGATCAGAGATGGGGAAAAAAAAAGAATTTCCGCTGAATTCTTCCTGCCAGCTTGAATGGTTTCCAGTATTTGCCAGAGGTAGACAGCTGTGCTCACAGCCAGTTTTTCATTGGAAACACCTGTCTTTCCTTAGCTTTGGGTGAACTGGTTGTTCTGTGAACATGATTTTTTGATGGATTTTAAACAGCTGTGACTATGCAAATTATTCAGCCTGCTTTTTATAAGTGGGAGCACTCTTTCCAGCTTTTTACATCCTATTCGGAAGCCAGAAGTCAAAAAATCATCATTTGAATAGGTGTGTGAAATGATGCTTGGATAAGAGATATTTTAAAATTGTTCTTCATTACAAATTTTACTCACCACAGTTGCAAATATATTAGAAATAAATCACTTACGTGGGAGACGAAATCCTTCAAACACCCAAACATTGGAATTGTTACAGAAAAGCTCTTTTTAAGACAATCATCACTGATTTTACAAAATTCTATGGCAATGATTGAAGCAGAATTTGTTATTGTGGCAGTATTTAGTGAGGGCATAATCACCCACATGCAAATAAATGACTGTGATCAGTATCAGCTCAATTCATTAGTGTCTGATGAGGTGCCCTCTTCCTGCCAGACACGTGGGGGCTTAACAACTCTGTTAGAATACTGCATTGTTAACTGTGTGCATATGATAGTTCTTTCTTTCTCTCTCTCTCTCTCTCTCTCTCTCTCATGCCCTTCTGATTATAAGGGACACAAACTTGGAATCAGTTTAATCCAGAAGAGATCAGTTCCCAGGTACTCTGTGTAAGCAAAACTGATGATAAATAATAACCCACCCTTCATGCTTCATGATGCTATTGCTAGGATCAAAAGAAATATATAATATAAATGGGAGTGCTTCTTAAACTCTGAAACTCTATACAAATAGAAGAGTTCAGGACAATGATGACTACATAAATATAGTGGCTTTTAGCGGCAAAGTTAAGTATCTCATAGCTAAATTGTGAGAACCCTGACAGATATTAATGAATAATAGGACCTCTTAGAGTTTCTTAGAAATAATTCTTGGGACGCCTGGGTGGCTCAGTTGGTTGGACGACTGCCTCCGGCTCAGGGCGTGATCCCGGATTCCCGGGATCGAGTCCCACATCAGGCTCCCAGCTCCAACATTTATACACTATATATTAATATATTTTCAGTTTTCTATATTATATAGACAATGTTTATATACATATATAATGTACTATATGTTCATGAGTATGTACACATCATATATATATATATATATATTCATTTACATTGTTTGTGGGATTCAGCCATATTGATACATGAAGATTCAGTGCATTTATTTTCACTGTTGTATAGAATTTCATTGTAGGAATATGTCATTATCCATTGTATTTTTTAAAAAGATTTTATTTTTTTATTAATTAATTAATTTATTTATAGTGAGTAGGAGAGCATTGAAGGGGGGCCAACGGAGAAAAGTAGACTCTTTGCTGAACACAGAGCAAGGCTGTGAAGCCTGATCTCATGACCCTGAGATCATGACCTGAGCTGAAATCAAGAGTCGCTTCACTGACTGAGCCATCCAAGTGTCCCTCCATTGCCTTGTTGATGAACATTTGGGTTGTTTCCAGGTATTTGTCATCAAAATAATGCTGAATAAAATTCATACAAGTATCTGTTTGGCATCATGTGCAAGAATTACTCTAGGGCTTGCACCTAGGGGTAAAACTGTTAGAGTATATGGTATACCTATCTTAAACTTTACTGAATAATGACAGTGGCTTTCTTTTTTTTTTAATTTTAAATTTTTTATTGTGTTATGTTAGTCACCATACAGTACATCATTAGTTTTTGATGTAGTGTTCCAAGATTCATTGTTTGTGTATAATACCCAATGCTCCATGCAATACATGTCCTCCTTAATACCCACGACCAGGCTCACCCATCCCCCCACCTACCTCCCTTCTAAAACCCTCAGTTTGTTTCTCAGCGTCCACAGTCTCTCATGGTTTGTCTCTGCCTCCAATTCTCTTCCCTTCATTTTTTTGACTGTGCATACCAATCTGCATTTTCCCACCAGCAATGGTTGGGATTTCTATTTTTCCACCAACAAATAGTAATTTTTTTTAAGAGTTTATTTACTTATTTCAGGGAGAACGAGCAAGCGAGCCAGCGAGCAAGAGAGCGTGAGCAGAGGGAGGAGCAGAGGGAAGCAGCTTGTCCGAGGATCAGGGAGCCTTGTGGGGCACTTGATCCTTGTGGGGCACTTGATCCCAGGACCCTGGGATCATGACCTGAGCCGAAAGCAGAGGCTAAACTGACTGAGCCTCCCAGGAGCCCCTCCACAAACAAACAGTATTACCAACATTTTCATTTTTGTGAAATTGATGGATGGGAAATAATATCCTTTTTTCAGTGTGTTTGCATTTCCCTGAGTCCCATTGAGTTGGAGCATTTCCTCATATGCATTTGGCTATGTGGTTTTCTCTTCTGTAAATTACCTTTTCATGTCTGTTACTCCTTTTCCTACTGTGTTGTTTGCTTTTTTAATGTATTGATTTCTGATGGTTCATATACATCTGCTATACTTTCATGTCACTTACATATATTCCCAAATTTTTCTTTCAATTTTTTTGGCCCTTTTAATTCTATTGTTTGATCCATGCAAGGCTTAGCGTTAATTAAAATTTATCTATCTTTTGTTTGCATTCTTACAGATATAAAGAATTTAACCAAAATTCTAAAAGAGCATTCATGTTTATATTTATTCCCAGACTAGAAAGATATCCCACAATAATTCTTTTTGATTTTGATATCTTGCTCTTGTTTTATTTTCCCCATTTAATTCAGATACTTTTATTCTTCATGATATGAGTGAATTAAAAAAGTAACAAATTTTAAAACTTATTTTTGGCTATGAGTTTTCCTATTTATCAATAGCAGTAGTATACCAAGTACTTGTCGAGCACCGGATGACTCTCAAGAGATAGAATATGGTGCTCTGTCTTCAGTGGCATTCTGATCCAGTTGAAGGGGAGGGTAAAATTATTAATACAAAATAAGCGTGCAATGATGTAGGTATTTGTTTGCTTTGTTGAGAGAAGGAGACATGCTATGGATAAAAAAGGAGAGACATTAAATTGACATATTCATGGTATTCTTCATAATATTAATGGGTTTGGAGCATATTCATGGATATGAAATGAATAGACAGAGGAAAGTGAACACATAGTGAGATTTAAACTCACTATGATAGTAACGTTCCTTGCGTCTTGGTATATAAATTAGGACACCTAACACCACAGAGCAGAACATTTGAGACAGAAACCAAGTCTGGGTTAAGGTCATAAACTAACACCTTTCACAGGCTGGGCACACAGCGACAACTAATTACTTACCATGCTAGTTGAATGCTTGAGATAATGCATAATGGGGAGAAAAAAGACAACTTTTGTTAGATTTTGACTGCCGGACCAAAAAAGTTAGATCTGGTGTTGTATGTGATGGGAAATCTTTTTTTTTTTTTGACCCCAGGTTTACTAGTAGCTAACACTTTACCCTAGGTTAGAAACATGGGAATAATTGGGTTTGTATCTTGATTTTTAATATCTAATCAAATTTTATCCTTTCCTACTTTGAAGTAAGTTTAAAATTTTCCTCTTTTCTACCTTCTCACTGCTGGTACTTTAAATTAGACCAGCATCTCTTCACAGCCGTGTTCCTGTTGGAGGTTCCTGGTGGTCCTCCAAATTTATTCTGTATTCACTTCCTAGGCGAAAATACTGCTGGCGTCACTTCACTATTGCTCAGAAACATACAAAACCTGCTTATTGTCCTTAAGTTACATTTCAGTCTTCTTGCTTTTAAAGTCTCTACTGTCTATTCTTTATTTCCCACTCGTTCCGCATCCTCCGTACGACTTTTCCTCTCCATCATTAAGCATATCCTCATTGTCCCCAGCTCATATCCAAGTTTATGCTACACAAAGTTAATTTATTCACCTTAATTTCCCAGCCTAGAATGCTGTTCTTCTTTTCTTTCTCTTACTTAGACTTAGCTCATCATTTATTAATTTTTTCAACTGGTGCGGCTTCAGTCCCAATTTAAAAAAAAAAAAAAAGGCTCCCGTACGCCTTTATCCCATTTCCCTAATTCCCTGATCTAATTAACAGGCAAACTTAAATGTAACGGGTATACTTCCTTTCCGTATCTTTGTACCAATCATAGACAGAAAGGCACAAATAGCGAGTGGGTGAGCAGACCCAAGTTCATTGCAGGAGCTTGATATATGTTGATTTATGACCAAGCAGAGAGGCAGAGAACAAGTATGTCAGCCCCATAGAGCTGAGAAAGGGGGGACTCACACCCACTGATAGGCAGTGGAATACAAGTTCTATAATAATGACTACTCCAATTTACTGTTTGCATAGGAAACTCCAGTTTAAATATTTATTATATTCTTTAGAACAGTGCCGTAATTGCCTTGTATCTTTCACTCTAGTAATTTCCCCCTCTAACCCTAACACTCCCTCTACCTGCTCCCTCTACCTCCCTGATACCTGGAACAGCTTACTCTCATCCCTCATTTGATGTCCCCTTTCCTTTATTCCTTTCACTTGTTTAAGCTCCATAACTTTTATATTATCTCCCCAAATTTCTCTATTTTTTTCCCTTGATACTGAAGATCAGGTTAGCCTGGATAGGAAAATATCGTCAAAAGATTTTTTAAAATTTCTGCACATTTTTTTGCCTTCAGCATTTTAACTCATTTTCATTGTTTGGGAAAGCAAACACCATAATAGCCCAAAGTGAATCAAATGACACCCTGTAATTTGCAGAATGTAGGGCTGACTCAGAGCTCTGATGAGTCACGCTGAATAACTCGTGGGGGGCTTACAGCTTTTGTCCCATCGCAGCCAAGGCCGCGGCCCGCCTGTTCTCACAACGCTCCTGGTACAGTGTTACTTAACTCAACACCCTGTAAAAGCAGGTCATCCGGGGGGCATCCTAACCTCAAAATTTGTCTTCTGCAGAGGAGACTAAAGGAGTTTTAGCTTAAGCCGGTAGCCTCCATGCAGCTTCTTGGTGCCTGTTCTTTTCATCATCAATTTGCTTTCAAAAGTAGTCTGCTCACTCCTTTGGAACTAGCTGACTCCAGGAAGCACTGCTCAGTGAATAGTTAGCAAAGCGTTGGACTGTGGGTCACCACCTATCCCTTAGCATCTCCACAGAGTATGAAAATGGGTCTGCAACTGAGACCATGCACCACGTGTGACGCTAGTTCCCGGAGCCACATCTGCTCTCCTTTGCTGTACCGTTTAGGTGATTCTGGGAGCCTGGCTAATGAATGGGGAATGGTGGATAGAATATACCTCATTTGCTTATATAAAGAAATAGGTATACTTGTCTTGGTCTATTTTTTAAATATATATATATAGATAGATTCTCCTCTCAATACTTTAAAGACTTTCTTGGTCAAAGAAACAAGTAAATAGAAATATTGGCCCCGAAGCAAACTAAATCCCAGTAACAATAATTTGGACATAAAAAATGGGGAGCATATTTATATAGTAAAATATTTCACAGCCATTAATAATTATATTTTCTGAGTTTTTTAAAAAAAAAGATTTATTTAAACAAAAAAATTAAAGATTTATTTATTTATTTTAGAGAGAGAGAGCATAAGTAGGAGAGCATAGGGAGAGAGAATCTCATGCAGACTCTGCTGAGTGAGGAGCCCAATGTGGGGCTCGATCTCACCACCCTGAGATCATGACCCGAGTCAAAACCAAGAGTCTGTGCCACCTAGACACCCACTCCCCCTTTTTTTTTTAAGTAATTTCTATGCCCATCATGGGGCTTGAACTCATGACCATGAGATCAAGAGCCAAGCACCCCTCTATTTTCAAAAAGTTTTTGATGGTGTTTGAAAATATTTGTCTTTTTTTTTTTTTTAAAGATTTTTTATTTATTTATTTGAGAGAGAGAGACAGTGAGAGAGAGCATGAGCGAGGAGAAGGTCAGAGAGCGAAGCAGACTCCCCATGGAGCTGGGAGTCTGATGTGGGACTCGATCCCGGGACTCCAGGATCACGCCCTGAGCCGAAGGCAGTCGTCCAACCAACTGAGCCACCCAGGCGTCCCTGAAAATATTTGTCTTAAGTAAAAAAAGCATCACCTCGATTTTATAAATATTACATTAAATCCAACTTCTTGTTCATACGCATGCATAGAAAATATTATGGAAGCTATCCAGAGTTAACAACGGTTAATTCTGTATGGTGGAATAAATTTTTTTCTTATACACTTTTCTTTTTCTAGAATACATGTTATACTTATTTATATTAAATATTTATATTAAATATAAATTGCTTTTCCCCTCAGATATTAGATGCTCCATATTTCCCTGTCGAATGAAGATACCCCAAAAGGATAAGGGCTCTGTCACCTTACTAGCTAACAAAATGACAGAGCTTTTGGTACAAAGAGCATGTGGCTCTTGATCATGGGGTTGTGAGTTCGAGCCCCACATCAGGAGCAGAGATTACTTAAATAAATAAATAAACTTAAGAAAAAAAAAGTGACAGAGCTTGACAACCACATGGGGATAGTTCATATCAAAAATTGAGTTGCTAAGGTCCTATGTATGAATCCTTGAATCAGTTTTGGGAACCACTCCTTTGTGTGTGACTTCATTAAACTTCTACCAGATGGGGCTGAGTCCTGAGTGCATGGAGGTATTCAAAAGGGAGGTTGGAGAAAAAAGAAACCCGAATTGTTCCATGATTTTGTTCAGGATTGCCTGTCTTGTTGAAAAACGGCATAAAACAATCCAACCATCCATTGAGGGGCTACTCTGAGTTAAGAAAACATTTTTTTTTCCCTGACAGCCATATCCAGGTCTACACAGTCATGGTACACAGTTAGTACCTTAAAGGGAGTGACTTAATTCATAGGATTCTGCTGTATATGGGCTGTGCTGAGGCTCAGGGCTTGTTGTGTTGTTCAGTCTTGGAAATTATCCTTAAGGAAAAATTTTAGGAGTGTTTTCTTCACCTTTTCATCAGTGCTCTTGTTTTTCTATATTTAATGTTTCCCTTTCATAGTTGTCTTTTACTGTCAGCTTCAAATCCTTTTTGGAAGTTAAGAGAGATATAAGCAACAAGCATACAAACATGCTTAAAAATGGGGCGCCTGGGTGGCTCAGTGGGTTAAGCTGCTGCCTTCAGCTCAGGTCCTGATCTCAGGGTCCTGGGATCGAGCCCCGCATTGGGCTCTCTGCTCAGCAGGGAGCCTGCTTCCTCCTCTCTCTGTGTCTGCCTCTCTGCCTACTTGTGATCTCTGTCTGTCAAATAAATAAATAAAATCTTAAAAAAACAACAACAACAACAAAACATGCTTAAAAATATTTGCTTTGGTTCTTTGGTAGGGGAGTGTAATTTTTCAAAAAGTTTTAATTTCAGTAATCTCTACACCCAACATGGGGCTCCAACTCATGACCCCTAGATCAAGAGTTGCATGCTCTTCCTATGAGCCAGCCGGGTGCCCTGAGGATGTATTTTTATTTATTTATTTTTTAAAGATTCCATCCATTTGGAGAGAGAGATCAAAAGTAGGCAGAGAGGCAGACAGAGAGAGGGGGGAAGCCGACTCCCCGCTGAGCAGAGAGCCCAATGCGGGGCTTGATCCCAGGACCCTGAGATCATGAACTGAGCCAAAGGCAGAGGCTTAACCCACTGAGCTACCCAGGCACCCCGAGGATGTATTTTTAAACAATGCAACCTATTTCATAAGAGTGCAATAAGTATAAATTATTATATTTTAATATTTTCCAGTTAGACTTTCGATATTCAATTTTTGCATCAAAACATTGTCATCATTTTCATTTCTTTTGATTTCCTTTAATTCACTGTGTTTTATAATTTAGGGCATACATAAATTAGTTTCTCTAGATCACCAAGGACATTTTGAACATTAATTTGCATTTTTATTGGCTGAATAAAAGCAGAAATGAAATTAGTACAAAATTCTGCTAATGAGTTCTTGATTTATAGAAATGAGTTATGCTATAAGAAACATGAATCATTAATTTAGTGTTTAATGTAGAGGAAATAAAGTTTACAAAATGTTGCAGCTTTATTATTATTACAAAGTTTACAAATTTATTATAAAATGTTGCAGCTTTTTTATTATTGAAATATATATGTGCACAGAAATATAATTGCATGTTATTATGCACTGTATTTACTGAAATTTATGACATCCTAAAGCATAATAAAGAGTTTTAATTTAGGTATTCAGGTATGCCTTAGTCATCTTGTGCTGCCATAACAAAATACTAGATACTGGGGGATTAAGCAATAGACATTTCTCAGAGTTTAGGAGTTTGGGAAGTCCAAGATCAAGGGCTTGGCAGATTCAGTTGAGGACACTCTTCCTGGCTTACAGATGGCAGCCTCTTGCTGTGTCCTAATATGGTAGAGAGAACAAGGGAGCAAGAGAGCAAGAGAAGGAGAGCTGTGGTCTCTCTCTCTCTCTTCTTTTAAGGACTTGAATCCCATCATGCAATTCCATCTTATGATCTCATCTACACCTAACTACTTCCCAAAGGTCCCACCTGCCATCACATTGCAGGGTAAGGAAGGAGGGCTTTAACATAAGAATTTTGAAGGGACCCAAACATTAAGTCCATAACAAGGTAACAGTGCTCTAGTGTGGGGACTCAACTCTTTTTGACAAATGTGTCTACATATCACACATGTAAGTAAAAGGATCATTGTATTTGTGGGAGTTAGATGGATGGCCGTGAAGGGAGATGTTTATTTGACATAAGTGGACACAGGCCTTTTCCTTTCAGAAACACCCTTGAAGAGAGGAGTGTCAGTATATTTTAAGGTACAATTGACCATAATGAGCTTCAAGATCAAGGTGAAGGATAGAAAGCTCCTTGATGCTCTCACTGAATTTACTATTGAGCCACCTGGTATTGGGCTACAGAGAGACTCTCTGCATGGATGGGAAAAGAAATGGTCTTATTATTTAACCCCCTTGGAATATGGTCTTTTGTTATTTATAGTCCAAAGCATCTTAAATGTTATAAAAATACATAGACTACCTGTCTACCAATGATCTATCTATCCATCTTTCAATAAATTAATTTTTTCTAAAACTAGTATTCTAACCAACATAATATTTCAGGTTTTATCAACCTAACAATGGATGATGGATGGATTTCTGCATGAATAATTTACTGCTACCCCATTATTTAAATGATTATATAATATTCTATTGAATAATATGCATGTATGAATAATTTTTATGTATAATTAATCCCCTATTTTTGGATTTTTAGCTCACATCATGTTTTTTACTAAAATAAGCAGGATGTAAAACAACATTCCAGCAGGTACCTCTCTGCATAAATTCAAACTTATTTACTTTGCATCTATTTCAAGAGATAGGAATGCTGAGGTGTATAATTGTGACCTTAGACCAAGGATTCTTCAAAGTATAATCTACATTCGCTGTTTTCTCTTCACAAACTTTTTATTTCCTGGACCACTGAATTTCGATTTCTCTCTGCATTTATTCCTCTGAAACTTTTCTTTCCAAGGCAAATTTAATGATGACTTTCCTAGTTTTTATCCTACTTGAGCTCCTTGTGGTATTGGAATTATTTGAAGTTCTTTCTTTTTGCTTTCTGCAATACCTACTTCTCCTCGCTTACTTTCTATTCTTCAGATTGTTCTTTCAAAGAGTTCATCGTCGGCTTTCATGCTACCATCCACCTCTTCCAATGTAGAGAGCAGCAGGTTTCATCTTTGGCCTGCTGTGCTTTTGGCACTCTTCATTCTCCACCTTGGGATGGACAAGTGTGGGCCTTCAGTGGTAGCTGAATCTCCTTGTTTGGGGGAGTCCCCATTTCCATGAGTGACAGGGGAAGACCAGGTTAATCCCTCTTCCTGTATACTGATAACCAGGATGGATAAGTGACCTAGACTTGGCAAACTTGATGTCTGATTTTTGGCCTTTGGGTATGTGGTGGAAAGGCAGAGGAGTGCTGATATTTGTGGTGTCCACAGACAAGGGCAGTGTCCTGATGCCTCTGGCAGGACTGGAAGTGCTAAGCTCATTACTGTGCTTCCTGTTTCTTGGGTCTCTGTAGTCCCCTTGGTTCCTGCCATTTTCCAATTCCAGTTTTCCAACCTTCAGACAAGTTTGTGAGTCCTTGATAGATGTTCAGTAAGGCCCTTTTAAAATTAAAAAAAAGTTTATATGGTGATTTTTTGAGAGATAACCAACATATGGCATTTTATAAATTTGAGTCATACAGTGTTTTCATTGTACACATTTATATGTTACAATAAGATCAATAATGTAGCGTTAGCTAACATGTCACGTAATCATTATGTTTTTGTGTTGAGAACAATTAAGATTTAATCTCTTAGCCACTTGGAAGCTCATTATACAGTATTTGACTATAATCCCTGGGTTGTGCAGGAGATACCCAGACTTATTTTTTGACTAGTGGCATGTTCATACCCTTAATCAACATCTCCACAGTTCTGCCAATCCCAACCTCTGGTGAACACCATTCTGCTCTCTATTTTCCCAAATTCAGCTTTTTTGGATTCCACATATAAGTGATATCATAAGGAATTTATATTTCTCTGTCTGACTTACCTCACTTAGTGTAAGGCCCTCAAGGTCTGTCCATGTTATCACAAATGCCAGGGTTTCCCATGTTCATAGATATGTATGTATCTCATATCTTATAAAGCCCTTTTTAAAAATTAAGATAACCATAGTTGCTTTTGTTTGTACTCAAAATCTCTTCTTGGAATAACATATACTTTTGTGGCTACTGCTGTGGCTTAAACTACTACCTGTATGCTTATGACTTCTAACTCAGGACTCTCCAAATCCCTACTGAATTCCAAATCACTACATCCCACTGCTCACTGAATATTTCTATCAAGATGCCTGTGGACAACACAGCTTGCTAAAAAGTGAACTATTTATCTTCTCTTCCAAATCCTTTCTGCTCTTCTATTCTCAAATACATATATACAATAGAAAATCAGCATCAGACAGAAGAACACATGATCTATTTTTTACAAGATGATATATTCACTGTTGTCTCTTCATATCTTTTGTATTTCCCAGAACCCTGAATTTTTATTTCTGTCTGCATTAATTCCACTGAAACTTTCCCAACCTACCAAAACCCATTCCAGTTTTGTCTTCTTAGCATCTCTCGCGTTGGCCCACCTTCTGCTCTCCTACTCACGCTTCTGAATTACTGCAGTTGGTAAACACTGTGATGTGTGCTTTTTGTTGCTCTCATTAGGACTTTTGCTTGAACATATGATATACTTCTGTTTCAATATTACTTTATAATTTATGTATGTCATTGGAATTATCATGTACTTTCAAAGACAGAAAAGTATAGTAATAACTGCCACACTTTCATTGTATAACATCTCAGTGATGGGGTCAATCCACACTTAGGACATGCTGGCAGAGAACCTTTCAGATTCCTGATGTATTTCTTCTATTTCTTCTCCTTTTCCTCCTCCCCCTCCCCCTTCCCTTCCCCCTTCTTCTTCTTCTCCTTCTCCTCTTCCTCCTCCTCCTCCTCCTTCTTCTTTTTCTTCAAGATTTATTTATTTATTTTGAGAAAGAGCAAGAGAGAGAATAAGCAGCAGGGAGGGGCAAAGGAGAAGAAAAGAGAATCTTAAGCAGCCTCTGCACTGAGCCTGGAGCCAGAGGCAGGGCTTGATCTCACCGTCCTAACCAAAATCAGGAGTTGGCTGCTTATCCTACTGATCCATCCAGGTGCCGCATGTCTTGATCATTTCTGAAAGCTCACTGTGTATCATGGATCAACATATGTTGTTAAATAAGTGAATAGTTAGTAAATAAATCATATTAGTAGTTGACTGTTCAGATTTGAGTATGTTAAATAGCTATGGCAAATTTTAATGTCCAGGATTGCTTTTCTCTTCTATCTAACTTGATTTTAGATATCTTATCACCTTCTGTGTTGTCATGGAATGCAGAATAATTTTGACTATAGAAATTTAATATACTTTAATCAAAGCATATTAAAAGTAAAATTAAAGGAAAAATGATGTTCTCTTTTCTAAATTACTCATCCCTCAGCCTTCTGCATATTTCCTCACATCTGTAGTCTGGCTTTATTCTCAATAAATGGCAGTTCTGGGACTCCCAGTCTAATATCCTCGATGAGGAACAAGATGATTTTGGGCACAGATATTTTGCTATTACAGTTTTTTATTTGCTTTGTTTGATTTAACAGAGCAAAGTCCAGTTTAAGATTAACTTTAGAATTTATTGATCATTGATTCCTTAGACATTTATTACTGAAATTAATTTAGAATTTTTTTTATTACTACTATTTTAAAATATTTTATTTATTTATTTGACAGAAAGATAGAGAGAGCACAGGTAGGCAGAGTGGCAGGGAGAGGGAGAAGCAGGCTCTCCATTGAGCAGGGAACCCAATGCAGGGCTCGATCCCAGGACCCTGGGATCATGATCTGAGCTAAAGGCAGCCACTTAACCGACTGAGCCCCCTGGGTGCCCCTAGAATTTATCATTTTCAATTCCTTAGAATTTATTGATTTTTGACTTCTTAGTTAAAAACCAGTCTTGATGACCCTGACTTGTATTCCAGGCTGTATGTACTCCAAAGCTTTTATTGTAATACTCCTATGACAACCAGAATGAAAAGAGACAGGGCCTTGAGGATAAAATTCCAGAACTAAGTGTTATAAGCAGGGTTGCGTCTTTGATCCTATACTTTTAAATTTTGTTTTCAAAACTGAGGGCAGTTTTTAGAGGGACTAAATGTTTGGTCTTGCCATATTACAGCAAATATTTATTTTTATGGAGTCTATATTTTGAGTATTTGAAAAGATTGAAGGCAACATGTTTAGGAAAAATTTAAATGTTCTCCAGCAGTCTATATTCACAGATGATATGGCCTTTCATTTATGTAAGACAACAAATCAAATTATTTGGTTTTATATCTATATATAAACTTTGCCTCTTAGATGTCTGGTAGCTAATGTAGTGTATATGGATTTTTTTTCATAATCAGTAGTACTCAGAGATAAAAGGCCAGCCTTTAAAATCCTGTCTCAGTTACCTGTTTGCACAAAATAAACATACCCAGCGGCTTAAAATAACAACCATTTATTTCTCAAGGTGGCATGTTGGCTGGGCTCTGCTGGGTGATTCTTCTCTACAAGGTGTTGACTGGCATTGGAGGCCTCTTAGGGCTCTGCTGGGCCTGAATCTGAAGGGAGGTCATACACATCACCACCAGTTGGTTCTGGCTGTTGCCTGGAGCACCTTGCTTCTGCTCACTGTGGCTTCTCTTTGTGGCTTGGTTTGGACATGCATGGAGGCCATACTTCAAGAGGATTAAATGGCAAATACCCATCGTCTTAAGGCCAAGGCTAAGACGGTCTCTTCTACTGCATTCCATTGGTCATAGTACCTAATTACAGGAAAGGCCTCTTTATGGGAGAGGTGAAATCAACTCTAGCCCTCACTGTGTGAAGTGAATTGGAAGAAAGGAATTGGGGGTTACAAATAATGATAGTTGTGTTGTGCACCTTGTTTCCCTGGTTTTTTGACCTCCAGGGAATTCAAGTCAAGTTTTGTGTCACTTAGCTAACTAGCCTAAGTCAGTTAAGCTACCCTTTTTAGTACTTCTTCTTCTTCTTTTTTTCTTTTTTAAATTAAGCTCTATGCCCAACGTGGGGCTCAAACTCACAACCCTGAGATCAAGAGTTGTATGCTCTACTGACTGAGCCAGCCAGGCAGCACCCTATTTAAAACTTTTGTTACCATTATTCCTCCTTATAATATGGCTCTTATGTATTAATTTTTATTTTGTATATTTATGTTATTAGTCATTAGATATTTATATATATAAACTAAAGATGTTTATATTTTTAAATGTTTTACTTTTAAAAATAGGTAATACAATCTTAATAATTCAAATATCTAAAGTATAAAAAAGATATACTGTGAGAAGTCTCCCTCCCATCCCTGCCTCTTTATATCAAGTTCCCATCCCCCTATTTCTTGTTGTTCTTGCCAGAATTTTTTTAATGCCTATAGAAAAAGAAAAATTCATTTATTTTTATTTTCCCCTCTCTTTTACTCAAATGGTAGCATGTCAAGTATACTGCTCTGTACACTTTATTTTTCATGTAACAATTATGGGAGTTACATTTTGTATAAATTATATGGAAGGGTGACCTTCCATATAAAAATATATATATACATATTTAAGAGATTTTTCTGCCTTTGGGAGTAGGTCAGATATAAACTGTAAATTCATAAATGATGAGCCAACTGTAGGATCTCTTCCAAAGATCAATCCATTCATTTGTTGTGTTGGATGGTATATATTATCATTTTCCTTCTTATCCCTCACCACAGAATTAGCTATATTTTTTCTCCTGGAATCATTGATCATTTATTTATTTCTTTAGGCTCATTTATTGTCTCCCTGCCACAGTTTCTAAGTTAATCCTGAAATATGTAAGAATCCTCTTCAAAAGTAAATTGTGTTGGGGCGCCTGGGTGGCTCAGTTGGCTAAGCATCTGCCTTCAGCTCAGGTCATGATCCCAGGGTCCTGGAGTGGAGCCCCATGTTGGGCTCCTTGCTCAGTGAGGATCCTGCTTCTCCCTCTCCTCCCTCTCTCTTTCTCAAATAAATAAACACAATCTTAAAAAAACAAAAACAAAGGTAAATCATCTCAAATGACTAAATCTGCTATAGGCATGGTTGCCAGTATACCTGGAGTAATCCCTAGACTTAAGAAAGGCTAGCCTTTCTTCACATCAGCTTGACCACATGCTCACGTTTGACCGAGATTTTGCCCTAGGCTCCCAATTTGTACTGTCGTTACTCCTTCCTCTGGGGTTGGATTCATATCCTGAAACCTTCTCATTTTTGCCCCTGATTAGCTTTGCCAATCAACTTCCTCAAGGACAGAATGTTTCCTTTAATGTTCTCTATCTTCCTGGATGAATATAGTACTAGAATTTGCTTCGGAATAAATTCTCTTGGACTCACACTGTCTACAGTCCCTTTCCTTACCTTTTATCACTTCATGGAAACTGGAAGCCTCTTCTCAAGTGGTTGACCAGAGTTCCAGGAGATTGCTAAACCAAATCCAAGTTCACCATTCATCTGTGGATATCCAGTTTGTACTAATGGTGACTAACATGGGGTATTATCCCTGAATCTCTCAAATTCCTTGCTCTGGACACAGTGTCTTTACATTTTCCTTCTTGTTTGGTGCTTAAATCCCAGCACGCCAGGAAGCCAGGCACACCTGATCTCTGATCCCATTCAACTTTCCGTGTATGTTCTGTTCATTATATTTATGAATCAGACAGTAGAAATAATTTATTGAATAACCTATTTGACCAGAGTTGATGAAATTTAAAAAAGACAGGGTTTTACTGAAGTAGTAACCTCCAGAAAGTATTTCAAAAGACAAAATAACACGAGCACACAGACACTTTACAGATCACTGGCCAATGAGTAGTATGTATGATTTAATACTGATGAACTCTTTCTAGGATTATAACATTTTGAATTTTGCTCACTCCTATTTCGTGACTGATTATAGTTTGAAAGTTATATCAGTCTGTTTCCACTTAAAAAATAGGTGAGCCATTATAGAAAAGAATTACCCTGAAACTAAGCTGCCTGTTAATCAATTTTTTTCTTTCAGATACTCAGTCTAAGTACTCATCTGCTTCATTTGGCAACATCATACAAATAGAAACATTATTTACATTATTAATTGCAAATAAATATTATGTCTAGTGGGCTTCTTTAAGTCATCTATTTATGGCACAGAATAATAACTTTGGCTCAACTGACTGGCTCAGTCTGGCTCAGTTGATAGAGCATGTGACCCTTGATCTCAAGATTGTGAGTTCAAGCCCCAGGCTGGGAACAGAGTTCCCTAAAAAAGAGAGGGGGGAGAAAGAAAAAGAATAATAGCCCCATTTGACAAAATATCTGGTATTATCACAGATCATATTACATAAGAACCTATTCCACATATAATTTGAGCAGTAGACCCCTTAAATTGGATAGTAAGAGTTAAGAATTTCAATAGACGTAAAATGAAACCGCATGTCTTCAGGCTCATATTCCACAGTATCCTCTTAATTAATTGTACAGAGACATGAAGGACAATGTGTATTTTATATAAGGAAGTTGGCCTCTTCTGGATTTCTCCCAATGTTTATTTAATTGTAGTCAGTAGGGTTTTTGTTTTTTTTTTTTACCATATGTACCAATTATAGCAAACTCTTTCTTCTAATTATTCGAAGTATGATTTCCCTCTTTATCCCCATTCAAAAGAAAGATGAAAGTGATGTTTCTTAAAAGAAGGCATAGAATGTACAAAGATGTGTCTTCTTCGTGCTTGAAAGGAAGCAATTTCTTCATTCATGGCATAACATTAAAATTCAATGAGGAAGATCTGATACAATGATTTGGAAGTAAAAGAAGTACACTGATTCTCCAAATCTTCAGCTCTTTGTTAGCACTCTTACAATTGCTGTTAGAAAAGCACTGTAGCTCTTGGAAGTGCTGGGGGCTAATGCCCTTGTTAGCTGAAAGGCACAGGCATGGCGTCAGAGGGTGACTGTGAATTAGTTTAGGCAGGTCTCCACTGGCAGTCTGGGCTGTGTTCAGGACTCACTGCATCTCAGTTGGCCTGTTCATTTACAGGAAGTCAGGCACCGAGGGGTGGCCATGTTGTCATGCCAGGAAGATATCTTCAGTGCACAGGGCTTTTCCCCAATAGGTGCTGATTGAGTGCAAAATCGCAGGCTGCGTTTGAACCACAAAGATGCCATTCCTCAAAGGAACTCTTTGATTTTCTGGGTCCAGCTTCTCTAGAAAATCTTGAAGTGTGTGATTGAAACCCGACTTGGGGAAGAGAAATGTCAAAGATTACATGCAGAGAGGAAATTCAAAGAGTGGCCGTGGGCCAAGATAGTTTACAAGTGGAGGCAACTGGGCTTTCCTCCAAGGTCATGTGTGAGGACTCCACCTGCTCTGCCCTTAAGCTGTAACTGTCACCCTCTCTCAGGTCAAATAAAGAATTATTTTCTTCAATAGGTATTTGATGCAGAACAGATTTTTCCTAAACTCCCACCATTGTGATGATTACTCTCATGGGACAGCACAGAAATATTAGGTGTCGCACCTGATCTTAAGCATCTGGTAAGATTATTGAAGAGATAGTACAGTTAAAAAATATGATTAAGACAGGTTGTAATAATATGCTTAAATGATATAAAATGGATGGAATATACCACAGGAATTTAAAGAAAGGTCAGTGTTAGATGACATTTAAGGTACCAGACTTTATAGGATGGATGCGTTTTGTCTGTGCAGGGAGGGTGAGTCAGTAGGGTGATTGGATCGGTCCCAATCCTGTTCCCTTGTCTCCACATCCCCATAGTTCAGCCCACTGATTTTGCCTCCTATAGACCCAGGCCTGGCCCCATTTCTGAACCATCCTAAGTGGGGTGTTTCCCAGCTTTTATCTGTTGGAAGGCTCTCAGATCGCCTTTGCTGCTAAAGAGGCCCAGAGTATCAAGCCCTGGTGACGCCATGGCCACTCTTTTATTTCAAAGTTCACACATATTTTGGGTCACATTGCATCTTCCTTCATCTCTCCAAACAGGTTGAAGCTGGAACCCCTGGTACCTATGAGAGGGGCCTTACTGGGAAATAGGGACTTTGCAGATGCAATCAAGTTTAGATGAGATCCTACTGGATTAGTGTGGGCCCTACTCCAATGACTGCTGTCCATATGAGAAGGACAGCTGGACTCAGGGACACACAGAGAGGAAAACGCCATATGAAGAGACAGTGTCACACAGGGAGAAGGCCATGTGAGGACAGAGGCAGAAACTGGCGTGAGGACACTACATGCCAGGGATTGTTGGCCCCCACTGGAAGTGAGAAGAGAAGCAAGAATCCTTTCCTAGAGCTGTCAGAGGAAACATAGTCTTACCAATGCCTTGACCTTGGAGTTCTAGTCTCTAGAGCTGTAAGAGAATAAATTTCTGTTGTTGAAGCCCCAGTCTGTGGTAATTTGTTATGGCAACCCTAGGAAACAAATACACATGGATTTTGAAAACCTTTAAGAGTTTCTTGCAATTTTCTTCCAGCACCTGCTTACTTTTATTCCCAGAACTTCTTTTTGCTGACTGTTCCTAACGATCCCTTTTTAGAGCAATGATGAGGTTGGGAATAATCAAAACAATCCAAACAGTAGACTGGTTAAAGAAATGATAGGTTAGCTCTACAGTGTTTGCTCTGCAATCACTCAAATGAGGGAGAGAGATATAGTTCTTATTCTGGAAATGACATGTCTTTGGGAAGGAAAGGCAAGTTACCAAATGGTATGTGTGAAACTATTTATTATTTTAAAATATATCTGAATACAAAGATATGTAAGTTAAAATGTGGAAAGGAATAGGTCCAGAGGTAAATAGTGGTTACCTCTGGGTAATAGGATATGGGGGATTTCTGTATTCGTATTTACTCGTATCAATTTTCTAATCTGTCTTAAGAACATTTATTTATTGTAAGATCCAAAGTTATTTATTAAATTGTTTGGCAACAAATAAATGCAGTTTATTATACTCAGTTGCCTCTTTAATAGGCTAAGTTTTCTTTGGCTTTAGCTTTCTTTGGCTTTCTCTTTGGCTGTTCTAAGTTTAATACTATGCCTTAGGTTGGATTATATTTTATCATCTCCAAGCCAGAAATTCAGAATATCTGCTCCTTTTGTAAAATAGGATCATTTTTATGGCCAAAAGAGAAGTATTTAATGGAGATAAAAACATGCATTTGTCATTTGTTTTTCTGTGTGAACTCTGAACATTGTGTAGCATTTAAACAAAACAAGCGTGGAGCCTCCTGTTATATTAAATGATGTACCCAACCATCTTCTCTCCTCTAGGGTGTCTTAGAAATCATGACAAAGTCAATTACTCATATGGCACTGACCATATGACCTGTTCATCCTCCAAAACCTGACTTAACTATCATTTCTAAAGAACCTCCCCCCCCATCTGCAGTTTTACTTTTGTGGTTTTCTATACAGCTTGAGGATAAAACCCAAAGATTTGATAAATGTATAATTTAGCTATTCAGGCAATGGGGTAGTAGAAACACTAGAAACTGTTCAGAAGCAAATAGACCCAGGTTTAGACCCCAGCTTTGCCACTTACTAGCTCTATGAGGGGTAAACCTTTATTTCTCTTAGTTTGCTTTCTATGTGTAGGTATGATAATGGACATACACGGTACAGTAAATATTACATGACTAAAGAGACCAGCCTGGGAACTCACACGAGAAACGGGCGCTACTACAAATCTTTGTAAAAACACTCGGAGCTGCATTTTGCTGTAAACAGTTCGCCGCTCTTCCTGACTGGTAAGGGGGGTGGGGAGAAGCTTGTTGCATTCCCAAGGCCACACACAAGGCTGGTCGATGCTTATTTCCAAAAGCTAAACGCATTTTCTTAGGCAGTCTTTTGTCATTTTAGTTATTAAAATCTTCAATTTCTTGGTATTCACATTTCCTTATTGAAAGGAAATTATTTTCCTCCCCTCACCTCGTGAGAAGGGAAATTTACTTCTTCAATAAGAGAGACAAGAAAAAAAAAATGAGATGAAAGTAAAAGCTGACAAAAACGTACACTTTCGTGGCTTATCTCTAAATATGTCTGTCACACATGTTTTATAAATTATTTTTAAAAAGAGAAGATTTACTACGAATTAAATATTGTACATGGACGTTAAAACTTGATAAAGCTCATGGATCTTGGCCGCTCTGTTGTCATTTTTGTAGCTGAATATTTTTTGGGGTAACAATTTAGTCCCATTTCATGAAGTAAATTTTGGAAAAACGTAATAGAGTGTTTTGATCTTGTCTTAGTTTTGAATCGAGCCACAAATGCTGCCCAGCGTGTGCGCCTTTCATTTCCACTCACGGGACCTCTTGCACAAGGATGGCAGGTCCTTGTGGGCAGTGCTTGGTCTGAACATTCCCCTTGGGCCTTGACTTGGTGCTTTAGCCCAAATCCAAGGCCATGCAGTGGCGCTGCTATGGGGTTTAAATAAGGAGCAGTGACCTCCCCTCTGTCTGTTGGCTGCAGTCTTTTGTTGTCACTGCCGAATTGAATCCTTGAAACTTCCAGGCGCCTGGGTGGCTCAGTGGGTTAAAGCCTCTGCCTTCGGCTCAGGTCATGATCTCAGGGTCCTGGGATTGAGTCCCACATCTGGCTCTCTGCTCTGCAGGGAGCCTGCTTCCTCCTCTCTCTCTGCCTGCCTCTCTGCCTACTTGCAGTCTCTGAATCCTTGAAACTTCCATTACTTTTAATGGTGGTGGTGGAAAAGGAACTGTAGGTAAATTGACAAACTACGATTTTGGTCCCTTGCATCTGTTGGGTATTGTCTCTCCCAGAAAGGTCAAGGACTATATTTTGATGAAATAAATAGGGCCTGACTTTAATTCTTCCAGGAGAGCCTGTTGGGGTTATTTGTACCCCCATCACTGTGCGATGTCTCCTGCAAGTCCCCGTGATACTGGGTTTTATGCGTCAATTTGACTGGTGCACAGGTGCCTAGACATTTCATCAATATTATTCTGGGTGTGCCTGTGAGAGTGTTTCTGGATGAGATTAGGCTTTGAGTTGGTAGACTGAATAAAGTAGGTTGACTGCCAGAAGTGGATGGGCCTCATCTGATCAGTTGAAGTTGAAGACCTCAATGGAATCAAAAGCCTCAGTAAGGGGAAACTCATCTTGAAAGAGAACTTTGGCTGGTTCCATTTTAACCTCAAAAGTAAATCATAAAAAGTTGGAACTACCAGACCAAGAAAACAAGGGCCAACTAGCCA
The DNA here is from genome assembly GCF_020171115.1 of Neogale vison. Lineage (NCBI taxonomy): Eukaryota > Metazoa > Chordata > Mammalia > Carnivora > Mustelidae > Neogale > Neogale vison. The sequence goes on along the minus strand of NC_058093.1, from coordinate 139,382,600 downwards.
TCCAGAAGAAAGCACCCTTGAAATTTTTATCACATTGACCAAGAGTTTTAGGAAGATGATGTCACAGTTTCCTCCATTCTGTTTTCCCAGAAAAGAGGGCTTAGGGAGCCACAGTGTTGTTAGGAACTGTGTCGGTCAGTGTTCTGAGAAACAGAACTGATAGGCTGTACATATGGAAAGAAAAGAGATTCATGACAGGGAATTATTGGCTCACGTGATTATGGAGGCCAATTTCTACTTAGGTTCTTTCCAGCTTATCTCTTGGCTCAGGAGGAAGGACCTCTGATGGGAACTGAACCTCCCCCCTCAAGCAATAAGGACTGCCTTGAGCTAGAAAGACCCTCCCCGTGATTGACTCCAAAACAGTGAACAATTTGACCTTCACTCCCTACCTGCACCTACCCCCTATCCTGCACCTACCTCTGCCCCCCATTTTCTTTCTATAAACCTGGAAGTATTTTTGGCATTTTGGAGACAGGCTTTGAGATGCTAGGCCACTGTCTTCCCAATGTTTGCCTCACTGAAATAATTTCCTTTTTTGTTTTGCAACCATAAGTCTCTCTCCCTTTAGATTTTGTCAGTGGTGAGTGGCTGAATCTGGTATGTTTGGGACCCCTGGAACCAGGCACTCTCACACCCCTGAGCCCCTGCTACCATCTTGCCTGGCTGTCTTGAGCTGGGGCATAAGTTTTTTTTTTTTGTTTTTTGCCTTCAGATACTGAAACATCTGTTTTTTTGGGGTCTGGTGCCTGCCCGCGTTCAGACTGGGACTCACACCATTCGCTTGTTGGAGGAAGTCATTGAGAGGATGTGACCTCTGGCTGACCTGTGAGCTGGACCCCGGTGACTAGTCCCCTCCCCCTGCCCTTGGAAGATGTGCTCCCCTACTGTTCCCACTGCGGGAGCCGTTTGCAAGGATGCAGCCTGGAGAGAGAGATGGACAGTGTCCCTGCTGACCCAGGGAAGGCCTCTATATAAATTTTTAAGATTCTGGCAGGCTGGTGCGGAGATCTGCTGCCTTGAGCGCCCAAGACAAGCCTCAGATGTAAGTCCCCTTGCTCGTTCAGCCTGCAGCCTACTGATGGGAGCCGTTGCCTTTTCTTCCTGCACATATGGGGCAGTTTGTGAATCAGCACTGCCCTCCTGCTTCTCAGATGGCCAGCCTCAGCCTGAATGTCCACCCCTGGCTCGCTGTCTCTCCAGCTTCCCGACTGCAGACCTCAGGACCCCTCAGCCTCCATAATCACATGAGTCAGTAATTCCTTGTCACGGATTTTTTCTTTCCATATGTACAGCCTGTCGGTTGTGTTTCTCGAGAGAACCGTGACCAACACAGTTCCTAACGACACTGTGGCTCTCTACACCCTCTTTCCTGGGAAAACGGAATGGAGGAAACTGTGACGTCATCCTCCTAAAGCTCTTGGTCAGTGTGATGAAAGTTTCAAGTGTGCTTTCTTCTGGATGGCTAGTTGTTTTCTTGGTCTGGTGGTCTCAACTTTTTATGATTTACTTTTAATTTCATTGAATCGTTTAAGTTTCTCATAGTGCCTAGTGAGGTTTGAAGCAGGTTGTTCCAAGACAAACATTTAAATTGGATTGGAAAAGTGAGATGCTGCCCAATTCATGAATCACTAAATAAAGTGAATTAGAGCTTCAAAAATCAATCAATCAACCAATCAGAGTGGGAAGGAGGTTCCACCAACAATAAAGTGTACTTTTTACACCATTTAGTTTGATTATGATGTAAATTTCCATAGATATTGCCTGGCTGAGTAGAAAGAGCTTGGCTTTTGGTGTCAATAGATGGAATTTCAAGTTCAAGTTCCATCACTGATAAGCTTTGTGGTTTGGGGTAATTATATAATCACCTCAGGTTTTCAGTTTTTCACCTGAAAAACTGTGATGATGATGATGATGTTACCAATAACTCATTCCACACAGGACACTGGGTTTTTATGGGAAAAGGTGAAATGAGTGTGAGGTTGAATCAGCCAACTGTAGCCATCCTTGAAAGTTTAGTTCAGTTGCTATCTTCTGCCATAAAATCTTTTCTGATCCCGTTTCCTTTCCATGTTGGGAATATACTCTCACTTTTCTGATTCTTTAGTTTTTATCTCTATTTTTCTTATGGCAACTTTATTCCTTTATGTTAGAATAATTGAGTGTACGTTTCTGAAGATAGAATTCATGTCTAAGTCATCCTTTTGCAGCCTAAAATATTTATTTAAAAATTTCTTGTATGTAGCAGGTGTTCATAAATACCAATTGTTCATAAATACATGAAAACTTTTTCATTAAAATTTAATAAATTATCAGTTCATTGATTTATTCAAAATTTGTTTCTTAAATTAAAATAATCTATTCATAAACTATGCATTTTAAAAAATGGGATGACTTCCACATTCTTTTAAAAAAATATGTGGAGGGACGCCTGGGTGGCTCAGTGGATTAAAGCCTTTGCCTTCGGCTCAGGTCATGATCCCAGGCTCCTGGGATCGAGCCCCACATCGGGCTCTCTGCTTAGCGGGGGGCCTGTTTCCCTCTCTCTCTCTCTCTCTACCTGCTTCTCTGCCTACTTGTGATCTCTGTCTGTCAAATAAATAAATAAAATCTTAAAAAAATGTGGACTAGGATAATGTACATTTTGGGGTTATCTGGTATTACCAGTGGAAGGAGGGAGGGGATCCTCCAAGGCTCTTTTGTTCTCTGAAGGAAATCTTTGGAACTTTGCACAATCCACTGGAATCAGGGGAAGGATCTTCCACAGACTGAAATGGAATGCCTTTCTACCAAGTGAGTTGAAGCACTGTAGGGAATTTTACCTTTTTTTTTTTTTTGAACAGGGACTAAAGTAATGAGATATTTCTTGCTCTCATGAGTTTCTGGGACCCTGGGGTTGCCAATTTATATGTCCTCCTCATGGGAGTACACAGCTGATGTAGTGTCTATCCTGTAAGCTCAGCTGAAGAAGTTTAAGTCTGCAACACGTTTGGTACCCAAGATGGTCATCGTGCAGGGGGACTCTCAATCCAGTTCACCTGACCTCAGAAGGCACTGATAAGCATGCAGGGGCAATGAATTCCTGAAAAGACCTTAGATCAGTGGTTCTGAAACTTTAATGTTCATTAGAATCACATGGGGGTACTTAAAAATATTCTGATGTCCTGGGGAGCACCCCCTACCAATGACATCAGAATGTCTGGGTGTGGGAGCCAGGTGATGTCAATGTCCAGCAAAGCCTGGGAACCATTCCTTGCCTTAGACTGTCCATCTGTTTCTGAGCCTCCTACTCTTTCATGTACTACGATTTTTGTGTTTTTACTCCAAGTACCTAGTGGACATGGGTCTTGTTTAAGTTTCTGGAATAGCTTTCTTCAAAGCTCCTCTGGCATAATCTACTCCCTTTTACCTATCTATCTGATCAGTAGGTGCAAGTACTTTAAGACTTTGGTTCTTCCTAGGTCTCCTGCCCTGTTTGGTCTTGCATTAATTAATTAATGAATGGATTAATTAAAACTTGGTCATATGGAGACATTTTCTAAAATGTAAAAACTGAAGGATGATTCTGCTATATTTACTGAAGTTGGAAGTAACATTTGGCCAAGTGACATCTGATATTCCATAAAGCTTCACCAGAGCAGTATTTACTTTAGAACAGTGGTTCTTAAACTTGTCTGTACACTGGAATCACCTGAGGTGGGGAAATGAAGAGTTCTTGGTCAAAGGGTACAAACTTCCATTTCTAAGATGAATAAGTATCGTGGATCTAATATATAGCATGGTGATTATAGTTAATATTATATAATTGAAAGATGCTAGGAGAGTAGATATTAAATATTCTCATCATATCAAAAAATTATAGTTCTGTGAGGTAGCAAAATAACTAACCTTATTCTGGTAATCATTTCATGATATATACATGTATCAAATAATCACATGGTATACCTTACACTTACACAATATTATTTATCCTAACTCAGTATAGCCAGAAAAGATCCACATGTAAACATGGTGTATTTCCTAGCAAGATAAACATAAAATCTCACAACTGATGGTCTTTCCTCAATTCCTATTCCCTGAAACATCACATATGCCTTTCAACAAAAAATTACTAGGCATCCTAAAGGATTAAAAAAAAACCCCAAAATAAAAAACCAGAGCAGGGTGAAGAGACACATTAGACAATACAACAAGATTCAGAGATGGCAGAGATTTTGGAATTTAAAGTAACTATGTTATGGTATCTAATGAAAAAAAGTGGACAACATGCAAGACCAGATGGGTAAATTTGGGCAGAAAGATGGAGACGCTAAGAATTCAAAAGAAATGCTCTAATCACAAACAGTGTAACAGAAATGAGGACTACCTTTGTGGGGCTTGCCACTAAACTGGACATGGAGTAGGAGAGAATTAGTAAGTTTGAAGATATTTATTTTTTCTTTTTTTAAGATGCAGACTGAGATCTATAGACTGTATATCCCAGACTGAGATACAAACAGAAAAAAGAGAATGGAAAAATTGAACAGAAGATCAAAGAACTGTGGGGAAGTTACAAAGAAGATGATTTATGCATGATGGGAATATCAGAAGGAGCAGGAAGAAAAAAGAGCTGCAAAAATATCTTTAGTAATAATGACTGAGAATTTTCAAAAATTAACAGACCCCAAATCACAGATCCAGAAAACTCAGAGAATACCAGCAGGATAAGTCCTAAAAAATCTATAGCTAGCTGTATTGGGTTAATGTTGCAGAAAACCAAAGAAAAAACCTTGAAAACGTAGAGTAATGAGGATAGAAGTTATGCTGGATATCTTAAAAACTAGAAGCAACCAAGATGTCCTTCATTAAGGAAATGAATGAACAAACTGTGGTGTATTCATATAATTGCATTTAAATCAGTAATAGAAAGAAATGCACTATCAAACCCCCCAAAGACATGGATGGATCAGAAATGAATATTCCTAAGTGAAAAAGCTTTCATAATGAGAAGCTACACACCGTATGATTTTAACCACAGAACATCATTCTGGAACAGACAGTTATAGAATCTAAAAAAAAAAAAAAAGCAGTTGTCAGGGGCTTGGGAGGTGAATGGGTAGGGATGAACAGTGGCGCAGAGGGAATTTATAGGGTGATGAAACCGTCTGTATCATGCTGTCATAGTGGCTCTATGAGATGCATTGGACATAGTCCGTAGAGCTATATAGTGTGAAGAGTGAATCCTGATGTATGCTTTGGAGTTAGCTAATAAAATTTTTAAAAAAGGGGTTCATTTCTTCATTCAAAAAGTTCATTAAACATTTACTGTGTGCCTTTGTCATGTCACTGCTCCTCTAAGTGCTGGGGATATGGCAAATGTCCCTGCCCCTATCAATTTTACGTGGTAGTTGAGGAGACAGGTGATAAATCAATATGTAAATGTGCTAGGTGGCAGTTAGTAAATGCAGGTAAGTGTATAAAGATGGGGGAAGGCTGCTACCGTACACAGATGTTAGGGAAGGCCTTCCCGTTAAGACTGGACATATCAACAGATTTTTAGGGGAGTCTCATGAGCAAGTCATGTGGGTGTTTGAGGGAAGAGATTTTCAAGGAAAATAAATTGGCAGCATAAGGGTCCTAAAGTGGTCCTAAAGAGTGTGGCTGGTGTGCTGGAAAAATGGCAAAGAGGCCAGGGTGTGAGAAGGAAGAGAGAGCATGGAGATGGGATACAGGGGATATATGGGGAGGTGACAGGGGGCCATGTTAGGGTTTTGGCTTTGGCTCTGAGTAAGAAGGCAGGTCAATGAGATGGAAATGACATGACTTGATATGTTTTAAGGGGAGAATCTAACTTGGGGAGAATAGATTCTTGGAAGGCATGCTCAGAAGCAGGAAAATGCAATAGGTTTCTTTTTTCTTTCTTTCTTTCTTTTAAAATCTAGCCAGAAAAGTTGGTTTCTGATTGCTACTATATTGGGTCAATCAGCCTCTATTTTTCGGTAGGGTTGATTCTAGCAGTTTATACCTTACATTGAGAAACAATTTTTTGTTGTTGTTGTTGGCGGGGGGCAGTACCTGGATGGCTCAGTCACTTAAGCTTCCAATTCTTGATCTCAGCTCAGGTCTTGATCTCAGGGTGGTGAGTTCAAGCCCTGCATTGGACTTCTTGCTGCACATGGAGCCTGCTTAAAAAAAAAATTTTTTTTTTTTTTAAACTCAACAACTTTAGCATCCAAAGAGTGTCAATTATGATGTGTCACCAGGAAGAAGGAATACTAAAGCTTAGCCAAAATAATGATTTGTGTTTTGGGGAAAGGGACATGTTTTATTGTTTAAATCACTAACTTCCTGAGTTTCAATTTCCTTGTTTAAAAAAACATCGGCTTGGGTTAAATTTACAAGTTCTGAAATTCTATGAAAAAAATGCTTACAATTTTAATTCAATTATCATTGTACAAATTTATGTGGATGCTACAAATGCAGATAACAAAGTCAAGAATATCTTGCTAGTAAAATCCCACTTATGTAATTTCATAAAGAAATTAATTTCTAAAGAAATTAAAATAGACTTGACGTGGAGCACCTGGCTGGTTCAGTTAGTTGGGAAAACATGCAACATTTGACCTTGGGATCATGAATTCCAGCCTCCCATTGGGTTTAAAGATTACTAAAAAAATTAACTTAAAAAAAGGTTAAGGGGCACCTGGGTAGCTCAGTCGATTTAGTATCTGCCTTCGGCTCAGGTCATGATCCCAGGGTCCTGGGATCAAGTCCCGCATTGAGCTCCTTGCTCAACGGGGAGCCTGCTTCTCCCTCTGTCTGCCATGCCCCCTGCTTGTGTTCTCTCTCTCTCTCTCTCTGACAAATAAATAAAAGCCTTAAAAAAAAGCTTAAAATACACTTGATGGATCTTAATATTCATCATACAGATTAAATAAAACAATAAAATTTCATTTTATAACCAATTTTAATTTCTCCATCTCCTTTACATAATACTATATTTGAAATAGCTTTATTTTCTCTCATACATGGTGTGTACATGTTAGCATAAATATTGAAATATACAGATATTATTTCCAGCAGGAGTTAAAACTGTCATTATTGGCCAAACTATTATAAAATTGAACTTTAACATGTATATGTTGATATACAGATATCTGGTTATATAACATATCATATGATTCACAACATATAAATGACTCAATAGAATAGAAGTTAATGTTGCAGGAAAAAAAGTAGCAAATAGAGATGCCTGAGTAGCTCAGTTATGCATCTGCCTTTGGCTAGGGTCATGATCCTGGGGTCCTGGGATTGAGCCCTGCATCAGGTTCCCTGCTCAGTGGCAAGCCTGTTTCTCCTTCTCCTGTTCCCCCTGCTTGTGCTCTCTGTCTCTCTGTAAAATAAATGAATAAAATCTTTTAAAAATGTAGAAGATAAATAGGTTATTATTTTTGCTTCTGCTGCCACATTAATAATTAGTGATTAGAACTAAAATTTTAAGCCTTTAGTATTCTAATAGTATCAGTCATTAACCTATACACATACATTTTTAAAATAAATAACAATGCCAACTTATTACTGCTAGTTATTATCTGTGGCTATGAGAAAGTCATATAATCTTTCTAAACCTTTGGTTCCTCAGCTAGTAAATAGGAAACTAATAATTGCTATAAGTTTTCCTAATAAATTAAAAATCATATATGTTAGCTTCTGGCACAAGCTTAGCACACAAATTTAGAGAATGTAACTTGTGGACATATAGTTGATGTAAGAATTGGGAATCACAGTCAACTAATTTCAGTGTCTTAAATTTCCAAGACAATACTTAGAGTTTGCCTTGTTTATAAGAGAAAAAACCAATTTCAAATAAATGTTTAGTGTCTTCTTAGGTTAGCACATCATTTTTCTTTATGATAAAATACAGAGTCTGAGTTGGATTCAGTAACCAGCAAATAGCATTTTCTAGGTTTTTAAACACAAATTATTCCATGTCCTTTTTTGTCTAAAAGAAATATATATTTAGATACTTATTTTGCACAGGGATCACAGATTTGGGGGAAAGTTTCTTTGAGGATTTTCTTTGAGGATTTTCAATTCTATGGGTTCTTAGTTGTACTACTGGTAGATGTTTTTCTTTCATCTGTTTGCACGTGCTACGTTAGATGTCGTGGCCGACAGTCATACCTTGAGTGGTTTTTCAGTACTGCCCCCCACTGTGCTTTTGATTAGAAATTAGAGACTCAGAGCTGCAGGAGAGTACCTGATGTTCTACACCATGAAACGCCTCTCGAAGGACTTTCGAAACTTGGTATAATGCGCCTGCATGTATAAGGGATTTACTCTATTTCTCAGACCGTAGTGTCTAGATGACCTCTCAAAAATTGTAATAATCTAATTTCAGTTTTTATTTCATAAGTAGTTTATATAATTTTCTACTGTTTGGAGTCTCTTATATTTAATTAAATCTGCTTTTCTATGATTTTTTACTCACAGATTCTAATTTTTCCTCCCTTGCATTTCAGACATTTAGATTTGGTTCAACTTTCAACAATACTAGCCCTTCAACTATTTAAGGATCAATTATGGTACCATGTATGTTGTCTTTTCTAAGGTAAATACCTCCAGTTTCTGTAGTGGTTACCATGATAACACTGGGAAAGATGACAGATGATATATATATATATATATATATATATATTCATTGTTTATGCACCACACCCAGTGCTCCATGCAATACGTGCCCTCCTTAATGCCCACTACTAGGCTTATTCCACCCCCCACCCACCTCCCCTTCAAAACCCTTTTGTTTCTCAGAGTCCACAGTCTCTCATGGTTTGTTTTTATTTGAGTCTAGCTTATACACAGTATTACATTAGTTTCAGGTGTATGACATAGTGATTCAACTTCTTTATCTGTTATGCTCACTGCAAGTGTAGCTACCACCTGTTACCATATAATGCTATTACAGTACTAAGAGTATTGCCTATGCTGTGCCATTCATTCCTGTGACTTATTCATTCCATAACTAGAAGCATGTGTCTTCCACTCCTCTTCACCAATACCCCTACTTGCTCACACCCCCTACTCCCCTCCCTTTTGGCAACCATCAGTTTGTTCTCTGTACATACAGGTCTGATTCTGCTTTTTGTTTGTTTGTTTATTCATTGGTTATTTAGATCCCATATATGAGTGAAATCATATGGTGTTTGTCTGATCTCACTTAACATAAGACCCTCTAGATCCATCCAGGTTGACACAATCTCATCCTTTTCTTTTCTTTTTTTTTTTTATGGTGGCAAAATATTCCATTATGTATGTATTACATCTTATTCAAGGTTGAGAAGAACATTTGCAGATATCATTCACAAAAGTTAATTCAAATGTAGGAGTTGAAACCATACAACTTCTGGAAGAAAATGTTGGGAAAAATGTTCATGATATTGGTCTTGGCAATGATTTTTTTTTAATATGACATCAAAAGCACAAGCAACAAAAGCAAAAATCAAGTGGGATTCTATCAAACTAAAAAGGCTTCTGCACAGCAGAAATCAAGTGGGATTCTATCAAATTAAAAATCTCCTGCACAACAAAATGAACAATCAACAAAATGAAGAAAGGACTAAGGTAGGGGACAAAATACTTGCAAATAATTGTATCTGATAAGGGGATTAATATCCTGAACATATAAGGAACACCTACAACTCAATAGTAAAAAACCAGATAACCCAACTAAGAAATGGGCAAAGGATCCACCTAGCATTTTTCCAAAGAAAATATGCAAATGGCTAACAGGAACAAGAAAGCAAATTCAACCTTATTAAATCACCAGGGAAATGCAAATCAAAACCACAGTGCTAACACTTTACACTTGTTGGAATGGTTATCAAAAAGACAAGAATGCACACGTGCTGGTAAGGATATGGAGAAAAGGGAACTCTTTTTGTGGGAATATAAACTGGTTCAGGCACTGGAAAACTGTGTGCAAGCTCCTTGAAAAATTTAAAAATAGATTTACCGTATAATCCAGCAATCCCACATTTGGGTACTTCTCTGAAGGGAATGAAATCATTATCTCAAAGTGATATACTTTAGGTGAACTAAATGTTTCTTTGGTGTAATTTGAGCAAGGAAAACAAAAAGCCTACTTGCTTTTCAACATTTATCTCAGTCTCAGGTTATCCAACTCCTAAAAATTTTTTTTTAAGATTTATTTATTTATCAGAGATTGAGAGAGAGAGAGAGAGAGCACTATAGCTTGCAAGGTGGAGGGGAAGAGGGACAAGGAGAGAGAGTCTTAAGCAGACTCCACACTGAACTCGGGGCCCCACTCAGGACTAGACTTCGTGATTGAGCCAACTCCTAAAATTCTAACCCTTATCATTTCTTTAATTTCAATCACTTCAGTCAGAGGTTCTCAAAAAATGTAACCAGCAATCATAAAATTAAATCTAGCAGCAATATTGTAATTTTTGTAATTATTATTACAAATAATAAACAGACTAATCTGACTAATCAACAACCCTAATAATAACTGTGATTTATTATTTATTATGTTCTGTACACTGGGCTAAGTGCATTTCACTTCATTTATTTCTCATAATAACCGAAGAGCTATTACCATATTAAACAAATGAGGAAGCTAAGACACATGTTTTTGTTTTTAAAGTTTTATTTATTGAAGTTTATTTATCTCTACACCTAGCACGGGGCTTGAACTCACTACCCCAAGATCAAAAGTCACATGGTCTTCTGACTGACTAGCCAGGCACCCCTGTGGCACATGAATTTAAGCAACAAACCGACCTCTGCTAGCTATACTAAATGGAGAAATCACCAAAATTTAGGTCATCTGACTCTCTAACACAAATGTTTGCTATTGTGACTGTGTTATCTTTGCAAAGAGAAAAACCTTGACAGGAGGCAAGATAGGCAGATAGGTATTTCAAGACTAGAAGGACACAAAATGGTCTAGGACACACAGGATGCTCTACAGGATCTGGCAAAGAAGAAGAGGAAGAGAGCTTTGCAGAGCCAGGATTCAGCAGGGGCAAGCCCAAGTCACAGGAATAGTCAAAACTCTAGAAAGCAGGGATCTCAATATTTAGATGGTCACCTTGAGGCATAATCAGTTAATTTCAAAATTAAGTAAGCATTAGGGACATAAATACTTCAGTGCTATAAATCTTGATGTCCTACTCAACTGTTCATTTTCTTAGGCTAAGAAGGAAGGCTCTGTTTGACAACATTTTACTTCTAATTAAAGGGATGGCATGATTAATAATACTGATATGTGCTAGGTAATTACAGCGTTAAGCCTAATATTAGTGTGAGAGAATAGTGAATTTTTAATGTGTTGAAGAATAAGAAAGCCTGAAAGAATATTGCATAGACAATTAATTATAATCAATTTTGTAGAAGATAGGCAGCTACATTAATAGTCAGAATGTGGTTTACTGTTCACAGTTTATGCAGGAGCATCTGAAGGAGGCAGTGGGAGAGGAAACACTGTCTTCTGCATAAGCTGTTAGAAGATTATACCATGGGCTGGGGGCTTAACTGACTGGAGTTCTTTCTCTCAAGGTCATGACCACTAGATATCCAAAATCAAGATGTTATCAGGGTTACTTCCGGTGAGACCTTCATTCCTGGTTTGTAGACTTCTGCCTTCTTGTGCTGTCCTCACATGGCCTCTTTTCTGCAAACACACACACACACACACACACACACACACACACTCATACACACAGTACTGGTATCTTTTTCTCTGATAAGGACACCAGTTCTATTGATTAGGTCCCCATCCTATGGCCTCATTTAACCTTAATTACTTCCCTATAGGTTCTATCTCCAAGTATAGTCACATTAGGGCCTTCAACAGATGAATTCTGGGGGTTTATATTTTAGTCCATAATGTGCTGAATCCCACACAATCCTACTTATGCAGGGGGGAGAGTTCCTGTTTCTTCCCTTCTTAAAACACTCTTCCTTGGGCTTCTAACTGTGGATGTTATAAATAGTACCTCTCTCACAGGACTGATGTGAAGGTCAAACGCCTTATAACATAAAAGCCCATAGCACAGTGCTTGGTTGTGCTTAGGCTCAGAAAATGTTAGATATTGGTATTGTTGTTGGCTAGGTTTTAACTTTTGGAGAAATTGGGCAATGGGTTACATACTAAGATTTGAAAAAATTCATATGAAGAATGTTACAGGAAGGTGGAATTGACATTAGAGATATTAGAAAGGTCTTATGGGACAAAGAATTTATTTAAGGCGTAAAGGTCAACTTGTTTACCTCTTTGTTCCTAAGAAGTAAGAATAAATTATCAAAATAATGGGAGAAAAAATGGATTTTTCTCATAGCTGCTTGTTTGAAAAATGTCAACCTTTTAAGAATTTACAAGGGTGCAGTGACAATACATTAATTACATCATGAAATATGCAAATGGAGGTCAGTATTTAAAAGCATGAAATTCTGGATAAAATGAACATTTCTCACAGAAGTACCAAATTGATAATTATAATTTTCATGGAAGCTCTAAAAATACAACAGCTATGAAAGCAAAGCTTTAGAAAAACGAAAAGCATAGTATCATAAAATGATTTCTGATTTTGTTCAAATCCAGGAGGCTTTTGCACAAAGTTAATAACCTCCTGATGAAAAAACTCATAAAGATATTCCTGGGGATGAGTTAAATTCCCGGGAATGAATTACATAAATATATGATATATATAACATATATGGTTATAAAAGTTATGTATATTTATTAGAAAGAATTCTATTAATTAATCATTAGAGGTTTAGGATTCAGACTAGGAGAAACTTATTTTATATATGGATGCCAGGGATATGTTTCTGTTTAACAGATTATCTCTAAAACTTAGTAGCTTAAAATAATAATAAATACTATCTCACTCTTACAGTTCCTGTGGGTCAGGAATCTGGGAGTGGCTTAGCTGGGTGGGTCTGTCTTGAGATTTTCCACTACGTTTTGGGCAACATGAAGTCCCCTGAAGGTTTGGCTGGGCTTTGGGTATCAGCAAGACAGCTCTCTCCCATGGCTCTGGACTGCAGCCCTCAGTCCCTTGCTGGCTATTTGCAGGTGCCAGTCTCCTGGCACAGGGACCTCTCCTCGGGGCTGCTAGAGAGTCTGCATGACAAAGCAGTTACCTTGCCCCAGAATGGAGAGAAGAGAATAAGGCAGAGCTGGCAATGTCTTTCATGACCTTACCTTGAAAGTCACACACCATCACTTCTGCCAAATTTTTTATGACAATCAGTCACTATGATATTAATTTAGGAGGTGCCGACAGAGAAGAAAGCAGACCGAATGAGAATGCCTAGATCTCAACAGGGACAGCGTGAGTTTGTGTGTGTCGGGGGGAGGCAGCACAGGGGTGGTGATGGAAGGAGTTAAGGGAGGATGGTATTAAGTTAAAAAAATAAACCAAGAGGACAGCAAACCTCACCATCCTCCTTGTTGTCTTACTCCTAATGACCCAGCCAAGTTAAAGTGAAGTCGTATGAGTTTTGTGAGATTTTATTAAGATTTTATTTATTTGACACGCACACACAGAGAGAGCGAGTGAGCAGAAGCAGGGGAGCTGTAGGCAGAGGAGAGAGAGAGAGAGAAGCAGGCTCCCCGCAGATCAGGGAGCCTGATGCAGGGCTCGATCCCAGGACCCTGGGTCAAGACCGGGGCCAAAGGCAGTTAGTTGCTTAACCAACTGAGCCACCCAGGTACCCCCAAATCCTATGAGTTTAAGGGTCATATCTCTTTTTAGCTTTGTATTAGGTTCACAGTATAGAAAGCCTTCATTCTATAGAGGCCTGGACTTTGTGCTAAAATATACTCCAGGTAAAACCCATAAAGATTATTTATTGTTAGGCCAGAAAAGAATGTCTGTGAAAGGAACTGTTTAGTAACAGAAAGGTAGAAATGTGCTTTTGATTGTGAGTGTGGGTTGATGCAGATTTAGACAAAGTGACCTGATTCAGGGAAGGTAAGTTATCATTCTCAGTCATGCATGGTCATGATATCGTGAAGCTTGCATTGAGTAGTAACAGGGCTTGGATTTTTGTGGGTAGTTATAAATTCGGATTTTCTCTCTTGACGTCAGGAGTTCCGTTGAGCTGGAGAGACCTGAGCTGCCAGGTGTTGGTGAAGCTGAAGGGATGGTAATGGTCAAACCTCTGATTATTTCCTCAGTAGTATGAGCAAGAGGTGAACCCACAGAGAGTGTCCACCCCCGCCACGTTCCATTACTGTGGCCTATAGGAGGCGTGGGAGGGCGCCTCCTGGTGAGGCCCGTCCAGGTAAAGCCTTTCTAAGTACCTGAGGTTACACCTGATAGATGCAACAGGTTTGTAGCCAACAGCTGGATGCCTCAGTTGTTCCAGTTAAAAACCTGGTCAGATTGTATTTGACCACTTTTGATTCGGGAAATACGGTCACTGCAATTCTGGCTTTCTAATTGTGTTCCTTTTCTTCTGCCTCTGCAAGCTTGTAGCTTATACAGACTTCTTACTATAAAATTGGTAAAGGGTTTTCACTGAGGCACATAGGAGGAAAAATCAAAGGGCTTTATTGACAACTATGAAAAATAAATACTTGTGAAATGTACTGAACTTAGACCAACCTTTGCCGCTCTAGACCTGATATTTCTTTCTCAGTCTAGCGCAGCACATACCCTTAGTAAAATCGGTGAACATTTGCTTTGCATGTTTGCTTTTCTACATCTCCGTACCTTCTCTGACCTTCCAAAAGACAGTGACCTCACATTGCTCCCCTTGTTTTCCGAGCCTTGTGTTTCATTCTTCCACATCAAACTGCTTATGAACTAAACACTTAAGCAGATGTTCCCAAATATTTCTTTGTAGTTTGTCACCTGGAGATCACCATTCCCCTCAACTCCATCTTAGAGGTTGGTGTTAGAAGAAAAACAACTTGTTCAATGAAGGTACGCTAGAATTTTTGTGATTAATAGCCTGCCAGGTCTCATAAGTATGTTTGCATTTTAAATAAATGCAGCAACAAAACAAGTTGACCCAGATTGATCTCTAGATGATAGATTGTGGACTTCCAGGGAAAGTAATCAAGGAGGCATGGAATTGGAGCCAGAGAGGAGAAATGGGTGGGGTGAGAGTCGTTAAGTAGAAAGAACTTTTATATTCCTAAATTCTGTCGCTTAGATGTAGTCCCACTCTACTAGATACTCCGAGCTGTTCTTTTGCTTGAAGACAGACTGAAAAATTAGAATGAGAAAAATTAAGCAAATAGTCTCATCATTCACTGAATTGCTAGGCCAAAATCCTCAGTACCCATCTTTGATTCCTTATTTCATCTCACATCCCCTACCTTATTGGTCACCAAACCTGTAGATTTTTATAGGGTATCCAGATCTAACCACTGCTTCTCCTCCCCATGTCTACATTTGGTCCAAGACCCCATTTTGTGTCACATGACAACCTAACCTTCCATTGCTCCCCAGCACTCCTCAATACTGCTGCCACCACGCTCCTCTCTCAATGAGGTCAGATTGGGTCAACTGTGTCATTCCCCTGCTCCTAAGTCCAGTGGTTTCCCTCACAGTAAGAGGAAAATCCAAAGTCTGTCTATGCTTTGGTCCCTGGTTATCTCTTAGATCTCATTTCCCACCTCTCTCTCTTCCGCTCACTGTGTTCCAACTCCAGTAGCCTTCTTGTTGTGCCTTGAATGTGCCGAACATTTTCCCATGTCAAGGCATTTCCTTTTGCTGTCCCTTCCTTCCTCTTCCTCTTGGGGGTGGAGGTGGGCAGGGGAGGTCTCTGGATATTCACACGATTCTTCTCTCCATTCAGTCAGGTCTTTCTTCAGAGACTCCATACCCAGAAACCCGATCTAGCAAAGTTTTGCCTTCACTATTTACTTACCCTAATTCATTTTTTTCTTCATAGCCATGTAATATGTAGTAGTATGTTTCCCTACAGAAACAGAACAATAATTACATCCATTTATCTTTCATCTATCGCCTGTCGTCTCTCTAATCCGTCTATCTCTGATGATATGCCATCAGTAAGCTGGAGACCCAGGAAAGCCAATGGTGTAATTCAGTCCAAGTCCAAAGGCCTGAGAACCAGGAGCCCCAAGGGCAGAAGATTGATGTCTCAGGAAGTAAATAGGCAGAAAGTGCTGAATTGCAGTCAGGCCCTCAGTGGATTAGATGATGCCCATTCATATTGAGGAAGGCAGCCCTCTTCACTGACTTTACCAGTCAAGTGCTAATTTCATCTGGAAACACTCTCATGGACATACTTAACAAAAGTTGTCTAGCCAAATATCTGGGTCCCTTGTTATCAAGTCAGCTTGAGATATAAAATAACACACACACACACACACACACATACACACACAAACTTTACTCTCTACCCCTCACTAGAATATATGCTTCATATGGCAAAGGAAATTGTGTTTTATTCATTACTTTGTCTCCAGGACCTAGAGCAGTACTTGATATATAATAGCTGTTTAATTAAATATTTGTTGAATAAATGAATAATCTTTAAAAAGTAAGCATCTATTCTTTACATATATATATTTATTTTATATATATATATATATATGCATACATATATATATATATATATTTTTTAAGATTTTATTTTTAGGTAATCTCCATACCCAATGTGGGGCTTGAATTCACAACTCCAAGGTCAAGAGTCACATGCCTTTGGGTGGCCTGGGTGGTGCAGTCAGTTGAGTGTCTGACTCTTGATTTTGGCTCAGCTTATGAACCCAGCCAGGGTCATGAGATCTAGCTGTGTTGGGCTCTGCACTCAGCGCGAAGTGTGCATGAGAGTCTCTCCCCCTCTCTTTCTGCCTCTCCCCTTCCTCACATGTGTGTGTTCTCTATCTCTCTCTCTACCTAAAATAAATAAATAAATCTTTATTTAAAAAAGTCACATGCTTTCCTTACTGAGCCAGTCAGGCGCCCCTTTTTATATTTTTGATAAACAATAATAAATCTATTAAATTATTTTTTTTAATTCCTTGAGGAGAAAACCAGGACCTCATAACCTAAGGATAACAGAGAAGGAAGAAATGACAAAACCTATCATTGAGGAGCTCATGAATAGGAGGAGATAGAGTATTGTTGATTCTGTCCAGAGCCAATCACCTGTATTTTCACATTAAAATATTCTATAAGGGGCAC
This sequence comes from Neogale vison, assembly GCF_020171115.1. Classification (NCBI taxonomy): domain Eukaryota; kingdom Metazoa; phylum Chordata; class Mammalia; order Carnivora; family Mustelidae; genus Neogale; species Neogale vison. The sequence goes on along the minus strand of NC_058093.1, from coordinate 139,365,429 downwards.
CTGGGTGGCTCAGTGGGTTAAAGCCTCTGCCTTCAGCTCAGGTCATGGTCTCAGGGTCCTGGGATCGAGCCCCAAGTCTGGCTCTCTGCTCAGCGGGGAGCCTGCTTCCTCCTCTAGCTCTCTCTGCCTGCCTATCTGTCTACTTGTGATCTCTGTCTGTCAAATAAGGAAATAAAAAATAAAATAAAATAAAATATTCTATAAAATATACTAGCATTCTAAATATACACATACACACACATTAGCATTCTCACACAGTAGGCTAAAGTGATTACTGAAAAAAGTAATATAAGACAAAGTAATGAAAAATTAAGTAGTAATTGGATATGGTACTTCAATTTCAGTCCGAGTTCTGAAAAAAATTTTTTTTTCTTAATTCATAGAACCGTTTTCTGTCTGGATAGAAAAATGTAGCATCAAATTTATTGAAATATGATTTTTCCATGGTTTCACTCATTTTCCTTAGTACAGTACTTATTTTTCTCACTGTGTAAGATCATTTTGCCTCTTTGGGCTATGTAATCACTCAGTGCTATGGTTCATGTGGTCTGGCTGTTCTAAATGCTAGGGGAGCATGAAAATGTTGAATATTTTAGATTGTGAGCTCATTAAAGCTGTCCCCAGAAGGCTGATCACTGTAAAGGAACAAATGAAGGTAATGGCTAATTTTCTAGAAATCTGGGGAAAGGGTGTAACCAGGAGTGGAGCTGTCCCTGACATCAGACACCCCAGGCAGTCCCATTTCCCCAGAGCTATGGCCTGGGTGATTTTAAGAGAGAATGAGGCAGCCCTAAAACACAGGAAGCATTATTCCACTCGTGCTCGGGCTCAGGCCCACAAGGTAGAAATCCTTTTATACAGCCTTAGCTGTTGAAAGCCCCGGAAAGAATCCGTTGAAGTGTAGCTGGAGGTCTTCGAGAATCCTGGTGCTATTTCAAAGCAGATTCTTTTTCCTATAAAATTTCCCATCTTAATAGCAAGATTATTTATTTCTAAATATATTTCATTTACTTTCTCCCAGGCAATACATAGGACTTCTGATATGACTTGACAGAAATCATCATTGTGCCACCAAGGACCTTTATATCTCTTGTTTTAATGATTTCAAAGTCATTATGAAAGAAAGCGCCAGCAGCTTTGTACATATTTGCTCAAGTCTCTCTGCCACTTCTTTATTATTTCAACAAAGAGCAGATGGAACTTTAAAACCAGCCATGAAAATGGTGTATTTGCTCCTTTATCTATCTCAGTTTTTTTTTCCTATTTGAATTTTCCCCCCATCTCTGCTTTTTAGTATTATTAAATTCAGATGTAGGATTTCATATTTTGTTGTCCTTCCCTTGAATATTTGAATGTGTACTTTTTGTTTTGGGTTTCCATAGTTATACCATTTTCCCTGGAATCCCATAATGTTACATGCGCACAAGAAAGGATCAGAGGAAAATAGGAGAAGGCAGGTGATTATAAGGCAAAAATTACAGTTTTATTAAAATGTTGGAACTTAAGAGAAGCCTTGTAGCTAATAAGTTATTGAACTGGAATTCAAACCTTACACTCCTATGTCCAAATGCTGAATTCTTTCTATTATATCCAAGTGAAAAGTAGAGAGTGTTTGTGGGGGGGTAAATGTTAGGGATGCAGCAGAGAGAAATGATCATCACAAGCCAAGTGTTAAGTGGATATAATTGGGTACTATGCTGTCCACTGTGGAACTATGATATCAAGATTTTAAAAAGATACAGATGTAGTGAAAAGAAGGGCATCTGTACCCCGGTGTTCATAGCAGCAATGGCCATAGTCGCCAAACTGGAAAGAACCAAGATGCCCTTCAACAGATGAATGGATAAAGAAGATGTGGTCCATATATACAATGGAGCATTATGCCTCCATCAGAAAGGATGAATACCCAGCTTTTGTAGCAACATGAACAGGACTGGAGGAGATTATGCTGAGTGAAATAAGTCAAACAGAGAGAGTCAAGTATCATACGGTTTCACTTATTTGTGGACCATAAGGAATAACACAGAAGACACTGGGAGATGGAGAAGAGAAGAGAGTTGGGGGAAATCGGAGGGGGAGACGAACCATGAGAGACTGTGGACTCGGAGAAACAAACTGAGGGTTTTGGAGGGGAGGGGGGAGGGAGGATGTGTGAACCTTGTGGTGGGTATTAAGGAGGGTACGGATTGCATGGAGCCCTGGGTGGTGGATAAACAATGGGTCTTGGAACACTGAAAACAAAATAAAATTAAATTTAAAAAAGAAGTCTAATAGAAAAAAAAAGATTTAAAAACATGTTCATTCAAAATCTGTAACAAATATCTTTTACCCAGGATGATGAGTTTTAGGTTGGTAATATTTCTAGAATTGGGCTAGGATGTTGTATGTAGACACAATTTAAATCCCATTCTTAGACTCCTTGCTTTTTTAAAATACTACCATCACCGAAGTCATGCATTAATAACAAAACCATGTTGATTTCAATGAAACTTATTATATTATATTATATATGTTACAGTCCATCCCAATTTAGCTGTGTCACCATGCCAACAGGAGGATGTCACCAATGTGTCATTTATAATCGGGTGAAGAGGATAGATTGGCCCAGTTTGTCCACAAAGGGGACCTAGGTACACAAAGGGGGCATAGGCTTTGTTCTCAAAGGATTTGCTTTTTAGAGAAATGCAAATGGAGGGTTTTTAGGAATATTTGGGAAATGTCCTCTCTGGGTGAGTAGCTTGTGTCAGGGTTATAGGCTCTTTGGGAATAAAGAAATGACCGGTATTATGAGGCACTCTTTCCAGGATCATGATTATTCCAGGATCATAAAGCTTTCGGTAAACCTCTTTTGCTCCCTTAGAGTCATTTCTTTGCTCTGGGTCCTGACAGTCCTTATCTTTGCCCCTGGCCATTTCTCAGCTTCCCCTCTGCATGATCTGGATCATTATGGCTCCCGTTGTCCTTTGGGTGAGTCCGGGCCCCTCACCTAGTTAGTGTTCTTTGATGGGTGCCCTGGAGTGTCCACAGGAGTCACACTGATCTGGTTTCAACACTCCTGATTTATATCCTCTGCGAAGTTACTTTTCCCTTCTGGTCTGTTATCTTCATTTCCTCTAAAATGTGGGTTATCGTGTCCTTTTCAAATTAGTTGAAGAAATAACCAAGAGCAGTCATTTGAAGCATAACCTGCTTGTTCCATACTTCAGTTCCTCATCAACTGCTTGATTTTAAGTCCTTACCTACCTTATCTGCTGCTGTGTTAAGTCAGAATCAAGGAAGCAAGAGAAAATGTTTATTTAAAAGCGAGAATATGAAAACCAAACAAACCCAGGTCTTTTGAATTATCCTTCTTACTTGTCTTTAAACCTTTCCTCTTGTTGCCTATTACATTTTTTAATCTTACCCCAGATGTGTCAAGGTTTGCCTACTCATCTGTGAGTGATACTTCGAAATTCCCATGGCAACTACAGGCCATATAATTCCTGTCCCAGCCAACTGTGTGAGCTTTTCATGGTGTCCACTGAGCTGTGAGAACAGGTCAGAGCTGTAGAAGTGTCACCTTCTCTGACACTGACCATCAGTAGTTTTGGGGTTTTGCCATATTGCCAGCTGTTATCCCAGCTGTGGCTGAGGGGGGCGAGGGGGAGAGGTCGGTAGTGGGAGCAGACCCATAACAGACATGATAGAATTAACTTATAATATCTCTTTAATAAAGACAATATTGTCTACATTTTAAAGATGAGGAAATGGAGTCTTGGCTTAATTAATTGTGATCACACCCTGGATTCAAATTCAGGGCTGTGTGACTTCAGAATCGAATAAGCTAGGGTATGACTGCACCAGGCTGGTGAGGCCTCCTTGGTCTAGGACCTGATGGTCAGCCCAGACCTGCCCATTTGCTCTCTGACCCTGGCTCATCCGTTCACTCTGGATGTGGTCATTCTCTTCATCCACTTTCAGCCTCTGACCCTGGCTTTTCTGGGATGCCCTTGACCAAATTGTTCAGCTGAAGAGGGTGCTGTTATCTAATATACAGACACAAAAGAGGCCATTGGAGTCCCAGATCATGGCTTAGTTGTGCTGGCACTTGTGTGTCTTCCTCAGTTGTATTGAATGCATTAGGGATGGCTATTTGCTTTCAGTGGAGACAGAAATTGAAAGAGAAGTTGGTCTCCCCAAAGTTCCTCCTCTGCCTTCCTTATGAGATGACAACATCACAGGGAGCAGGTCTCACCTTTCCATAGCCAGACAAGATGGCGGTGGCTCCAAACCAAGCTCACCCCAAATGCTGGAGTAAGTCTGACCTAATGAAGCTGTTATGAAACAGGGGTAAATAATCCAAGTAGAACTTGGAAAAAGAGGAACCCAAGAGTTTGGGAGAGAGAACAGGTGGGATCATAAAGCCACAACCAAGTTCGAGGGCACGCAGCCTGTAGGTGGCAGACAAGCAAGCTAGCCATGATTGTCATAAGCTGAGCTCATACCAGTTGTTAATCATAAAACGTTTATGAGCTTTCTGTTTTGGAGGCTTTAGCATTTATACTCGCTTGGGGACTTTTGGCTTAGAAGAATGAAAGTTCATTTTTTGTTCTGATATTCTAACTGTTCCTATATCTAGCATATCAAATCCTATATAGTCGTTTCTATAGTGGAAGTGAATCTGAGTGTTTTCCTGTTATGCCCTTGTCAGTATCGGCCAACCTGTAGCGCACTCACAGGAAGTTTCAAAATGGTGTGTTGCAAAAATGTGTAATCTCAAGTAGAACTTTAGCTTTTTTCTTATTTTGGCCACATTTTAGTGACCTGTTCCAAGAAAAAGATTCATTATCTACCCTTTTAGGATGACTATGTTTATGTCATTAAAAATAGGTATATTCATGGATAAGTGAGGTAATATCTTAATCATTCAACGTATATTATTCCTATTGGGCAACATCATGGTGATTTTTAAATAATTTCTGAGATATGGTGTAATGAACAAATGATTGAATGTTATCTTCAGAAACGATCTAGAAGGCCATAAGACGAGGCATCTGGTTAGTGTATAATACGAAGCATAATCGCACATATTATTGGGGCAAATGGCAATTGTAGACTATATAAACACAGACTTAGTTACAGAAAGTTGGATATAATGGAAGAAATCTAATGAATAGATATATGAGAAATCCAGGGATTTTGTGTTTTAACATAAAGCTGCCCTAAAGGAAAAATAGAACAGATTTTCAGTTTGTCAAATGCTTGAGCGGTGTAAAAGCAAAGCCAAAATTGTTCAATCTCAAATAAGCATAAATCCAGTAGAGGGACTAATTATTTTCTGCTAGGATGCTTCCAAAGTGAGAGTAATTTAATTCTTTTTAAAGCTTAGTTTAAGAGCAGAATTTTAACCATATATTTTGCTTGTTAGTAGCGGCTTTAATAGCAAGATCTGATTTAAGAGAAAATCAATAATTTCTTGCATGTGTTATATGGTATTTTGGATTAAAAAACATTTTGTTGAGAAACAAGACAAAGAATCATAGGGAAGGGAGGAAAAAATGAAACAAGGTGAAACCAGAGAAGGAGACAAACAATAAGAGACTCTTAATCTCAGGAAACAAACTGAGGATTGCTGGAGGGAGGGATGGGGTGGTCGGGTGATGGACATTGGGGAGGGTATGCGCTATGGCGAGTGCTGTGAATTGTGTAAGACTGATGAATCACAGACCTGTACCCCTGAAACAAATAATACATTATAAGTTAATAAAAAAATGAAATTAAAAAAAACTGTTTTGTTATTTTCTCTCCATAACAACAGTGTGAAGTAAGAAAAGCATCATTATTCTCATCATAAAAAGGAGTAAACAGAGACTAGACTGTTCTAAGTTGTTTTTGTAGCTATTTCTATGGTTCTGGGCTCCTTTGTCTGGTCTTGGTTTTTGGTGACTGACCTAGGTAGGGGAAGCCATCTGAAGACAATAAATTGAGTGATATTCACACACACAAAAGTCCAACAAACAGCCATAAAACGTGGCATTGTTAAGCAAGTAGACCAAGAGCACATCTCTTTGGGGATTAGAGGCCTTGGCAGCTGCTTCTCAGGTCCGGGATCTTGAGCCTCTACCCCCATTTAGAGGCAGAGTAAGGATCTGCTTCCATTTTTTGATATAAGTAGTGTCAAAAGCCATTTTACCTTAAAAAAAGTCAGTAGCATATTTGCTATCTCCTGTAGCATATTTTGTTCTTGCCATTATTCATTCCTTTGATTTATCCACTGAGGGTCAATGTCAAAATAACATCTCAGGAGTGAGAAATGAGAAACATTACACTGTCATCAGCGTCAATGCCTTGGCTTGAATTAACATTCAGCTACAGAACTGAATTAGTTTATCTCATTATACAGTCCCTTATCAGAAGCCCAGTAGAATGGACACAAGGCAAGTTCATCTGGGAAAGGAAGAGGAAAGAAAGCAAAAGTTGGAAGAAAGGCATTCTGGATTGGGCACACTTGGGGAGTATAGGCAGCTTGCTGAATTGTCAATTAGAATGTGCTAAGCAAAATTATCTGAAATCTGGTAAAACATAGACGTGAAATTCTGTGCTCCTGCCCAGACTCGAATTCCATTTGTGCTTTTCTCAAATGCTATCATTTTCTTCTATCTTCTGGTAAGGTGAGAAGGAAATAGGAGGTCTGGTAAAGTCTGGGGGCTTCATTTGATAATTTCAAGGAGTATGTTTGGTTGTGGTGATGTAGTTGTAGTATTTAAATAGCTGTTTAATTATATCCAGATATAATTAAATGATAAGCAAACTTTAGAAGCACAAACACTTAAGAAGCACAAGGTATTGCATACTTTGGTACTTAATAATTACATGCTTGTTGAAATAGTTGATCAACTTTCACATTAATATCATAAAAAAGGCAACCGCATAACCCGTATAGGTTTCACATTTCTTAAAATATCCACCAGCAAATGAAACTGTTTAACATTAGTGCAAGAATCATTAAAAGGACAATTTAATTTTTTAACTATAGAATTAAAGTATTTCTGAAACAGTGGAGTGTCTTATAGTTTTGATAAATATGTGATTCCAGAAATATCTTGGTTAATGGAGAGGGCAACATCCATTCATATTGATAAATAGAAATGGAGTCAGCAGCTTCCTGAATTCCTTTGTTTAATCTTTATTTTATTCTTTTGAAAATTTAGCAAACCTGAAAAAACAGCAGTTATATTCACTGCTAGATTTATGAGATATATTTTTATCCCACTGTGCAAACTGAATAATATCTAATATGTACATACAACATCATCACCATAGAGAATCTAGAGATCCTTTAATCCAACCCCATCTTTAACAGCAACACTTCTCCTAAATCTCAAAGTTTCCTTTTATGTCAAGGAAACTCAATATAAACTCCTAGACTCTCTTTATTCATTGCAGGAACATTTACTTGATTAGTACATTTGGAAGAGTAACTGGAGTTATATATTATGTGTTTTCCTGTCACATTTGAGAATATTCAGTTCTGCTGGATGGGAAACAAGAAAAACAAATGGGATAGATGAAACTCCCAGGCTGTGGTAAGTGCCTACACTGAAGTCACTAACCTGTATGACACAGTTAAGCCAGATAAACTCAAGGGACATACAAGGGTTGGACACAGATGAAGAAGGATGGAGCAAATGAGAGCTGCTTCTAGATAGGAAAGGACTGGAATTAGTGAGTGAACATTAAATATTAATAAAGCATGGATCATGCCACATTCATACTGACAGCAGTATGATCCCTAAATCAGCCACCTGTTGGTGACACCAATATTGGCCCCAAGTATACAATGATGCAAAACTTCAGAAATAAGTCAGGTGATGCAGCAGGTCATTGAGAGCTACAAGTGTGGGTGGGCAAGCTTGCCTCTGCCTTCCCCAGTAGGGCAAGTGTGTGTTGACTCCAGGTGCCAGCCACCTGTTGGGTCCCTTTGTTCAATCTCAACTTTGTAACCACACCGTCAGCAGGGAAGGCTGATCCAGCACAGAGAAACAACGCAGGTGAACAGTGCATAATCCAGGACATATTGGAGTGGTCCTCCCGACTACACCATATTGTATCTGGTCTCTTCCCTTTGCTTCTTGCTGTATGTTTTAAACTTGATTCAATAAATTGTGTCACATTAACGTGATAGCCATGGTAGCCATTGGTAGCCATTGGTAGCCATTGGTAACTATTGATAGCCATTGGTAGCCATTGGTAGCCATGCCCTCCTACTGTGGGATCTAGCTGCTCAGAGAGAGCATCTACTTTAAGTTTCCCTAGAATTAAGATCTTCTGCAGCAGGGGAGGTTGGCTCAACTTGCCCACTAATGTTACCTGTGACAGGGAAGTCTATCTAGTCCTGTCCTATTTGGTTCTTACAATAGGCTGGGTCCCCATCTTACTCCTCACAGTTAATAAAGGTAACATTTTGACCTTTTACCTGTCATTGCTTTATTTTGTTTCTCAATTCATCACCTAGGGACCAAAGAGGAATGTTATTTACTGGACCATCTCAGAGGCCCCAGCCCTCCTCACTTTAGGGTTGGGGGAATTAAGGCCCAGGGAGTCCGCAGAACATTATATTGTCCTTGCTAGGAGAGTGGGTATAGTGGAGTTCTCATTTCTGTAATACAACAATGGAGGTACGGACTCCTAAGTGGTACCCTCCATCCCTCAGCTATTTTTCCTGTGGACGTTAACAAATTGGTGGCTTACCCTGTGGCTTTATTCTCTGGATGTGGAAGTATATACAACAACAAAAAAAACATTTTTTGCCCAAATGTTTAAAAGAGTCATTACATGGACATCAGGTCACCCTGCGCTATACTTAATTATCTCCTTCACTCTACCTATGTCTTATGTAGGTTAAGGACAGCGTGAAATCCAGGTATCTCTGTCTAGAATTACAGAAACGTGTTTCTCATTAGTTTCTACAGGTAATTCTTACTTAGTGATTCCTGGCTCTGAGTTTATACTTAGGCTGTGTCAGACCAGTGCTTCAGTGTTCTTGGTAGCAGGCAATGTGACCCTTTGACACTGTACTGGAGTTCTATACTCGCTAGACTTTCCTCTCTTGGGTCAGCTTCCTGCTGAGATCCCAACATTCTCCTTGTCATTTCTAAGTGTGTGGCCTCAGCTAGACTGCTTTCAAAGTCCTGGTTTCCTGACTTATGGATGTCACCTTTTCTGTCCTTTCTTCATTCTGTTTGTCCACTTAAGAAAGTGCTAAGATATTTTTTTAAGATTTTATTTTTAAGTCAACTCTACACCCAACATGGGGCTTGAACTCACAACCCTGAGACCAAGAATCATCTGCTCTACTGACTGAGCCAGCCAGGAGCCCCAGAAAGTGCTACAGTTTTATTTCTGAATTTTATGGGAGAAGACTTCCCTCATAGAATGATTAAAACAGTTCATTCACGGGCGCCTGGGTGGCTCAGTGGGTTAAGCCACTGCCTTTGGCTCAGGTCATGATCTCAGGGTCCTGGGATCAAGTCCTGCATCGGGCTCTCTGCTCAGCAGGGAGCCTGCTTCCTCTTCTCTCTCTCTCTCTGCCTGCCTCTCTGCCTACTTGTGAACTCTCTCTGTCAAATAAATAAATAATATCTTTAAAACAAAAAACAAAAAATAAAAACCAGTTCATTAACTGAGGCACCTGGCTGGCTCAGTTGGTTAAGTGTCTGCCTCTTGATCTCAGCTCTGGTCTTGATCTGAGGGTTGTGAGTTCAAGGCTTGCATTGGGTTCCATGCTGGCTGTGGAGCCTATTTCAAAAAACAACCAAACAGATAAACAAAACAGTTCAGTCACTAATAAAAAGGAGACTAATACCTTACATTTCATTTCAGCTGTTACCCACCTTCAACATCATTCAATTTCTTTGCCTTTATTTAGGTAGGTGCATTTTGTTCCAAGATCCATTGCTAACATTGAGAATGATGATTGCATTTTGTTTATCCACGATTCCCAGGACCTAGCACAATTCCTGGGGAATAAGGAGGAAATATATCATAGTGATTCAGAGCCATTGGAGGTAAACATTGTTTTCGCTTTGTCGTTCAGTATTTATTTTCCTTTCCTCGAATAGCACCCTGATACTTATTTATGGGACCAACTATGGCCAGAACTGGATATAATCCGGCAGGATTGTCATTCATTGTGCCCCAGGTGTGACTGCATGCCCCAATCTATGTCAATCAGACACTCATTCCCTGCATTTCAGAGATAAAAGCAATTTGTTGGTGGTGGTTGGTCACAGAGGAGCACCTGGGGGAGGGAGATGTCCACCAGTTCTTTTTTAAAATTTGAGGTGAAAAATCACAAAACATGCAGTTAACCATCTTCAGGAGTGCAATTCATTGGACTCACGAGTCCAATGAACTACCACCACTCTCCCCAAAAGACAACCCTATACCCACTAAGTCCTCATTCCCTTTCATTCCACCAGTCTTGCCGCCAAGATGCTTATTGTTATTTCTGGTCCTTTGATGTTTCCTTTAATTCTGTGAACTACTCAAGATCTTTAAAATAATTCTTTTTTTAAACTCAAGTTATTCAAAGTTACTTTCTCTTGCCTGCAACCAACTAATTGCTATTAAGACAAAGCTAAGAGTTTTGGTATCAGGAAATTGTAACCTCAACCGTAAACAGAAATTGTCAGGATTAAGTGAGATAATTCACGCAGGGCAATTCGAGATCTTAGTGCAGTGTATACACTAAATCAATGATAGGTATAATTGTTGCTATTATTATTATTGCCATTATTATTATTAAGTATTAAATGCATATTTAGTGGGTGAATTACTACTCAGTAAAATATCTCATCTCTCCCATGGTGTGTTTGCAAATTTGAACTTGGTCAAGTCTAGAAATGGGTAAATAAGATGAATAGGTACAAAGACACCGTATGGAGACATGCACATTAGGCAGGAGGAAAATGACCAAGTAAATAAATATTCAGAAACCTACTGGTGAATGCGTAACATTTTCCCTCCATTGTTATGTTTCTTTCCAAGTGAAGTGATGTCAATTATGTACCCCCTCCTGGCCTCTCTCTGTTACGAGTTTAGGAGCAGAAAGCAGGCATGTAACCCTCTGATTCTTCCTTTTTCTCTTTCTTGGATATGAGGCTTCTGCAGGAAGTGAAGCAAAGGTCCTGCTCTGGTTCTGGGGACAAGATCTGGGAGTTGGAAAACCGCAGCAGCTAGAGCTGCTGTGACTTATTTTCTCTTGGATTCCCTTGGGTTCCTGATGATGACATTGCTTTTTGCATTGTCATTTGGGAGGGAAAAAAATCTGTTTCCACCACTGATTAGAGAAAGAAGATACTGCCAAGATAGCGTGGAGATCACAAAATTCTGAGCTGGCCTGAAAAGGAGTGGAGAGAGATTGGATATTAGTTTTCAGTCAGTCACTGGGGATGTGGGTGTTTATTTGCTAGAGTGTTGATGTGAAAACTATGCATAGGTGAACCATGGGGAAACATATCTTTCCACAATTTAGAAGAGACAGTTGAAGGAACTGTAGTCACTGCTTTGCTTAAAATGACTTGAGTTAATTTATGAAGCTATTGCTAATAGGTTTTGAAGCTTACTCTTTTGATAGTTTGATTTAGTACCTGTGGATTAATTCTTCTGCATGGCAAATTTTTAAAAAGTCAGCATAGCTCTTTTGCTGTGATTTCTCAAGGTACGCTATTTTCTTAGCTGAGATAATCATTTGTTAAACTAATGGGAAATAATTGCCTAAGTACATTAGAAGAGACACGATTTCTTCCAGAGTTAATATATGGCTCAGGTTTAAGTTTTCTTTGACAAGCCCAATTATCAAGAACGAAGAAGGGAAAGGTCAGAAGAGGAAGTTATTCCCTCAAAAAAGTGGATTTTGTTGGATAGAACCAATATGATGGTGTTAAGAGTATGGGTCAATATAATAATGCTTGACATCTTCACAGAAGATTTCTTGAAAAAGAATTCTTTGGCTTGGTAGAAAACATCACTCTTTTAGGAAAAGAAGTCTCCTTTTTAACCCAACAAACATTCAAGGAAAGTAGGCAGAAGCTGAAGAAAGAAGATGGATCGTAAATTATTCAGCTAACAATGTTGACATAAGGTGTGAAGATTGATATGCCACTTAGCATATCAATGCATGCTCATTTTGTGGTCAATACAGACTCAGAATACATTGAATATATATTGAATAATATGATGAATACATTTGTTCGATATGCTTAGAATATAGTCATTAACATAACTTTATTTCCTTATAAGTGATCTCCATAAGATAGTCTTTCCAGGGCACCTGGGTGGCTCAGTGGGTTAAGGCCTCTGCCTTCGGCTCAGGTCGTGATCCCAGGGTCCTGGGATCGAGCCCCACATCGGGCTCTCTGCTCAGCAGGGAGCCTGCTTCCTCCTCTCTCTCTGCCTGCTTGTGATCTCTGTCTGTCAAATAAATAAATACAATCTTTAAAAAAAAAATAAGATAGTCTTTCCACTGTTTTCCATGGCTGCAAATTATGTCATGGTTGCACAAAAAGAAAATTTGTTCTTAAAGGCCCTTACAAAGGCAGAACTAATGTTAAAAGGTCTATGAATTTCAGTGAAGAAAAAAAGAAATAAATGATGTAATTTGGGGTGAGTGGCCAAGGGCCAAAGGGGGAGTCAGACATCAGGTTGATTTTCCAGTGTGATCTTCTCAGCAGAAAGCCCGAGGTCAGTCTGTCATCTGCCCCAATCTCTGGAAACTCCTTACTGTTGCCCAGCCACACCCTGGGCCAGTCTGGACCACACTTTGGTTCATGCCCTTCACTATACCTGGAAGCTTCTGAGCACTGGATTTATTAAAATCTTGGCTAGCTTTTAGGGGAAATTAAAAAAAAAAAAAAAGATGCCTCTTCCATGAAGTCTTCCCTCAGCACCATGGCCAGAATAACTGTTTCTTGCTCTGAGTGACAAGATATTTATGCTATTAGGTTACTTCCCGTATTTCACCCTACTTTGAAGATATTTGGTTTTCTCCTTTGGCTCTTTCTAGTCAGGGGTTCCAGAAGGAGAGCATAGTTTCTTCATATTTATATACACCAAAAATTCTTAGTACTAGAATTTATTTATTTATTTAACATAGAATGTATTATTTGTTTCAGGGGTACAGGTCTATGATTCATCAGTCTTATGCAATTCACAGTGCTCACCCTAGCACATGCCCTCCCCAATATCCAGCCCCACATGTCCATCTCCCAGCCACCCCATTTCTCCCCCCTCCCCTCCAGCAGCCCTCAGTTTGTTTCCTGAGATTAAGAGTCTCTTATGGTTTGTCTCCCTCTCTGGTTTCCTCTTGTTTCATTTTTCCCTCCCTTCCCCCATGATCCTCTGTCTTGTTTCTCAAATTCCTCATATCAGTGAGATCATATGATAATTTTCTTTCTCTGATTGACCTATTTTGCTTAGCATAACACCCTCTAGTTCCATTCAGCATTTATTTATTTTTTTATAAGTGTTTTATTTATTTGCTTTCTAAAATTCTAGAATAGTTAACATATTCTGTTTTATAAGTTTCGGGTGTCTCATACAGTGATTCAGCACTTCCATACGTCACCTGGTGCTCGTCACCAGTGCTCTCCTCATCCTACCCTGCTTTCCCCATCCCCCGCCCCACATCCCCTCTGGTGACCATCAGTTTGTTCTCTGTAGTTGAGAGTCTGTTTCTTGGTCTTAGGACTGTAATTTATTGTCATAGTCACCCAGTAGATATTTCTTGAATGAGGTTCTGATCTGAGTGATTACCATAATTTATGAGAGAATAAGAACTTGAATTAAAAAAAAGGGCTGTTACTCAGAGTTGGTAAAGGTATGGAGGATGACACACATTCCCAGAATGGTGGTTTTGTGGAATTGCTGCATCCTTTCTGGAAGGCAATTTTGCTAGTCATCAAAATTTGTTGCACACACCCTCTGTGACTGGGCAACTTAACTTCTTATATATGAAATGTAAGGCTTTTCAGAGTATGCACACATAGGAGAATGTCTTCCTGTTGTGTCTATCATAACAAAACCCAACTAACCACAAACAAAAAACTCAAAGCATCACATTACTATAGGGGACATGAATAGGATTTTTAATTTCCTATATGACCATCTGTGTAATTTGATTTTTTTTTTAACAATGAGTGTGTATTACTTTTTATAGAAAGAAGGAAATTCTCTTTTTTTTTTTCTTTGCTCAAAAAATTCCTGCTATGTTTTGGGGATTGTTCCTGAATAAAGATGCATCTGCCTCCCGTTTTAATTTAGCACAGAGGACAAGAATAATCTCTGAATCTGGTTTACAGCATTTTCTTAATTAAATCCTGTGCTATCCATCTACATATTTTTCACCAGTCACTCTCAAGCTCAAGTTCATGTCTCCTTAGTTCCCACAGAAGAAAGTCTGAACGTGCAGAATTGAGGGACATTCAGATGGACATCCCTTGTGGCCCTGTGCTCTATGCTTTTCTAGAGTGTCTCTACTCTCCAAAACTTGCCTTCTATCAGGCTTTCATGATTTTGACTTTCTGCTCCTGTCTTCTAGAATGCTTGGCTGGTAGCTACCCACCTTCCTTCCTTCCTTCCATGAAGCCTCTGCTAGTATGTCCCCTTCTCTGTGATGGTCTCTCTCACTATTCAGGTGTCAGGAAATTCTCCATTCATGGTGCTCTAGTCCCCTCATCTGCTCTAAGGTCATCCCATATTTATGGAGGCATCTTCTCTACCTGATGAATGCCCCTTGGGGACAGAGCTTTATTCATCTTTGTGTTCCCAGCTGTAGATGATTTTCATGAATTTTATAGAGGAACTGTTTGACTGTGGAAATTATGTTTTACTTCAAAATTACTACAAACTGATGATCATGGACTATTGTTTTCTCAAAGAACATCTTTTTCTCCACCATGATTTTAACCATTATGGTACCAAGGCAAAGACTCCTTTCTCTGCTCTAGTTACAAAGCTGGTTCATTCACTTTTCTTTGAAACCCATGATTTCTTCACCCAGTGTTTATGAGACATGGTGTGAATCCTGTTCTAGCTCTTTCTCATGAGGACTTTCTTGCAGCAGTTTTTAGATCATCTCTCCTTTCACATTCTCCTGCACTCATTACCACTTATTTCTCTTCCGGGAAGGACCCTCACAAAGTCACAGCCCTCACCTGACCCCATCATATATAGGACTGGATTAAAACCTTTACAGAGGCTGGAAAAATTGTGATCCCCTATCATAATGTCAGCCCCCACATTATGAAATGATAAAACACCAACTTACGTACATGCCAAAATTATAACTTCTCCGAAATTCTGTGATTATAGAAGTTTTTCAGAGCTTGACTTTTCTTCGGTGCCTTTGCTTTGCTGTGTCCAAATCCACATTTTAGTCTCCAGGTGTGGTGGTCTTTTAGCACTGGTAGCCTATTTCCACAAAGGGTGTTGAAAGATTTGCTTTAATATTGAGTATCGAAATACTTATTTTCATAACTCTAGGAGATGAGAGGGTCCATTCATATTCAATAGCTGTTATATAAGTTTGTCACTCTGGTTTTGAAGGAGATTTTGATTATCATTATTTCTGCCCACAGGTTACAAAGATTTACCAAGGCTAAGAACTTTTTTGCCAGCTACCCACAGTGTGCTGAACAGCTGGGATAAGAATTTCTTAACTATTGAGCTGGTTTTGTTTCTACCACCCCATGTTGTTTGCGTACTCTGTTTCTGTTTTCTGAAGGGTAGGGTTGCCAGATTTAATAAATACAAACACATGCAACGTTTGGGACCTACTTATATGAGAAAATTTTTTGTTGTTTATCTAAAATCTGAATTTAACTGAGCCTATTTTATCCAGCTATCCTCTCTGGAGAGAGAAGAAAAAGAAACCCTAGTATTTAATGAGAACTGAGTTCATTGCTTTTACTCATTTCATTGACTCTTAACAAAAAACCCTGCAACTTAAAAAATTTTTTTAGAAAATATTTTTATATAAATATGATGTGGTTTTATATTGTTATGGATAAAGAAACTGAAGCTTAGAGAAGTTACACTTTCAGTGCCAAGAATGGAGCACAGAAATTAAACTCTGGAGCAGGGATCAGATGAGGAAAAATGTTTGTGATTTTCTTTTTAATACTCCTGAATTCCTCTGGGTTCCTTTTGTTTGCATTATTTGTTTTATTTCCTCATCTTGGGGGGGGGGATTCCTTTGGAGAGCAGTACCTTCTGGTTTTGTCCAACTTAAACTCAAAATTAATCTCTTAGGCACTTGTCTTTGCAGATGGACATCACCTCAGCCTTTTAAGATGTGTATTCTCGGGGCATCTGGGTGGCTCAGTCGGTGAAGTGTCTGTCTTTGGAGTCAAGCCCTGAATCTGGCTCCCTGCTCAGCGGAGAGTCTGCATCTCCCTCTCCCTCTGCTCCCGCTTATGCTTTCTCTCCTTCTCTCTCTCTTTCAGATAAATAAATAAAATCTTAAATAAAATGTGCATTCTCCTAGTTCTCCTAGTGAGGATTTTAATCCCCAAGTTTTCAGGCTCTAAGTGTCTTGAGGATCACCTTATCTTTGGCAGAAAGCACTACTTTTCCACTTGCCAAGAGGAAGTGCAATATGCCTTTCTCCTTCGGGAAAGGCATAGTCAGATTTCTGAGGTCCTCTAGGCTCTGCAGCCTTAGATTTTTTTTTTTTTTTTGCCTAGAGGCTATTGCAATGTACTGCACGAGAATAGAAGGCTATGCAAATTATTTCAAGTGTGCATCCAAACACTTAATTTTTTTTATCTCCCACAAAGCATTTTTCAGTTCTCTCATATGAATTGAATTTTTCAGCCAAATCGTTCCATGGACAGGCAGTTACATTTACTTTCTTCATTGCTGATAAAACCTTCCAACTACAGAAGGCATTGTGCCTCCTGCCCGAAGTTACAGATTTCTTTCGTTGTTATCTTTGGAGTAGGAGAACAGTGTGTTCATCAACATTTACTGAGCACCCACTGGGCATAATGAGCGCTGTACTTGGGGAGTATAGCGCTGAGGAGTTTGAAAAATGGGAAAGCTATTCAGCCTTTCTTAAATAATTTAGAGTGATATGAAGAAGAAAATCTCAAATGTAAAATGAAAACAAGCTGAATTACTCCTGGGCCTGGAGATGTCGACCATCAGGTTGAAGAAACCAAGCCCGTTGCAGACCATAATGAGAGGCCTGCCCAGGGGCCAGGCATGCTTCTGGCCAAGTGCAGACAGACATTTGGAAACATGCAGATTCACAGAGTCCTTTGATGTAACTGGAAGGACATATGAAAGAGCTTTATCAGAACTGAACACTTGGGAGTTGGGGAAGACAACTTTGCAGGCTCCTATCAGTCGGGTGGAGAGGAAGTGAAGCCCAGGTTTAGGATTTCTTGCCAGAAACTGAAATATTTCTTCGTGGTTGTTGGCTTGTCCAGTGCTTCTCTGTTCAAATGTTCAAGGCCCAAACTTGATGCTTCCCTACATCTCTTCCTGACTTTGGACTCATGTGGATGGAGGATCCCAGTCCTTGCCTTTTCTCTTCCCTGTTGGTGGATGGAATCAGGCTAAGAGGTGAGCCCTTACTTGGCCAAGTAAGAACTTTATTTAGCTTTCAAAGCAACTTCTTTGAGACTGATTCTCTCACACTTACCTTTTCATATAGTTATGATTCTATTAATGGGATTAATTTAATCTATACCAACTGCAGTTTTACGTCATTTTTTTGAAGTGCTTAATATTTGGATTATTTTGAATGGTCCCGAAAGATTCTTTTGACTGCTTAGGGCCCACCTGATTACTTGAGGCATATTGGGAAATGGATAGCTTCTGAACATGAGGCATATACGTAAACTATATGACATTATATTAAATATGATCACAAAGAAACGAAAATATCCGGGGGAAGGTGAACTTTGGTAGAGTAATTATATATCTGTAATACTAAACGCAAATTTAATAAATATTTGTTGAGGGCTTGCTTTCCAATGGCAAATAAGAGCAAATAAGATAGAGCCCTAAGTAAGGAGAAACCACGAAATAAAGAGAATTTCCAAAAGTTAATTTCTTATATTAGTTTTACAAGATGTTGCTAGGTCTTGCTCAGAGCAGGGGCTCCATGGTGAAATCAGCTTGAATTACACTGAGATAAATATGTCTTTCTTATTAGGACCTCTTGGCACATTTGAAATGTTCTAAAATTTTTTAATCCTTGTGTGTGTGTGTGAGTGTGTACTAGTATTCTGCTTAATGCACTAAAGCACATGGACAGATGAGATGGTAAAGAAGTCAGCTGGTAGAGGGAGAGGAGGAGGGGGAGAGAAGGAAACTGTCATATTAATGGCAGAGCACTAGAGTGAAAATTCTTGTGGGTTGGAGGCAAATGGTTGTCCAGTTCCACTGTCTAAGAAGCAAGCCTTATTCTTTGATACTGGAAGAGCCAGTTTCCTCTGTCATATATATGTTAATATTTATATATAACAATCATTATATATAATTATATATTATACGTACTTACTTGTAATGTTCCCTTGCCTCATGCCCCAAACCACATCTACTCTTAACCTGCTTGACCTGAACCTTAGCATGGCTAGCCAGAGCGGGTATTCTTTCCTTGTAATCGACTGTGCTTAATATTTAATCATAATATTTAATCATAAAATTTCATCATTTAAATAAATTTGGTAACTAAACTTTTATCATTTCTTATGGTTTTCAAATGTATTCACATACATTCTCTCTCTTCTTTCTTCCAACAATTTCTGCAATAAGATAGGTATCGTTTTTAGTATTATTTTATTGATTAAGATGGTGTATTTCTTAGTCTCTTGAGGGTGATGATTGACATTTCAGGCAGAATGAGCGTTGACTATGAGGATATTGTAACCTGTTAGAAACTCTGGTTCCTAGGCACTCAATGCCCAAGCTCAGTCAACTTTAACCACTTCTGTATTTTTTTCCAAACCCTCCTCCAGGAGTGGATACAGCCACCAAGTTAGAGTCAGGGATCCTGCAGATAGAATATGATTGATCTGGATTTCCAATTCAACTGTTCTGACCACAAAGCTCATTGTCCTTCTGCTACAAAGAAATGTGTTTTTTCTTATTAGAGTCTGATAACCAGATAACAGGTGGACCTGACTGTACCTGAAAATGACTGTTGATTGAATGAATGGATGGTTGAGTAAACATAGATAGGTAGCCATGGAGGCCAGGTACCAATTTAAAGTTACAAAATTGAAAGGAAGAGAGAATTTGTTCAAGCCCCTTTTATAAAAGGTCATTTTCAATTGATTTTTGATGGAGTTTTTTTGCTTTTTTTTTTTTTTTTGGTGGAGATGCTGGGGAGAATAGAGGAAGGAAATCTTTATGAAACAGTCATAGCTATGGCAGAGACTATAACTTGGAATTAAAAACTATAGACTCCATTTATTACTGTTTATATCTTCCTTTATGAAGAAGTCTAGGGCGATGTATAGAAATCAAGTCTGTAATACTCTCTCTCTTTCATTCTTTCTTCAAATAATTTCCATTATGTGTACTTTATGTACTGGCTATTGAAAGAATGAAAATGCATAAAAGAGAGAGAGATGTGGTTGAGAACTATTACATATTCTGTGGAAAATGATCCTGGGTCTCATTACAGGTGATTTAGAAATAGGCAGGAGTGTCATTTTAAACTCTGGACTTTCCTAGTCATTGTATTCCGTGAGTTGTTGAAAAATCCAAACCTTACAATTGGAATTCATGTGAAATTATAGCCCATTGTCTTTTCTTCTTCAAAAGCAGTGCTCAATGTTTTATATGTACCGGGAGTGTCACTGTCAACCCTCCATCATGCCACCAACCTAAAAAAATTTGCTATCCTGAATTTGTTTGGTCTACTGTATGTAGATATTCTAGATAGCTCTTCTGGCCAAGAATGTAGATCATTTGTAATATAAGGGCAAGTTGATACAAGGAATCATGAAACTAGAGCAGATTTCACACACAAAAAACCCAAAAAACCAAAAACAAAAACTGCTAATAGGAGAAGGAATTTCATGGAGAAACCCTAGCAGGGAGAGCTGAAAGAAAACAGACCGGTAAATCTGAAGGGGCCCCCAAATGCTGGCATTTTATTTTCAGGACAGTTGTTGTGATACAGACTTGTCAGATATAAAATAATAATTTTATCTAGCTATTCAAATTACATTTTTAAAAAAAGATTTTATTTATTTATTTGACAGACAGAGATCACAAGTAGGCAGAGAGGCAGGCAGAGAGAGGGGAGGAAGCAGGCTCCCCGTTGTGCGGAGAGCCTGATGCGGGGCTTGATCCCAGGACCCGGGGACCACGACCTGAGCTGAAGGCAGAGGCTTTAACCCACTGAGCCACCCAGGTGCCCCCAAGTTACATTTTAAATTCTGGTACATGACAAAATGGTTCTTTTGGTATTAATCTCCGTTGTGGATTTGGAGAGCCATTGATTCAGCATTCTTCAGAGACAACTGTTTTTGTAGTACATTTTGTATTTGTATTCGAGTTTTGACAGGAAGTCTATGAAGTGCTTTATTCTAGCGATCTCTCTTTTGATGGAACGACACCAGCTGCCTCAACCTGAAAACAAAGGCCATAATAAGTCTCTCACTGTCCTTTATCCAGTCATCACGAAGACAGATCAGCTCCCCTAGAATCCCTCCAATCCTCACTTCCGCCTTCCTCCACCACAGTCCCTGTGTAAGGTGTCTTCATTTGTATGTACACACAACTGCCTCTCGAGTGACTTCCTAGTGATCAGGTCTTTGATTCGCCAACAAAGTATTCCTTTCAGTATGCAAATCCAACTCCAACTTCTTCAGTTGCTCTCTATCATAGGATGGAATAGAAACTGTCCTGGAACAGAAAGGGACATCATGAGCAAGCACTTCTCATCTGCGCACTTTGTGCTTGCTCCGCTCTATCACCAGCTAAACGAAACATCTCATGTTTTTGTCTTCCTCCGAGAGGTCCTCCTTCTCCTTCTAGTGCTTCTCCTTCATGTGCTTATCCTTCTCTTTCTAGGGAACATGGGCTTATCCTTCAAGTCTTGGCTTGGCTTCAAGTCCTCTCTTGGATATTTGAGTCAACACACCTCAGCAGACATAGAGACTACACTTCCTGACACTTTAATGTTTCTTGAACTTACTCATGATATTTCATTATGGTTTATTTTCATACTTGTCTACACAGCAGATGGTGAATTAACTGAAGCAAGAGCCTCTGTCTTTTCTGTCTTGAGTCCCATTATCTGCACTGTTGAGGGTTACATAGTATACACCCAATACATACTGAGTAAAAGGATGGATCAACTAGCTTGATTGTGGCAACTGTTTCATAATGTACACATATACTAAAACATCATGTTGTGTGCTTTAAATATAGATAATTTTGTGTGCCAAGTATACCTCAATAAACCCGAAAAAAGGGAAGTGTCATCAGTAGAAACAGTTATGTAAACAGCACTGTCCAGCTAAAGGAGAAATTGTTAGCAAATGCCTCTCCTTTGTGTTCTGGATTCTGAAAGAAAGAACATTTCTTCTTTTTTTCTTCACTTGTTTTGAAGAAGTGGAGATAATTGAAAAGGGGCCGTTAGGATATGGAACCAAGAACCTTCTGGCTATTACAGAGTCTAGAACAACAGCAACAAAGGGAACTCTTTAAGTGTCTAGTTGTTTAATTTGGAAGATAGTTTGCAGGTGGATAATAGAGAGTGGTCCTCTGAGAGTCAGGGGAGTGAGATGATGAAGCATCTGAAAGAGAATCTGAACCTGAGCTTGTCTGTTTGCCGGCACGACACTCAGATCAACTCACACAGAGTGCATAGTCAGGGCCCTTCGCAGAATCTGTCTTAGGGCGTCTGTTCTTTTGTTCTAGGAACCAGACGCGATTCCTGTCCCTTTCCCCTTGTTGGGTTTGCCTCCCTCTAGTAGCACTTAGTATACATGTGGTCTCTCCTGATAGATTTCCTTGAGGGCTGTGTATTTGATACACTTCTGCAAACTCCACCATAGGATGGTGGAGTTAAGTTTATCACCTAATCTGTAACACCCAAATTTTTCATCAACTCTGCAGATCAGACCAGAGTTTGATAGATTGTGCATGATAAGCAGTTGAATAGTCATTGTTGGTAATACTGATGGCGTGTCACAGATGTGTTTATTTCCCAAAAACTATATCCTAAGACTCATTTTGGCAGTTTCAGTTAAAAAAAAAAACACAGTTTTTCCCAAACATTTCTCCACCGTTTCTTCTTGAGGAGGAATCAACTAAATTCCTTCTACGTCATTGATTTCTCCAGTTCTTAGACCAAGGACTGTATAATTCTGCTCCTCAGGATTTGCAGGTTAATGAAGGATTGGGATTAGGTATTAAGTATATTGATATTTTTGAGAAAAAAAATTAGAGAAATCTCACTAGATACTAATATGGAAGAACTCTGTCATCTGTATGACCTAGGTCTCTCAAGCTCAGCAAGTAGAAAGTAGTAGAACTTGCAAGGTCAAAATGCCCATTACCTGGGATTCTGTGATTTAATAAGCCTGGTCATATAGAAGAAAAAATGTAAACTAAGAGTGTCCAGGCCTTCTTGAGTTTTTAGGTTATAACTGATACATGTAATGATTGTATTTTTGTATTTTTGTTTTTTACTAAAGTAATTCCTATACCCAATGTGGGGCTCAAACTGTATGCTCTTTTGGCCAAGCCAGCCGGACATCCTGGTTCTTAATAATAATAGGTATCTTCTGAAGATCCTCTATCTGTGGATAAGAGGAAAACATGAAAATGAAAATTTTCATTAAAAGCACAGTTCATAGTCCTCCAAATGCTGTCCTATACACTGAGGGTGGGGTGGCAGAGAATATAAAAGGGGGGTACAGTAATACATAAGCAGACCCCTGAAGGAAAGTGAAATGAAGAAAGAAAAACAAACCCAACTTTCATACTCTTTCGAACGGGCTTTCTTAGAATTTTTCAACTTATGGTCCAATAGAAGTATTTCTTATATCTTATGATAAATGTATTGTTCTAGTGACTCTTTTGATCTTTAAGTTATAAAATGTTTGGTAAAAAACCATTAGCTTATAGATAACCATATAATCTGTAAATAACAAATAGTTATATCTCTATTTAAAAATGTTTATATTTCTTATTTCTATTTAAAAAATACTTCTATTCCTTACTGCAGTTTCTTGTATCATATATATGGGTTAAAACCTCAGGTGCAGGGGCGCCTGGGTGGCTCAGTGGGTTAAGCCTCCGCCGAGCAGAGAGCCTGCTTCCCTCCCCACCTCCGCCTGCCTCTCTACCTACTTGTGATCTCTCTCTGTCAAATAAATAAATAAAATCTTAAAAAACAAAACAAAACAAAAAAACCCTCAGGTGCAATGTTGAGTAGATGTGATGAGAGCAAGCATCTTTTCCTGTTCTTTTAGGGAAAATGTTTCTAAGGCTTTAACAACACATTTGGATTTTAATTGATCATCTGTATTTGGATTAAAGAAATTGCCTTCAGTTCCTATTTTTTTAGGAGATTGACTCGTAAATAGTTGAATTTTATCAGATTTTTTTTCATCTATTGGGATACTCATATGGGTTTTGCTACTTTAATCTGTTGTGTAAATTAAACTAAGAGTAGTGAAACTATCCTTGATATTTTATTTTTTAATATTTAAAAAAAGATTTTACTTATTTGTCTGACCCAGAGAGAGATCACTAGAGAGGGAACAGAAGCACAGGGAGTGGGACAGGCAGAGCAGGCTGCTCACTGAGCAGGGAGCCCAACAGAGGGCTCGGTCCCAGGATCCTGGGATCATGACCTGAGCCAAAGGCAGACGCTTAACGACTGAGCCATCCAGGCATCCCATCCCTGATATTTAAAAAATTAGAAACAAACTTAAAAAAAGAGGAGATCCTACATTTTGTAATTATTACTGTTTTTTCTCTACACTCCTGGACTTGGTTCATAAATACTTATCTCAGATTTTTGTATCAATAGTTCCAAGGGGGAATGGGCCGATCAACTTGAGCATGGAAAGGAAAGGAAAGAAACCATTACTCTACCCATAGGCTGTACGAGGGTGGACTCGGTGCGTCTGTCTGTGAAAGAGAAAGAATCTTCCTCCCCTCATTGCATCCTGGGCAGTGTGCAGAGGAGAGGGGAGGCTCGCAGCTTCAGGGAACAGGGGTTAATCATGGGAATGGTGCAGTGAAAATCCTGCCATCCAGAACCAGCCCCACCTTCAGGAGGGAAGCGTGTCACAGGGGAGACCTGTGGCTCTTCATGAGGCAGGGACAGTTCTTCTGACAGCTGCTGCCATGCACTGGGCATAGCCGCTACCACCATAGGCATTTGCCCAGGGGAAGGGAGAAAGTGTCCCAGAGAAGACAAGACCCACAACAACAAAGTTGTCATCTCTGAGATCTGACGGGAGTATGCCGTTAGGCAGGTTGCTTCTCAGGGATCAAAGCTATGGCCCCTTTGGGAATGGCTTGCTCCGTTTAAAAGCTGTCATTCAAGAGACAATTACAATGGCGTGTTCACCTCACCCAGCCTTTCTGCTATCTCAGATCAAAACCTGTCCTTTCTCTCCTCTGCTAATCAGATATGCACGCAGCGAGGGCGATGTATTCATAAAGCCCGTCCATTACTCACCAGCTCCACTGATGGAGGGTTTGCTCTTCTCACTGACTGAAGGTGACAATGTCCCATTTATTCTATTGAACTAAAAAATGACATTTTACTCTCCCAGGGCAAAAAGCTAGCTTAAGCTTCAAATGATGATTCCTAGCTAGGAATTTCAATAAAAAACAAAAGCATAAGATAATGTTACAATAGACCATCTTCCTTTAGTTCTCTCTGGTTATTGCTTGGATTCTTAGCCTAATTCAAGGGAACTGAGTCGACTCTATGAATAATTTAATTTCTTGCTTCCCTGCTTAAAAAAAAAAAAAAGCTCGTAACGCAAGTTACCCAACAGCGTCCAAAGACTTACATATAATCGTTACTTTATTAATCAGAGAGACGCCTATGAGTTTCAGAGCAGGGCTTGTGTGAGTCAAAGTTTTGGTTTGGGTACATTTGTGAATTTTTAAAAGGAGGAGCTGCACTACCTTCATTATATCCTTAAAATACCCAAATACCAAAAATGTTAAAAACTACTGACATGGCAGAATGTGTTTTGTTGTTTTTGTTGTTGTTTTGTTTCTTTTGTTTTGAAGTATTAGTGTACCTTCTTAGAGAAACTGGAAAATCCCCTGGACAGTGGCCAATTTGGTGTCCTGCTTTCTGAGGTCACTTTTATTTTTTATTTATTTATTTTTAAAGATTTTATTTATTTATTTGACACAGAGAGATCACAAGTAGGCAGAGAGGCAGGCAGAGAGAGAGAGGAGGAAGCAGGCTCCCTGCTGAGCAGAGAGCCCGATGCGGGACTCGATCCCAGACCCTGAGATCATGACCCGAGCTGAAGGCAGCAGCTTAACCCACTGAGCCACCCAGGCGCCCCCTGAGGTCACTTTTAAAACTAGATATAAGGATTCAAGGGAAACTAAAAACTAAAATGGACTAGTAATTGTTTTTTAAAGTTTCATTTTCAGCTCTTATAATGCTGAATATGATATATACTCTTTGATAAAATGCATTATTGAAAATACTACAAGAAGACGGGTTACATTTGAGTTGTACCTCCACGTCTTGAGGAAGTAGATTTTGTAGACTACTGAGCTAGGTGGGCATGTCGGTTGTGGACTGTCAGGTTACCTTAAGTGGAAACAATTTTCCTAAGGAAAATGAGAAACTCTTTAGGGAATTTAATTGTAACATAATTCTTAGGCATGCCATTGTGTTCATTTTGTATTAAATGTTGATAATAATTATATTGGCTATTTTTTTAGCTATTGGAAAAATAGAGAAATTATATATTATATAACATATATGTTATATAACATATATACAACATATATAACATATATCATATATGTTATATAGAAAATATATAACATATATAAAAATAATATATATAACATATAACACATATATAACATATATAAAAAGAATACGGTAAAAATGGGGAATTTGACATGTGGCTTCATTTCATTTTGAAAATGTATGTTAAACACTAAACAAATTTATTTTCTACATAGGAATTTTAAGTAATTATTCACTGATTTTTTTATGGATCACATGCTAGGTGCCAGGCACACATCAGGCTGCTGGGGATACAGCTGGGGACGAAAGAGACAAAATCCCCGTTCTCCTGCAGTTTGTATCCTAGGGGGAAGAAATGCAATAGATGAATAAATCAATCAGTATAATCAATAAATATAAAGTTCCACACAGCATTAGATTTTGCTGTGAAACAAAAGAAAATAGGGTAAAAGAAAAGAGAATTATGGCTGTTAAAGATAAGGTGGTTCACTGAAGTATCTGTGGGGGGTAACTTGAGGTAACTCTAACATCCTTATGTTAGAAATAACATAAGGATGATGCAAGTTATGCAAAATGTAGAGAAGGAAAGAAGGAAAAGAAAAATAAAGAAAAAAAAGGAAGGGAGAAGGAGTAAGAAAAAAGGAAAGAAGGAGCACCTGGAAAATCTATGAGGACCTCACTGAAGTAACTTATAGGTAATGATCTTAACATTGATTGTGACCCATGTATATTTAAAATATTGTACACATGCACATGCACATCTCTCACACCAGAGAGCAGGCATCCAAATCGAACATCTCTTTTAGTTCAGTATTACCTTTTTACCAATGCAGCCATTTTGGTAATGCTTGAGAATGCCTATTTAGAAATAGCTATTAGAAAGAGTTATGAACTGCACAATAATATATACTTGGAGTTCATTTTTGACAAAGAGTACTTTACCAGCCTGATCACCCACTTTTTTCTTTAGATTTCACTCTGATGGTTTCTGGCTATTTCAAAAAATCAATGCACATTCAAAAGATGGAGGAATGCAAGCAGAAAAAATGAGCTACTAGCCTGAAGGCCATTTCAACAGGACTTTCCAAAAAAGAAAGAGAAAGAAAGACAGATAGATTTGAGCAACTACTTTTAAAAAAGTTTTTTTTAATGAGTGTAATTGACACAAAATGTTACATTAGTTTCACGTGTACAACACAGTGATTCAACTTCTTAATCCATTATGTTAATACTCAACACAAATGTAGCTACCGTCTATCCCTATACAACTCTCTTACCACATCATTGACTATATTCCCCATGCTATGCCTTTTATCCCCATGACATACTCATTCTATAACTGGAAGCTTTTTTTTTTTTTAAGATTTTTATTTATTTATTTGACAGAGATCACAAACAGGCAGGGAGGCAAGCAGAGAGAGAGGGGGGGAAGCAGGCCCCTCTGCTGAGCAGAGAGCACGATCCTAGGACCCTGAGATCATGACCTGGGCCGAAGGCAGAGGCTTAACCCACTGAACCACCCAGGTGCCCCTATAACTGGAAGCTTTAGCTCCCACTCCCCTCCACGCATTCTGCCCATTCCCTCCTTCCCCCACTTCTGGTTTATTCTCTGTATTTATAGACCTGATTCTGTTTTTTTTTTGTTGTTTATTCATTTGTTTTGTTTTTAAGATTCCACATATAAGTGAAATAATATGGTATTTGCCTTTCTCTAACATATTTCACTTAACACTGTACTTTCTATATCCACCCATGTTATTGCAAATGACAAGATTTCATTCTTATGGCTGAGTAAGAGTGCATTGTGTGCATGCCCGTGTGTGTGTGTGTGTGTGTGTGTGTGTACACCACATCTTCTTTATACATTCATCTATTGTTGAGCACTTGGGTTGCTTCCATATCTCAGCTATTGTAAATAATGGTGCAGTAAATATAGAGGTGCATATATCTATTCAAGTAGTGTTTTCATTTTCTTTAGCTAAATGTGCTATAGTGAAATTATTGGATCATATAATATTTCTATTTTTAATTTTTTGAGGAATCTCTGTACTGGTTCCCACAATGGCTATACTAATTTATATTCCCATCAATAGTGCATGACAGTTCATTTTTCTCCACATCCTCACTAACACGGGTTATTTCTTGTGTTTATTATTTTACCCACTTTAACAGTTATAAGGTGATGTCTCCCTGTGGTTTTGATTTCCATTTTCCCGACGATGAGTAATACTGAACATCTCATCTGTCTGTTGACCGATGCCTTCTCTGAGAAAAAATGTCTGTTCAAGTCCTCCACTTATTTTAATTGGATAATTTGTGGAGTGTTTTGTTTGTTTGTCCAGGTTTGAGTTGCATAAGTTTATGTATTTTGGAGATTATCCCCTTATTGAATATATCATTTGAAAATATCTTCTTTCATTCAGTAGGTTGTCTTTTTGATTTGTTGATGCTTTCCTTTGCTGTGCAAAATCTTCTTATGTTGATGTAGTTCCAAAAGTTTATTTTTGCTTTTGTTTCTCTGGCTTTGGGAGATGTATCTAGAAAAATGTTGCTACTACCAATGTCAAAGGAGTCACTGCCTATTATTTCTTCTAAGAGTTTTATGGTTTCAGGCCTCATATTTAGGTCTTCAGTTCATTCTGAGTTTATTTTTGTGTATGGTATTAAAAAGTGGTCTGGTTTCATTCTTTTGCATGCAGCTCTAGTTTCCCCAGCATTTGTTAAAGAGATTGTCTTTGACTTTCATGGATTTTTGCCTTCTTTGTGATAGATTAATTGACTATGTAAGAATGGGTTTTCCTCCCTGGGCTCTCTATTCTGTTCCAATGATCTATCTGTTTATTTTTGTGCCAGTACCATACTGTTTTAATTACTACAGCTCTGTAGATATCTTGAAATCTGGAATTGTGATACTTCCAGCTTTATTCTTCTTTCTCAAGATTCCTTTGGTTATTTGGTTACTTTGTTGTACTCACAAATTTTTGGTGTTTTTTTTTTGCTCTAGTTCTATGAAAAATGCTGTTGGTATTTTGATAGAGATTGCTTTGAATCTGTAGATTGCTTTGGGGACTATGGGCATTTTGATAGTATCAGTTCTTCTAGTCAATGAGCATGGAATATCTTTCCATCTCTGTTTTTGTCGTCTTCAGTTTCTTTCATCAGTGTTTTATAGTTGTCAGAGTACAAGTCTTTTACCTCCTTGGTTAAGTTTATTCCTAGGTATTTTATTCTTTTTGGACAATAGAAAATGAGTTTGTTTTCTTAACTTCTGATTTTGCTACTTTGTTATTAGTGTATAGAAATTCTACCAATTTCTGGGCATTAATTTTATATCCTACAACTTTACTGAATTAATTTATTACTTCTAGTAATTCTTTGGTAGAGTCTTGAGGGGCTTTTTAAATATACAGTATCATGTCATCTGCAAATAGTGATAGTTTTACTTCTTCTTTACCAGAATAGATGATTTTTATTTCGTTTTATTTCCTTTTTTTTTTAAAGATTTACCTATTTATTTTGAAAGAGAGAGAAAAAGTGGGGGAGGGACAGAGGGAGAGGGAGAGAGAGAACCTCTAGCAGACTCCCCACGGAGCCTGGAGCTGGATTGGGTCAGGGGGTCAGGAGGGCTGGATCCCAAGTCCCCGAGATCATGACCTAAGTTCATCCCTAGGTGGTTCCTAATATAAATAAAAGATGAAGTATAGAAAAGCACGAAACGTCGGTCACACATGTCCTTATATGTCTTTATAATACATTTATTTTTTAGAAAAGAAAAAGCAAAAGTATCCTGTAAATATAACATTTGAGAAAGCTACTAACAGGGCTATTCATGTAATGAAATAAATTCAATTTGTTGAAGTATCTTGGTTTTCAATCAAAAACAAGGGGAAATTTTCTTATGAAGTATTCAAAATTGGATGTAATATCTTGATAAATAAATAGATGCCAAAACTAAAAGAAAAAAAGAAAAAATCAAGGAAAATGTATTAATCCCTCCGACCTATGCCAAGTATGATCACCTTTTCTTGAGGTTATAAAGCCCTTTTGGTAAATATAGTTCACTAAGCCAGATACTTCTTCCTATGCTTTAAGTCATCACTTGGGTCCCTCTTTTCCTTCCACATAATCTTGCATCCATCAGCATTACCAATGGTAGACAGGATTTCAGGGTGTTTCTTAAGAGGTTTTTTCCCTACATCTTTTAAGCAGTTCATGCGAGTGGATATATCATGCTAGGGACATCACAGGGAGCCTTGAGCTCTCTGACCTACCATTTTATACATACACTCTCTTTCTCTCTCTCACACACATACATATGTATATATATACTTAACAGTCAATCTTCATTCTTCATGGATTCCATATTTACAAATTTGCCTACTTGCTAAAATTTATTTGTAACCCCCAAATCAATACCTGGGTGTTTTCATTGTCATTCCTGGACAAGCACAGAGAGGTGAAAAATTTGACTCTTCTGATACACATTCTCAGCTGAGGTCAAGCAAGGTGACCTCCTGCCTTCTTGTTTCAGCTCTTAGACTCTTCATTCTTTTTACGGTCCATTTAGTATCATGTTTTTCACATTTTTGTTCTATTTGTTGGTGGGTTTTTTTCTGTTTGAAATGGCCCCCAAGTGTAGCGCAGAGGTGCTGACTAATGTTTCTGAGCCCAAGAAGGCTGTGATGCGTCTGTTGAAGAAAATACACGTTAGATTAACTTTGTTCAGGCATGAGTTATAGTGCTGTTGTTTGTGGGCTCAATGTTTATGACTCAACAATGTATATGAAATATGGTGTCTTTAAACAGAAACACACACATAAGCCAAACTTATGTATTGATTTGTTGATGAAAGTGTGACCAGAGGCTTGCAGTAAGCTAACCCAATATTTCCTATAGGAGTAATGGTTCAGTATTTGCTATGTCAGTGTTTTTGGTAAATCTATAGAGCAAAACTGCTATGAATAATGAAAATCTACTCTATGTCTGTGTGTGTGTTTGTATACAAATTTATTTACTCCCTGTCATTTTTAAGTAATTCATTAAAAACAACTTTACAGTAAATGAAAAATTAATAAGCATCAGAGTAGATACTATGAAAGATGCATCAAGAAGACATTGTTCTTGGGTGGGAGAAAAGATATTGATCAAAGGGTGCAAACTTCCAGTTATAAGATGTGTAAGTTCTGGCAGCCTAATGTGCAGCATGGTGAATATTGTTAATAATAATGTATACTTGAGGGGCGCCTGGGTGGCTCAGTGGGTTAAAGCCTCTGCCTTCAGCTCAGGTCATGATCCTAGGGCCCTGGGATCTAGCACATCGGGCTCTCTGCTCAGCAGGGAGCCTGTTTCCCCGGCTTTCTCTCTGCCTGCCTCTCTGCCTACTTGTGATCTCTGTCTGTCAAATAAATAAATAAAATCTTAAAAAAAAATAATGTATACATGAAATTTTCTAAGACAGTAGATCTCAGATGTTCTCACCACATAAAAAAAAGGTTAGCTATGTGACATTGATGTGCCGATTCCTTTGATTGTGGTAATTATTTTATAATATATAGATATATCAAAACATCACATTGTACACCTTAAATATATTTAATTTTTATTTGTTAATCATTTCCTCAATAAGGCTGGAAAAAAAGAAAAGACATTGTTTTTACTTTGAGGTTGAGTAGATACGAATACATTTCTTTGAATTTACTAGATGGAAATTGCGTATATTTAAGGAGGCAATTCTAGATCTGGAAGGGGAGCAAAGAGAGTGGACATGGACATCCACAGAACACTGGGAACAAGTGTTGGAACTCTGGAGCCAGAATGCCAGGATTAAACCCTGGCTCTTCCACTTCCTGACTGGTTGGCTCTTCCCCAAGCCTGTTTCTCTTCTTCCTGGGCATACCAGCAGACTCTACAAATATGGCCGCATCACTGGGTTCTCTCCAATGGAACGTGAACAGGAATGATGTGTACCACTTGAAGAGCTGGATCATCAAAACTGATTGCTTGGCTCTCCTCGTTCTTCCCCCATGTGCCAGTTCATGAAGACAAGCACTCTATGACCTAAGTTCATCCCTAGGCAGAGCAGTAGCCCTGCCAGAGATGTCTAGGTCCTGATCCCCAGAACCCGTGAGTTTGGTACATTACATGGCAAAGGGTTGCAGATGGAATTAAGGTTGCTCATCAGCCAACCTTAAAATTAGTGAGATAATTCTGGTTTATCCAAGTGGACCCAGTGTAATCACAAGGTCCTTAAATACAGAAGAGGGAGGTAAAGAGAGAGCTGGAGAGATGGAGGCAGGTAAAGGAGCTGCACTGACATTGTTAGCTTTGAACATGTTGGAGGGAGCCGTGAGCCAAAGAAAGCAGGTCTAAAAGCTGCGAAGGGCAAAGAAACAGAGATTCTCCTCCAGAGTCTCCAGAAAGGAGAGCAGGCCCGCCAACAACCCGAGCATAGCCCAGGGAGACCTGTGTCTGAGCTGATCTACAGATCTGTGAGGTATTTATGCTGTCTAAATTCATGGTCATTTGTTACAGCAGTGATAGGAAATTAATATATACTACAGCTTGAAAACCATGTGTTGAAGGTGTCAGAGCCATCAAAGGGAGGGAGTATGGGTCCTTGCGTCTGCTCTAAGAAGAGAGCAGCAATCAGTCAGAACATCTGCTTTGGACTTGACATGACCAAAAATTAAAATTCTATTGTTTTGGAATTTGTTTTTATGGTGGCCAGTGGTACCTTGATTAAAACAACTTGGCAAGTTGCAAAGCCTCTCGCTGTCTTAGTTTCCTCGTCTGTAAAACATGTTGCTTATCACTTGGAGGGTTGGTTTTGCTCACCTCAAATTATAAAAATTAAAATTTATACCTATGAACCTGGGAGACTCTAGATTAGAAATGCTGGCGAAGTATAGGACTGTGGGTATGCTGTTTTTTCCTAGATTTTCTTAGGTATTTCCCATGTTGCTTTCTGGTGTAATGAGGAAAATTAGGTGTTAGTTTCTAGGCTGCTCTGGGTCGCTTTGTCTTTTTGATTTAAGTACAGTGACTCAACTCTCTTTCTAGAAAAAGCAGAGAAACAGCATTTCTTCCAGAAGTGTTGGGAGTTTGGGAAGTGTTATTTTTTTCTTCTTGATCAGCTCTGGCCGTGCTTTCTCTCCACCCGAGGCCCTGCCAATTGCAGGCAATTCCTCCTTGGTACCTTCTGGCATTGACCATCATCCAGGTTCTTTTGACACTTAAAAGATCACACATACACTAGACTTTGGTATTTAATACGATTTAAGGCTAAGGTAGGTGATTTATAACACAGAGCATTTTGCCACAAGTGTGCTAAAATTGGATAATATTTGAACCAATATTGAGTAATATTGATTTAAATAAATTTGCTTGGTCATTTTCCTTGAGTATCTGCTTGTGAAGAGTCCCAGTATCTGGCTATCTTGCTGGGCTCCTTCTTTTTAGTCCCCCTCCCTCTAATTGTCTTATGTCTCTCTCTCTCTCAAGCCATTGGAAGTAGCTCCAAATTCCCTCTTGTTGTAGTAAGTCACGCAATTTTACTTTTTATTTTATTTCTTTGACTTTTGGATTGTTCACTTTCACCTTTCTTCTTCAAACCCAAAACAGCCATTCATGGTTTTAAATAAAGGGCCATAGAGATAAGTAGTGCCATTTACTCAGAATTCCTGTAGTCAATATCGGTTTTGAGTGATTATTTCATTCTCTCCCATGGAGAATTGAGGGTAGAAATTCATGTTTGCATGAAAGGACTAATTTTACATGAGTCAGTCTGTGATGCTTAATAATTCTGACCAATATGTGATCAGTTTTAGGGATAAATTGTCTTCTCAGTTTTACACATGAGGAATTTAATGGGCATATGGAGGTTTTTATTTGTCTAAAATCATAAAACCAGCAAGTGGCAGAACTAGACCTTTGGTCACAGGTCCTTGGATTTCTATACCAGGATTCTTTACAATACACCAACCAACACTGATACACATTAATGATATACATTAATGAGATAAGCTGCATAGAGAAACTGCAAGGGAATAACTGGAAATCATAGACTCATTACAGAGTTTGAGGTGTTGGCATCAAGAAAAGAAATGAGAAGTTTTATGGAAAGGTCACGGAAGAGCTTTATAATTTTAAACAACTGGATGTCAAAGTCTGTGGAGACTAGAAGATGTGGTCCGGTTAATAGTCTGCTAAGCTACGATTATGCCTCTGACAGTGGCTCCAAGGTACATTTTGTGAAAGGACATGTTTGTGTTCTGTGACATTAACTTCAAAAGGTTATAGTTGTAGCTGAAAAAAATCCTAGCTTCCCTTGATCAGTTTGTGGAATCATCCATGAATTTTACCGAACTCTCC
Organism: Neogale vison; assembly: GCF_020171115.1. Classification (NCBI taxonomy): domain Eukaryota; kingdom Metazoa; phylum Chordata; class Mammalia; order Carnivora; family Mustelidae; genus Neogale; species Neogale vison. Next base: position 139,331,078 of record NC_058093.1, on the reverse strand, counting down.
AAAGGTCCTACTTTTTGTTTATAATATCTTTGGATTTTATAAATATACTATACAAAGTAATTAATTTTTTATATGTCTCCCAAAAGACACTTTAAAAATTTGATGATGGGATGAAATAGCCTATCATTGGGGCAGACTAGATTACTTTATATTTGTGTGAAATTCATATTTGGGTGAAATGGCTAATTTTACATGAATCAGTCTGTGATGTTCAATAATTCTGACCAATATCAGATCAGTTTCAGGGATAAATCATCTCCCTAAATATTGTATCCCAACGGCGTGAAGTGAGCCACTAGCTGGTGGTATAGTGAAGGTCAGCCCAGCCAGGAATCACCTGGGAGTCACAGTCAGATTTATGTGGATCTGGAGAGTGCCTGAGAGCGGAGTGAGGCCTGGTTTAAATCCCCATTATTGTCTACCCATAGCCTGAGAACAGAGCATAAGACTTCCCTCCACTGGCACCAGGGACCCCATTAGTCTCTCCAAAGACCCAATAGGAAGAGGAGTTTTGGGCTCACTCGTTAATCTTGACTCTTGATTCATAAAAGGAAGTTTTTGTGTAGTTGAAGGATATCAAGATGTACCAACTTCACCAGTTATAAAATAAATAACTCTTGGAATGGAAAGTACAACAAAGTTATGAAGTACAATAACTCTTGGAATGGAAAGTCAGTAATACTATGATAATTTTGTATGGTAACTATACTTACCATGGTGAACTTTGTGTAATGTATAGAATTGTTGAATCACTATGTTGTACCCCTGAAACTAATACAACATTGTATGTCAGCTAAAGTTTTTTATTTAGATAATCTCTACACCCAACGTGGGGCTCCAACTCACAACCCCGAGATCAAGAGTCACATGTTCCTCCAACTGAGCCAGCTGGGTGCCGCTATGTCAACTGTATTTCAGTGAAAAATAAGGGGTTTTTTTTTGTCATTTAGAAACCCCATTTTTCATTTTTTCTTTCAAAAAAATCTGTTTCTTAAGACTGACTTTATGCCTAAGGATGCTATGCTAGAAGTTGAAGGCTGTAACTGGTCTTTTTTTTTTTTTGTAACTAACTGACATGTCTTATGTTCATTCTTGCTCAAAAGATCCCAGTTCTCCACCAGACTGTGTGGTACCTAGCTGACCAAGAGGAAAAGGATCACAGTGATTCATTTCAAAAATATTTCTATATTACATTTACATATGTGCATAAATAGACAATAAAGAAACACATACAGGCTTTCTTAACATATCCTGGTGTATGACAGGGAGTAACAATAAATCAATTCAGAAGTGCACAATTACAAACCTTTGGGATATAATAACTTTAGTCAGTGATATATATTAGTTATATATTAATTAATGGGTTTATTAACCTATTAATTCACCAGTAGTTAAAATAAATTGATAATCTTTTCCTTCATTAAAAAACAAACAAAACACAACAAAACAATTGTGGAACTAGAATTGTCATTGTTTTTCCAGAAAAGAAAATGTGGGGAGGTAAGTTGGTATATTGCTTCCATGTAGAGGTTAGCTTTAAGAGGAAATAGATTGAATCCATTATGTAATTGCATACATACTGTGGATTTGTTGCAAAACATCCTGGAGTTGGAGAACTTTCCTTATGGCCTTCTCAACATCTTGAGTGACTTGAGCAGGGACTTGAGCAGGGACTGAGAACCTGAAGTAAAGCTCTTCAGCAATGTGGACACAGAAACCTGCCAAAAGGAACTTAACGGAATTTTTTAACCTGAAAATATCTGTATCTGTGTATTTGTTATTTCCCAGGCTGTTATTTAACAATTTTAAAATTTACCTTTAATTTGGAGAATTAAGTATGGTAAGTATTGAGTGAGGGGAAATTGATCAATTAGAAATCAATTATTTTAGCCAGCTACGGCCGAGGACCCCGGCAGCAGGGCCAGTTTCAGGACTGTGAGCTGGCTCAGATCTACAAATTCAGGGAGAATAGAGACATAGATCACATTTGAGAATTGGAATGCAGTTACATGAAGTAACTGTCTTAAGTTCCAAGAAAGCCAAATCCTAAACTGGCATTTAGAAAAACCAAGAACCATTGCAACTTACATTATGGAATCCTCAAAAGTTCAGGAATTGGTGGCAGTAGGTACTTCTAGAACTGGGTGAAACCAAGCGCTTGGATCAGAAGGATGTTTCTGAGTGAGCCCTGCTGTTTCCTCCCCAGCTCCCAACTCCAGTGTCCCTGGGAGACTGTCCCTGCCCCCACCCTAGCAGAAGAATGAAGGGGCCCCTCCCCTTAGAGAGTAGGAGACACGGAGTTCCTATACTGGGCACACAAAGGTGGATTTATGATGTGAAAACTATTTAATAAAGTTCAGCTTCAGGGCCCTTGGCTTACGTGGACCTTGTCCAGAGCCCCGGAAAGAACCCTCACTGTGTGTTCGCATGATCCTGTGTTTTTGCAAACATCAAAACTGTAGTTCTACTGTACTCAGTTAAGAAAACCTCTGCCTTCACTTCCTCCTTTTTCTGCTTTATACTAACTAACCCTTGCGTCAGGCAGCTTTGAAGTAGCCTAGGCCTTTTTTGGAATGTGACTTGAGGACTGAATTAGGAGTATGCTGTTTTAGCTGCAATCTGTAGATATCTTTTGAAAACATTGCTAAAACCACGAGAAAGTGCAAATTCCTGAGTTGCAAATATACAAAGGGTACCTTTGGTCCTCTTTAAGTGTACTTAAAAAAGACAAGGGGCGTTAGCGAGGAGAAGGGAATTTGGGTAAATTGGAAGGGGAGGTGAACCATGAGAGACTATGGACTCTGAAAAACAATCTGAGGGGTTTGAAGTGGCAGGGGGGTGGGAGGTTGGGGTACCAGGTGGTGGGTATTATAGAGGGCACGGCTTGCATGGAGCACTGGGTGTGGTGAAAAAATAATGAATAATGTTTTTCTGAAAATAAATAAATTGGAAAATAAATAAATAAATAAATAAATATTTAAAAAAAAACAAAAAAACAAAAAACGAAGGGAAAGGGGCATGGCTCAGTCACAGTCAGTAGAATAGGCAATGTGATCTCGAGGTTGTGAGTTCAAGCCCCACGTTGGGCATGCTTTAAAAAAAAGTATACCTTAAACTTTCACAATGTTACATATATCCATTGTATCTCAGTAAAGCTGGAAAACACTTAGAAAAAAAGCTGAGGGGAAAAGTGAGGTCAAAACAAAAGTGACAACAGTGAGCAATTAGAGATATTCTTGAAATCAAAGTACGACAAAACATTTTCAAATTGTACTACAAGCTAGTAATTCATTACAAGAACAAGACCAGTTTTAATTAGGGACGATGGTTCATGCTTGATGGTTCATGTTTGATGACCTAGTTAATAAAGAGGAGGAGCAAATCATATGAACGCGCTGATAAAACATTTAAATTTCTTAACGTGAAAAATAATGAAGATGACAAAACCCATGGTGTGCCCTCCTCCAGGGACCAGCTGGTTACCCCCATTAATTCAGGGAGTGGTTAAGATTAGTCATCATACAAGAAAAACTGATAAATGTCCTGAAATCTTAGTTTATTTATGAAAGAAACATGAGATTTTCCTAAATTTTACAACAGTTCTAAAATTTGTATTGTATTTATAGATTACTTGTAAGTTAAAAAATTTTTTCTAAACTGTCAGTAATAGAAAATAAATTTCAGTCGACGATACTAGAGGAAAGCCTGAATTACCTTTCTTTTCTCTTGAAGAAAATGATGTTAACCCACTCTGTGTCACATGAAGGGGCAATCGTAGACTACGCAGCTGAAAAATGTAGGGAAATGAATACAGAGGTGTGTCAGGCAGACGATTAATAAAAACATCAGGTTATTCTTGATTCTATGATGTTCGTGTTATTTGTCAGCTTCTATAACTTGTAATTTGTTATGTTCTTTTCTCTAAATAAACACTCAGTTTCACGACTATTTTTATATTGGTGGGTTTTTTTTTAATTTTTTTTTTTTAAAGATTTTATTTTTAAGTCATCTCTACACCCAACATCGGGCTCAAACTCACAACCCTGAGATCAAGAGTCACATGCTCTACCAACTGAGCCATCCAGGGGCCCTGTCCTGTTCTTAGATTTGTAAATTTGCATTCTTTTTCTTTAAAAGGGGTTGCAAAATCATATATGCTTCAGGCCCACAAAACTCAGATGCACTGTAAGCCCAGTTGAGGACAGGACTGCCGTCCTGATGGCAGGAGGAGGAAGTGAAGGAATGAGTGGGGAATGTGAAGACAACCCTCAACTCTTAGGTTGGAACCTGCAGGACACACACACACACATACACACACACACTTGACCTCTTCTACTCACTGAGCTCACAAAACAGTCCTGTGACCAGAGAGCAGAAGAATCTTCTCTGCCCAGAAAAGTAAAGACTAGGTACTGATGTCAGGGGTTCCCCACAAATCCGCTCAGCCAGGCCACTCTACACAGTAGACAGATCTCATCAGAGCAGTCTCGGCTTCTAATCAGCTGTTTTGTCTTCTGTTACCCATGGGAACAGACACCCAAGAATTACCACAACCCGAGGGGAGTGTTGAGTAGTTTTGAAAAATGGAGACAGAAGCAGAAGACAAGTTAAGGGGGAACAGACTACAGGAAGAAGAAATATTTTCTAAAGCTATCACTAAGGTTGTCAGAGAGAGAAGGCATCTGTGAAATTAAAAAAAAACAGGATACCATGAAAAATAAAAATAAATTTAAAAAAAACACAGGACATCCTGAAAATTTAAAAGAGATCTCAGAAATTAAAAATAGGATAGCAGAAGTGGGGCACTTGGCTGCCTCGGTTGGGGGCAATTTGCAACTCTTGATCTCAGAGTCATGAGTTCGAGCCCCACCTTGGGTGTAGAGATTACTTACATAAATGAATAAATAAAAATTTTTAAAAGTGTGTGATAGCAGAAATGGAAAACTAGACAAGGTAAGGAAATGTTGAAAAGTAGAAATTAGAGAAGCAACCAAGGAGGGACATCATCAGAATCACAAGAATTTCAGAAATAAGAGGCAGAGAAAATGGAAAGAAACCAACCAAAACCACATTAAAAAAAAAAAAAATCCCAGAACGAAAGATTATAAACTGCCAGACTGAAAGAGTTTGGCATTTACCCCAGCCCAATGAACCAAATCAGACCCACAAGGTACATCATTGTGATATTTCACACCACTGGGGACAAACGTGATCCAAAGTGGGTCACCTACAAAGGGTAGAAACCACGTGCTTTCGACTCCACCACCACAGCAGCACTGGGAAAGGAGAAGCCGCCAAGCAGTGCCTTCGAGATTCTGAAAGAAATTAAGTCCTGCCTATATTTGATACCCACACTAGCTGGTGTGAGGCAGAGTGAAACGGGTTTTGGTCTTGCGAAGTCTGAAGAAAGTACCTCACACACACTTTAACTCCACCCAAACGAGGAGTAAACCGACATAGAGGAAGACACGGGTTCCAGGTGGCAGAATTCCTGGGAGAGGTGAAAGGAATCCGTGTGAGGGAAGTGAAGGGGAGAGCCTGGGCCGCCAGCTGTTCCTCAGGGACCACCGTGGACGCTGCTTCCAGAAGTGAACCCCTGATGCGAATCAATGTATTGACTGCGGATTGACCAGGGAGGTAAGAGAGGGATAAATGAGGTAAGAGAGGGATAAATCCATAGAAAATTCAGCACCTGCAAGAAAGATGACAATATCTGGAAAAGCAAAAACATAGTGTTACCAGTCACGTATTGCTGTGTAATAAATTCCCCCACAACACAGTGTCTCCAAACTACAGTACGGGTTTCTGCAGGTCAGGAATTCGGGAGTGGCTTAGCTGGAGGGGTTGGCTCAGATCACGGCAGTCTTCTGAAGCTTTGGCCGAGGTGGAAACATCTGTTGGCTGCCACCCCATATAGGAAGGAAAAGAAATCACATTATTCCCCTACTAGTTTACTTAGTATTGATCTAACCAAATCACAGAACTGTGTGGAGGAGAAGAGGAGAAGCAGATAGGCCTTTGTGTCATGGGGGGTGGAGGCCTGGAAAAGGTTGCTTGGTTTCTTAAATCGTCCCCTTCCAAAACAAAAAGGAGCTAGTGCCTAAAACCTAACAAGAGCTAGCAACAGAAGCATTTTTGTTTAGAGCTGCAAAGGTAGATGCCAGTAAAACCAATGGAGTCAAAAGTGCTGGTCTTGGGCAAGTGGGATGAGGCCGGGGGAGGGAGGGCAGAAAATAATGTCTCACTTAACAGACTTTGCTGTCTTATTAAACTATACCCACATAGAATTTGGATGAAAGCAAACTCTGATTAATAAAAGGAAACCAGTAAAAAAAAAAAAAAAATCAATTATTTTAAAATCGTAGAGCTAATTCTTCTTAAGGTACTATCTTACCTTAGTAACTATCTTAAATAAATAATGATCCTCTTAACAATGAATGAAAGTACAACCTTCAATGCTGTTAGAGTCTAATGAGTGTATAAGTGCATGAAATGAGAAAATTGAACTAATTTCCTTGTTTGCTTCCAACTCTGACAGCTGTGAGTCCACGGTACTGTCAAATGTAGATAATGTTTCATATCCTCCCTGTTGGGTGAAATTCGTTTTAAGTATCACTAGTAATAATTTCATATAGGATTTGATGCCCATAGTCCTAGAATTTTGTCCAAATGTTTGGACTAAAACCAAAATTCTTTTGGAATTTTTTCTTATTACGTAGATACTGTTATATTCATTTTGAAATAGCATATTGATCTGAAACATGGAAGTTTCTAAATATCTATGGTTTGCTTATGGAGCACCTTCCAGCACGAGAGCGGGACGTTGATTGATCCATCACTTGTAAGTTCAGTAAGCACTTAAGCCAAGGTGTCACTTTGGGAAATTTTGCCCCTTTTTGGATTGTTCATCCTGTTTTTGTTTGTTTGTTGTTTGCTTGTTTTGTTTTTTATCTTTCTCTGTATTTCCATTTCCTAATTTTTGAAGTTAGGGATTTGCTTGTGTTTTTCCTGGGTTTTCAGGATTTCCCACTATATTTTTCAACTTGGGCTGCCATACCAAGACACCACAGCCCGAGTGGCTTAAACAATAGACATTTATTTTCTCGAAGCTCTGAAGATCGGACATCCAAGGTCAAGCTGCTGCAGGATTGGTTTCTGGTAAAACCTCTTCCTGGCTTGTAGATGGGCGCCTTCCCCTCTGTTTCCACAATGTGTTTTCTTACCTTTCCCTTTCCAGGAAGAGAGAGAGAAAGAGAGCGAGCGAGCGAGAGAGAGAGAGACAGTGTGTGTGTGTGTGTGTGTGTGTGTGTGTGTGTGTGTGTGTGTGTGTCTGCAAACACTCTGGCATCTCTTTCTTTTCTTATAAGGACACCATTCCTTTTGGATAAGGGCCTCACCCTTATGACCTCATTTAATCTTATTCACGCCCGAAAGCCCCCATCTCCAAATACAGTCACGGTGAGCGTTAGGGTCTCAACATATGAATTTTGGGGGACACAATTCAGTCCATAACACCCATCATCATTCCCTGCTCATCTCCAAAACATCTTCTGCCTTCATCCTTCCTCAAAATCCAAATGGATTTGTTCCTACTCTTAGGGCTATTCTCTTTGCTCATTAAATGAATGAGTTTTTACTGACGACTGGTGGGTAAGACATTAACAGTAGCCTAAGGTAATATATTTGTATTTAAAAAGGAATCTTCCACAAATGCTACCTTACTGCAAGTTAGGTAAGCATTGCTAAGGTGGCAATCTTAGCCACACCTAAGTGGAAAACACAAGGGCTTCCAGAACACTACCATGGATGTCATTCTGTGAGAATGAATTCTCAAACTTCTGGTTGTCAGCGTGCCTATGTTAAAAGTGGAAATTGCAGACAGGACATCTCCAGTTAGTCAGACCTTACTGGCAACTGGACAGTGCCTTCGTTATTTCTAATGCATGATAAGAAATAACTAGTCAAAGATCTTTTCAAGATAGGGGAATCAAAGGATTAAGCATAAACTTTCAAGATCATAGGACAGAAGACGAAGACGATTCATTTTTTTTTTAAAGATTTTATTTATTTATTTGACAGAGAGAGAGAGAGAGAGATCACAAGTAGGACAGGAGGCAGGCAGAGAGAAAGGGGGGAAGCAGGCCTCATCCTGAGCAGAGATCCTGATGCGGGCCTCGATCCCAGGACCCTGAGATCATGACCTGAGCCGAAGGCAGAGGCTTAATCCACTGAGCCACACAGGTGCCCCAGAAGATGATTCTTGACCTAGTCACCCAGATGAAGGGAACTTGAAAAGTTGCAACCATCCTAGTAAGGTGTGTTTGTCACTAAAGTATTCATTATAATGGAAGACCTTGAAGGAACTTTCTGGCACCTGGCATCAAAGGATGCTTTGAACTTTTGTTCTTCTTGCTACTGATTTGTCCAGACTGTGTTTGAAATGGTAATAGTCTGGTTTCCTTGCATGTGGTGAACCCTACTAATTCTGTGAGTAGGCTTCCTTAAAAAATAATAACTGGCTTTCAGCTCTGCCTGTGGATTGATTCAGAATATAATTCTGCCTTTGGAAGAGCATTATATGAAGCTTTGAACCCCCAGATTTTTCAAAAGGACTCCCTTTTACCTCAGAGTAAATTCAGAAATACATTCACCATTTGTGAAGCTTTCTTTTTGCTCGACTCAGAAACCGTTTGCCTCATAGGTAACACTGTCTGTGATTCCAGACCAACACAACATAATTTCTCATGAATACAACCCACCAGTCACATCTGACTTGGAAGAAAACCATGGTGGCTGTTACTTGCTAGCATCCAGAGAGATCTCTTTGTACACCCCGTGTTTCCATTTGTTGTAAGTAAGCACTTTGCAGGCGCCTGTTCACTCTCATCATTGTCCCAGGGGCCCTACGGTGGTTGTTGCGATCTGTGAATCTCATGAGCCAAAGGAAAACAAAAAATTCTTGAGCAAATGGACAATTTCAATGTAATGGATGGATTCTCAGACATTCAGGAGGGGTCTTGGTGAACTGGCTCCGGTCACTGGGAAGATTTTAGGCAGACTATATGAGTGGTTTTGAGAGCTGATTGTGTTGGGCTACAGGTAAGCAAGGGAAGGCTTTCAGAGACTTAGAACACAGGGGATTCTATGTTGCACCACATCCTCAGGGGACCGTACTAGTTGCCTTAGGAAATTTACTTCAATCATCACAGGAGTATGTTCAGGTTAAGTCCCTATCTTTAATATCGGGAAAGCTCAGGTTAGTATCTTCCCTGAGAATGTTCCTGTTTGCTGCCTCGGAGTCAGGAGGTTGGTGTCACTAATATTCGCCAAGTCTTTCTGCACCAACAGGTCCCTCCTTGCTAATTTTGTGGGTCATAAGAACAAAGAGGACTTTAAAGAATGAAAAGCAGTGTGCCTAGGCATCCTTGGTAGCTGTCAACTCCTACCATTGTTCTGGAAGATTCTAACGATGTGGCAAGACCAAAGAGAACCTTCCCGTATTATGCAGTGTTTACTTGGCTCACACCAGCCTAGAGAGGCTTTGGATCTGATAATGTGTATCTACCTGATTTCCTTTTGTGTTCATTTTAATCCTGGTCCAATGGTTTCATTTGCTACTATCTATAAGGGCATTATTAAAGAGAAGTAAACTGCTAATCAGTGCAATGCACCATCTGGAAATTTTGAAAATACAAATAAACAAACAAACAAAACCTGGCCTCAAACCTCAAGTTGAGGCATGGGGGGAGCCGTTTGTTTGCATTTCCTAATCTGCTCTCCTGGCACCCTATTCTGCTCTTTTTCCGTGGGAATTCAACAACAGATATGTGCAGAGCTTATTAATTTGTTGCATTTTTCAGCTCAAATCTTGTCCAGAATTCCCCAGAACCATTAATCTTAAGCTTATCGTGAATGTGATATATACTTCTGGTTGTACACTTCAATTGTTTTTATCAAAATATGCATTTTCATTATAATGGGAAAATACATTAAATTATCATATTTGTTAGAGGCTTTGCACAGTCTTATTTTTTTCAGAAGTAGAAGTCTGTCATTCCTGTTCAGAGCAAGGGGGTTTATTCGGTTTATGTCTAAATAACATTACCTTGGCCCTTGAGTCATGCGTACACTGGTTAGGATGCTCTTGGCTGTTAGTAACAGAAGATCTGATTACAATTGACTTCAACAGTGTGGGTTGATTATTTTTTTACATAACAGAAAGTCCAGAGGTGAATGTTTTTTTATTTCTTTTAGGCATTCAATCATGTTATCCAGGACCAGATTTCCTTCAGCCTGTAATCTCTGCCTTGCACAGCAGGTCAGTGATGTCTACACTGAGGGACAAAAGATCACCACAGGGGCTACCCTGATTATGTCTGAATACTTTTGTCTTCAGAGTCAGGGAAGGGGGCCAGGTTCGAAGGGGCAGAGTGGGGAACTACCTCTTCTTTGCCACGGGGAGTCTTTCATGAAAGAGCCCTCTTATCACTTTCTTTTATGTTTGTTGATCATGATTGGATCATATTCTCTCCTGAGCTGAGTAAAAGCTATGGTGATGAGTATCAGGTATTTGAACTCATCTCTAGAATCTGGCCTTCCTACATGGGCCAGGACAGTAGGCCAGCATGGCCTGGCCCTCAGGTGGGCCAGCATCACTCCCCGATGTACTTTTTCTCTTCTTTTCTTTTTAAATATTTTATTTATTTATTTGATACAGAGAGATCACAAGTAGACAGAGAGGCAGACGGGGTGGGGGAGGGGGGAAGCAGGCTCCCCGCTGAGCAGAGAGCCCAATGCAGGGCTAGATCCCAGGATCCTGAGATCATGACCTGAGCTGAAGGCAGAGGCTTAACCCACTGAACCAACCAGGCGCCCCCGATGTGCTGTTTCTCATGGTGGTATGTTCCAGACTGAGATCCAGGCCAGAGACTGGGCCCACCTTCTTTCAAAGGAAAGAAGGGCATGTCTTTTTTTTTTTTTTTTAAAGACTTTATTTATTTATTTGACAGACAGAGATCACAAGTAGGCAGAGAGAGAGAGGGAGGAAAGCAGGCTCCCTGCTGAGCAGAGAGCCCGATATGGGGCTCGATCCCAGGATCCCAAGATCATGACCTGAGCCGAAGGCAGAGGCTTAACCCACTGAGCCACCCAGGTGCCCCAAGAAGGGCATGTCTTGAAGAAAAAACTTTTGAGTGACTTTATAGCAAGTTAAGCAAGACCATCCCTATGAAATGTACTTCCTTTATGTGTTCAGTAATTTTAGAGAAGAAATTCAGTTCTTTGAATCTCTGAACGTGCTGTAGGATTTGTCAGTGTTGATTAATGACTGCTTTCTCCTTGGGAGCCAAGTGAGGAGAGTCTTCTAGCAACAAGTTATTTTGGTTTCTTTCTGATTTCTTTGGCTGTTTCTTTATAAAAGTTTCTCAGCCTTTTCCTTCTTGTCTGGCCTTTCAATATTCGTGTTCTCTGGGGTTCACTCTGTTCTCGGCACGCTTCTTGCTCTGGCCGCTCATCTGCTCTCTCCAATCTCACAGCTATTCTAGTCTCAATGAATCGATGACTTCCAAATCTTATCATCCAGTTTGCATTTTTTAATCAAGCAAGCTCCAGATTCCTGTAACCAGTTCCTACTGGCTGAACATGTCACTGGTAATTGTCTCATCGATTCTTTAAGCTCAGATGTACCTGGGCTGTATTTGCCTCTTCTCCTCTTTGTGCTGACCACCCCCGGTTTGCTTTGCATCTTTTATTCCTGTGTCCTCGGCTCTACCTAGTTATCTCAGCGCCCTTTCATCTTTCACATAGAATCCCTCCCCAAGCCCCGATTGCACCTCCTGATTTTTCTGCAATCAGCGTCCTTCTGTCCATGTCGGTGACACAGCCCGAGATCAGCCCCGTCTCATGTTTCCCCTTGATTATTCACTCAACGAGCCCTTTAGGCTGCTGCCACCTTCCCTTCCAGCCCACATCCTTTCCTGCTGCTGTCCCAAGTCAAACTAATTATATTGAAATTCATATCCGATTAAGAGATTTCCCTTCCTTGGAATTCTCAGACGGCATTACAGAAACTTCAGGACAAATATCCAGACTCATAGCACATTAGCACGAGACCTTCAATGACCTTTAATATTTTTTGGTTCGTAGATCTTTTCAGGTTTCCGAGGCAGGGTATGAAATGGCTCTGCCCGCTTGTGTCAAAGCACCTCTGGTGATAAATGCTGATTTTCTGTTCACACGCCTGTCTTTGCGTATTTCTGTAGGATCTTTGAAAACATGGTCTAGTCCTTTGGAGCTGCAGTACCTAATGTGTCTGACACATAGTGGCCATTTCAAAGTATTCGCTGATTGAATAATGTCTGTCCTCTTTCAGTGTCTATGTTAATGGTCAATGTATACGATTTTAATATATACAATCTTAATATATACAATCTTAATATACGATCTTAATATATAGGTTACTTTAGAGACAATGTCGGTATCTTTATTTCAGTGGTCCCCTATTGTCATCTTATAATGGGGATTTTCATTATCTTATTTTCCCTTTCAGTGAAAATATATGAGCATCTGAAAGGATTGCAGCCTGACCATTACACTCAAAATTTCTATTACCAATCTATCCAAATGGAGCAATAATGACTAGGTATTGGCATAGGAAGTACCCAGAGGAGGACCATTAATGTTCTCCGCGCTTGATAATGCTCCATGAAAGGGAGTCACTTCACCTCCATCCCGATTCTCTGTCTCTAAGACACGGAAGTATGGAAGGAAGCGTGATGGTTTCCCTTTATCATCCTCTTAAAGCATTTTCTGTATAAACACATCTCCAGAAGTCCTTCTCTCTCGACAATACATTCATTGATTATACATTTCACTCCGTGAAGTCACCGATTTAAATCATTTTAAGCTATCAGGGAAATTACACTGACAAATTTCCCTAACATTCAGTATCAAGTTGCACTAGATACTTATGTAAAAATAACCTGAATTCTATCCTGAGGACATCCTGTGTAAACTCTCAAATGGCAAATACAGATTTAAAGAAGATTGTAAATCCACTGCATTTAAATAATTACATGGAAATGTGCACATTGAATATGACAGAATAAAAAAAAAAACACGAATGGATGGATAGTCACAAGTGAATAGGGAGATGCAGAGGGCTTTTCTTTCTTGCGTCAGTAATGGCTATAATTTCTTACCATGCATATTGATTTACACTAATAAGATAGGTACATTTCTTTTATGTATGGGCCCATGATCTGGTTTTTAAAAAATGACACGTGAATGGCTATATGAAATTAAAAAGGGCATACCCGCTGGAGCTTGAGTTCCTGGATCCAAATTCCAATTCTGCAGTTTGCTAGGGGCGTGAGTCTGGGCAAGCCATTTGATCTTTCCACATCCTGCTTTCCTTTTAAATGGTACTTTAACAACAATAATGATACTTACCTGAAAGGACTAACATGAGGGTTCAATGAATCACACTTGTCAAGTTCTTATGCCTGTGTGTGGCGGCATGAGAGTGGGTAGACACGAGAAGGGGGATGATGACCCTCATTGAACAGGACACCAAATGCTCATTGAACACAATCAAGAATGCCCGCACTGTGCACCTACTTACTGTGCCCTATCATTCCATTCCAACAGACGTGTTTGCATTAGTGTTTTTTGTTTGTTTTTTAACTTGCATTGGACAGATGAGGACTCTGATGTTTAGTAGTTAAATGACTTTTGTCCCAGCTTAGCAAATGCCTGAACTGGAATCTGATCCACTGTCCCCTACTAGGATGGTGAGGAATTTGCATAAGAAAACAGTCCATTTCAACGTCTGAAATCGAAAGGCTTTTTATTTTGAAAAATAAGGTAATCCAGTAGTCCCTAAAAATGACTAATGGTGGAAGACATTTTTTATGTTTTTAAAAATTTTATTTATTTATTTGAGAGAGAGAGAGAGGGAATGAGAGAGAGAGAGAGCATGAGAGGAGAGAGGTCAGTGGGAGAAGCAGACTCCCTGCTGAGCAGGGAGCCTGATGTGGGACTCGATCCTGGGACTCCAGGATCATGACATGAGTCAAAGGGAATTGCTTAACCCACTGAGCTACCCAGGCACCTGGAAATTTTTTTTTTAGAAATCATGGTAAGGTGGTAAGAGTGATACTTATTTGTGCTCAAGTGTACTTTCTCTGTTTTTGCCTGCCCTGATCGATACTAACTGCTCAGTATGATGCAACATACATAAAAGTGTAATTGCAAAGCTTCTCTTTCACTTTGCAGCCAGCAAATACTCAGTTTTCTGGGTCTAATAGAAGGAATGGAAGGGATGACTGTGGGGCATTTCCAGCTGGAGTGACCTTTACTAGACCTGCCTGTACAATAGAAGAATGAGTAATTATTCCTCAGTTTAAGATAGCAGAGAAAGAGTGAAAGATACAGTTTAAAGTTTAATCTCTTATTTAAATTTTGTACTAAGTGTATCTTTAATATTTGCTTCCTATCTTCACATAAAGAAAAGTCACTCATAATGACTATGTCTCTAATGGGAAGAACAGTTCCACATGACAAGCACCGTGGAGGGCTTAGTCCTGCCCTCGTACTGTGTGGGTTCTGCCCATAGCCCCAGTGCTTTATGCTTTATTCGTACACCTCTATATTCCGCCCTCTGTGAGGGTCTGCTGTGTGCTGAGTCTGGGCTGTGTGGGCTGAGGAGAACATGGCGAGCCATGTAGACTGCCTTGCGTTGGACTTACGGTATAATGAGGAAGAGTAGTTAACAGGTAAAATAATACACGTTCAGTCTAAATCGTTCTTTTTTCAGTTAATGATGTCACAATTTCCTGCTGGAATGGGTGAATACTTGCTTTGTCTTCCGGAAGAGTCTACTTGAGTTCTGTTCCCAGAATTAAGGGCTATCTCAAAGGTAAATTCAATTCTTTCTCTGAGAAAAGCTACATTACAGTCTCAAGGTGTCATTTTTCTGGGTTTCCCTCCAAGGTCTGAGGTCTTGTAAAGGTGCCCCACCCCAGAAGGACATGGGCTCATTTTGCTCTCTGTTGCTATCTTGTTTGACAGACGTTGTTTGCTCTTTGCAATCCCTCAACAGGACTCCATTCTTTTGAAGAAACTGCACTTTTTACTTTTTTATATTTATATTCATTCTTGTGTCCTGTCCTTTCTAAAGGCACCATATGCTTTGCTGTTTTCCACTCGAGCCAAATTGTGGCTCAAGGAAATGGCTACCTTCACGTTTTTCATACCAACTGTGCTTGCAGCCGGGGCAGGTCCAGCATGAGGGGCCCCAGAGTTAGCTGGCGGGTGACAGCAGGGGCAGACTTCTTGGCAGAATAGAACTGTTTGTCAGCCATTCCCCCAGGGACAGCAGCAGTGGCCACAAAACCGTGGGGATGGCTGACTCCCATTTTTTGGGATATGAAGCAGATGCACAATATCATGGAGTTTTCCTGTCCTTACCTTATTTTTTTTTTTAAAGATTTTATTTATTTATTTGACAGACAGAGTTCACAGTAGGCAGGCAGAGGGAGAGGAGGAAGCAGGCTCCCCGCTGAGCAGAGAGCCGGATGCGGAGCTCCATCCCAGGATCCTGGGATCATGACCTGAGCCGAAGGCAGAAACTTTAGCCCACTGAGCCTCCTAGGTGCCCCTCTCGTTACCTTATTTATCGTTACTCTTGTTACCTTAGTTATGGTGCCTATATGCTAGATGTAACAATCCCCATTTATTTCTCTTCCTCCAAGCCAGACGTATCATTGAGGGCAGTATTTTCCCAAGATATCTGACCAGGGAGCCCTTTGTAAATTACAATAAATCAAGAAAACCCATAGGAGTTACTAAGCTCTAATGCACACTTGAAATGAGGTTAAAGACCAAGAAATATTAAATATCACAACTACATATTGTAATTTGGGGGAAAAAAGGCACGCATTTACTAAAGGTCATCATACAAATGCCTTGCAAAATGAAGGATCTGTGGTGTTATTTGTGAGTTAATATTCAGATCAAACGTTCAGCTCATGCAATTTTCAGGCATTCGTTTATATGCCAAAAGACTTCCCCCCAAAAAAAGCACTGAGTACAGTTGTCTCCTAATTGTCCTCTATATACATGACTAGTATTTTTTAGCATATATATTTACATATACTTGTAAACAGATACATTTAAAGTAATACATATAATATTCCTAGCCTTAACTTTTTAAAGACATTTTTATTGTTTAAATGGAACATCTGTTTTTCATGAAACATACCTTGCACTATACTAATCTATGGAAATGAGCAGTTGTATTTATGTTATTTTCTTTTCTTTAGGATGTCAGTTTACCTTACAAAATGAAAATTATATTTTTGGGTATAATTTTGAAAAATTACTTGGCCCGAGTTCTAGGCATGGCTCTGCCAGAGATCAGCGATGAAAGTCTATGGGTCATGTCAATGAACTTACCTGCCTTTCCCCGTCTCCTTCCTGAGATAAATTTCCCTAGCAGTGTTTCTTGCTCAAATAGGCAGTTCCAGGCTATTCTTTGCCCAAGAAGTCTTACTGAATGGACCAGATATGGCCTCGTGACCTCAGAGTGGCCTGGAATGGAATGGTCTATCTCTTATGTGTGGTCCCATGTAGAAGAGATGAGGTATTCCTCAACCTATCAGCTCCCAATTTTGATAATGCAAATCAGAATTATGGAGAGATTTTTCCACCGGTGGTAGATCAGAAAGCAGCCAACGTACAGAATGCAGCCAACCAAGTGTGATATTTGGAGTGAATTTTCATTGACTTCCTCTTAGGAATATCGCCTTTGAATTCTATTTTTTTTTTTTAACACAGATCAAATAGTTCCTATTTCTATATCTTCTCATTGCTCTTTTGATTCTTTTTAGAGCTTTTTCTCAATGCCTATTAGCTTGCCCGGGGTATTTTGTATGTTGAGATCATTTTAAGGAAGTCAATTTTTATATTCAGTATAAAGTTATTGGATTAAAATACTGCATAAAACTGGAAAGCCTTTCAATTTTCTAACTTATTTGTTATGAAATGAGAACCAATATTCTAAACAAACACTGTGGTTATTCTTCTGTTTTTCTAGCGTATCAGTCAACTCAGGCTGCTGTAACAAAATACCACAGGCCAGGTGTTTCAAACAACAGAAGTTGATTTTTTTTCGCACAGTTCTGGAGCCTCCAAGTTCAAGATTAACATCCAGTGGAGTCAGTTTCTGGTGAGAGCTCTCTTTCTGGGTAGCAAGATCTCTGCCTTCTTGGTGTGTCCTCATATGCTGGAGAGAGGGAGAAAGAAAGGGTAGAAGAGGAGGAGGAAAGAAAGCTATCTTCTTCTTTGACCAGAGCCCCACCCTTATGACCTCTTTTAGCCTTAATTACTTCCTAGAGACCCTGTCTCCAAAAACAGGCGCATAGGGGATTGGGCTGCAAAAATGAATCTGGAGGAAGGGGACACAATTTAGTCCATAACAACCACTAACATTCCCTCTTGATTCAAAAACATTTCAGAAAGCTACTTTTTAGACCTATTTTTTGGAGTAATTGACTTTTAAAAGAAATTGAGACCATCCATCAAACATTCCTTTCTCACTGACCCTTAAAAAGGCCTCTCTGCCATTATGTAATTCCCTTGAGAGAAGGGACCTGAAGGAGGATAAGAAAAATAATCAAAAAAACAAATCAAGCATGGATTTAAAAGAAAAGCTTTCTATCAGCCTCTTTTCCTTCCTTTTTTTTTTTTAAACCCAAGAATGACTGATTCACATTTCGCCTGCCCTAATGCTATTTTATTGAGTTTCCAACTGCCAAGTCATGTCTGAGCTGTCGATCTAAGTTTCAAACTTTTAGAGAAAGAAGTGTTCCATATTGAGCCATTTCTGCTTGTTTAATTTCATGTAAAGAAATTGCCTTCAAACCTCTGGGGATGAGGGTATCTGGCTTGGAGGGCCCAGACCCCTTGGCTTAACTTTCTACCATGTTGTCCTTTAAAGTACCTGAATGTTGGAAAATAATCTCACCACAGCACCAAGAACTCCTGTTGAGAATTGAGCAGATGGAGCACCTGGGTGACTCAGTGGGTTAAAGCCTCTGCCTTTGGCTTGGGTCATGATCCCAGGGTCCTGGGATCGAGCTCTGCATCGGTCTCTTTGCTCAGCAGGGAGCCTGCTTCCCTTCCTCTCTCTCTGCCTACTTGTGATCTCTGTCTGTCAAATTAATAAATAAAAAATCTTAAAAAAAAAAAAGAATTGAGCAGATGGGGGTTCTGATAGCGGTTTTAATGGCACAGAAAACAGAAGAATAAGAAACAGCTTTGGCCTGTTTCCTAAAGCTGTAGGTCCCGAATGGAGTGGGTACAGCCTGGATGCTCTCTCTGTCCCTCTGTGCTGGGGGACTAGAAAAGTCAGAAAGATGCATTGATACATTGTTGCAGTGGTTCCTAAACCTTTGAACTTTGGAACGCAGATTTATGGGCCCTGCTCCCAGAGTTTCTGGTCCAGTGGGATGAAACCTGAGAATTGGCATCTCACCTGGTCCCTGATAACACGACATTACTGGTTTGGGGGCTAAGTTTTGCAAACCACGGTCTTACAGGGCTCCTCTCTGTGGCAGCTGAGCTGAAACTAAGGGAAATTAGAGAGCAGCCCCAGGCCAGTGGTTCCCTGCTTTGGCTGTTAGATCTCTTGGGGGAACATTTAAATACAGTGATGTTAGAATCTCTGAGATGTGCGTGGGTATTTTTTAGGGCTCCCCAGTCTTTTCGGTGTACGCACAGATTTGAGACCCTTTGTCATGTCCTAATCAGGCATTCCAGATTAACAGAATTAGTAGTGCCTGGACAAGCGCCTGAAAGGCAGACAAGGAGAGACTTAGTGACAAACTCTCTCAAGGTAACTTTTAATCAGGGTTTTGAGTAGGCGTAATCATGGGTCTCACTTTTGTCCTCCAATTTGGAAACCAATGACCATGTTTTCACCCTATACAAAGTCGGTGGGAAGTTCTTCCTGCTGAGAGTCCAAGGATGGGAACACTTCTATGTGGAAACCCAATCTTTCAAAGGTCTTTTATTTATAGGGAATGTACTAGGCACTTTAAATTGCAGAATATATCCTCCAGCATCAGAACTGGGAGGTGAACTTGTCTGCGAGCAGTATAATTTGTGAACTCTTTGCTGTATCCTAACACTAAGCCTGGGTAAATTGCATTCTGCTCAAGGACGAATCAACTGAGAAAATCAGATCGAAAGCTCATAAAACTGTCTGCAGCCGAAGAGAAGAGCATAACTGGAAGTATTCAAGAGAACATCCTTCCTAGCAAATAGGATTACTACATGGTGCGAAAACAGCAAAAACAACAACCCACAAACATTTAAAATACCTGCCTGAGAGCCCAGTTTGTTTTAGTGGAATGTTATTTGTAATCATACCTAGGCCAAGATAAATGGAGACTAGTTTGTGATAAGAAAGGGGCAAGAATCTAACAGTCCCAGAAGCGATAGAAGGAAAAACCTGGTATCAGAGGAAATGAAATGATTAACACTGTATTTTTATCTGTATTTTAAAAATGGGAACATACACATATATACACAAAAATAAAAAAAGGAAAATAAAAGCTAGTTTAGGGTTCTGTGGGTTTTTTTTTTTAAATACCGAGAAAGATCATTTCTCCATAAATAAAAATAGGAATCAAGAATCTTATGTAACCCATGATAAGAGTTTGATGCCCCACCAAATATCTTGAGGAAGATTTTTAATTATAATCTGTAAATATTGAACTTGGTGTATCTTCCACTGTCACATCTTAGAGAAGCATGTTTGGATGCACGGAACCTCATGGGAGATGCTGTGGTTGGTGAGCACTTCCTAAGCAGGACACCTGTCTTGGTCCCTGCGTGCATATCTGCCCCATTGGCAGGATAACTGGGAAAATTCCAGCTTCCCTGCGCCTCACTAGACTGGGAAATCTAGACGTAGAACCAGTCCTAAGCTAGCAGCTACCTGCTTTGAGCCCTAAACCCTAACCTGGTCCCTCTTAGCTTTTGTGAGATCCTAGAGAAACAAGCGTTTCCAAAATGACCCAGTTAAATAAATAATGACCCCAAATAATTCTGAAGGGAAGAGAAAATGTTTAGTTAAGGATAGCTATGCAATTCTGGTCTGTGCCATTAAAAGGAGGGGCCTTTGCTACCCTGATGGAGTAAAAGAAGTCATCAAAGAGAAGAGCCCTAAGGGTCTTAGTGTTGGTGAATTACACACATGTAAGTCTATAGCCTCTTGTGTTAGTGATCAGTGGGGTGACACTGGGGCCCCAACAGTCATGTTTCAACTGGATGTGCTGCCACTGATGGAGAAGGAGGCACTGATGTTCCCCGGATGATGGTATGTAACATTGCACCCCACTGAACCCATGGTGAATTTGGAGAGTTCAAGCATTTGAAGGATCATGGAGTTTGAAGACCTGCCGCACATGGTAGAGGCTTTTGGAGTCGCTCTATGTGGAGGCCCCTTCACTGCCCACCATTAGCTGCTCTGTTTCCTCTCATCCTCCTACCCCACCTTCCAAGTACCGATTCATCCCCATTCTTTGGAACACTCAGCCATCTGAGAGAGTACCCATCCAATCTTCCTATCTCATGCCTTATAAGCTTTGTTATCTCTGGCTAGGAGAGGACATGAGGAAAGAAAAGGCTTTCTTTTCATCAGGACTCTCCCATCAGAGCCAGTGAGCTCATGCATCCTGACGGGGAAGATCTCAAACGTCTCAATTCCATTTAGATTCCCTCCCCAGGGATGGCATCAGAAACCTCTCCTTGTGATTGAGGCAAACATGACTTACCAACTTTAGCATATTAGGCACCTTTGGTTTTCAGCAACTGACAACAGTCAGGCCTGGAAGAAAGAGAAACAGGGCAGCCCCGGCTGTCTACTTGACAGGAACTGCTAGATTGTCTCACCCAGGTACTTCCCCTGAATATGTGGATTCTAACCATTTTCCTCATTTTTGTGTCACCCCTCTGAGGTTTCACATCTAAGGAGAGAATGTTCAAATGGCTGAACCTGAGTCCTGCGGCTAACCCTGGACCAGGACAGCAAAAGGAAGGATCTGGCGGGAGAGATCTCTGAGGTCCCATTAGTCTTAAGTGGCAGCTCGGGACTCTTTACCTGTACAATCTTACCAAGCCTTTGTGTGACAAAAAAGGCTGCATTTTCCATATATAGTGTAAAGGGCCTTCCAGAAGGAGTAATAGATGCTGAGTGGCCCGAAAATGACAATTGATTTCTAGAAGAAGAGTTAATTTTCTCCCCAAAACAAGACAGCTTATGTTCATCTAGAAAAAGCATATTCCTTTTATAATATAATATAGACCCTATTTCTTGCAAAATTACAAGTTCTTTATTGTGTTAAAAGAAGATTTTGCCTTCTTGGGTCCTTTTCCATCCTAGAGAGCTCTTTATAATCTTTTTATTATCATTTCAAATCTATACAGAATTTCTCAGCTCCTGATCCTTTGATGTTCTTGAGTAGGGAGAGAAGACAGAAAAAAGGATGGGGGAGGGGGCAGCAACCTCCTTTGACCCCAGAGTGAGGTAATGTCCTATGTGTGAACTGTTCATGTCAATGATGTCCTTTTATTGCCCATAGAGATTTATTTATCCATTTCTCAGCCATCTCAAAAGTTTTCTTCCCTGAGAAATCCAGTAGCACTCTATCTTTACTAATAGTTTTCCTACTAATTTTCAAATGATTTTACTATCAAACTTGTTAATACTTAGAACCACAGTCAGTCTGATGATTAAGGACAATCAAATAATGATCAGCCTTCTGGGAGACCAGGACTCATCAGTTTAAGTGCAAAAGAGTAATCACATAATTTATTGTCTAAATCAGAACAATTTTAAAAGTGAAAGAGAACACATTAAAAATTAAATTATGCCCATGGTTTTTAACTGGGATTCCACGCAAAATTTTGAAAGACTTCTACTTCTTTTTTTGATTTCTGGCTCTATAACTTCCAAGGAGGTTAAGAAAATTTGTGATATCCTTCTTTTTTTTTTTTTTTATTAATTAATTTATTTATTTGATAGACAGAGAGAGATCACAAGTAGGCAGAGAGGCAGGCAGAGAGAGAGGGGGAAGCAGGCTCCCCGCTGAGCAGAGAGCCTGATGTGGGGCTCGATCCCAGGACCCTGAGATCATGACCTGAGCCAAAGGCAGAGGCCTAAACCACTGAGCCACCCAGGTGCCCTTGTGATATCCTTCTTAAAAGCACAAGTCCATTCAGTTTCTGTTGCATGTTGAATCTTGTCAGATCCAATTTTATTCCTGTATTTTTAGTTGCCTTTTTCTTCCTTAATTGAATTTAGATACACATAAATGTTAAGCACATGATTTTTTTAACTTTATCCCCCCTACCCCTTCCCATCTGTAGGTCCCTGTCATTTTTATTTTCCATCTCCATGTTAGTGGAGAGGCAAGTGCACTGAAATCTGAATCAGAAAACATGAATGCATTTAACTGTGTGAACTTGTCCAATCATTTAACTTTGCTAGCCTCAATTTCCTCATTTGTTGAAAGAGATGTCAGTAATTGCTTACCCTACCTATTTATTTATTTATTTATTTACAGATTTTATTTATTTATTTGACAGAGAAAGATCACAGTAGGCAGAGAGGCAGGCAGAGAGAGAGAAGGGGGGGGGAAAGCAGGCTCCCTGCTGAGCAGAGAGCCCATTGTGGGACTCAATCCCAGGACACTGAGATCATGACCTGAGCCTAAGGCAGAGGCTTAACCCACTGAGCTACCCAGGTGCCCTCCTACCTAAAGCTATTTAAAAGAATAACAAAATGTTGGGGGCACCTGGGTCACTCAGTTGGTTAATTATCCGATTCTTGATCTCAGCTTAGGTCTTGATCCCAGGGTTGTGAGCTCAACCACCGCACCCCCCCCCCGCCTTGGGACTTTAACTAACTAAATAAATAAATGAAAAACACAAGACAAAATAAAAATCGTAATATGATTTCTATTATAATCATGTCATATACCATAGTAACTAATGCTTCAACACTTAGCGTGTTTTAGACAGAGGTGATAATTAACCATGTGTTAAAGTTATCAAACTCCTATACTGATTGGTAAAAGCCACTGTTACTCACCACCATGGCCATCCTTTTCCCTTCCCAGGATTCTGGACCACTTCTCTAGTTCAGCAACAACAACAACAACAAAAGCAATGCATGGGATATTGGCAGACCTAGTGTCCCATTCAAAAATTACATTCTGGTTGGTTAGCAACTAGACAATTCAGGCTCCCAGAGTTCTGTATTTGAGGCGCCTTCATTGGTTCTCCCATCCCTCTCTTCTCAGAGGGCTGGCCAAGATCTTTCACATGCACTTGAACTGTCCTTGCATGACCCTGTGCCATGGTGGTGTGGCTGGCACTCAGAGGTTGTAGCTATTTGCCTCTGGCCAAAGATTTCCCTCTTATGGTTTTATCTGAGAACATCAACCATCATGGCTTTGGGGTTGTGAGAACCTGTAGGAGAAACAGGCACTGGTGGGAAGGCAATTATGGGGTCTACCTCAGACAATGACTGGGTGCTACAGGCTCTGTTGGCACAGTATGTATCCCTGTAGCAAGATGGAGAATGGGGATGGGTGGGGCCTTTGGCGGCCACTTAGGAATAGGGAATATCAGCGTATGGATGTGCTTTCCATGCTCCCTTTTATTTTTAGTTCCATTTAATGGTACAAATCCTTTAAAACACACTGAATGTCCACTTATGATGACATTGAATATTAACTTTAGTAATTAATATCAAATGGATCATTCCCCTGAAAATATTTAAGGGTTATATAAAACAGAGTTACTATTTGTTGCCAGTAGTAGGGGTTACTAGCTTATAAAGCAATCATTTATTCTTTCAGTTAGTGTTTAAATAAACTTTGATTCATTTTTACGGGGACAAAGGAGTTATTAAAATTTCAACTTACCTGTTTTTGTTAGAGCACTCTCTTAAACATCTCAAGCATGTTTGTAAAATTAAAATCTATTGTTTTTTTTCACATCCACAATACATTTGCTATTAGTGGAAAAGGGGTTTCAGAATATGGGGATAGGTGTCTTAAAAAGTATAGTTACTGTCATTGAAAATGAATTGCGATAACAAGAAAAATGTACCAGTACTAGCGTTTTTACCACCACTAATTATTTGATTAGTGAATGATGTGACTAGAAAATAATCATACTAGTATTTTATAGTTTAGCTCTAACACCTATAATTAGATCACATTGTCATGGTAACTGGAAAGAAAGTCTTAAATAATGGTGAATGTTCTATTTAAAATTCTATATCTAATATTCTTTTGTCCAACGAGGTGTGTAACAGGCTGTTAGCTTTAAGATGAACAAATAAATCACCAGTATAGCATAGAGTCTAAAAGAAATATCTCCGTCAAAGAAATATATTATCCCAATTTTAAATATGTAGTTTGTGTCGAAAAATTCTTCACAGAGCAGATAAATAAGGTCACTGTGGTTGCTTTTACAAAGAAATATTTTACTGCTAAAATGTATTATTATTCCAATGACATAAATACCAATGGATTGTCTTTTACATACTATGTTCAATTTCAACGCGATGGTCTCATATGATTTTCAGTGTGGAAAATGGAATCAATAGTCACATATTTGTTTATGAATTTTTCTTTATATTTGGTAGTATGAATGATGAAAATTATGGCAGCCCAATGTGGAATTAATTTATGCATATTATATATTCCCTGGATATTCCAGCATATCTCACAATCTGAATTAGCTACCAAAAGATACTTCACTGCATCAAATAGAGTATACATTAAAATATAGTACAGGTTGCTATGTGCTTCCTTTATTATTCCAAATTTCAAGTGTCTAAATATTACATGCAAAATAATGAATTTGGGCCCTCTATACCATATCCAAAAATTAACTCTAAATGAATCAAAGCCCTAAATATTAGAGCCAAAACTATAAAACTCCTAGAGGAAAACACACAGGAGTAAATATTAATAAAAGACCACTGGGTTTGGCAATGGTTTTTAACTATAACAGCAAAAGTACAAGCAACCAAATGGAAAAAAAATAAATAAACTGGACCTCATCAAACTTAAAAAAGTTTGTATTGAAGGACACTATCAAGAAAGTGAAAAAGCAATCTGTGGAATGGGAAAAAATATTTTCAAATCATACATCTGATGAGGGTCTGGCACCCAAACTATACAAAGAAGTTCTACAATTCAACAACAAAAAGATAATCTAACTAAAAAAAATGGGTTGAGAGCTTGAATAGACATTTCTTGGAAGAGCGTGTAAAATGGTCAACGGGCACATGAAAAGACATGCAACATCATCAGTCATAGGCAAATTAACACCATGGTGAGATACCACCTTATTCCTCTAGGGATGGCTGTCACCAAAAAAGGGGAAGTAAGTAGCAAGGATATCGAGAAATTGGAGTTAGAACAACTGTGCATAAATGATAGAAATGTTAAATGGCACAGCCCACGGTAGAAAATGGTTTGGTGGTTCCTCCAAAGACTAAACATGGAATTACCATAAACCCCAGCAATTCTACATCTAGGTACATGCCCCAAAGAACTGAAAGCAGGTGTTCAAAACAAAAACTTGTGGTGGGCCTGGGTGGCTCAGTCGGTTAAGCTCCCGCCTTCAGCTCAGCTCAAGATCCCAGAGTCCTGGGATCCAGTCCCAGGTCTGGCTCCCTGCTTCAGAGCCTCCTTACCCCTCTGCCTGCTGCTCCCCCTGCTTGTGCTCATTCTCTCTCTCTCTCTGACAAATAAATAAACAAAATCTTAAGACAAAACAAAAACAAAAACTTGTATATGAATGTTTATAGTGGCACTAAATTACAACAGCTAAAAGGTAACCTTCACCCAGCTCTGCCATAATCTAAAACAATGTTTAAGCGACCAAGTTAAAAAATATGAAATTTGAGTTGCAGCCCCCCAGAATCTCTGATCTAATTTTTGTACAAAATTTGCTGATATATCTCAATTATTCAGTCTTTGCTTATTTAATATATTGGTTAGTCCAGATTTTTAGCAAATGAAAAAGGATCTGGGAGCCATTGACCTGTATATGAAAAAATTATTAAACCTTCATGAAATGGAACCCCAGAAGTTCAGATAATGATGTTCCACTTTGTAAAAACTTCTTCTTGATGAATTATATGTAGTCACGATCTCCACCACATTTTCTTGTGAGTTTCTTAAGAATTTCAGGAGGATGCCTGGGTGGCTCAATGGATTAGGCCGCTGCCTTTGGCTCAGGTCATGATCTCAGGGTCCTGGGATCGAGTCCCACATCAGGCTCTCTGCTCAGCAGGGAGTCTGCTTCCCTCTCTCTCTCTCTGCCTGCCTCTCTGCCTGCTTGTGATCTCTCTCTGCAAATAAATAAATAAAATCTTAAAAAAAAAAAAAGAATTTCAGGAGCTATGACATGGGAGGGGAATTTGGTATGTTTGTTTTGGAAGAATTTTCCTAGGTTTCTGTAAGGAGCTTGAAGCTTTGCCACACCTTTCATAGATCAATGGTTGGGAGAAGGAGGCTATTTTCCATGTCACTTGAATGATCAAGATGACAATGCTGTCTTGAATACAATTAAAAAAATTTTTTAATCTACATATAATGTATTATTTACCCCAGAGGTACAGGTCTGTGAATCGTCAGGCTTATACACTTCGCCAGGCTTATACACTTCACAGCACTCACCGTAGCATATACCTCCCCAATGTCCATAACCCCACCCCCCTCTCCCTACTCCCTCCCCTTGGCAACCCTCAGTTTGTTTTGTGACATTAAGAGTCTTATGGTTTGTCTCCCTCCCGATCCCATCTTGTCTCATTTTTTCCTTCCCTACCCCCCAAACCCCTCACTTTGCCTCTCAAACTCCTCATATCAGGGAGATCATATGATAGTTGTCTTTCTCTGATTGACTTATTTCACTCAGCATAATACCCTCTAGTTCCATCCACGTCATTGCAAATGGCAAGATTTCATTTCTTTTGATGGCTGCATTCATTTAAACTTTGATTAGTTAATAAGTTACATTGTCAAAATACAAAAGTTATCAGAGTCTCTCAATCACTCAGTTCTCCCAAATCTTGGGTATCCAAGATTTCATTTCAGCACACTTTGCAGCGAGTGTCTTTTACCAAAAGTGGTCAGTGGCAGCTATATTATAACACTCCTCTGTACTTAAAAAAAGTTAAATGCATATTTTTATAGCTTGTTATATACCAGATTTTATAGGTCTCCTTTACTAAAAGAAAGAAAAGAAAAGGCAGGGGGAGAGAAGGCAACATTGAACCTGAATATTATTTAAATATCAACATATCTGGATTGATTGCAAATGTTCCTTTTGCCCCCAAATTGTCAAGGCTGGGTATCATTATGCTCTCCCTGTGACATTGGGTGACATTTTGGGTACATTTTGTTCTTGGATTAAACGTTTGAATTTCTGAATAATTTAGTGTAAAATTGTGACAGATGTTTCTTCCAACTCACACTGATATATTCTTTGCATAATTATGTGATTGTGGTCTGAGACTCAGGTTCTGTTATATGAAGTCAAAATAAGCACTCAGGTCACAAATTCTCTTGTTTCTATGGTGCAGGCTTAATCAATTCCAACTTCTTATTTTAAATGATGGACTTTTTGGCAGTATGTAGCTCTAGTCTTGTCAGATATATTTAGAGAAATTGAAAAAAGAAAAACAAGAAAAGACTTTTATAGTCAGCTTTTTAAAAACAGTGTTAAAAATGCATATGATTCAAAGACATGTTTCAGGGCTTTCATTCTATCCTAAACTAATACTCATTTTTGTAATTTTTATTAAAAATACCATGATTGCATAGAATACTAATACTTTTGTTCTGATCCAAGTGCTTAATTTTAAAGTTTGAAATATTAGCTTATAGCCAAAAACCTGTGAAATGGGAAAGTGGCAATATACCCTAAGTCATTTTTCTTTAAAGAAATAATGTTCAAAGTCAAGGATAACTTTAGTTTCTCATAAATCTCTTAACACACTTTGTGGTTTTATTTGCATATCTGGAAAAAAGATCAGAATTGTACTTTGTAAAAAGTAAAAAAAAACAATGCCTAAAATTTAATAAAGTGATGTACATGAGAATACAGGAAATTGCAGTCCTCCAGGGTACAAACAAACTACTGTATATGAGATCCTGCAAATTATCTTGAGGGTCTTTTGTTGATTTACATATTAATATTTTTGTAACTGAATGTAATTTAACTTATCATACTTTTATTGAAAAATATTTTCAAGAAGATGGCATAATTTATAACTAAAGATAACTTAAGAAATGCTTTATCATAATTCATATCATAATGACTATTCCTTAAATATAGAGAAATTATTTAGTCTTGGTAAAATGAACCAACTTCCTAACTATAGTTTAATTTTTTCCATATTTTGTAGTTATTGGTGTTGAGCAGAATCATGCAAATAAAAACATAAATGAAAGATTTATAGGTTTTTCCCCCCCACTGGAAATCTTGGCTAAAGATTTATAGTTTTAAATAATAACAATAGCTCACTTAATTGAAAACTTGCTATGGGCAAGACATTGTTCTTAATCATCTACATGTAAGAATGCCTTTAACGCATGTATTAAGGCTTTGCTAGGATATCATAACAAAGGCCCACCAAATGGATGGATGGCTTAAAAGACAGAAATTTATTTCTTATAATTCTGGAGGCTGGAAGTCCAAGATCAAGGTGTCAGCAGGACTGATTCTGTCTAAAGGCTTTGAGAAGGAATCTGCTCCATGCCTGTCCCCTAGCTTCTGGAGGGTTGCAGGCAATCTTCTGCATTCCTCAGCTTGTTGAAGCCTCATCCTGACCTCTTGCTTAATCTTCACATGTTTTCTCTCCATGTGACCCTCTTCAAGTTTCTTCCTATATAAGGACACCAATCAGGGACTCCTGGGTGGCTCAGTTGGTTAAGCATCTGACTTTTGTTTTTGGCTTAGGTCATGATCTCAGGGTTGTGGGATCGAGTGGAGTCTGCTTTTCTCTCTCTCCCTCTCCCTCTCCCTCTGCCCTTCCCTGCATGTTCTCTCTCTCTCTTTCAGATAAATAAATAAACCTAAAAAAAAAAGTTGTATTGAATTAGGGTCCACCTGACTCATATGACCTCATCTGAACTAATTATATCTGCAATGGTGATTTTTCCAAAATGATTTTTCCTATTTTTCCAAATAGGGTAAGTTCTGAGGTTACAGGGGTTGGGGTTTCACGATATGAATTTTGGGGGGACAATTCAATGTACAACAGCTAACCCAACCTTATAAAGCATGAACCAATGTTATCTCCAATAATTAGACGAAAGAACTGAAGCAGAGAGAGGTTCAGTTAAGTAACTGAATCTTGAGTCAGGTAGAGAAGACAATCTTATCAAAAGAAAGTGACAGGGCTGGGATTTAAATGAAGCCAGTTGAGCTCCAGAGTCTATACGATTTTTTTTTTCCAGCTTATTTTTCCTTTAATGTGCTTCAGGATATAATTTATTAATATTTCACATTTTGTCTCAATATGCAAATATGAATTTGTTCTATCTAAGGCCAATTTCTCCACTAGAGCACTGAATTTTCTTATCTTAGGGACTTTCAGAGTCTACTCTCTACCACTAACTACCATAATCTCTCATGATGTTACCAACAATTTATGGCAGGCTAACTTTACTTGTGATTTGAGTAACAATTTATGATCTTTATTTTACTTTATTTATTATTTGTAATTTTTAAAGAGATTTATTTATTTTAGAGAGAGAGAGAGCACACACATGTGCCAGAGCAGTTGGGACAGAGGGGAAGGAGTGAATCTTCTAGCAGACTCCCCACTGAGCTTGCAGCCTGATGTGGGGCTCAGTCCTAGGACTCATGAGATCATGATCTGAGCCGAAACCAGGAGTAGGAAGCTTAACTGACTGAGCCACCCAAACACCCCTACAGCCTTTATTTTAGAAGCCTAATCTTCTAACCTCTCTAAAATATCTATAATCAATTTAATATAAATATATTCAAATGTGTGAAACTTCCATCGAATCCATACTCTGATCATGTCATGCTTGTGTTGTCTCTAAAGAACAATTTTGAAAAGAAACACAATGGGGGCACCTGGGTGGCTCAGTCAGTTGAGCATTTACCTTCAGCTCAGGTCATGATCTCAGGGTCCTTGGATGGAGCCCTGAGTTTTGCTCCCTGCTCCGTGGAGAGTCTACTTCTCCATGTCCTTCTACCACTTCCCTGCTTGTACTCTTTCTCTCATTTTCTCTCTCTCAAATAAATAAATAAAATCTAAAAAAAAAAGAGAAAGAAACAAAGAACAACTACTATCTGAACTCTTCTGCTCCTTCTACCATATGTGAAAGAAAATTCACATTAATCTTCTAAGAAGGAGAAGGTAGCTGAGTCTCATCCCATAAGGAAACAGGCCTTCTGTAAATACTATAGTGATGGGGAACTCAGTTATCTCTATTCTGACCTAAATTGTCACAAGTACAGAGTGGAAGTAACTGGTGGAGTTGTTTCAAATTCTTGGAAAATACACTGAATAGTGAAGAGGGGTTTTGGCAGGAAAGATACTCCTCCTACCTCCCAGGCTGTTGCCCTTATCTGCACAGTCAGAGTTGGGTCACTGCATCTTCTGTGAATATTCCATCAGCTGGAAGGGGGTGCAAGGGGTGGACACAAACCAGAAGTTGCACAGATCGCTTTTGCTTTCATCTCCTTTGCAGTATTTGTTACGTGGCTACATCTAGCTGCAAGAGAAGCTGGGAACATTCCAAACCTTTTTTTTAATAGGGAAAAAGAGAAAATAGGTATTGAGAGTTGAGAGATTAATAGAAGACAGTTTCTGCCACAAATGGGAAAATGTAGGCTCTGTGGCAATACAATATGACAATAAAAGAGTACTCTTTACATTGAATAGTAGGAAATTGAAACATTCAATCTGCCCTTTATGAAAAAGAATAAAACATAGTAAAGCTTCCAAGTACACATGAAAGTAGAGACAGTGGTATAAAAAACCTAGGTATCCATCAACAATCTTTGAAGAGTAATTATTAATTCTGATACAACTTCAACTTTACCCCCATTCAAGTACCACTTCCACCCACCGATTGTTTTAGAGCAAATCTCAGGCATCGCATAGTTATTATTCATAAATATGTAGTATGTATTTTCAAAAAGAGAGAGATGTTTAAAAATACAATTGTAATACCATTGTCACATTTTAAAAAGTTAATGATAATACTTAAATATCATCAAATATCTAGTCTGTGTTCCGATTTCTCTGATAGTCTCATGAATGTTTTTCTCATTTACTTTTTTCTTGTTTTTCTTATTGTTCAAATTAAGATCCAGCTTAGGTGGATATATCTTAATTGTCTTTTATTCTATAATATTTTCTTTCATTTCTCCCCCCCCAATTTCTTTGTTGAAAGTTTTATTTGTTGTCGAATTTCTTATATTTTGTTTTTTCCTGATAACATCCCCATGGTGTTACCCAACATATCTTTCTCTTTTTTATGTTTTCTTAAATTACTGGTACATGGCACTTGGTTGGTTTTTTATTGTGATGTTAGTAGTTATTGATGATAATTGCCTAGAGGTATGAGTTACTAGATATTGAAAAATGATATTCTAATTCTATCATTCTTCCTTGATTAGCTAGACTACACCTATAAAGAAGTACTTATATGAATAAGTACAGTACACGCTCTAAGTACTTATATACATGAAGAGTATCTTCTATTAACCTTTTGAGTATCCTGAATTACATTTTACCTATGAAAGATGATAAATTCTTGATTTTTCCCCCCTTGGAAAATAATGAGTTGGTTTTGTAACCTCTTCTAAAGTAACTGGGATTTTCTCCCTTCTATTTGGAATATCACTACAGACTCATGGATTTAAGTATATTTGATCCTTAAATCTATTGCAGATATTATGTTTACAGATGCTCAATTTTCCCCACATTGTGGCAGCAAATAGTCCTAGCTTGCATCAGAGTCCTACAAACACCTTAGTAGTCATTAACAGCTTCTTGACTTCTTGACATGACAAAATGTTCCAGACTTGTCTTGTATACTTTCCATTCCTCATTTGAAAATAAAGTAATAAATGGAATCAAACTTTTTGTATTTTAATGTCTGTAATATTCCACCTGTCTCTTATTAAATGTCTCATAATGTATTTTTCTACATTATTTTAATATTTGCATAGTAGTCTCATTGTATGTATAATTTATTTAAATAGACCCTCTGATTATTTCCAGTTCATAATTATCAGAATTATGAAGATGAATACCAATGTAGCTAGATATTTTCCTACATGGGTATATTATTATTCTGATCATAAAATCAGTATTTCTTTAATTGCTGAAGCAAACAGACGGACATTTTCAAGAGTTTGTTACATATTAGCACCGTTTTTCAGAATTTTTGCATTAATTTGCTTGGCAACCAACAATGTTTGAGTGCCATTTTCTTACATCATATGGGTCATTTTCATTTAAAAAATGTGGCCAATTTGATAGATTAAAATTGCACTCTTTTTATTACTAATCAAGATGAAAAATTTTTGTTGTCCTTTGAACATTTGATTTAGTCTTTTCTTAACTGTCACTTCGAACCCCTTGCTTTCACCTGTACTAATTTATTCTTTTTAGAGTTATGTAAGAGCCCTTAATATATTAACTCTTGGTTCATTTCATGGTTTGGTAATATTCTCCCCAATTTGTCATTTTATTTTTCAGAATTGTGACATCTAATCGTTTTAAATGTTGATATCCATATTTATGAAATTTTACTTTATTGTTTTTGCCTTTTGTTCCCAACCCCAAAAGACCTTCTTACCCTAGCATCGTTGTTCATAATTGAGCCACTTCCTTCAAAGTAACACATTTGCAATGGCATCTACCTTATACTGTCATCACCTGAAGATAGCTGTATTATTTCTTATATGGCATCCCACAAATACAGGGTCTTTTCACACAACTCAGAATAATCACCATTCAGATACATAAAACCCAGATATTTTATGGGTACATAAGAAAACTTTTCTATCCCTAATGAAAAGCTACTGAAAGACTTTCCTTTCAGGCATGGAAAGTTACACAGAATATGGTTGTTTTCCTTAATTTTTATTCTACTGGAATACTCCTAAGGGCAGAGGAAAGTGATTAGGTCTCCCAGTGTAAGTGATAGTAGAGCTTGAGGCAGGTATAACATACAAAGGATTCTTTTTAATTTTTACTTTAAAGCTTAAACACTTAAGCAAAGTTTGTCTTCCACTACCGAACATACTTGTTTGTGTTTTCCAGAAGTCAGATTTATTGAGGTATAATTTACATACAGAATCTATTACTCTCTAAAGTTGTATAGTTATATGAATTTTGACAAATGTATATAGTCATGCATTATCACCACAATCAGGACATAGAATATTTCCATCATTCCAACAGCTTCCGTTATGTCCCTTATAGACAATACTCTATCCTCCCTTCCAGCCCGTGGAACCACTGACCTGATTTTTGTCCCTGTAGCATTGCCTTTTTCTGGAATGTAAAGGAAATTCTATAGTACATAGCTTTTAATGTCAGCATAAATTATTTTGAGATTTGGGGCACCTGGGTGGCTCAACTGGTTAGGTGGCTGCCTTCAGCTCAGGTCATGATCCCAGGGTCTGGGATGGAGCCCCACATCAGGCTCCTTGCTCAGCCAGGACCCTGCTTCTCTCTTTGTCTGCCACTCCCCCTGCTTGTGATTTCTCTCTCTCTCTCTCTCTCTCTCTCTGACAAAGAAACAAAATCTTAAAAAAAAAACTCTTAAAATTAAAAAAAAATTATTTTGAGATTCATCAATGTTGTTGCAAGTGTCAGTACTTGTTTCTTTTTATTGGTGAGTGGTGTTTCATTATGCAGTGTATATCCACGCATTTCCCATCGACATTTGAGTTGTTCTTGGTTTGGGCTATTACGAATGAAGGTACTCTGAATATTTGTGTATAGGTCTCTGTTTTGGACATATATTTTCACTTGTCTTGGTTAAACATCAAGGGTTAAGATTGTGATTAGTATGAGGACTGCATGTTTAAGTAGAAAAAAGTGCCAAATTGTTTTCCAAAATAGCTGTACCATTTTGCATTCTTATGTGCTCTCTGTGAAAGTTACAGTTGTCCACATCCTTGCCTGTCATATTCTAAAGTTTTAGCTATTCTAATAGGTGTATAGTCCCATCTCATTGTTCTCCTAGTTTGCGTTTTCCCAATAACTAGTGATATGAGCATCAGTTTTTGGTGCTATGCCATCTGTATCTTTCTTAATTACAATATTTTATCCATTTTTATTGAGGTGTTTTCTTATTACTGACTTGTGACTTTATTTTATCTTCTTTACTTATTTTTAAAGATTTTATTTTATTTTAAGTAATCTCCACACCCAACATGGAGCTTGAACTCACCAGTCTGAGATCAGGAATCACGTGCTCTATTGACTGAGTCAGCCAGACACCCTCACGTATTTATTTTAGATACAACCCCCTTACTATGTATGTGTTTTGCAAACATTTTATTCTATTCTGTGACTTCTATTTATATTTCTTTAATGGTATCCTTCAAAGGGAAGGTATTTAAATTGCTTTCAGTAAACTTTTGATTTTGGAATTCTACCTTTTGGAATTAGGAAATAATGCAAATCCATAGCTAGTGCTCTGTGTGTGTGTGTGTGTGTGTGTGTGTGTGTGTGTGTTTCAGAGAGGAAAAGGGCGGCAGGGGCAGAGAGAGAATCTTAAGCAAGCTCCACGCTCGTGCAGAGCCGGACATGAGGCTTGATCTCACAACCTGAGATCATGATTTGAGTCAGTCAGGAGTTAGATTGTTAACCAGCTGAGTCACCCAGGCATCCCTTGTACTATCTTTGTTTTGATTCACAAACCCCACCTGTATTTGGCGGTTTCTGTTTTTCTGTCCCAGGCTGTTTTAGGTAATCAAGCACTCTATCATCGAGCGTCTAACATCAACCAATTAAGCAGAGCTGGCTCTACTGAATGAACACTTTGGATGAAATGCGTGGCCGCAAAGTCCAGGCCTGTGTCATTCCCCGTTTCTCTCCCTCTTTTTTTCTTCCTAACTTGCTCTTTCTTCTGCTAGATACAAATAGTACTGGTAGTAGAGGCAGGACTATTGCTGGGGAAGGTTTCATTGCATAAATATGTGGCTTGTGGCATTGGCCAGGATCTTGACAACAATGCCTGATAGAAGAATTATGTCTGGCTTCAATGAGTGTTTTCTTATTATTCCCGCCCCTCCCTCCTTAAGACCATCCCTTTATCATCTTACCAGATAAATAAGGCTGAAGAGACACCAGCATTTGGTTGAAGATGGGGATCAATTTGGGCATGGCATCTGCGAGGCACAAAAACTGACCACAAGATGAAGTAAGACCCATTATCCCCAAACTGACTCCAAATTCTCTGGAAGGTCCAATAACTTAAGGAAACCTGAGAAGAGGAATCGAATTTATAACAGTAAGTATTTTTAAAGGAGAGTATCTGGTCATATTTTTAAAAATTGTTATCTCAGGAACAGTTGAAAATTTTCTTATTTATTGCACGTTATAGAAACTCTAAAAACTCAACTGTTATTATTGCAGGAAAAAATTTTCTGAATAATGGCTATCTGAGGCAACGTTAATCTATTTCTGTTCCAGAGAAGGAAAGAGTGGCTCTGGGATTATTAAACTCTAGGTAACAAGTGATTATTTTCCTTGTTGTTTTGGTCTGTTCTCTAAGTTTCACCTTTAATAGGAGGAACTTTTATCTGTATAAGCAGACTAAGTTAAAGCAGAAATTGTACTCTTTTTTTTTTTTTCAACTGAAGTACAGCTGATACACAACGTTCACTGGTTTTAGACTCACAGCATAGTCATTTGACAACTGTGTAGGTGAGGTGTGCTCACCCCAAGTGTGGCTACCATCTGTCATCATATAATGTGGTTACAGTTACGATACCATTGATTACATTCTCTATGCTGTACCTATTATCCCTACAACTCATTCCATAACTGGAAACCTGGCTCTCCCACTCCGCTTCACCCATTTTGCCCATCCCCCCATGCTATCCCCTCTGGCAACCCTCAGTT
Source organism: Neogale vison (assembly GCF_020171115.1). Taxonomy (NCBI): domain Eukaryota; kingdom Metazoa; phylum Chordata; class Mammalia; order Carnivora; family Mustelidae; genus Neogale; species Neogale vison. Next base: position 139,294,852 of record NC_058093.1, on the reverse strand, counting down.
TGTTTTCTTCAGTAATTTTACTTTTTGACCCCAACAGACTCTGATTTTCTACAGATTTAGTTTTAATTGGTTGGTTCAGCAAGAAAAGGAAAACTTCAGCTGATTCATGACATTCATCACTAAAAAGTTATTTTTGAATACAATAATCAAGTTAGGTTCAATTTGCCAATTTTATTTTATTTACTAAAAGATCTGTGTTAAATTATAAATCCGACATTTGAATCATAATCTTGAAACCATTGAATTATTGGCGAGTTTATTACATTTATGCTTTCTTTTAAAGCTCATTCTTTTCGGTATACTCAAGAGGCTATTACAGATTTCTGCTTTAGTAAGCATTTCTTATGTTCATTAAGATTTACTTTGAAATGGTCTCACCTTTATTGCTTTTATGCATGCTTGGACAGTAACATAATCATCTCTGCAAGATTGTCTCAGTATAGATCAGTTCAGTGGGTGACTTCAGCAACTATTTTTAAATGAAGATCATGGAGATTCATAGGTATAGGGCATTAGTTAGAAAAACCTCAAGAAACTTAGGAAAACACCAGGTAGAGCTTTAACCATAATTTTGTTGGCAGAGTAAAAATAGATAGCTATAAGTAATAGCTATAATAAATAAAATCTCTACTTCATACTTATCCATTCACTAATTTTTTATCCATTAGATGTTGTCACCACAATGGGAAATAATAAAAGGTATAAAGATAATACTACTGCCCTTAAAGTACAGGTTTGCATATGAGATAAGAAATGTTTGCCTGTAAGTTTAATTATGAAATGGGAAATGACAAGTTCCATTAGAGAGCTTCATAGAAATTATGTATCTGTTAGGAAATGCTAGGTTATGCTGACATAACAAACAGCCCCAAATCTTAATAGTCCCCAATGACATGTTTATTTTTGATGCACATTATGTGCTCATTATGGGTTCCCTGGGGGCTCTGCTCCATATCTTCTCACTCTTGGGCCCAGCCTAAGGGAGTTTCCACTCGCAGGAATGTGACTGGTGTTCAACAAGGTAAATAGTGAGGGTGGGAAAACACGAACATTTTGCACTGGCTTTTATAGTCTTCTGCCCATATTCCACTGGATCAAAATAACTTACTTGGCCAGCCTGACTTCAAGGGGATTAACAAGTGTGATTATAGTGCCTGCTTGGAAGCAGGAGAACTAGAATATATGTGTCATCTTTAACGACTACAACAAAGGAGAATTGCATCTTAATAGGAAGACCAATGAGGGCTTCATGGAGGAGGTGACATCTGAGTTAGATTATTATCGATGAGTAGAATGTTAGATCTGGGATTAAAGTAGCTTTGTGGAAATAATAAGTCTTGTGAAACTAACCAAAATTTGAAAACAATGTTTCTTGAACATAGTTGGCTCTTTTTGTGACCTATTTCAGCATGACATTACAGTCAAAAGAATGACTAGCTCTTCATAATATTGTCAAAATACTGAAGTCGTTGTGTGGCACAAGAGTGGGTGATCCCCCCAAAATACATACAGGAAAACTTAAAATTCCTGATTTTCTCTGTTTTTTTTTTTTTTTTTTTTTTAAATCACGGTAGTTCAAAAAGCATAGAAACTGCTTCCAGAATGTCTGCTGCTTCCCCCTCATCAAATTCAACCCAGTTCTCTCCAGACTGATCTCACATGGGGTCAAACTGATTCTACACCAGTGTGATCATTCTACCCTTTCTGTTACAGAATTCCTTTCTCTCTTCCTGAGCTGTTCTCCTTCTAGTGTAGCTAAATCTAGCCTTTCTGGACTTTTTTTTCTTTTTCTTTTTCTTTAGCTCTCCTGGCTATTGGTTTTGCAGATACACACACCAAAAATCACCCAGTGCATTAGTCTCCCAAGCAACAGATGCTATTTTCTTTTTGAAGGTGAGGAGGAAAGAAGGCTATAAATACATGTACACTGATATCTGTGTCTATTTTACCCAATGTCATGTGTGTGACTATGTTGTTTTCACAGAAACATGGCTCTTAGAGTCAGAGAGAATCTTGGGTTAGTGGCTGGTCTTGCTTCTTGCTTCAGGTCCTTTAGGCATTATTATTCTCATGTTATTCGAGACTTGAGGAAGTGGTCTGGTGTATAAGGGTCATGGGTTGATGGGAAAACACATGGATAAACAGGTAGTTATTGACACTCTGATGTGTGCTTTTCAACCATACTATGCTACCTGAAACATCACCATTCTGGCTGTTCTGTATTATTAACCTCCAAGAAGTCAATGTCAATAGACTTCTATTTAATATCTAAATGTTTAACAGCCTGCCAAATTCTGAACACTCGACTCACTACTAGAGATTTAAAAGGTTACTTTTTACGAGGTCCCAACCTTCAAGGTGTTCACGACTTAGTGAAGACACAAATGCTGACCATTCTCGCCAAATCTAGTTGGTGACCAGGTGACTGGCGGAACAAACAAAATGGAACGCGAGTGGAATGGAACAGGGAGGACGAGATTCTGCCTGAATGTTGAGTAGCGGCCACAATGGTGGTGTGCAGCATTTTTGAAATATATAAAGAGGGGCCCTGGGGGTAGCAGTTAGAAGATCCCGGTTTAGGTCTTGGCAATGTCCCCCTCTCAGCAAAAGCATTACCTATTTTACCATTTTAAGCATATCTTGTAACTCTTCTGTGGTTTGGTTTCTTCATCAGTAACATGGGAAGGTGGGACAAGATTATTTCTGAAGGAACGTCCAACGCATGAGAGCATTTTTAATGAAAAGAAATATTTTAGTTCATCACTAAATTCCTCGTTTTGAAAATGAGATTCTGAGAGGTAAGGTCGATTTGCCCAACACCTCCACTTTTGTTGACAGTCAGGCTAATAGTTCTTCTCTTTCCCCAGCTGCTGCCTCTCTCAAAACTAATGGGATTTTATTCATTAAAAAGAGGCTTCTTAAGAGCAGGTGCTCGAGAACTATTAGCAGGGAGTCCAGGTTAAATTTTCTTTCTGAAAATATTGAAAATGCATTATTTTAAAAGCATAGTAACCAATGTAATAAGGCAAAAAAAAAAAAAAAGAAAAGAAAAAGAGGAAAAAGGAAAGAAAGGGCATTCAAATGGGAAAGAAAGACATAATGATGTCGGACATGATTTACTACGTATAAAAACCCTGATGTGTATGAAAAAGAAGCTCCTAGAAGCAGAAGAAAGCTAAAGCAAATAACTTCAGTGTTTCTGTATAGCAATGCAGTAATTTTGTCTGGGGAAGATGTGATTTCAGCTATTAACTGCTCCATGATGGCTTTCCTGTCATAAAAGCATCTCAGGGTGACAGTTTGGGGCGTGTGCCCTTGGCCAGCTTCAGCGAGTACATTCAGGAGCTGTGTCCCAGTGGCTTCACTCCCCGTTATGGGAACTACCGAGGGCAGGTGCTAAGAGCCCGTCACTAGATACGGATTTTTAAAATGACAGTTTTTCAGTCAAGTCAACAGACGTAAAATATGTACACGTAGCATCAGAAATGATGCAAGGCGTAGATATTGAGATTAAAAGGTGAGGGAGAGCGGGCACCTCAGTCAGTTAAGTGTCTGTGCTCAGCTTAGGTCATGATCCCAGGGTCCTGGGATCCTGGGATTGAGCCTCTCATCGAGCCCCGCATGGGCTCCCTGCTCAGCGGGGAGCCTGCTTCTCCCTCTTTTTCCCTCTCACTCTGTCCCTCCCCACCCCCACCCCCTGCTCATGCTCTCTCTCTCATTCACTGTCTCTCTCAAATAAATAAATAAAATCTTAGAAATAAAATAAAAATAAAAGATGAAGGGGGTAATGTCTACTCCACTGCCCCCTCCCCTGAAATGAACAGTTAACATCTTACATTCTTGCTGAAGCTGTAGAGCTCATATATAGGAACATGTAGGAAATGATCATAAAAACAGACACAGTAAGTACAGTTTTGAGCATAGAAACACTTGCGGAAAATGGTGTTAATTGTACCTACTCCGAAGGTTAATTATGGAAATTCAATGACATTCATGTAAAATCACCATTTAAATTGTAAAGAGCTTTGCAAATGTCTGATGATTTCATTATTTTTAAGGGTATTACTATATTAATGGAGAAAGAGCATGGAACTTGGCATTTTGCAGGGTTGATCAAGTGTGGCTTTGGGGGGCTTATCACAGCTTATTCATTTCTCTGCTCCTCAGGTCCCTCATAAGTAGAGTGATGATTGCTTTTTTTTTATTTTTTTGGGTTGTTCTGATGAGGAAATGAGCTGCTCCTGCTCTGCATTTGGTTCCTTGCTCAGAATCTTGCACAGAGCACTTAGGAAATACGAGCTTCTTTCTCTCCCTGGTTATTGTAAACAGCCATCACTCATTTGTCACTGACCTGTTCACGTCCCTTTTCTCTACTTCATTTCTAACCGGTTTGCTCGGGAGGTAAGCAGACTAGCCCACTAGACAGTCCCAGGATATTAAAAAAAAAAAAATGGAGCCAGGGGATTCACCCAGCCCTTGTATTTCTCCCTCCCTTTCTCAGAGAGAAACAGGGGTCTCCCTCCCGCTGGCCAGACAGGGCTCAGCCTGGTTTACCTTTTCAAGGGGGCCCAGCTGCCTGCTGCTTCCTTATTTGAGCCCATGGGCAAATTCTTAAATATCCTCTTTGTTATGGTCTCACTTTGGGATTAGGGAATAAGGAAAACAGAAGTGCATGTTAGCCACCTAAGGAAAATCCCAGAGCATATTGTCATGCATCACAATGACTACTTTGGGATTAGGCACAGAGCACATTTATTTATTTATTAACATATAAGTTATTATTTGCCCCGGGATACAAAACAAGTGAGAAATGTTACTACGCTGGATAGGGGGTCTTGGTTACAAGAGGACTTTTAATTGCTTTCTTTCTTTCTTTGTTTTTTTAAGCTAATATTTATTTATTTATTTATTTGACACAGAGAGAAAGTACAAGCAGGATGAGCAGCAGAGGGAGAGGGAAAGGGGGCTGAGCAGGGAGCCCCCACACTTAACCAACTGAGCCAGCCAGGCTCCCCAGAGGACTTCTGATTTCTAAACGTGAGTTATTTCTACTTCTCCTTAAGTAAGAGAACATATTTAAATGATTGATGATTGGAATTTTGCTTCTCTGACCATGTCTTGGGAATCTGTGAAAGGCGGATCTCAGTTCTGATGAACCGTTTTGGAAGCTGGCTCTGTTTCCCTGGGCCGGAGCTGCAGGCACGGGGAGCCACGATGGTGGGTCCGAGACCTTGCAGGCGTGCTGGGGTGACTGTGGTTGCTGATACCCCTGTTGCGGTGACGGCCTGCATAGTGTTCTTACTCTTTTCAACCCACCTCTGACGAAAACTTGGACAGGGGGTCCTAGTGGTCTTGGAGGAGTCATTACTATTGCCTTTACAGAGAAAATGTGACCCTTTCCTTCTACGCTCACTATACCAGTACATGGCACTCACTCCCTTGTAAAAGCACCTCCCGTGGAAAATGTTCCAGTTGGTAGTTAGATATGGCGGAATTAGGGAAAATTAAAACTTAACAGTTTTTCCATGTCATTGTTTAAAATTTTAGGGCAGCTTTTTATTTAATTCACTATTTCACCCTCTTCCACACCAATCCGCAGCCAAGCACACACATGCTGTTATCTTAATTTTGAAGTTTCTGGAAAGAGTCACAGAGGGGGAAACGTACACACCACTGGCAAGGGAGAGGCTGTGTGGCTTATGGGCTGCCTTTGTGACAATGAAATCCTTTTAAGTTCTCTGTGTTTCTGATTTAATGAAGGAAATCAGCGTATGTTTATTTCGTTTGTGCCTCAGTGCCTGCGCAGGCTTTTCCCAGCATCAAGATCAGGTTCTCTGCTCAGCATGGAGTCTGCTTCCCCTTCTCTCTCTACCTGCTTCCCTGCCTACTTCTGATCTCTCTCTTTGTCAAATAAATAAATAAAATCTTAAAAAAATGTTGGTTAGATCTTAAAAAAAAAAAAAGAAAGAAAAAAGAGTCTAAGGGAAATGATGGTGCCAGCATGGATCAAGGGAAAGGAATGTCACTATTGAAATAAAATTAAATCACAAAAACTTGACTCATTCTCTAAAGCCTTTGAAAATGCCCAGAAGTTAAAGCATCTTGACAAACATTTCTACCAGCTTTCCTTTTATCCCTCTAACCAAACGTCATTTAAGTTTTATAAGAAACTCATTTGCTTGCATTGTTCTTTAAGGTTTGTTTTGGGTATCCTGCTATATAGCAAGAGCCTGCTCATTTTCTTTAAAGGTTGTATTTAGGTTCATTGGTGAGGTAGCACAGTAAACGAGGGTCACAGCTGGTTTTCTACATTGGGGTGACATGGATCTGTGTGAGGTAGCCATAAACCTACCACTAATACATAAATTGTCATTTCTATAGGAAAGTGTGAATCTCGTCCCTGACAGCTGACCCTCTGGCAAATGTAGGACACGGACTAAATACTCAAGTCTCAAGTTGGTGCATTTTCATTTTCCTCCCTTCCTCCCCCACAACTCCCATCCACCTGCATCCCTACCTCTCTACCCCCTGTCTGTCTCTCTATCAACTTAGCAAGCTGTCTGGCTTTCTTCATCATTATCTGTTTCCCCCAAGTTCTCTTCCACTTGTGTTCTAGACAGTCTTCGCTACTTTCTAAGGCAAATAGCTTCCAAGTCTCTCCTTTTAACCGTTCGACAGAAGACCAAAGCTTTTACCTTTTAACTACAATTTCTTTTGTATCTTTTTAATTTCTGAATTTCTTAACCACGCCTTCTTTATTCTTCTTATCATCCCTGCCTTCAGTGACTGTAGACAAATGGAAAGGCCATCTCCCTGTTGTTCTTCTTTACATTTATTTGGAACACTACAATGCTCTTCATTTCCTTCTTATTTCTTTAAGGACTGATTTTTTTTTTTTTTTTTGTCATTTCTTTCGGAAACTTAAAACATTTCCAATGTTTCCTCCTGTCTCTGTGGGAGACAACTTTGTTTTTTCTTCTTTTTCTCCCCACCCCCTAATTCTGGCTGTGAGTTCAACGTCCTCTTTTATAGTATAAGGCAGGTCACCTGCTAGCTTGGTGGTGCAAGGATCTAGCATCAGAAGGACCAGTGTTTGGATACTGAATCTTTGACCTTGGGCAAGTTATTTGACCTCTCCAGTCTAGTTTCCCAATCTGTAAAAAAGGTCCAGTAATACCTGTGCCTTTAGTAGAGAGTAGTTGTAAGGCTTAAATCAGATCCAGTAAGAATGCTAAGCCCAGGGCCTGACAGGTAGTAAGGACTCAGTGAATGAGACATTTAGTGTCCTTTGGAGGATTCCTTCTTTGCTTCAAATATCGTCATCCCTGGTAATAACCCCCAGACTTAATCCAGATATCATCAGCTCTGATATCTAAGCTCAGTCCTGGAGCTTTCAATGCCTCCAGCAGCCTCCACACAGATGATGGAGAAAAATCAACAGGCCCCAAGCTAGTGGAATAAGGGGTCCTGGAGAACCCTGACTGATGCAGTGTTGCCGTAAGAGTTCTGGCATATGTCCTGTGGGGGTTGACATTTTCAAGCAAACACCTCTTTATAATGAGATGGTCTCTCTTTGGTCTTCAGACTGTTCCCTCAAGTAGTAGAAACTTTAATGCTTTCAATATAAAGCTGACAGTTGCAATTTGATTAGAATGTGGTTGAGTCTAGGGTTAAGACCATTTTTGAAAATTAAGAGGATTCACATTATCATTTTAAGGACTTTTGGGTTACTTATGTTGAGCCACCTCTGTGCCTATATATGAGAGACAGAGAAAGACATAAATACACACACACACACACAGACACACAGACACACACACACACACACACACAGAGACACACAGAGACACAGACACACACACACACACACACACATCTCTTATTTATTACAGAGATTTATTTCAAGGAGTTGGCTTCTGTGATATGTAATTATAAAGGCCGATAAGTTGGTCTATTGTGTAGGTTGGTAGTTTGAAAATTGAGATAGAATTGGATGCTGCCATCTTGAGTCAGAATGTCTTCCTTCTTAGAGAAACTTCAGTTTTGTTTTCCAGCCCTTCTGACTCATCAGACGTGGCCTACCCACATTACTGAGAATAATCTACTGAGAATTATCATTATAGTCAACTGACTGTAGCAGTTTACCACACCTACAAAATACCTTTCCAGCACACCTAGATTACTATTTGATTGAGCCAATGGGTACTGTAGCCCAGCCAAGTTGACAACATGCAATGAACCATCACAGACACCGACAAATATTCGCCAGGAACCAACTCTACTTTTCCAATTTTTACATTTCAAAAGCTTGAGAATTCTTGATTTAAGACTCTATGTTAAATAATTCTGTTGGGGTCCGTTATCAAAGGAACGAGACTGAGACAAGGGGACAGTTATTTAAAGCTTTGTTTTATGCCAAGTATTAGAAGTCAGACTGATCAGCCAGGGGAACGAGACTGGAACAAAGTTAAAGTTATGCAAAGCTTTATTCTATGCCAAGCATTAGAAGTCAGACTGACTGGCTAGGGCCGTCTCCGAAGAGAATGACCACCCCCAGCTTACAGGCTCAAGAACGGACTGACTGGTCAGGGCCGCCTCTAAAGAGAGCGACCCCTCCCAGCCTCACAGACTAACTTTATAGAGCAAAAGCCTGGCCACACATAGGTGGCCAATGAGACTGTAACATTGCATCGTCATGTTAGGCCACACGCAGGTGGCCAACTGAATTACAATTTACCCTATAGTAGCTGTTTGAACTAACCTATTACTCTGGTCAGAATTGGCGCTCACGTTTGGCGCCCTAAAGGTGGGGTTTACATTCTTTGGTGGTTAGGGAGACAGTATGTGTGCTTTTTATTGATTGGATGGCTCCACCTGGCCTGACTCGTCCTTGTATTCTGGGCTCTGTCATTAGGAACTGGCGACCATATTTTACTGGTCAATGGGCCACCGTATCTCTGTCACTAGGAACTGGCGACCATATTTTACTGGTCAGTGGGCCACCGAATCTCTGTCATTAGGAACTGGCAACCATATTTTACTGGTCAATGGGCCACCATATCTCTGTCATTAGGAACTGGCGACCATATTTATTTTACTGGTCAATGGGCCACCGAATCTCTGTCATTAGGAACTGGCGACCATATTTTACTGGTCAATGGGCCACCGTATCTCTGTCATTAGGAACTGGCGACCATATTTTACTGGTCAATGGGCCCCGAATCTCTCCCAGAGGGCTCTCTGCTGTCACCCTTGTGTGGGCTCTCAGGCCTCATGTCAGAACTATGACAATAAAACCGCTCAATTTGATATTCCCTCTCTGCTGTTTTCTCTTCTTCTGCTGTTTTAGGGATGGACTGCATACTTCAGCAGGCTATCAAAGATCAGCTTGAGTTTGTACAGGATTGATGTGAACCATCATTCCTTTCCCAGCCCGAAAGAATGCTCCGTGTGAGTCAACTTGCGTGTTCACAGGAACACATACACGCACTTGCTTGACTGTTTAAATACATATTTATACTTGAAACATTTATTTATACCAGATTTATATTCCATTTGTATTCATATACATGAGAGTATTATTGAAACACAAAGTAAATTTGCTCCAAGCGATTTAACAGCAAACATAAATTCTCATTTGCATGTTGATGTCCTAGCTTTCTTTCAGCCCTCCAAGATCGACCGGTAGTTTCTAAACCCATAGCCCTACATATGAAAGAATTAATTTTTAAATGAATGAATGAATATGACACTCCATCTGGAAATCTTTCTCAATTTGTCTCTGAGTCTGAGTAGTTTTCCACTACCATTTCTAAGTCCAAATATCAATTCAGTCTTCCTCTGGGGCTAATTTAAAAGGGGAAAAATGAGGAACAGCAGGGTTATTACAAGCAGCAGAGGCAATTTACTTACTTAACTATTGCTAAGGGCAGGAGGAAAAGCCAAGCCAAAACAGTCTGTGCTTTTGCATAGCAATATGGCAATCAGAATGTCAGCCTGGCACCCCAATTTAAAAAGTGGGGAAGAAATAAAACAGGGTAAAAAGACAAACAAAGGAAAAGCTGAAACTGAGTAACATCTTCAAGACAAGTATCCGGATAAAATAGCTCTTGACTTAGCAATATCCTATTCAGCTGATGATTTTTCCTTAAAAAAAAAAAAAAAATTTTTTTTTTTTTTTTTTTTTGGTTATTGTGATAAAATGCAACAATGAATTTCTGCCCTCTGTTTAATATCTAGCTCCTTGGTACTACGGACTGTCTTAATCAAGGAAAAATGTTAATAAAAAATAATTTCTTTTACGCCATCTCTTTTTCTCCTTAAGGACGTTGATTCCATTAATCTGATACCTATGAATGGTATAATTGTGGATGCAGAGCTCTAATACACTGATGTAAGACTTTTGCATATTAGGCAATTAGCAGGTATTTATTATTTCCATATCACAGGGAATGAACGATGCAACTACTTTGCGAGTAGTTACAATACATTTTTTATAATAATTAATAATTGTCTTTTTTTAAATAATTATCTTTTAATAATAATTCTGGGAAAAGAAATTTTGTAGTCATTGTCAATACAGCAGCTATAGATTGTTTATTATTATTTGAGTTCATGGAGTCCTTGACCAAGATGGAGCATCTCACAGTTTATATCTTGCACCAAGTGATAGCGTAAGTTTCTTTTCTCTTTTTTAAAATTTTTTTGAGAGAGAGAGAGAGAGAGAGAGAGCATATGCAAGTCAGGGGTAGGGATAGAAGGAGATGGAGAGAAAGAATCTTAAGCAGGTTCCATGCCCAACACAGAGCTTGACACTGGGCTTGAACCCACAGCCCTGAGATCCCAACCTGAGTGGAAGTCAAGAGTTGGATGCTTGGGTTGCCTGGGTGGCTCAATGGGTTAAAGTCTCTGCCTTCGGCTCAGGTCATGATCTTAGGGTCCTGGGATCGAGCCCCGCATCGGGCTCTCTGCTCGACATGGAGCCTGCTCCCCAACCCCGCTCTGCCTGTCTCTCTGCCTACTTGTGATCTCTCTCTGTCAAATAAATAAATAAAAATCTTAAAAAAAAAAAAAAAAGCACATGATAAAGTATTCTTCAAATAAACCCACTGCATTGATTCCTTTTCTCAGGGCCACCCTAAGGTCTTGGGGTGTGTGTGGGGGGGTGCTGGGCAAAAGTTGAGGGAGGCGGTCCTGGGTCCCTACTGATTATTGATGAGACACCCCATTTTCCTGCTTGTTGAGTGCCTGTGGGCTTTGTGGCACTACCTGTCTTGGAACACATCTTTGGCATTTGTAGGAACCTACTGTCCAGCGTTATTTCTCAGTAGGTGTCCCACATACCCACCCCACGGGGGCTGTGGCTGGACACAGAGCACTGGCCTGACATGCTACTGTCCAAACCCACAGGCCCCCATCCCACTGGAACCTCAGAGTAGGATTCCCTTGCTGCCCGGGAGCATCTCTTCTCTCTTTGCCTCAGGTACCCTCCCTCTCCTCTCCAAAAGGCTGAGACTTTAAAAAAAATAATTTTTCAAAGGATTTAGACTTAAAAAAAAAAGTGCATTCCAAAAGCCTGGACACAAGAAATTAAAAAAGCCAAGCTACCTTGAAATGAGTGGAGATGTGAGGGAAAAACGATTCATTCATTAATATTAAACAAATTACTACTGAAATATTAATATTTCATTGACTCCACATGTCAACAAATTATCCTTCCAGAAGGTTTTCTATCTGTAGGTAAAAAGTGAAGAGTGAGTTTCGTGATGTTTTTTTTTTAACACTTCCAGGGTCTCTTTTCGGGTTTCAGTTTTTTCTTTTCCTTAACATTGTCAGCCCTCTGACTCTGAGCTGATGTTAGAACAAGAGAGAAAAAAAAAAAAAAGCATCTTTCAGTATGTTAAACAGATGCTTTTAAAAAAAAATTAAAATCAGTTAATTAACATGTAGCCATTATTAATTCCAGAGGTAGAATTCAGTGATTGAACAGTTGCGTATCACACCCAGTACTCATGATATCACACCCATCCCCCAGTAACTCCGTCCCTTCTACTACCCCCAGCAACTCTCAGTTTGTTTCCTAGAGTTAAGAGTCTCTTATAGTTTGTCTTTTTCTCTGATTTCATCTTATTTCTCCTTCCATCCCTCTCTGTTCATCTGAACAGATGCTTCTGTTCAAATTAGGAATCGAGGGAAAGCAAGCATGAATAAATAAATACCCTTGTGCTATAGATACCATAGTTTACCCCATAACAGCTGTAAAAATCCCTGAACCATAGACACAAGAGAAGAGAAGATAAAGTGTTAACGATGGTCATAAGGCTGAAGGAGTGGAGGAACTGTCATAACATCCCACAGGGGACAGGTGGGTACGGGGGAGGTTTATGATTCTAGGTTGTACTTGAATGCTTGGGCCCTAGAGCCCAGGGCAGTGTTCTCCCTTAAGAAAGGACCTCCAGTAAACAGAGTCACTTATCCTACATCATAGAAGGGATACAGGGGTCCTTACTGCATATAAGGTTAATTGTCAATCAGTGTTTTCCCTTGGTGCTCTTTGTTGCCTCCTTGGCTGGCTGTCTTGGCCGCCTCTGCCTGTCCATTTGCTTCTGTTTCCACGGCTGCTTTCCAGCTGATGAACTTTTCTCATCCTGAATCCCCCATTTTCCTCGCTTTCTTCTCTCTTATTTCATTTAACGATCTAATTCATTTTATAGCATCCGGTCTTGTCCCTTTGAATCTATGTTCCATACAATGACTGCAATAATATTTCTAAATTTTGAATTTCAAAGTACAATTTGCTCACAATATTTGTACCACTCCCTTGTGCCTCCAGGATGAAGCCAAAGCTCTTTTATGTCCTATTCAAAGCCCTTCACGGTCTGGCCCTCTCTCTAGAGCCTCTCCTCTCTCTTCCAGGCCTACGACTGAGTCATCACAAACTCTTTTAATTTCTCCCCACACACGGTGCATTTCCACATGTTCTTACCTCTTCCTAGAATGCACGTCTCCTTCCAGTCTGCCTGGAAATCCCTATTGATCATCCAAACCCTGTTCAGGTATTATCTTTTATATGAAGTGCTCCCTGTCTTCCAGACTGTGTTTGTAGCCTTTTCCACTGTCCTACTTATATATTTTATACACTTTCCCTTTTGTGCATTACACAGAACAGTTTTATTTGCTTATAAATCTGCCTTTCTGGTAACGACTCTAAGAGCAGAGACTATGTCCTTCTCAGCATCGTGCTGGGCAGATGATAGACACTGGACTAAACTTTAGTACCTACTCTGGGCTGAAGTGAACCACAAGCAGAAAGTCATGGATATTGGCCAAGACTCCTTTCTCCCTTGTGACCTCAAGACCTGGTATATGATAGCAATCAGACCTGTGAAGTATGGATTGGCATTCATTTCTAATTCCAGCACCCCTCTTCCTGTCTTACAAATGTACACTGGCTGAGGACAGGGATAGACAACCTCTGCCCAGAATTCCTGGATGTTGGGGATTAGAGCTGTTCCTCTTCTTGTCTGTCTTGCTGTGAATGCCTCCCATGGACACCGATGCTTCACAGAAAGGGACACCACTGTCTTTAGCCCCAGCTGTTTTCAAAAGTTGCTTTCATGTAAATTTGAGCCTGATCTGTCTTGTACATATGGCTGTACTTCTCTGTATGAGTCTCATGGCCACTTTTGGGCAGAGCATTGCTCTGTGTGGGCTTTGCAAGGTGGTCCTGTGTTGTCTATTACTTACATAAAGTGGTGGGGAGATGTTGTAGCAGGCTGTTCACCACGAGTGTTGTACTCAAGGGTCTTCTTTCCCAGGGCCGTGTAACTAGAGTCCACAGACTAATTCTGCTCAAGGTAGAAGACCTATCATGACATCCTATGGGGAGTATTCTTGCCAGCCTGTGTCCCATTCTTTTTTTTTTTTTTTTCTTCTAAATTCTAGAAGTTCTGCTCATGCTGCACTTTGACTTGTCAAATCCCCCTACTTGTCCAGTTCATGTTTTTGGTAGCATCCAGGACTTCTGGACGTATCCTTAGCCATCATTTTCTTTTCTATTCATTTTTTAAGATTTTATTTATTAATTTGAGAGAGAGAGAGTACATGAACAGGGGGAGGGGCAGAGGCAGAGGGAGAAGCAGACTCCTCACTGAGCACAGAGCTGGACACGGGGCTCGAACCCAGGACCCTGAGATCAAGAACTGAGCAGAAGTCAGTTGCTTAACTGACTGAGCCACCCAGGCACCCCCATCATTTAATTTCTGATTTCCCAAGGTCTTTAAAGAGTTTATTTGAGGGGCACCTGTGTGGCTCAGTGGGTTAAGCATCTGACTTCAACTCAGGTCATGATCCCAGGGTCCTGGGATTGAGCCCCGTATTACGCTCCCTGCTCGGTGGGGAGCCTACTTTTGCCTCTCCTCTCTGCTTGTGCTCTCTGTTGCCATCTCTGTCTCTGTCTCTCTCAAATAGATAAATAAAATATATATACATACATATATATGTATATATATTTTAAAAGTTTATTTGATATACCCAAGAAAATGGTATAACTATTCAAGGTGTCAGCACTTACAGACAAGACATGTAACTTCAAAAAAGTCTCCCATGCCCTACCCAACTGCCCTACCCAACTGAGTGTTTACTGATGGGAATGTTGAGTGGGATGAGCAGAAGTTGGGTAGCAATTTTTGTTTTCCTCATAGGAAGTGAACTTCTAATTAATTTAATGTTATATAAAATAAACCACTTCCCCCCAGGCATGTATATGTCATGGCACTGATAGAAAATGACATTATTTGCATATAACAATGGTATAATCAGATGAAACTGCCCAGGGATAGAAAGAACTGACCTGGCACTCTGGCCACTGTGGTCCTCAGACTTGTGGTGGCTGAATGTGGTTAATATCTCAGCATACCTGTAACCACCCAGGTTGGAAGACTATCCTTCAACAGCTATCTCTCCACACCGTGTTAGGGCAGTCATTATTGGGATCATTACCTTTGCCTATTTTGAAGTGGTAGGGGAGGAAGCTGCAATATTTAATACTCCCCAATATTCTGTTGGGATACAAAGATTCCTGAAAATGGCCTCATGTGCTTTATGGAAGACAGTCTAGATCTACAACAAAAGCTTTCTTTACCATTCCCACTATTACCAATAGTTTTATAATTTTGGGTATGGGCATTTTAGAGAAATTTTTATTAGTTTTCTTAGAACCAGGGATAGCACATTATCTCATTTGTATATTTTCAAGAGAAAGGTTACAAAGTCTGTCTAACGGAGAGTAAGTATGATTAAACTTGAAAAGAGAAAAGTCCGTAGCAAGATCTTATTTTGGAGCAAGGCAGTCTCTGAAAGGCTATCATGTAATGGAGGGGACCAAATTTTCACGTATTGCTTTCGAAAGCTGATCTGGAACCAGTAGTTTGAATTTTTATAGAGAGAAATATTTTAGGCTCAATATTTTTTAAAAAAGGATAAAAAATAAATTAGGAAAGAGTAGGTTGTCTGGAAAAGAGTGGCCACTCCTTTATCTGAAATATTTATAAAGATGGCTGGAAGACAATTTGTGTTTTTGGAAAAGAGCTTGCCCAGGACATGTGTTTGGTTGAAATACATGGTATATAATTCCATAATTTCATCTATTGTCATCTTAGTTCAGTGTATTTGACATGTTATACTGGTTGCTGATTGACAGTGAGCTGTCTCATGTTCTATTTCCCAAAGTATATTTTTTAAAATATTTAGGGACTCTATTAGTGTTCCTAAAGTTCAAAAGTCTTAGTGTGAGAAGATTTACCGTAAGGGAAAAGACTAGTTTGTGGTGACCAGAAACTAGATTAAATACCCTGAGAAAGATGAGCCATAGCAGATATATTTTTTAAAATGAAGAAATGCAAAGAGCTTTGTTAGTTATATATTGGCCAGGGAGAATAATGAGAGGAAACACATCTTTATTTAAAAATTGCTTTTGTATGATTTTTTTCAGATGTCAGAAGTTATCTTCGGCCAGAGTTATTGAACATAACGCTTAAAGCTATTGATTGAATGCCCTGAAATAGCAACAAAAATCTCAATATTCAGGGAAATAGGTGCGCTGCATTGACTGATCAATAATTTTAAGTATGTGTCCAAGACAATGTAGGCTCATTGATTAGGGACTTTGTCCCTCCTGTTTAGCTATGCCTAGCATAGGGTTTGAGAGAAAGAATTGTCCAAAAGTGTTTGTTAGATAGATGAACACATGTTGTGCCAGTGGGCCCAGAGTAACCAAGAGGGTCCCCAGTAATTTCTAGAATTTCAGCAATTTCCACAATTTATGCAGCTTCTCTTCTTCAGCATAAATATTCTCTCCAAGTTCCCGCTCATGTTGTATCTTCTCCTTAATATCTTCCCTGACTGAATACTCGTTGACCTCATTCTTTGAACACTTGCAGTCCTTGTCCGAGATCATGTTATTTAACTTTATCATATGATTATGTTGGCCCATTTTGTTGTCTTTCGTTCATGTTTTTCTTGCACCTGGAACTAAATTATCGCTGCTCTGATGCTAATAATCACATCCTAATCTCCCCCATTCACTCTGCCCCAGTTACCCTGGACAACGCTGTCAGTAAATGCTTACTAAGTGTGTTTATTAGATGCCATTCAGAACCTGGTGTATTTGGCAAAAGGGTAGATGGGAGAAAGCCCCATTAATTCACGATCACTGTAGAAAGATGTTTCATTACCAGGTTTGCCACCGAGATTTAATGGATTCTTAGTGTGGAGGGAAGAGAAAAGAGTGGGGAGATGAGAACGTAAATGATGGTGGGTCCTCCGAAGAAATCCGTTTTAGCTTAAATCTGGTCCTGATAGATCTGAAATAAAAGGGAACCCATGTCATAATGTCCATGGAGTGACTTCATCCAAAATTAGTTTAATTTAAATAATCCTCTTCCTGGGGTGCCTGACCTCTTGGTTTCAGCTCAGGTCATGTTCTTGTGCATCCTGGGATCCAGCCCCAAGTCATGCTCTGTGGTTAGGGGGAGTCGGCTTGAAGATTCTCTCTCCCTCTTCCTTTGCCCCTCCTCCTACTGGCACTTGTGCTCTTTCTCTTTCTCTCGCAAATAAATAAATCTGACAAAAAATAAATAAATAAACCTCTTCCCTCCAATATTACTCCCAAGAGCCTGGGAGTTGACAATATTTAGAGTATCAACTAGTCATTGAACTAAGGTGAGTTTTCTCCTCAGTAAGTTACAGGTAGAGACTGAACCAGAGGGAGTTGTCACCCAAAGTATCTTTATTTGCAGCAAATAAGAAGATTGTGGGGAAAGAGTTCCAAAGCCAAGAACCACCCCCTCTAATCCCCTACTGCTTCCCTTGTCACCATGCAGGGGTGAGCAAGTTCTTTTATTTGGGGTTTAAGATCTACATTTGAAAAGGGGGGCTTGCTTTTTCATTGCATGTAAAGGTGGGCATAACATTGTGCAGGTGTGCCTATGCCTGCATTGTCTGTTATGTTAATGAAACTTGTGATGTTCCAAGGGTGGAGTCTTGACCATTATAATGAAGCAGAGGTACCTTGGATTTGGGGGCATGCTCCAAGAGCCAGTTATAAATTGGACTGGGCTCATCTTGGGTGGGGTCCGCAGGACCTTTCTTGTTCTCTGTCTGGAACCCAATCAGTTAACCTTGAGTCTTTCGCAGAGACTGTTAGTGTTTTTGCTAGTGGGGTCTGAAAAGAAATAACAGATGATTAGGGAGAAACAGTTCTCTGAAAAACCAAGCTTTAAATTTTCTGCTAGTTTTAACCTCATTCAGGCTATGAGGCACGGATTCAGTCCTGCCAAGAATGTGAGTTAGGTCAATCTTGACTTTTGAAACAGCACTGGGAATTTTACCAGTGAATTTATTGTTTCTGCTATGGTTAGGCTATTTCCTAGATGGTTAGTTTTTGAATTCCTTTTGTTCCCCTAAAATCTTTACTGAGGTTTTGCATTGTTTGTAATTCTAACACCTCAGTAGCAAGTTCTGCAGCAGGGGTACTAGGGCCAGTAAGCCTGTAGGGCCCAGATCATGAAAATAGCTGGGGGCCAAAAAAGACTTGTGTCCCGAAAGTGGTCTCATCTTCCTTTTCCTGGGGCTCCCTAAACTTTCCACTTACCAAGTCTCCTACCCAAGATGATTGGGCATCTTGAATTGTCTGCCAATTCATGGTCACAGTCATCCAAGTGGGAGTGAAGCCTCCTCAGAAGCCCCTGTGGGTGTTTTGACTGATGAAAACAGCCACAGGCAAGAGACTATAAGGGAAGATGATACTCCAGGCTTACTTTGCTTTTCTTAGGTCTGTGTGAGCTTCTCTTCCAGAGGCTGTTTTTATCCCAATAGTAAACTGGGACCACTTTTCCAGAGAAAATAAACTTTACTAATTCACTATACTTTCTTTCTAGGGAATTTTCTATGATGGTGTCTGTATCATAATTCTTGCTCTACTGTTTTAAGAATATATAAAAAATAGCTTTTAGTGACATTTTTAAGTGATGATAAATCGGGTATAAAACAGAACGCACAGTATGATTCCAAACTGAAACTTCCTCCCTCCCTCCCCATACATATATTCTACATACATTGATTTATTCTTATGCATTTTTATGTAGATAAAACCAGAAAGGACATGCTGCAAACTTCAGCAGTGATTATCTTTTGATGTCATCATATGTTTCCCCCTCCCCTCGCCGTATTCTGCACACTTTTCATGTGTTTTTTTTTTTTTTAAAGATTTTATTTATTTATTTGACAGAGAGAGAGATCACAAGCAGGCAGAGAGGCAGGCAGAGAGAGAGGAGGAAGGAGGCTCCCTGCTGAGCAGAGAGCCCGATGCAGGGTTCGATCCCAGGACCCTGAGATCATGACCTGAGCCGAAGGCAGAGGCTTAACCACTGAGCCACCCAGGCGCCCCACTTTTCATGTTTTTAATCAGAAGAATAACACTTTTCTTTTCTTTCTTTTTGGATTTTATTTTTTTATTTGAGAGAGAGACATAGTGAGAGAGGGCACAAGTGGGGGGAAGGAGAGGCAAAGGGAGAAGCAGAGTCCCCACTGACCGGGGAACTCAACGCTGGGCTTGATCCCAGGACCCTGGGGATTATGCCTGAGCCAAAAGCAGACACTTATCTGACTGAGCCACCCAGTCATCCTGAAAAACAACACTTTTCAAAAGTGACTTTGTCAGCAGGGAAATAGGATTGGGGATAGACCCAAACTGCAATTCTTACTTTTCAGATGTGGAATCTAGAGGCAGAGCCAGGATCATCACTAGAAGGCCAGAGAGAACAAGGGTAGCTACGTGGGGGTCTCCAAAGCTCTGTTGTAATTATCTCAGACCTATTCTTTGGGTTCAATAAAGAAAGTAGCAACTGAGGGACAAAAGACATGAACTGTTTAGGAGTAAGCATGACTCGGCTGGGAAGCACAGAAGCTGGGGTGGGGGGTAGGAAGCCCTTGCTCTGGGAGCACTAGTTTTTTCATCTTTCGGGAACTTCATCACTTGGTGGAGGTAGTGGACGCTTGAATGCCTTGTAGACATTTTCGGACCTGCCATTCAGCTCGAAGGATTCCAAAGAGTGAGAGAAACTGAGCTAGAAGTCAAAACTCTTGGAACAGGGAGTGGGAGGGGCTGGGAGAGCACCGATGTCCAGAAGCCACTGACACAAGCAGGTGCCCACCACAGAGGCAGAGAAAGCATCAGTGATGACAAGGTCTCTGTAGACTGTGGTGGTGTTGGCCTCACTTTCACTTCCCTTCAGGACTCCCTTGTGTGCTAGTTCTCCCAAGAGTCATTCGCTTTTCACAGAACGTTTCCGTGATTGTAGTTCTCTAGTGTGTGTGATCCGGCCTTAGCCAGCCCTCAGCTTCTGTGGAAATCCTGCTCACTGGTTTTAATTCCCTGTAAGCTCTCTTCCACCTGACAGGGCTTTATCACTTGTAGGTGACTTTGGGGTCCATCCACCCTAATCTTATCTTCCTCTTCCCTCACCTATATCTGCTATCAAAGCTGTAAAGGCTAACCTCTTGCTTTTCTAGCTTTTTTTTTCTTTTTTTTTTGCAGTTATGAGTGTCCTTTGCTGTAGCTCTTGTCAATGAGACACATGGGGAAGTCTATGGTATCTGGAAACCACAGGGAAAGGACTCAATATGAAGATATTGATCATGAAAGGCTTGACTACTGAACCAATGCAGACAACTACCTACTTCTGACTTCTTCATATAAAAAGAAATGAACTTTTGTAGGTTTTTTTTTTTTTAAGATTTTGTTTATTTATTTGACAGAGAGAGAACACAAGTAGGCAGAGAGGCAGGCAGAGAGAGAGGAAAACAGGCTCCCTGCTGAGTAGAGAGCCCGATGCAGGACTTGATCCCAGGACCCTGAGATCATGATCTGAGCCAAAGGCAGAGGCTTAACCCACTGAGCCACCCAGGTGTCCGCCACCGCCCCCCCACCCCCACTTTTTAAAAAGATTTTATACTTTTTTTGGTTTAAACCACTGACTATATTGAGGTTTTCTTTTACGTGCAGGCAAAACAGCGGCAACTGACGGAGTTTAACTTTTCAGAACCCAACATCTCCTTTTGTGCTGTGGAAACTACCAAGTCCTACCTATCTTCACTGAGAGCTTCTAGTGCTTTTCAGCTTGTGTGAAAACATGACTTTTTTTCTGTGCCTGAAGGGTCTTCCCATCTGACCAGACTCTGCTCATCCTTCACATCTTACTTTAATGCAGATCCCGGCCAGAAACACCATTTTATTTCTTACACTGGACTCCCCAATGGCTTTCTCAAGTGCTTCTCCTGTTCCTCTCCTTTTTCCATTCTGCAACGAAGTGTAGACATTCATATATTTCTCTTACCCTTATTCACTACCCTGATAAGACTGAAGCTGTTTTAAAGCTGATTTCTATACTATATCTTTAAGTAGATAGGCTTGCTAAAAGAAAGTACTATTTGTCTTGTTTCAATTCAACACATACTTATCATCTTGTTTCCTTTTCCATAGCTTACTATCAGTTAAAGTTTATGCTGGCATCTTAAAGATTTTTAGGAAAGGCAACACTAGCTTACTTCAGTGAAAGTCTTGGGGGTGACACGTCCTGGAGAAAGAAAGACCAGCTGCTTATTGGCTTACTCAAAACGCCACTGTCTAGCAGCAGTAGTTAGAAAAAACATACATTAGTATCTGGAGACTAAACCAAGCTTTCGAAGAAATGTTTTGTAGATGAGATCATACTAATCAATGCTCCAGGGCTATTTGAAGTTTAGAGCAGAAAGCACAGAGTGGAGTACCTACCAGGATTGTAGGATTCTAGGCACATTTCTCTGTTTGGGGCAAGGGCCCTTCACTTAGACTCATACCTCCTCTGCTTTCATGGGAGATTCTGGTTTAACACAGGGACTAGGAGCTGGTGGTTTTGATATTTTTCTGAGAATGGATTTAAGGGGATTTGAGAGATCTGATTTTGAGCTGTTCGGTTATGTTTAGCTTTTGTTGTCGTTTTCAAAGGGAAAAGCGTCTTATTTAATATGGAGCTATAGTGGGTTCTGAGAATGGCCTAGATGTACTGATTTATTTTTTTCTTTATTAATTTCATTTTTTATAGTAAAAACCCTTAACATGAGATCTATCTTCTTTAAAAAAATTTTTTAACAAAATTTTAAGGCAACAATACTGTATTACCAACTACATACAGGTAGGTACAGGTTTGTACAAAGCATCTCTCAAATTTATTCATTTTGCCTAACTGAAACTTTATGCTCTTTTATTAGCAACTCTGCCTTCCCTCCATTCCCAGCCTCTGCCAACCACTATTCCACTCTTTGGTGCTATGAATTTGACTATTTTCGATACCACATATAAGTGGGGTCATGACTATTTGTCTTTCTGTGACAGGTTTATTTTATTTAGCATGTAGTTTAGTTTGAAATTACAATATTTTATGGGATATTGAAATTTTTGTGTTTCCTGAAAGTAGAATTTTTTTTTTTTAAAGATTTATTTATTTATTTATTTGAGAGAGAGAGACAGTGAGAGAGAGCATGAGCGAGGAGAAGGTCAGAGAGCGAAGCAGACTCCCCATGGAGCTGGGAGCCTGATGTGGGACTCGATCCCGGGACTCCAGGATCACGCCCTGAGCCGAAGGCAGTCGTCCAACCAACTGAGCCACCCAGGCGTCCCTGAAAGTAGAATTTAAGGGCCTCTCACTACAATGGTGTTTTTGCTTTGCTTTATTTGGGTGTGGGTTTTGTTTGTTTGTTTTAAATTTCTTTTTTTTTTTTTAAACCTCGTGTTCTTTTTTGATAAATTATGGAATGAATAGAACCTCTCCCTTATTAAGTTCCTAATTCGTGACAGGCACTGTGAAAGGTGTTGTATAAGCATCATTTCACTGAATTTTCCCAGGGATGACATGACTATATACCATTATCCTCAATTATACATGAAGAAATTGAGATTGGATAACCCACCATGTAACGAGGCTAGTGAATGGGAAAGTCAGCATCTGCAAACAGATCTTTTTTTCTCTCTCCTTTTCAAAACTCACAATCTTTTTTTTCTCTAAAAATAAGGTGGTAAACACGCATTTGGTTACTAGGGTGAGAAATTTGCACATATTTTCTTTCACATGCAGGTTTTCATAATATCTCTTTTTATTTAACATTTTACTCCCAGCAGCATTTTACTTAGTATCTAAATTTAGACTAAGTACTTGATTGTACAAGGGATTTATACAATCCCTTTATTTGAAAAGTGTTAATTTGATTCTTTTCTTCTGGGCACTACATAGATAATTTCAAGGACAAGCCTTCAATATCATCAGAATTTAATTAAACTGATTTCTCCTTAATTCAAGTTATTTTTATTGAGCCATTATAATTAATATTGGGATAAAAGAAAGTGTGCTTAAAGAGAAGCAGGGAGAGATGGCCAATAGGCAGACTGATACAGTAAGAGGGGAGAGGCTCTGCTGAGTACTGCTGAGTTCAGGTAAGTGTTCTCTAAGGTTTGAATATATTTTTTTTTATTTGAGAGAGAGAGAGAGAGAGAGAAAGCATGAGCAGTGGGGAGGGGTAAAAGGAGAGGGAGAAGCAGACTCCCTGCTGAGTGGAGAACCTGATGTGGGGCTTGAACCCAGGACCCAGACATCATGAAGGCAGATGCCTAACCAAATGACCTACCCAGGCATAAAGTTTGAATATTAAGGCTGAGCTGATTGAAAAACCAGCTAATAAATTTTATAGTGGGATTTCCCGTGAAGCTTAGGGGCAGAAAGCTCCCTGGTACACACTATTGTTATTTCTCTGTGGTTTTTAAACACTTCATTTTAACTTTTTTAACCCAAACTAGTAGAGTTTTCAAGTTGTTGTTTTTAAGTAAAAGCTTCCACAAAGAAGATACACAGATGGCAAATAAGCACATGAAATGATGTTTCACATCATATGCCATCAGGGGAACACAAATGAGAACCATGAGATACCACCACACACCTATGAGAATGGCCAAATCTGAAACATGGACAGCACTAAATCCTGGAGAGAATGGAAAGCAACAGGAACTCTCATTCATTTCTGGTGCAGATACAAAATGGTACTGTCATTTTGGAAACCAGTTTGACTATATCTTACAAAACTAAATGTCCTCTTGTCATATGACCCCTGCAATTGCCCCCCTTTGTATTTACCCAAAGAGTTGAAAACTTCTGTCCACACAAAAATACACACATGGATGTTTACAGCAGCTTTATCTATCATTATTGACAAAACTTGGAAGCAACTAAGATGTCTTCCAATAGGTCAATGGGTAAATACACTAGGTACATCCAGACAGTGAAATATCGTTCAGTGCTGAAAAGAAATGAGCTAACAAGTCACGAAAAGACATGGAGGAAATGGACATGTATATACTAAGTGAAAGAAGCCAATCTGAAAAGGCTGTAAAAATTTATGATTCCAACTACGTGACATTCTGGGAAAGGCAAAACTATGGAAACAATTAAAAAAAAAAACAGTGCTTGCCAGAGGTGTGAGGGGAGGGGGAGGTGAATAGGAGCACAGAGAGTATTTAGGGCAGTGATCCATGTGATACCATAATGGTGGACACATGCCACTATAAATTTGTCTGCATCGATGGGATCATGTACTTAAGTAAAATACACCACACGAAACGTGAACTATGGACTTTGAATGATTATGATTTTTCAGTGTAGGTTTATCAGCTGTAACAGACGGACCAGTCTGATGGGGGATGATGATAATGGGGGGATTATTTATGAGTGGTGGTAAGTGGTAAGCGGAAAAGCTTCAGACCCTCTGCTCAGTTTTGCTGTGAACCTAACACTGCTCTAAAAAATAAAGTCCATTAAAAGATAAAAGTTACTGGTATAATACATCACGGAATGTGATATTCTAAAAAATTAGACAAATATAGTACTCAAACACATGAAACCTGACTAATACAGAAGAACTTTAATTCACCACCTAATTATTTTGAAAATGCTTTAAATTAACCTGTGCGGGAATTAACAAATGTAAAAGTGGTTTCATTGATTATTTTACCAGTACCATAGACACTAAATATTGTTATTTTCAACTTTGACCTAATTTTACCCGTGTAAGTGTGGCATATGAATAAGTCATGATCGAAAGAAGTACAGTTGTGTCATCTCTTTATTGGTATCAGGTGCTGGTTGTTTTTTTTTTTTTCAATTCTCTAATTAGATGTATAAACACAACCTATTTGAGTCAGTTGGGAAGTGTTAACATAGAAAAATCACCACGTGGCTTCATGGTTTATGTATGTTTAATATCTGTAATTTAGGATGATAATGAATACAGACGAGATTGTTGCTTTGGCCTGGAGATATTCATCTGGTAGGAATCACCATTGGAGCTGCAACAGCATAAAATTAAAGTCTCAGACTTAAGTCTTGACAGATAGAAGCATAATCATTGAGAGTTTAGAATACAGATTATCTGGTTTGCTTTCCAAATATTTGTCAGCTATTATGGGAAAAGGTATTCTTTGAATAGCAAACTTGTGTGAAAGTGTTTTTTATTATTTTATATAATGCAGGCAGTATGTTCATGGGATTTTAAGAGATAGTAACCTGAAAAACTAGGTAAATAACTATATATAGATAGGGAAAAAATCTAGCTGTTGGCTACCTAGTCTTTCAGAGTCCTGAAATACCAAGTATTTATAGGTAAGCCACAAATTTCTAAGTAAAATGGTTATTACACTCACACACAAATAAATATTTTATATGTATGCATATCATATATATATATTTCTTATCAGCTGATGTTTTGAACCCCCAACATATCTATGAAGATCTATGTCTATCTTCAGTATGTATATATAAAATGTATTCACATATTATATGTATTATTATATAAATTATCTACATGTTCTACTATACTAATATGTTTTTTAAAAACATATGCAAATATAGATATTTAAAAAATATAAGATAAAAATAAACCCCTAATATTTAACTTCTTTTTCTTCTTTTTTCTTCTTTTTTGATATAACATCATTTTCTTGCCACTAAAATTTTATTAATGGTTCTACTGGCTTACTTTTTAAAATGTTTTGTTCATAGTGTTACCCTCATACCATCATGGGCTATTAGCTGAAGACAGAATACAGACTCAGTGTGAGGCTTATCATTAGATATAATGGATGCAAATTCAGACTTTCCCTAGTATTCTTGATAATTTCAGCTTGGGGATCTTATCTGATCTCATTAGATCATTATTATTTTTTTCTCAAATGGAAGTAACACCTTGTTTTAGTTGTAAGAAAAGGGTAAGTTCTGGCATTTTTTTGTTGTTCTCACATACTTTAATGATAAATATTATAGGTCACCTATGGCTTCCTGTAGGCATGTTTTAAAGGTACGTTCTCATATTGTGAGGGTTATTTGAGTTCAAAGAGTTGAAATAATGTATTCTATAAGAACTCTTAACCGGAAGCCCACCTTGTCATACTCTGATGAGTAGTGATCTTCAGTGCCCATTTCTGGTATAACTGTCACTCTGCTTGGATATCGTTGTCCTTGATGTTTGCTGTATGGACAGGTCAATCCATGTAGTAAATATCAGTAAATATGTTACATTCTTTTTTTTTTAAGGGAAGGATTTTTTAATAAAGTTGGAATACTGTAGTTCCCTCCTAGATTCACTCATAATAGACATCAGAGTTTTATATGCTTTCTCAAACCACAAAAGACAAGAGTCACAATAATGCATTCAAGTTTCCCCCATTTGGGGAAATTGCAGGGATCAGCACATCTGGAGTGCAATGGAAAAGCCTTCCCCTGGGAAGATCACCTTTGTGATCAAGTAAATGTTACATTCTTTCTTAATTTTAGATGAACACACTAATAAAGTACTGGTTTTCCCTGAACCCTAGTGGGTCATCGTGGCAAATCCTGGTGGGAACGTGCCTGCTACCACTTTGGAGACCTCAGGTAAATATACAATGGTAAGTGAGTTAGCTGTTCAGAAAAAGACAGCTATTTGGGCTGCCTCTGTGCAAACACCATCTTTAATCCATAAATTTTTCTTTTCTAAATAGAGACAAACACTTAAACATTTGTGATGTAGACAGTCCCATCTAGAGTAAGCCTAGTCCACTGAACACATAGACTGAGCAGTGCTTGCATGAATAGCTCCATAACAAGACAGAGGAGAGCAAGAACAGAAGGTAATGATGGCTCAGTTGGATTCATAGTTGTATACTCTGTGCATTTCCATCGTCTACAGTTCTACTACCCTAGTTCAATTCTCCCTTCTATTTGGATTTCCTAAATATTTAGCTCCAGCTCTGTCCTTCCTGGATTCCAAAGGCACATGAAATCTTGAAGTTTAAAGGTACCTGGACTATAAATCACCCAACATCTATTCAAGGCATAAATCCTCTCAACAAATGTCTTAGAGATGGAAACCCAGTTTCTGGGTTTTTACTTGTAACATGGGCTGCCTATTCCCACCAAAAGCCAGGTGTAATTTTTTCCTCTCATGATGGCTCCAAATCTTTTTAAGGTCAAATATTCACAGGTTTTCAGTTGTAATAAACATGACAAAGAATTGTCAGTACACTGCTGAATTCCTTCGAGCATCCTATGATCTACTTTGCCAGTTTTTCCTAAAATTTGAAATATATGTGAAATAAGTGTGAAACAATGATCAAAAATACTCCATGTGTTTTGGTACAGTGCAAAGTGATTCTGTTAAGCCCTTTGATTTGGCCCTTGTACCACTAATAATGTAGACTAGAAGTACAATCACTTTTTACAGCAGGTAGAATATGATGATTGTACATAATGCATTCATCTAGCCAACAGGTCTGCTGTCCCTATTTTAAGAACTTTCCTAAGAATTTCTGCTAAGAGGCATCACTCATTTATTTGAACATCTGACCTTTGGAAAGAATGGAGTCCCAGGGACTTTTTCTTGTTTGTTTGTGTTTCTGACCATCACTCTATCGATGTGTTACCTTGCACACAGAGACCATAAATTATCCATCATTGTATTTGACAGCGTATGTGAAGTGAATTTTGTATAATAGATGTTTAATTTGTTTGGATTTGTGGCTAAAGTAATACAAACTTATGTTGCAGCCGGACGGTCCTTTTAAACTTGAAATGAGGGAAGGCTGGCATGCGTTACTAAAAGAAGGAAAGAGGAAATATTAAGTGACAGAGAACATGGGAAGAAATTGTCCTAATGCTGACACAGAAAGGTGGAGAATTCAAGCCCCAACTATAGGGAAAAGTCCAATAAGGAGCAGCAAGTCTTAATAGCTTGGTATGTTCTGACATTTTGGTTGGGTAGGACTTGTCTATATGGTCCCTAAACAGAGATTATTGAATATGAGGATTAATATTAGCATCTCTAGCTTTGGTATCAGCCTGTGCAGGTATTACTACTAATTTTGATTATAATTACCACCAGAAGAATTACTCTCCTGTACTTTAGCCCCTGCATATACATGTAACTCTACATCTCTCCTCCTTGAGATCTGTCAAACCGATTACACACCATGAGCCTGGCGATAACATAGGCTTTGTCAGCTGTTTGCACATTAGAGTGAATGAAATTGTTTGATCATCTTCTGAAGCATCCTTTAATCTATGAATCTCTAATGGTTCTTGGGAGTAGCCTAGAGAGGGCATGTGTTATGGGAATTTGTGGCTTCTCTAAGGCAAACCTTGTGGTATTAATCATTCTGCCTGGGGCCATCTTGTCTTTTAGAAACCTCCAGACTGGTTAGGAACTCTGGATGATTTCTTCTTGCCTGTGTTTCAGAAAGAGGTCTGATGCTTTAAAATAATAGAAACAGGGATATAAACCCTGCCCAAATGCTTCAAATAAACTAAAAAATATAACAGAAATAGTAACATTGTTCTACTTAAAGAGATGGCTTTCAGAAAGATAAATGTAGCTTTCCCTCCACCGGTGTGTGGAGGGAGGTGTGTGGAGGTATGTGTGAGCTAGAGCTCATTGCGTGGCTTTGGATATTTGAGGACCAGATAGGCTGGCTTTGCCATAGAAAGATCATAATCAAATAATGTAATGGGGGAATAAATTAGGAATTCTGTCTATCAGATCATAACATAGGGTAATTGGGGTCTTCTTGATAATCCATCTTTTTGTCATTGTTGATATTGAGAGAGAGCATTGGTTTGCTGCTACTGGGAAATCTGCTTCCTGGCCTAGAATCTCAAAAATTTGCCAATCTTCTGTTTTGAGGCAATTTTACGACTCCAGATTTGGTCAGTAAGGACCATTCCTTAATTTCCTTGTTGTTAGTTCCATATTTGTTAAATGTTTCCTGTTAAGCTAGCCACATTAAGTACTTTTTTTTTTTTTTTTTTAAGTAAGCTCAATGCCCAACATGGGGCTTGAACTCAGGACCCTGAGACAAGACCTAAAGATCAAGAGTTGCGTGCTCTACCGACTCAGCCAGCCAGGGGCCCAAGTACAGTTTAAATACAAGCAGAAGTCACATGTAGGACCCATACACCTCCCTCAAGGCTTAGCATTAGTTCCCATCCCATCTCATGATTTTCACTTGCCTTGCTCAATTACATTAAGGTCTTTACTGTTTACACCATCATTCTCAAAAGGGTTATATTTGTTGAACTCTTATCTTAGTCTCACATAGTTCCAACACTAATCTCATGGGGTAGAGATCAGTATAGTCATTATTATTATTTATCACCATTATTATTACTATATGAAGCTATTTAGTTCCAGAAGTATTACCTCATTTGTCCAACCTCAGATAGTCACTGTGTTACAGAGCCAGGAATGGACTGAATCTCTCTAGAGCCCATGCTCTGTGCCATTATATCTATGAAGTGTTCATAGAGGTTTGCTGGGAAAAAATCATGGCTACAGTTACATATTCTCCTAAAATGTCTTTTAAAAATTAGGCTGTCTTGATTGTTCTTGTAGCACTATGATCATCCATGCACCTTTAAGAAATGGCAGGACTCACTCCCTACCATATCCCCAAATCCAGATAAGTAGTTTGGGAGATCATGTTGAGTATGAATGAAAGATGTTAGGTTTGAAGTTGAGATCAGATGCAGAGACTGTATTGATTCTATAACATTCGAGATGATACATTCTTACATTTGATAATTCTAACCAATGTTATGTGTATTGTCTTTTAAATTAGTTTTTGTTTTTGTTTTAAACTCTTATGAACTCCTTTTGGATGAGCATAATGAAATTTTTATCATGTACTACAGTCAATCTATTTCAGGAAACTTTGATCTATGATGTATGTTCTCACACATGACTATTCATCAATCAACATTTATTTTTTTAAGAACCTACTATGTATTTATAGATATACAGGATGCTCAGGAGGGTGGAAAATCTGTTGTTCTGGGAACTGCAGACATTGTTCTCCATTTGTCTTTTACCTGTAGTTTTCTTCCCTCTTTGAGTGCAGAGATAGTACCTTCTATTGATTTATATTGTCTAGCAATGGAGAGCCTAGTTTTGGGAATATGTGAACATAGGACAATATATTACTCCTAACAAAGAGCTAAAATAAACAGAAATCAATCTATTAACTTTTTAATTTTTCAGGCATTTGTTCAGCATGACTACAAAAATGAGTTTTCAGCCACATTGAAGTATTTTAATTAAGTCTGTCTCTTCACTCCAGCCAGGTTGATAGTTATTCTTAAATTGACTGATTCCAGTTACTAATGTGTAGCCACACTTGGAGGCATTTTAATTTAGAATTATTTTCTAGAATTTGAATGGCGTCTCACGAAGACTTACATTGCAACTGCTTATTAATTTTTACTGGTATCATGTCTCCTTCCCCAACAGATACTGGGGAATCTTAGAAGTAAACTATCTGCACTTTGCTTTTTGCATTGTTCATTATGTCTTTCAAATAATTTGCCATACGGATGAATTTGATAGACAGCTTTTCACTCTTTCTTGACAAATGATAGATTACAGCTTAATGACCCCGCCTTAAGGTCTCAGCGTGCTACACTATAATGGTAGAAAAGAATAATAATAAGAGTGAACATCTGAGGGTGAGAGGGAACAGAGCTGGTTTCTAAAATAGTTCCATGTGCATCACTGGAACTGATGTTTAACTGAACTCCCTAACATGAAGACTATAAAAACAGGGGTTTTAGAATTAAAAAAGGAACAAACAAACAAACCAGTTTCAATGAGGCAACTTTTAAGGTTGATTTGGCTTAAGTATGTCTGTTGGATCTAAAGAATGAAGAGCAGTCATCACCAAAGCTGGTTTAATTGGATGTAATAAGCACAAAAAGTTTTCCCAGAAAGATGCTGGTTAGTACATATATTGAAAGGGGGAATGGGTCAAGCTTCAAAAAGAGCAAGGCCAGTCCCAACAGGTGTCTCCAGCACCATCATGGTTTGCCATGTCTCCTTCCTGCATATAAGGATTTGGTTCTTCTAAGCATCTTTTTCCAGATGACAATGGAAATGCCCAGGAGCAGGCTCATTAGCTTGTAACTCCAGGGTCAGAGGGGATAGGACTATCCTTCTAATACTCCTGGGAAGAAATCCCCCTTGGCTTGGCTGAGGTCATGGGACCTGCCTCTATGGAGCAATCTTAGAGGGCTGGCACTTAAAGCACAGGCTCTGGTACTGGGTTGCCTGCTTACTACTCTGTGATCTTGGCAAGTTTACTTAACTACCCTGCACCTCAATTTCCTTCTCTGTAAAATGGCAATAATTAGTAAGCTTTTAAAATGAAGTGAGTATTACCTAAGGCCAGGGCAAGAGAGGTTCTTGGTTGGGTCCCACATTGAAAAGGGCTCTTAGGGACTGAATCTTGTTCCTTTCAAATTCATATGTAGAAGCCCATACCCTGTTTTCAGAATGTGACTCTTTGGAGATGGGGGTCTTTCAAGAGGTGATTACCTTAAAATGAGGCCATTAGAATGGGCCTAAATCCAGCTGATTGGTGTCCTTTCAAAAGGAGGAAATTTGGACACACTGAGATAGCAGGATGCCAGTGGGTAGAAAAAAGACCATGTCTCTGCCCTGACCAGGCAGAATGGCTACTTTTGCTTCACACTGGATGCCCCAAAGGGGCTCGGCGGCCCGGCTTCCCCAGATAATGGTGCTACCTCTCCCTATGCTTCTGCTACAGTGATACGCGGCTAGGAGACATTCTTAGAATGGTCTGGAAATCCCAAATGGGAAATGTGAGATACAAGGGAAAAGAATCTGTTTATCTTTTTTTCCCTGGGGACCTGTTCCGTCCCCTAATTTGGGTTTGAGTTTGACAGAGGCTTTATTTATAACCTTAAAATTAGATATAAAAAATGTAGTCTCTATTTTTTACTCTTGCCCCAAAATGTTAGGGATAATATGACTTGATACATGTTAATACATGCTAGGGCATGGCCCATAATAGCATCCAAGAATTTTTATTATTGTTGTTTTATTGTAGAATCTGGACCAGGGTTGGAGGTCTATGATTGACCTTTCTTCGATCGTCTGTTCTTCTCTGTGGCACAGGTGTTGGTCATTGTGGTTAGCAATCTTCATCTGAACTGGACAGATTATAGAGTAACATTTTATAGTACTATGAACAATCCTGTTAGAAAAAGAACAGGTTACCAATTACAGAAATTTCCCTTGTTCCCTCAAAATTGTTCTTCAATGTTTTCATATTTTATTATTTTTAAATAATATTTTATATACTTATATATATTTTCTCTTTGTTCTATGGAAATGATATTATCTTTGTTTTACTCCATTTCATATGGAGTAACTAATAATAAGCACCCTGAGGTAACGCATAGCCTCAAAATTCACATTATATTATAAATGTTGTGCTTGAAACCAAATTGTGGAGATGTGAGGGAGGGTAAGGTAAAATAAATGATCCAACTTACTGTAATTTTACTCCTTCATTTTCACAAAGCAACGTTAAGTGTTTTTTAAGTGGAGAAAAGTGTTTCATAATCTAAGTTAAATTCTCTGAAGTATTTTCACCACCTTAAACTTCTATGGAAGCAAATAAAAAGAGAAACAGCTTTATGGAAAGCAGAACAAATCTATTCTTCCTAATAAAAAGAGCAGGAACATAGACAATTTTTGTGTCATTTGCATTACATTCTCCTCTGTCCTGCCTTGCTGGTCATGCTGGCTGGTCATGGAGGTGTGTGTCAGGTGGGTAGGTGGGGAAGGGCTGGGTAACATTTCAATTTAGTCTGTAGTCTAAAAATAGATAATGAAACTATAGATTGGCTTTGGTAATTTATAAGAAGCATTTTATTTTAGGCTGAAAGGAAATATTTCTTATTACCTTCCTGTCAAAATTGACCTGCAAAAAAAAAAAAATCTTTCGTACTTTAACATGACATTTTATATATTTTTTAAGAGTATTTTGAAACCGACTCAACGTCAAGCAGCACAGTTTTAAACAGATCGCTTGTGTAAACCGGCATGGTTCAGTGACATTTGTTCTTTCCTCTTAAGCATAGGAGTGAAGGGCAAGAAAAACACGTGAGAGGTCAAGATTTTTAGGGTCATATAATTCATAATTGAGTGTATCTGTAAAAATTGTAGCCTTAGTGATCCATGGATTTATCTAGATCCTACCGGTAGAATTTTGAGGCTTTTAGTCCACTACAAGCTTTGGGAGAGTTTGTGGGGAGAAATAAATAATATTAATGAAAAGATTATCATATCAAATTTGTGGTTGTGTTATTATAATAGTATTAGAGACAACAATTCTTCCATTCACAAATACTTATGGGGGGGGTCTGCTCTTTGACAACCATTGTACTAGGTGATGATAATCAAAACCAGGCTTGATCTCCGCTTTCCTAGCATTGATGGCCCCATGAGAGAATCAACATTAATTTAACACAGTATTTGTGACACCTGTTACAAAGCTCATGTTGACATCCGTGCCTACACTGTGGGTACTAGATGTAGACAGAGCCCAAGCAACATTTCCCTGAGAAAGTGATTCTGGAGCTTGAGTCTCGAGGGTGAGAAGGAATTCACTGGGCAAAGAGCTTTCCAGGGCATAAGAAAGAGCTTGGAGCAAACAGCTCAACGGACAGGTCGGGAGACCAAGGTAATAACGGGAATCATGGTGTCATTTGAGGCTGGATAATTCCTTTTGAAAGATTGTCAGACTTTGGGAGCAGAAAGTGTCTGTTTGAAGTGATGCAATTTGCTGCACATTCTGCACCTTATAATTGTAACACTAAGTGCATAAAGCAGTGATATATTAGATGTGCTAGTTTTTAAAATGGCTCTCTCTCGGCCAAATAATTACATTATGTGTTTGCACAGATGTCTGCAGGATCTATGTGATTTATTGAACCAAGTGATTAATGCTTTTGGTACAAAAGTCCATGGAATGTTTTTTCCGTGTAATGATATATGAGGTCCATTGAAAGCCATGGAATAGTTTTAGAAGGGATTATAGGGATCCTTTAAGTCAATCTTCTCTTAGAGAAACCAAGGTGGACAGAAAGGAGCATTTCCCATGGTTTCATAGTGGCTTAGTTACAGAGCTGATGTTAAAATATGAATTTCTTAATTTTTATTCCATTGCTTTCATTCATCACACAAGTTGCAATTACAGTGTTACCTATTTTAGATTACTCACAGAAGTAATGTTTTTTTTCCTATTTTTCCACTTCTACCTCCAGAAGAACATTACATGTGTGAAAACAGTTTAACACACTTTGGTTCTGTTAATATTAACTATACTCAATATCATTGTGGCAGAGATCCAAATGGACAAAAAAGATTTTGAATATAGCTGGCTGAGACATAGAATAAATATTTCGTATACATGGAAATCCTTTAAAACTAGCCTTGAAAGCAAAATGAGCTGGGGGGAGGGGTATGCTGCCAATTACTGTGGATAGGCGTTTGATGGAAAGGTACAGAAAATGAATCATCTCCATAAGAATATAGTTAAGGACACTTGAACTTTGATTCTTTTTAAAGGTCACTTTCTTGCCTTGCACTCACACATACATCCTCTCACAAGAATACATAAACATCTTTCCATCATGCCTCTTTCATTTTTTTTAAGAGTTTATTTATTTATTTGACAGAGAAAGACACAGGGAGAGAGGGAGCAAAGCAGGGAAGGTGGGAGAAGGAGAAGCAGGCTCCCCACTGAGCAGGGAGCCCAATGTGAGCTCCCTCCCAGAACCCTGGGATCATGACCTGAGCCCAAGGTGGATACTTAACAACTGAGCCACCCAGGTGCCTCCATCATGTCTCTTTCAAATCTGTGATAGGATGCAGCTTTTGGGAAGCTTAACTCAAGCTGAAAAGTACTCAATCGTGTATCACAAATCTATCTTCTTTGAATGGAAGATACTCAGTGTTATGTTTAATAAGGTGGTATGGGAATTTCAAGTACTTCATTATTTACTTGTTTTTTTTAAAGATTTTATTTATTTATTTGACAGATCACAAGTAGGCAGAGAGGCAAGCGGGGTGGGGGGTGCTGCGGGTGAGGAGCAGGCTCCCCGCTGAGCAGAGATCCTGATGCGGGGCTCGATTTCAGGACCCTGGGATCATGACCTGAGCCGAAGGCAGAGGCTTTAACCCACCTGAGCCACCAAGGTGCCCCCATTATTCTATTCCATTATTACAACTTATTCTATTTTTTTGTTTGTTTCTTTCTTTTTTTCTTTCTTGAAGGGGAAGGGGAACATCTTCCAATAGTGAAATCAGACATGATGGGAGAAGCACTGGAGAATTTACCTGGTATAAGAATCATTTCTACAAATGAAGCACTTTTGTGTTTTCTGTTTTTGTTAATTATGAAGAGCATCTTCTGAGCTTTTCACTACAAACGCAGGATCCTGGTGAGATCATCTGCTTAAAGCATTGCTGCTCCCAGCTGGGGTTGAGGGGCCTCTCTGAATGACCTTCTTTCCTGTTTTCAGTCTCTGGCAGGACTCTGATACAGATCACAGTGGGGTTTTAAATTGATCCATTGAATTCTAAGACCAGGAACCAATTCAGAGCAGAATTCTGTGTTATGCCTAGTGCACACTACGTAGCTTTCTTGTATCCTCCTAATGCTACTTAAATGTATTTGTCTTTCTATGATAAAAATACATCATTGTCTCTCTTGAGAATAGAAACTGTGCACCATGTATTTTTCTGCCCACAGTACCAACTTATCAAGTTAATTTCAATGGAATATATGATTCAAATTTCAAAAGTTGACTTAAAAATAAACTTACGGAACAAATCGCATACGTGCATGTATAGCATGACACCATATGGTCAATCAGATTCTATATAAATACATAAATACAATTGTATGTGCATGCATTTGAGTTTTGCAAATGAAAATGTATTATTCTTAAAATACCTATATTTATATATTCATGCTGAGAGATATGAAGCAAAACACTCAGAGCTTAGTGATTAATGATTCTTGAATTAAAATATCCTTTTATTTTTTTACTTTACCACTCATATCCTTAATTTTCTTGGGTCCCTTTAGGAAACACATTGTTTCACCTGCAGCAACATGAAGGTGGTAAACTTTACACTAGTGATAGAACACATTTAGCTCACAGTACGAGTAAATAAAATATAGATAGAAGGCTTTCCTAATGATAACTTAGATTGCTGCTGTTCAAACATGGATTTATTACTGATAGGTTTGAAGGGATGCAGCTTTGATTTGGGAGTTGGGAGAAGGTGGTGGTAGGAGTGGTCGTTTTTAATTTTTATCTTTTTTTTCCCCCCAGAACTTGACTATAGTGATCAAGGAACCCCCACTCCTACCTAGTCTATGTATCCCATTCATGTATTCCTGAAATTTGTCTCTAATAAAAATTCCTGGGGCACCTGGGTGGCTCAATGGGTTAAGCCGCTGCCTTCGGCTCAGGTCATGATCTCAGAGTCCTGGGATTGAGTCCCGCATCGGGCTCTCTGCTCAGCAGGGAGCCTGCTTCCTCCTCTCTCTCTCTGCCTGCCTCTCTGCCTACTTGTGATCTCTCTCTGTCAAATAAATAAATAAAATCTTTAAAAAAAAATTCCTAAATTAAAGGATGTGGAGATGGCTTCCTTCATTCTTTCATCCAGCATTTGCTGAGCACCAGCTTATCCCAAGCACTGTCTTAAACTCTGATAACACGAGGAGGAGTCAGCCGGATTTCTCCCACTCTAGGAACCCTGCCCTGAATCTTGCAGGTGTAATTGTAAGTGCTTTTGTATGCGTGCGCGCTCGCGCTGGAGGGTGTGCGTGCGCATGAGCACAGGTGTACGTGCGCGTGAGCGCAGGCGGGCCTGCGGGCGTGCGCGTGCGCATGTGCATGTGCCGAAGCGCAGGTGTGGGGGTGTGTGTGGTGTTGATTGTGGGTGTTGTGGCAGCTTTCAGTGCAAATGTATCCCAGGGAAAAGGATTTCTGAGGTTTCTAAGACTCTCCAGTAACTACTCCGAGTCACCATTACGACGCGGTCTGGGGAAATAGAAAGTACTTGGGGGTCGAAGCCCCTGAGAGCTCGGTTGGAATCTCGGGTCTGGGGAATGCTCAGATCCGAACGTCTGTGCCGCCCAGCGCTGCGACGACGACCGAGATAACTTAGGTAAAGTGAGGTGCGAGATGAGCACGTAGTAGCTGCCTTAGATTTGTTGGAATACAATTGTGAACGACTACTGTCCACTGCTGACTCGGGAGAGCCAGCCTGACATTATGGGCAAGAGCCCAGTTGCGGAGCCGGCCCCGCTGGGTTCTGGTTCAGACCCAGCCGCGCTCCGGTTCCTCTGATCTCGGGGAAGGGATCTGGGCCAGTGTTTTCTCGGGGGGGGGGGGTCACCGATGAAGAGCAAATGACTTAATGTTAAAATTAGACCGCTCAGAATAGTTCCCGGCACATACTGAGTACTCTGTGAATATTTGTTAAAATCAGATATATTTGCTTTATTTGACTCCATAGACTCCACTTTGTATTGATGATATTAGCTATCGACTTTCAAGGTTTGGGAGGGAGTTTTAGTAGCTTCTCAGTGAGTTGACAGTATCAAAACAAACTGCTGACTCGGTTACCTCTAGGCATGTTTGATAGGTCTCAGTAATAACAATTACTATCTGGACTAAAAATATTTTATAAAAATTTACTTTCATTCTTTGAGTACTGTTCTTTTTTTCTTGTATTTACTGTTCTTGTCGCTAAATGATTTCAAGCTTATATTTTAAAAAAAGGATTCATAGAGATGATTTTAGTTTAGAGATGTTTAGAGGAGATGTCTTTCAAACATCACCTCTCATTGTTGGTTAATAAAGTCCGGGGATTAATTGACTTGTTGGCCACTCTGGAAACATCGGGAGGTGAAAGACGTTAAAGTTATGGTAAAAAAAAAAATGTGACTTTAAAAATTACTGTGGTGGACGTCAGGATTTTTTTTTTTAAAGATTTATTTATTTATTTGACAGAAATCACAAGGCATCAGAGAGGCAGGCAGAGAGAGAGGAGGAAGCAGGCTCCCTGCTGAGCAGAGAGACCGATGTGGGGCTCCATCCCAGGACCCTGGGATCATGCCCCGAGTGGAAGGCAGAGACTTTAACCCACTGAACCACCCAGGCGCCCTTGTCAGAATTTTTTTTTAACCTCTATTGCACACTACCCCCAATACTGCTGGGCTGTGCATAGTTTGACAGGCAGAATCAGCAGTATGACTTGCATGAAATTAGCAATGGCATTTTCCAGTTAAGAACTCTCATCTGTCATCATACTGTTGGAGAACCAGCTGTTGTAGCTGCTGAAGTTATTTAGCAGTGTAATAGCAGTTTTGTCTGGGAATGTTGTGAAAGTGAAGGAGACTCTTATCTGTTAGTGTTGGTAGTGCAAATGTCAAAAGTCTAATTTATATTTGTATATTTTCCTCCAAAGACTTTAGAGATACTTTGGAAAGCATCAATAAATTGCCATACATTCTGTTATAAGAAACATTTAGGGGAAAAAAAATAAATAAATTAAAAAAAAAAGAAACATTTAGGGGATGCCTGGGTGGCTTAGTTGATGAAGCACTTGTCTTTGGCTCAGGTCATGATCTTGGGGTACAGAGATCTAGCCCCGCATGGGGCTCCCTGCTCAGCTGGGAGCTTGCTTCTCCCTCTGGCTGTCGCTCCTCCTGTTTGTGTTCTCTCTCTCTCTCTCTTTGACAAATAAATAAATAAAAATCTTTAAAAAAAATTCAGAAAGAGAACATTTATGATATTCATTGTTCTTTTAAAATTCTTTTTAATTGTCTAGTTTTAACAATAACTACTTCATTTGCTATGTAACTAATTTTGTCTCTAACCTCACTACTTTTTGAATGATACTGATAACTAATTAGGGTTGCCAGGAAAAAAAAAAACAAAAAACAAAACCTCGGCTTCATTTCAGATTAACAATAAGTAATCATACTCTATAATTGTTTGTTGTTTATCTGAAATTAAAATTGAACTGGGAGTCCAACACTTTTTTTTTTCACAAGTTCTAGAAACCCTATAAATGATGTTACAAGCCCAAGAAGAAAACTTAGAAGTCTGTGGTTTGGAAGTTTAGCATCCATTTTAGACAGAAATTAACTGTTACTTCTGTGAAATATCCCTGATGCCTCCAGGAAGATTCAGCTTTCTGTTTAACTTCCACAGCCTGGAATGTGCCTATGTCATGGCACATATCACAAAATATTACCATTTATCTTCATAGCTTCTCTTGTGTGCCAGCCTAAGAAAGCAGGGGCTCTGTTTTAGTCATCTTGGAGTCCCCAGAATGTAGCTCTGTGATTGACAGATTAAAAAAAAAGATATTTGTGGGGCACCTGGGTGGCTCAGAGGTTAAGCCTCTAACTTCAGCTCTGGTTATGGTCTCAGGGTCCTAGGATCAAGCCCCACGTCTGGCTGTCTACACAGCGGGAAGCCTGTTTCTCCCTCCCTCTCTGCCTGCCTCTCTGCCTACTTGTGATCTCTCTCTCTCTGTGTCAAATAAATAAATAAAATCTTAAAAAAAAAAAAAAGCTATTTGTTAATGAATAACGGAGGCATTCTGGTGCCCAGCCTCCAGTCTCCCAACTGAGGTCCAGATGAGTGGATATCTGAGGGACCTCATTTTGTCCATATCAATATATCCACAACTTAATTTGTCATCTTTCCATAAGGGCTGACACCATCTTTCCACTTCCTAGTCTGGTTAATGGCAGCACCATTCATCCAAGTCAGCCAAGTGACAACTGTGAAAGTCTTGCTAGTTATATTCCTTTCCATTCCTGCTTCCTGTATCTCTTCAGTGCATGAGATCCTAAAGGCTCTGCTTTAATATCTGTTGTATACAGCCCTCATTCCCAACCTCAGTGCAAAATAATAGGGAAGCATAGTAATACCAAAGACAAAGTAAAACTGAAATTCAGAAATAGTAAATGACTGGAACGCCTGAATGGCTCAGTCGGATAAGTGTCCTTTGACTCTTGATTTCAGCTCAGGTCATGATCTCAGGGTCATGGGATCAAGCTTCTAGGGCTCTGCACTCAGTGGGGAGTCTGTTTGAAATTCTCTGTCTCTGTCTCCCCAAAGTAAATAAATAAATCTTAAAAAAAACAAATAATAAATGACTTATGAATACAAACATTTTTTAATTTAGCATTTGTGGGAAATCCTAACACAACCCCCAAAGTATCTGATACCTGAGTTTTAGAAGAAAGTAGTCTATTATGTCTGCAATAGTAGAATTTTTGGTTAACTCCAAAATGCTATGTAAAGGGACATAATTTTATTTACAGTGATTGTACCCATGAAATAATTCAATATAAAAATCTACTTTATTCGTGTTTTTATGGATATTCAGAGTAGTTTTTATTCAGCTTCTTCTTTACCTCCCTTTCTCTCTCCCCTCCTCCTGAGGAACTCAGAACAACTTGAGACTCAGTCAGGATTATGTGACTCATTCTCAGCCACCCAAGTGCTGGCAGTATCCAGAATGGTTGGGTCTTCTTCAACCTAAGCCATTGCTTTTCTAAATGTGTGCTTGGAATTTGCCTGTTTTTTAACAGGCAACATACTGGTCCATGTATAACCTTTTAAGAAGGATATTATCATTTGTGTTTTAAAAGATCAGTTTTATAATTGTATGGTCTTAAGTAGATGCTTGTGCACACATACACACACACACATACACACACACACAACAATCTTCTCTAATATCTAGTCTAAAAAATGTGGTATATGTGGGCAAGAGAAACTGTATTATTTGCATTGTTTTCGCTTATTCGGCAGAATGGTAGATTTAGAATGAAGAAGAATGGGACTTATACTCTGGTTTGGTTACTTTCTGGGTGTTGGGTGTTACATAAATTATTTGGCTTCTCTAGTCCTCATCTTTCTAATTTATAAGGTGGGAAAAATGCCTACTCTGTACCCAGCAGTGTTGGTTTACCTCTCTTTTGCCATCCCGTTAATGTTAGAAAACAAATGATTTACTTATATGAATAAGTACTTATATGTTTTCTTAGTTTAGCCAAAGTTTTTTTTTTAATTTCTCATTAGAATTATCTTCAAAAAAAAAAATACATGGCCAAAGATACCTAGTTAGTTTGAATGCAGACATCTAGGCTTTACAGAGTAGGCACTGAAATACTGGTCTCTGAAAGTTTTATACCATTTTAGCATAGTATATACTAAAAATGTTTTAGCAACTCAGTTGAATGTTTCATGATCACATGAGAGTACCTTTGTAAGTTTCCTGAAAAAAGTTCTGTAGATCCATGCTGTGTGCTCATCACAGACTAGTAGAGCCCATTGTATTTGAATAATTACTTCATGAACAGAATTAATTGTTTTTTCCATTTATGCTAGATTAATCTTTGCAAATTAGGATTCTGTGTGTCAAAATCTTTGTAAAGTGCAAATGTTGATTTACTTCAGCAGGCTGAATAGAGAAATGCCTCAGAGAATGAGAGATTCTACATAAATATATTTCTAGCTAATTAAACCTCTGGACTATTTGCGTTTCTGTAATTATGAACGAGGGTAAGAATCTTTGAAAACATACTACGACAAATTCAATACATACAAAAAAAGGCTTAAAGGCAAAGAAATGCACTGACATACTATCTTTGTTCATGCTGTATAGCTCAAGAAATAAAACTTTACCAATTAGTTGGAAGTGACTCTCCATCCAAAATTTGGAGTTTACATAAGATACCTTGGAATAACCCTAGCCAAAGAGGTGAAGGATCTATACTCTAGAAACTATAGAACACTTACGAAAAAAATTGAAGAAGACACACAAAAAAGAAAAACATTCCATGCTCATAGATTAGAAGAATAAACATTGTTAAAATGTCTATGTTGCCTGGCACAATCTTTACTTTCAACGCCATCCCAATCAAAATACCAATGACATTGTCCAAAGTGCTGGAACAAACAGTCCTAAAATTTGTATGAAACGAGAAAGGACTCTGAATCACCAAGGAAATGCTGAAAAAGAAAAACAAAGCTGGGGACATCATGTTGCCTGATTTCAAGCTATATTACAAAGCTATGATCATCAAGACAGCATGGTACTGCACAAAAACAGATACATAGACCAGTAGAACAGAATAGAGAGCCCAGATATGGATCCTCAACTCTATGGTCAACTGTTCTTCAACAAAGCAGGAAAAAATACCCAATGGAAAAAAGGCAGTCTCTTCAATAAATGGTGCTGGGAAAACTGGACAGCTATATACTGAAGAATGAAACTAGACCATTCTATTATACCATACACAAAGATAAACTCTAAATGGATGAAAGACCTCAATGTGAGACAGGAATCCATCAAAGTCCTAGAAGAGAACATAGGTAGTAACCTCTTTGACATCAGCCACAGCAACTTCTTTCCAGACCTGTGTCCAAAGGCAAGGGAAACAAAAGCAAAAATGAATTGTTGTGACTCCATCAAGATAAAAAGCTTCTGCACATCAAAGGAAACAGTCAACAAAACAAAAAGGCAACCGCAGAATGGGAGAAGATATTTGCAAATGATACTACAGATCAAGGGCTGGTATCCAAGATCTATAAAGAACTTCTCAAACTCAACACCCAAAAAACAATCAAATCAAAGGTCAAAAAATGGGCAAAAGACATGAACAGACACTTCTCCAAAGAAGACATACAAATGGCTAATGGACACATGAAAAAATGTTCAACATCATTAGCCCTCAGGGAAATTCAAATCAAAACTGCATTGAGATACCACCTTACACCAGTTAGAATGGCAAAAATTGACAAGACAGGAAACAACAAATGTTGGAGAGGATGTGGAAAAGGGGAACCCTCTTACACTGTTCGTGGGAATCCAAGTTGATACAGCCACTTTGGAAAACAGTGTGGAGGTTCCTTAAAAAGTTAAAAATAGAGCTACCCTATGGCCCAGCAATGACACTACTGGGCATTTACCCCAAAGATAACAGATGTAGGGAAAGAAGGGCCACATACACCCGAATGTTCATACCAGCAATGTCAACAATAGGCAAACTGTGGAAAGAGCTGAGATGCCCTTCAACAGACAAACAGATAAAGAAGATGTGGTACATATACACAATGGGATTTTACTCAGCCTTCAGAAAGGATGAATACCCAACTTTTGCATCAACATAAATGGGACTGGATGAGATTAGGCCAAGTGAAATAAGCCAAGCGGAGAAAGTAAATTATTATATAGTTTCATGTATTTGTGAAACATAAGGACTAGTATGGAGGACAATAGAAGGAAGGGAAAATTGAAGGGGAGGAAATTGGAGGGGGAGAAGAACCATGAGAGACTCTGGACTCCGGGAAACAAACTGAGGGTTTTAGAGGTGAGGGGGTATGGGGGATGGATTAGCCCAGTGATGGGTATTAAGGAGGGCATGTTTTGCATGGAGCACTGGGTGTTATATACAAACAATGAATCATGGAACACCACATCAAGAACTAATGATATCCTGTATGGTGACTAACGTAACAGAATTAAAAA
Source organism: Neogale vison (assembly GCF_020171115.1). Taxonomy (NCBI): domain Eukaryota; kingdom Metazoa; phylum Chordata; class Mammalia; order Carnivora; family Mustelidae; genus Neogale; species Neogale vison. The sequence continues at coordinate 139,251,304 of NC_058093.1, read as the reverse complement.
ACCCAAAAAACAAAAATCAAAACAAAATTTGGAGTTTAATGTGCCATGTATTCTTTCTTAAATAGACTTTTGTTACATATATTCATTTCCTAATACATGTAGCCTAGATTTACATGTTTTAAAAATTTATATAAGTAATATATTTTGTTTACACCTATGCTCCTTTTTCTTTCCTGCTCAATGTTAGTTTACTGAGATCCGTCTTTGCTGATACTTGTAACTCTAGTTCATTTATTTATTTTCACTGCTATTAAAAGTTTGCCATTATTCAGTTGGCAGATAATTGTTTTCAGATTTTTTTTTTCCAGTTACAAAAATTGCTGCCATGGACATACTTGTACATATATATGACTTTTTTTTTTTTTTTTTTACTTTTGTTTCTCATACACATATGAGTGGGATTTCTGGGACCTATGTATATATCTTTATAAGACACTGCAGTACTCCTTACCAATATGATTGTATTAACTTACACTGGCCAGCAATGTATAAGATTTCCTTTCAGAGGTACAGTTAGTCTACTAACTGGCTCAGTTAGTAGAGCATGTGACTCTTGATCTTGGCATTGTAAATTCAAGCCACATGTTGGTTGTAGAGATTACTTAAAAATGAAAATCTTTAAAAAAATTCCCTTTGTTTCACATTCTGTCTAAATTGTGCTTTAATATGACTTTTATGTACACAGTAGGATCAACTAGTGGCTTAATTTGCATTTCTCAGATTGTTAATGACTTTAAGATATTTTAACTTGTTTTTTTTGGTCATTTGCAATTTTTCTTCTTGTGAGTGGCTTTCAAAAAATATCTTCAAATTACTTTGTGATGGCTAATTTTATGTGTCAAGTTGACTAGGCTAAAGGATGCCTAAAGAGCTGGTAAACATGATTTCTGGGCAATATGGAACTCTTTTTTGGCTTGTATACATGTGTATTGTAATTTTCATTTATTTGACTGTAACTGAGTTTCAGAAACTCATATATAAAAGCCTTTTTCCCCCCTCTAAAAGAGTAATTCTTTTTGTTGATTTATGTGAACCCTTAGGTATTTCTAGGTGGAATCATTTTTACTTATCATTCTATGTGTTATTTATAAAATCTTGAATCAAAAACAGAATCTTATTTTTCTTTGGTTGTTCTTATATTTTCTTCCTTTCTAAGATCTTTAGTTGGATATCAAATTGCTTTAAAAAGTGATCTATGTAAATATTTTAAAATTAGATCTTTTTTCCCCCAGCAAGGCTCATGGAGGAAATTTTAGCAAACACTAAAAGTTTTACTTTTAAGATAAATGCATATTCCTTGGATAAGATGTATTTTTAAGTATTGTCCATTTTTATCTTCACCCTCCCTTCATTTGACTAAACTTTGACAGGTTTCTTCCTGGCTATAGGCCTCTGACCCTCTCCCTCTATTTAGAGCATTTCTTTAGGAAACTTGAACTTATAAACTCTTTCTCTGTCTCCTTTTAAATGTATAACTTTTAAAAACCTTTTGCCAGGGAATGATTTTTTTAGGGAACCATTATTTTTCAATGTAATCTAGCGAGGGGCATCTGGGTGGCTCAGTTGGTTAAGCATCTGACTCTTGATTTTAGCTCAGGGTTGTGAGATCAGGCCCCACCTTGGGCTCTGTGTGCCTGGAGCCTGCTTTAGATTCTCTTTCCCTCTCCCTCAGCACCTCACCCCCCTAACCCCAGAGCTTGTGTGTGTATACACACACACACACACACACAGTCACCGTGCTCCATGTTGTAAAATCATAAAGACAGAAGAAAGTTTACTCTTCCTTTATTGCCTGGATCTCTTACTTTTTCTCTAGTCACCTTATCTTTTATTTGAACCACCCATTCCCACAGTCACAGCTTTGGATCTCGTCATCAATAGTAATTGCTCTACTTCCAAAATGGCTAATTCAGTCAGTCATCTTGCTCCCTGACCACATCCTCTATCTTTGCAACTTGCTTGTCCAAACAACCCAGTTGCAGCCATCCTCCAGCCTCTTTGAGCCATCAGACCATTGACCTGTCCTCCCAATTCCTTGTTACCTACTTTTCTTTTCTCTCCTAATCCAGGTTAGAAATCATGACCTAGGATTGCAACACTACTCTTGTGCTTTTTCCCATTCCTCTGACAAAACTCTAATCCTAGTTGCATTTAGCTATTCATTTTTTTCTGTGTCTTAGTTAAGTTGCCATTTTCTGATTATTTCTGGAGAAAGTCACATAAAAGAGAATATTAGTTCCAATATATTCAGGTTCCACTCACATCCAATGGGCTCTTCATATTGCTTGGCAAACCAACTGAATTGCTATTCATTGTATGCTCCAATTTTCAAAATCACAATTTCAAATTTTATTTTTTCTCTTGAGTATTTGAAATTCTATCATCCTTAGTAATTTTACCTTACTCTATTTTTCAGAGAAGATAGAGCCATCAGATAAAACTCCTTTATTCTCCATATCAAATATATATATATTACCTACACATGTATTCACCCTCTCCTTACCTTCTGCTTCATTATGCTAGTTTGAATATGCAAATCATGAACCTGGGTTATTTTTAAATCAGCTTTATTGAAGTAAAATTGATAAAAAGCTTCACATATTTAATGTATACAATTCGACGAGTCTGGGCATATCCATACACTTAATGAAACTATCATCACAATCAAGGTAACCAACATATCCAGCATTTCCAAAAGTTTCCTTGTGCCCTGTTGTTTTTGTTTTGTTTTTGTGGTGATTACGCTTAACATGAGATCTACCCTCTTAACAATTTTTTTAAGTGCACAATTCAGTATTGTTAACTATAGGCATTATGTTGTACAACAGATCTCTAGAACTTACTCATCTCGCATAACTAAAACTTTACACCCATTGACCAACTTCCCATTTCCCTCTTCTAGCATTCCCTGGCAACCACCATTCTACTCTTCATTTCTGTGAGTTTAATTGTTCTAGATACTTCTTATATGTGGAATCATGATATCCATCTTTCTGTGACAGGCTTATTTTATTTAGCATAATGTTCTCCAGATTCATCCATGTTGTCATATGGCAGGATTTCCTTCTTTTTAAAGGCTAGATAAAATTCCATTGTTTGTATGTACCACATTTTCTTTATCCATCCATCCATGGATAGATACTAGGTTGTTTTCATATTTGACTGTTATGAATAATGTTGTAAAGAACCTGGGAATGTTGATATTGTATAGACATCCAAGATTCCAATTCCTTAGGTAAATACCCAGAAGTAGAGTTGCTGGATTATATTGTAGTTTTCTTTTTAATATTTTGAGGAAACTCAATATTATTTTCCATAATCGTTGTGCTAGTTTACATTTCCACTGAGAGTGTAGAAGGATTCCAATTTTTCCACATTCTTCACAATGCTTGTTAACTTTTGTTATTTTGGTAATGGTCATCCTAACAGTTATGAGGTAATAGCTCACTGTGGTTTTGATTTGCGTTTCTCTGATGATTGGTGATGTTGAACATTTTTTTTTTAAGATTTTTATTTATTTATTTGACACAGAGAGAGTGATCACAAGTACGCAGAGAGGCAGGCAGGGGTGGGGGGTGGGAAGCAGGCTCCCTGCTGAGCAGAGAGCCTGATGTGGGGCTCAATCCCAGGACCCTGAGATCATGACCTGAGCCGAAGGCAGAGGCTGTAGCCCACTGAGCCACCCAGGCGCCCCTGAACACGTTTTCTTATACCTTTATACCTATTGGCCATAAGTATGTCTTCTTTGATGAAGTATCTATTCAAGTTCTTTGCCCATTTCTTAATCTGGTCATATACATACATATGCTATTGAGTTATAGAAGTTTCTTATGTATTTTAGATATTTAACACCTTATCAGATGTATGTTTACAGATATTTTCTTCCATTCTGTAAGTTGCTGTTTCATTTGTCTCTTTTGCTCTACAGAGCTTTATAGTTTGATATAGTCCCACATACCTGTTTTTACTTCTGTTGTGGACTCTTGACAATTGCTGTAAACTAAGTGGCATTTTGGAAAGGTGGGAACCAAGAAGATACACTCTGTTCTTTCGCCTTCTTTCTGATGCCACTGAATAGTCTTCTGTGGCTTTTGGCAACATTAAGTACAGAGTTCTAAGAAATGATTTTTCTTGGGATTCTAAGGGGGGTAGGGCTCAGCTGTGGCGGTCTTAAGTGGGCTATTGATACTTTGAACTCATTAAAGGTGAACGTTATGAGAGATTTAATATTGAATTAAAACCACTAATACCTGAAGAAATCCATAGATCAGGACATAGCTGCACAAAGAACATCCATACATATGGGCTGCAAAACTCCTCTCTCAGTAGAATAAGAAATTGAGATATTTATTTCTTTAGACTCTTAATTCACAAAGACAAGAGAATTTAATTTCAGACTTTGGATTTCCATATCTTTGGGCTTTAATTTGCAAACAGATTTGGTCTTCAGATTTCATTTTTTCCATGGGAATTTGATAGTGTGGGCTTCATGCCCAATTTGGGACATCTTCATTTGTTTTCTCTATTATGTGGGGTCTCTTTATGTTACCATTTTGGAAGGCATTTGAAAGCTCTCATCATGTTGGTCCCACATTTCTGCAGGGGCAAGGAGCTGGGAGCTTGGAGCTGGTGGCTGTTCTCCGGTTGGTCCCCGTGCTCCCAGGCTCTCTTCACCCAGTTTCATTAAATCCCCATTAGTGCATGATTTTAACACAGGCTTTGACGTCAGACCTGAGTTCAAAGCCCATAACTGCAACTTACTCTCTCTGTGATGTCTGGCAATTTAATCAACCTCTCTGATTTTTTTTTTTTTTAACTCATCTGCAAAATGGGAAGAAGGAGACTTACCCTTCTAGCATTGTTCTGTTGGTTAATTATAATGTAAAACACTCAGCCTGGTACTGGGCATGTAGTAGAGGTTCAGCATAAAGCAGCTTTTATGAAATAATGTTGCTGCGTAGGGAGAAAGGACAGAAATGTAGCTCTTTGTATATTTGGGGATGGCAGTATGACTTTTGATGGCAAAATAAGGCAGCTTTTGATAAAATACAGTGCTAAAAAATTGTACGATGTGTTTGGAAATATGGTTTGGAATAATAAATAGAACAGAGATAGTATGGACTTAAGGGAAAAACCTCCTGAAGTGATTTAAGGGATAGACACTTGAGGGCATTGTGGGAGCATGCTGTTCTCAGAAAATCCCTTCTGCTCACTGGTGGTCTCAGGTGGATCCACAGTGGAGGTTGGTATTAGGAGAGTGGCTCGACAGCCAGGCTATAATGGCTCTGTTAGGCTGCTTACCTTCTTGCCCAATAGGATGACCCAAGCTCTTCCTTTATCAAAGGCTTAAGGATTCAAGCCAATGCATTAAGTGAACCAAAAGCAAGGTGGGTTCCTTTCTCTTGATTCCAGGCAGAGGGGGTCACTGCTATAGCACCTTTCCGGCTTTTCTCTACCCCTCGCCCTTCTCTCCAAGACGAAAAGGAATAAATTGTTACTGGGACAAGGGATCAGGCTCAGCCCTTCTCTGCCTTCTGTTTATGATCTTTCTGTCACAGGAGAGCAGGGTGTTTTGATTTGTCCTTGCCTATGCTGCAAGCTTAGCTTAGACCTTTGGTCAACTAGACCTGTGGTTGACTCGTGTTCTCTGTGACTGGTTGGAGAAATACGGGATTAGGTATTAGGGAAATCGCTATTGTTCTCAATGTTTCCAACCCAGTTTTAACCAACAATAATGCTCGTATTTTGATCTCCAGATTCCTCACTCTGTGCTCTCACAATTGATTAATCCTGTTCTGCTTGGATTTTTTCAGCTTCCCTTCTCTCCTCTGCTGTGTATTCTCAACACAGTAGCATGAGCTGTTCCTTTGACATAGGTCAGAGTAGGCGGCTTCTCTCCCCCACACTCTCTGATGGCTGCATACCTTGCCTAGAATTAAGCCAAAATCGATGCAGTGCTCTGTCAGGACCTCACAGACCACACAGCCTTTACCTCTGTGACTTCATCTCTTAGACCAGTTCCCATGACCACTTCCCTTCTCACCCTCTCTGTCTGAGCCTTCCTGCCTTCTTCCTGTTTCTTTGACACCAGGTCCCCTGACCTCTCTGATCCATCTTCCTGGAACACTCTTCCCCAACTATTTTCATGCTCAGCTGCCTCCCCTCCTCGGCTCTGAGCTCAGATAGGACCTCCGTGAAGCGTTCCCCATCCACCTAATCTAAAGTTTGCTTCCATCCCTCATACACCTCCTCCCCCTGCTTCGCTTTGTTTTCTTCATAGTCTCTGTCACTCTCTGGAAACTACATACTGTGATGATTTATTTACTGTTTTTTTTTGTTTGTTTGTTTTGTTTTGTTTTTTTAAGTAGAAACTAGACTCAGTGAAGGCAGGAGGTATTGTCTGTTTTGTTCAATGCTGTACCTCTAGCACATAAAATGGGTTCAATAAAAATATACCCAGTAAGAGACTGAACCACTCTGGGTAGTTTCTTCCTGTATAAGAAAGTGAACTCTAGAGACTCAGGTTACTGAGAAGAGAGGAAATTGAGTAAATTTAGGTATCAAATGTAAATCAGCTCTCTTTCAGAAATGATGTTCTAGTCAACAGTTTGTTCAGATATAAGTTGACTTATAGATAACTTGTAACTTGTAGGTAATTTACTAATCTAGCCTAAGAACTCATTAATTTGCAGATAGTCCAAACAAACATTAAAGGTTTTTCTTCCCCCCAACACTGTGCAATAGTGTTGTCCCTAAAAGCATCCCCGAGGCCCGCTGAGTGACACTGAAGATTTTTATAAATATTTCAAGGGATAAAAAGGTAAGCTTTGGGGCTACATTCAGTTTCATGTATCCTAATTCCTTGAAAATCGGTAACCTATGCAGGGTTTGTTATATGGATCTTAGTGGATCAGGAGATTCGGTTAACCAGGACACTTTGTTTATGCATTCAGAGGTATTTACCAAGTGTCACTAAATGCCAGCCCTCATGTCGGCCACAGGTGATACAGACGTGGGCAGACACCGTCCCTGCCTGTGAGGAGTGAGTAGTCTGGAAGTAAGAAGGTTTATTATATTTTATTTCTCATCTCGCCCTCTATGTTAGAAACTTGTTCTCTTGTGTGACTGTCAAACAGACTTCTGACAGTCTTTTGACTGGGGAAAAACACGTGTTAAAGTTAATTCTCTTTCTCAAGATCACTTCCTAGTAGAGAATATTCTTAATTTTAAAATGATTGTTTCTAAATATGTGACATCCTCTGCATGTTTACATGTGGCCTCTGCAACTGTGGTTTTTCTTTTTTTATATCCACTTACATCCTATATCCGACCTCATTTCCTTATTTTAAAAAAACATAGTATTTCTTTGCTGTGGAACAGTGGCCCCAGTTAGTATACGTCATGTTGCTTGGAGCATGAAACTGGTGGGCTGATGGGAAAATTTATCTGACATATTATTTCCCAATTTGGGGCTTATCACATCATCCTAATTACATTAATTTCCTTTGTTAAATCAACTTAAGTCCACATTTCTCCTTACTTCTTTATTATCAGCCTCTGGAGGTAGTGATTCCACCTGCAACACAATATAACTGAAAAAAAATTGTGCTTGACATTCTTGCTTTGGTTAAAGGCAATGTCTTAGAATGTGTGTGTGCTTTCTTCTTCAATGTGTAACAAAAAGCATGTCAAACACTGCTGAACGTGGAATATAATAAACATTTTTAGATATTAACAGATTAATTCTTTCAGACTGAATGTGTCTATCCCTAATCTCTGCTTGTCTCCCAGAATTATGACATTGCTTGAATTGATAGGTGAACACTATCAAAAACAGGTTTGAGGGGCTCCTGGGTGGCTCAGTGGGTTAAAGCCACTGCCTTCGGCTTGGGTCATGATCCCAGGGTCCTCGGATCCAGCCCCACATCTGGCTCTCTGCTCAGCAGGGAGCCTGCTTCCTCCTCTCTCTCTGAGCACCTCTCTGCCTACTTGTGATCTCTGTCTGTCAAATAAATAAATAAAATCTTAAAAAAAACCAGGTTTAATTTCTTAAAAAGGATAGTTAATTTAATTCACAATATGAGTGAACTGATTAGTTGTTAGGGATGACTTTTTATCCTGGGGACCTTACAAACCTGGGGATTATTGTAGACACAAGAGAGGCATTTTGAGATACTAGCAAGAATTTGGATTAGGGGTTAGAAGGTTAAGCCAATAAGTGGTTTTGTAGTATTGACCTAGTCTTTTAACCTGTGTGTCTTATTCTTCTTTCAAAAGATGGAGATGTCTCATGCCCAGTAAAATGGGTCAGAATTTTGAGAGAATATAATGAGAAGAACCTTTGAACATTATAAGAACCATGTCTCTGTAAATGTTTTAAAATTTGTTAAAAGCGATATTCGTGCGAATACAAGATATTTGTTATTATCATCAATACCTATTATGTTTTCATTACTTTTAGGCAAACGTTATTGATGAGGGAACAGAAGGCTGACTGAGGACAAAGAAAAAGCTGACACCCTGAAACCTTCCCCCACCACCACATATGTGACATTCTTTGGGAATCTCCCAACTATCTCAATGTTCATACCTTGCTAGAGGGAAAAAAAACCTTGACAACAAAAAGGCCTCAAGGCCTCTGTTATCTTGTAGGTGCTCTTCAGCATATGAAAGTTCTGTTGAAACCTCCCTTTTTCCTTCCCTCCCCCAACCCCGTCGTATAGAAGCTGCCTCCCCTCACAACCCCAGTGCAGCAGCTCTTTCTGTCCACGGGTCCTGTGCCCGTTCTTTAATAAGCCACCCCTTTGCATCAAAGATGTCTCAAGAATTCCTTCTTGGGCATCGGCTCCAGACTCCACCCCACTGAACCTCACCTATGTTCTAAAACTTCATCATTAGCATTAGAAGAGTCAGATTAATAAAAAGGCAAGATTTGTTGCAATCATACGAGTCAATGAAACAAGATATTTGTCGTTAAACATTTTAAAATATACTTCTAGGTTAAGGTTGTAAATGATACTTGATGATGATGGCTTTTTATGGATTTAAAATCTGCTACCTCATTACTGATTGCAAATTAGGGAGCAAAAATAATTGTTCATGTTTACAGTGCTCAAGTAGAAATCTCTCTTCCGGCCATGCTGTGAAGATTTAGTATGTTGTGTTCTTCTAAGTCCCCCGTTTAGGACTAGGTTCCAAAAGTCCATTTTAAGTAAACTTTTTGGAGCAGAGAAAATCTTTTTGTTCTTCCAATGGGGGGAAAAAAAAAAGCCCTGCATACTCTGGGAGTCTCCACTTTTGCCTTTGCTCATCTTCCTCACCCCCGAAAGGAGTTTGAACTTTCCTCATTTATCAAGGCCCAAGACAGTGAGTCTGCTGAGAGCAGAGAGCATATAGTAATATTCATTTGTGAGAACTGCAGTGTCCACAGGTTTCCCATCCCACCCAGCTATCCTTCCCTTTCAGGTGCAAATGTGATGGCAAGAGTCCTCCCTCTCATTCCCGGCAGGATGAGGGATCTAGCTTTGTTTCTGTTGTTCAGAGGGTTCTGCGGTAGAATCTTTGGCTCTGTTTGTTGCTTTGTCCTTCTCTGAGTTGCCACTCCATATTGCTCTGGGTTTCCCTTAAATGCTGGCACAGCACCCCAGATTACCCAACAAGAGGCTGACTTGAACACTTTGCAGAAGAGGAATAGTTAACGTTGGGTGTTGGAGAACATTCTCCTGGATGCTGTCAGCCAGGCTTGCACGGGGGTTCACCATGATTTCTTCATTTCCAGCTCCCATTGCCTGCCTGTTGGCTGAGACCTCTTTCCTTTTCCCTGTGGAATTCCCCTCAATCTTGCCCTTGGTCCTCAGAGCCCAAGCCCAGTACCCCTGCTTTCTTGTTCTGGTGGATTGATAAAGAAACAAGAAAAAAGAAAGCTCTCAGAAGCCTGCTGCTATCTGTATCCTCACTGATTTACACAATGAACAGAATAATTAGCATCTCTTTCTGAAGCTTTGGATTATTTTAGCAGTGTTTGCAGTTGCTTCAAAGCTGCAGAAAAGGGTGGCCAAGCTGTAAAACTGAAAGTACTCACCAGAGTGGTCTCTTGAGAACAAACGGGAAATTGGTTTTTCTGCCCTTAGAAGTCACAGGAAATAAATTGCTTTCTGGCAATTTAAAAATAGTGATTTTGTCTTATTTTTATAATCAGGAGTGAAGAATAACTTGCTATGTTTCATTTCCAGCATATACCTAGTTGATACTATGCACTGGATTCATGTTTGCAGTGAATAACGGGATGAATAAACAATAGATGGCATTTATCAAGCCTTTCTTAATTGTCTTTGTTGAAAAGAACTTCACTTTGATTAACCAGCGCATTCTATATATACTTTCCTAACTTTTCAAAATCACTTTCTGACATGGATTATGGTTATTTGTGCCCATTTCATGTTCCCTACTGTAGTGTAAGTGCATTGGGAAGAGTGAATGTATGTTTTCATTATTTATTTCATAGTAGTGCTAAGTGATATGTGTAGGAGTCAGTTTCCTGTCTGGCTGGAGTGTCAGGACATTGCTGTATACAACTAAGGCAGATTGTTCTATAGATCAGGTCTTGAGGACTCATGTTAGTGTACCTCTGGTAGGTTTTGATTGTGTGAGTACTTACACCAGTTGCTCATGGCTGTCGCTGTCTTGGGCATTCCACTGAGAGTGTTTGAAATTAATCCTGTGGCAAAATTCAGTGGATCAAACTGAATTGCTGTTTTGAGTCTTGGGATGTAAAAGGAAAACAAAACAAGAAAGAACCAGAGAGCGCCTTCACTGGGTGAATTCTCTGATAGCCCCATCAAGGAGGTGTGGGCTTTCTTAAATTCGTCCCTGATCAGCTCTGTAGATGCGGTCTGTGAGCTTTAGCGGACATGTTTTCATGTCTTCTCTTAAAAAAACAAAGTAAAGCTAAGCCCTTCTGGGTGCTGTTAACTTCCACTGAGAGGCTGTAAAAGAACTAGCAACTGCAGATGCTTCTTTTAATGTTCATTGATTGAAATCTCAAGAATAGCAAGCACTGTTTATGAAGTTTTCATTGATGTTGTGTGTTTCCCCAAATGCAGTTTGTGTTACAAACAAGAGCCTCCGCTTGATGTTGATTCATTGCGAACCTATACCATGAAAAAAAAAAGATATTACTCGAAAATGTGTCGAGGGTTTCAGCTAAGAATAGTATATCACTGTTATGTGAAAAGAAATTTAAAAAGAAAAGAATTAAAAAAAAGGAATAGTATATCAGATTTATGGTTTCTCTCTTTTCAGTGCTATCAGTATACTAAAGCATTATGTTTATGTTGAGGAAGAGTAGATTGGCAAAGGGAGTGGATTAAAAGACATTTATCTGTCTCATATTTTATCACTGGTACGTTATTTCCACTTAAAAGTATGTGATTCCATGAAACTGCTTTTTTTAACCTTTACTTTTTAAAAATTGAGTTATAGTGGACATATAGTGGACATATTGAGTTATAGTGGACATATAGTGGACATACTGTATTAGTTTAAGGTCTACAGTATAATGATATAGGTAGGTATTGAGAAATGATTGCCTGAAGATTAGTTAATATCTTTCATCTCACAATAGTTACAGATTATTTTTTCTTGTGATGAGAACTTCTAAGTTCTACTCTCTCAGCAACAAAACTGATTGTTTCTAAACAAATGTATCAATTTGGTATTGTTTCCTCTGAAAAGATCATGCTTCCAAATGCTGCTATTACAGAAATATCCTGGGCTTTCTGTCTTCTAATTGCTTTCTATAATAAATGTACATGAAAATGAACATCCTCCACTCTAACAAATCTTCAGGTTTTAAAGGTAGGTTGCAAAGTTGCTTGAGACAAAGTCTTTTGAGTTAAAAATGTGTATAATATTTGAAAATTGCCTTTTTTAAATACTAAGAACTAGAATATTTTCATTACTTGGAAGCCAACCACCAAACCAGTTTCCTACTTTGTGTTTTATTATGTAAAAGGTATTCAGTTTTCTACATGATGAATTGATTGACTCTTTTGACTTTTTGTGATGAATTCAGCATCAGTGATACCACTGAAGGTGTGTGGAATGCTCACTAGAATGCCTTCTCTTGTGATTTGGAAATAATTGCTTTCTTGGTCTTGGGCAAATTGTAGTTGCTCTGTTGCTGTGGATAGGGATAGGTGGCTCAGTCAATTAAGCGTCTGCCTTTGGCTCAGGTCTTGATCTCAGAGCCCTGGGATGAAGCCCCACTTCAGGCTCCCTGCTCAGTGTGTGCAGTCTGCTTCTCTCTCTCTCTCTCTCTCTCTGCCCCTCCCCCTGCTCATGCTCTCTCTTTCTTTCTCAAATAAATGAATAAATAAAATCTAAAAAAAAAAAAAAGTGTGTCTTAAACCATCATTTTAAGAGAGATAATTGTGTACTTGAAAGTAAGAAATCTGACCTTTTCAAGTTTTCTGTCTTCTGAGTAATATTATTGTCACATGTCTTCTAATGTCCCTCTTTTTTTTTTTTTTTTTTTTGATAAGCTCTGTGGTCCCAAGAAGCCACATGAATGACTTTAACAAGATTCAGGGAAACAGTGAAAAAGATCTAAACAAAGTACAATGGGAGGTCAAAAGTGAGGCTCATTCCTTGTGCCTCCTAGGATTGGGAAAAGTTTTATGGAGACAATCCCATTTAAACTAACTTCCACAATAGCAAGCAAACAGAGAGGAGGGGGCTTCCTAAGAGAAATAAGTAGTAGGGGCAAAATCAGAGCAGACTGAAGGTAAATTTCATTTTTTTGATAACGGAAAATCATGTCATAATGGGATTGAACCATGATATGTGTGTGTGCGTGCGTGTGTGTGTGTGTGAGGGAGAGAGATAGAGAGATTAGTGTGGGATGGTGGTGGACGATGTCTTGTGGCTATAGATCTTAGGATGACAGGAGATCTAGAGAACAGGGGCTGCTGATCTGTGTTTTCCACTACAAAATATAGGATTTAAAAATTTTTAAAGAAAGAAATGGTTCAGTAGCATACCCTGAATTTAACTTAGTTGGGAAAGAATGGATTAGCAGGTCTCAGGGAGAGCCCTAGAGCTCAGAAAATTGGAATGAGTTGTTCCATGGTTCTGGGAAGAAAGTCACCCACAGGTCAGTGGAGATTTTCTCTGCCACTTACTTACATAAGATTTAGCAAGTAATTGTGCCCCAGAATTGACCTTTATTATTAGTCTTAACAGTTAAGCTAGGGCTAACTCTGTATAATTTGTTGTATAAAGCTATTTTTTTTTAAATAAAGAAACTACAGAGTGCTTTCTGCATTTATTTCCTGAACAAGTTCTTTTCTGTTTTCTTTACCATGAATGCCACTTTGTTCTCTTTCTGGTCTGTGTTGTTTGCTTTTTGTGGTCCCTTTTCAACCTAGTGTTAGTTGTTCAAACACTGCAAAGAAAATGTATCCAGGGTCTTGTCAGTCACCTGCTCATGTCTGGCATGGACATCTGCAGTTTTTAGATGCTGTACTGGGTTCACGTTCTTTCTGGAACTTAAGAATGTGACCTTGTTTGGAAATAGAGTTGTTGTGTTATGGGTTAAGATGAGACCATACTGGAGTAGGGAGGACTGGTGTCCTTATGAGAAGAGAGGAGACACACAGAGAGACACAGCATGTGACGATGGAGGCAGAGACCTGCCAGATAATGTCCGCAAGTGAAGAACGCCACAGGTTGACAGCAACAGTGGAAGCTGGGAGAGGTGCTTAGAATAGGTTCTACACGAGAGCCTTCAGAGAGAGCCTAGTCCGGCTGGTACCTGGCGTCCAGACTTCCAGCCTTGAGAGGGAACTGTGAGAGAACAGATTTCTGTTGTTACAAGCCACCAAGTTTGTAGCCCTTTGTTAGAGCAGCCCTAGCGATCTCGTACAGGTGCCCTTGGCTTCTTCAAAGAAGTCAGGGCTAAAAGCCCCTGATCATTGTAGACTTTGCAAATAAATGTCTGTATAGACGTTCAAGGGATGGATAAAAATAGAATCCGAAGCGTGGTGTTAAAGATTGGGCAACATAAACACAATCTGATTAATATGGTAATTTATATTGCTACCAAACAGTCAAAAAGTTAAATGAATTAGTCTTTGCCTGATTCTTCAAGATTTGTTGACCATGGGAGGCAGGCTTTAGAAAGTTTACTTGATGGGGAAAATGTAGTCATTCATATCTTGTTGGAGAATTATTTGGATTTGGAAGCTTTGCCCAGGCAAATTGTCAGGGTCAGGTGATTCTGGTATGAGCCAAGATAGAGCTTGGCATATCATTTGAATCTGGTGCCGAAGCTGGCCATTTGCTGAACTGGGTTCTCTATTAGTTTTCTAGGGCTGCTATAACAAAATACCACAGACTGGTGGCATAAACAGCAGAGATAAATTTTCTCTCAAATAGAATACCATCAAGGAGGCTAAAAGTTGGAGATCAAGATGCCAGCAGAATTGGTTTCCTTTGAGGCATCTATCCTTGCTTTGCAGATGGCCACCCTCTTGCTTCCCTCGGTGCACTCATGCCTCTGGTGTCTGTGTGTCCAAATTTTCTCTGCTCATTAGGATACCAGTCAGATTGGATCAGACAGCCTTACATCCCTGTTTTAACATAATCACCTCTTCAAAAGACTCATCTCCAAAAACAGTCATATTCTGCAATCCTGGGGGTTAGGACGTAAACATATGAATTTTGGGGAAGGGTTCAAGATAATTGAGATGTATTTCTGTGTCTGATATTGGGAAGAATAAAATTTTTAAGAGGAATAATATCACAGAAGAATGAAAAATAGACACTTGAGGATGTCAATTGAATATATTCTGTGGTTAAGTGAGTGTTCCTGAGTTGATTCTCAGAATGAAAAAAATCTACTACTGGATCATCCAAGGGTAGCTGATTTTGTCACACATTTTCTCATAAATCAAACAGCAGAACAGTAACTGAAGATATTAAATGAGGTCAGAGTCACTGACATTTACTTCAGAAAGAATTTAGTTTCTTTATGACACTTCTAAGTTTTCCTCTTTTCTATGATTTCTTATTGGAATTATTTTGTTCATCTGTATAAATGCTTAGCAAGAACAATTCAGAGATGTTATGATTCTCATTCCCATCTGGAAATGTAATAGCATAGTGCACAGCATCTGCCCATAAAGTACAAATACTAATAAGGCTTCTGAGATGCAGAATAATTTAGATAGAGTGCCACCCCAGGGGTTGTGAAATGTGGATTCTACAGTGTTCTTACATTAAATACATGTTGTAAGATTTATCTCTGGCCTTTTAATCCCCTTTTATCCCATTGCTGAGTAACTGAAAGACCATCTTTTAAATCAGATTCTAGCATGATAGGAAATACATTGTCTCATCAAAATTATGCCATAATAGAATATGTGTCCCTTGGGGGCATCATCAGCAACGTGGTAGAGATGGTAGAGGTGGAGGGGCAGAATCAGAACTCCAGCCAGGTTGGTGACGTCTGAGGGATGTAGGTCTAGAAAACGGGACATATTTTCCAGAAGAGTAATTCTAGCTCATTTTATGGAGTGTGCCAGGCTTGTTTTAAGTGCCTTACAACGTGAACATTAATAAGGTAGGTGATGCTTGTATTTACTGTTAGAGGAAGAAACGGAATCACAGAAAGGCTAAGGAAGTTGCCTGAATTACACACCTGGTAAATGACAAAGGCAGAATTTGAACATAGGAAATCTAATTACAGAGTCCTCACTCTGAACCACCCTGCTCTATTGTCCTTTATAAAAGTGAGGCTAAAACCCTCTTGTTACCACTAAACAAGGTTGTGATCAAAGGGGCATCATGCCCAAAGGCAAGGAGAGAAGTTTCAAGAGGTCTTCAGTTGAGAATGATAGGCTGATTTTGGAATCTGGATGGTCTAGCAGTAAGGGATGATGATCTTCTTTAAAAAAATCTAGTCGACAAGCATAGGAAACGCCCCATAGAAAAGAGGCTTATTGAAAAATGAGTCTGAGTTCTCCTCTTGCCTTCTCACCGATGATAGAACATATTTTCATTTTGTGGAGGGCTGAAACCTGAATAGGATAGCAAGTGGGGATGTCTGGATAGATCTAGAGTGTGAAGGGGGTGTGAGAAGGATCTGATTCTCTGGTGAGAATCTAGCTTTTACCGTCTTTCAAGGCCTTGCCATAGCCTTGGGGCTGATGGGGCTGATGGACAAACAAGATGCCAAGGGTTGTAAGAATGCACCCAACTCCTGCAGAGGGTTGTCCCTGTCACCACACAGCTGAGCTCCCAGTTCCTGCACTGCCAGACGTGGCCACTGAGTGGACTCTAGCTTCGGTTTAAGGCAGTGAATGGGTTGCCCCATAAGTGGCTGACTTGGGGCTCTCTGAACCTTCTAGATAATTAAATTCCAGATCCAGCTTTTTGCAGTAGCTTTTTCTCTCTGGCTTTGGCTCTGACATCTTCTGGTTAAGCAATTCTTTTCCCGCTCCCACCACTAATCTGGCCTTGGTCTCGGCCCACATAGTTATGTTGTCAACCTCCACGTGGAACAAGACCCTACCAGTCACTTAAGCAGTTTCCTGACAGTACAGCTGGCTCAGGGTGTGCCCTCAGCCCTGGCAGGGAGCAGCAAGCCCATGCCACAGCAACAAAACCCTGCACTGTTGCAGAAACTTCAGTTTCTATAGCATCCTTTTAGGTACTTTACAGAAAATTAGCTCAGTGCAACTGAATGTGCTTAGTACTCTGGTCATCAAGATGAAAATCACCTTATGGGGTTTTAACTATGACCATAAAAAACTTATGCCCAAGTTTTCGTGTCCTAGAAACCACCAAGGAGCCAACACCGATGTAATCACACGAGGATTTATTTGAGAAGCTTAAGCTTGGGCCCAAGTATACCCAAGGAAGAGGAGTAGGGACTTGGACCCCAAGCTTAGTTAAGGCAGGGGTATTTATGGGTTCCTGTTACTAAAGCGGGGTGGGGATTCCTGGAACCAAAGCAGGGTGGGGCTTACTAAAGTAGGGTGGGGGTCCTTAGAACTAAAGTAGGGTGGGGCTTCCTGAAACTAAAGTAAAGTAGGGGAAAGTTCAGCCCTTGAGCACAGGGGTCTGAGATGGCTGTACTTACGCTAAAGCTAAACCTGAGGTGGGATGGCCTTGATTTTTCTCGGCCTCTACATAAAGGTGACTCTGTTTTAATCTGTCCTTTACAAGTTGAGTAAAAAAGTGTAGAATCATAGCTCCCAAATGTTAAAGCATATTCAGTTTTCTTTTTCTTTCTTTTTTTTTTTTTTTTTAAAGATTTTATTTATTTATTTGACAGACAGAGACCGCAAGTAGGCAGAGAGGCAGGCAGAGAGAGGAAGGTAAGCTGGCTCCTTGCCAAGCAGAGAGCCCGATGTGGGGCTCGATCCCAGGACCCTGGGATCATGACCTGAGCCGAAGGCAGAGGCTTTAACACTGAGCCACCCAGGTGCCCCATCATATTAAATTTTCAAATGAAAATCCATTTACTTTTATTTGTTTAATCATGGAAGTTGGATTCTAATTCCCACTGGAATATTTCTTTTAGGAAATATTTCCACTTTCAGCCGGAGTTAAATTGACTACCTGTTCATTTTGGATTTTGCATTTTTTTTTCTGTTGAAAATTAAGTTAGATTTTTTTTTTGTCTACTTTTCCAGGAAGAATTTCACTTTCTGTAGGTTGTGCTTTGCTCTGGTTAGTGCCTGGCTCCTTGGTGTGCAGGAGAAACATTCTTAGGGTCTTGCTTCCTTTTTACAGTATTTTCCACATTGTACAATCAGTGAAATCCTTGTTTGCTCTCAGTTTGAAATACATGATTTTGCTCTGATTGCTTAAGAAGAATGCCTTATTAAGTCTCTCTAGTATTTTTCTACTAAGACTAAAGAATTTAAGCAAATATTTATTGAGTGACTAATATGTGCAAGGGATTTGCCATGCACTTCAAGTCTTAAAAAAAAAAAAAAAGGGAACATTTTTGTATCTTCCTCTATTTCTGTGCCTTCAAATACACCAAGTAT
This sequence comes from Neogale vison, assembly GCF_020171115.1. NCBI lineage: Eukaryota > Metazoa > Chordata > Mammalia > Carnivora > Mustelidae > Neogale > Neogale vison. Next base: position 139,233,245 of record NC_058093.1, on the reverse strand, counting down.
AACATAAAACCTATTATGTATATCAAAAGTATTGGCTGATTAATATCTAAGGGAGTTGACCAGTCTCCAAGTTAATGCTGGTCCCCAGACGCAGGGCATTCTCGCTCCTATTGGGGTATTACTTTCCAACCTGTCACCTCTGATGGCTCCCTCCCCCTTTTCTTTATCTTCGATATCAGTCCGCCGTTCCCACTCTGCTTTACCTGCCCACTGGCGTCTTCTCCCCCTGTAGAGATCCAGACGTGTATAATTCTGATCTCAGGCTGATTTCATGGGTGACTGGAGTTCTTTGGTAGGTAATCAGCTCACTTTGGGGTACAAGTTGAAAAGGCGCCTCCTCCTACTTCCCCGCCATCTTGTCCCTCCCCCCTCTATCTAAGGGAGTTGAAGAAGGAAAGATTCTGGTTATTAATATTCTTAGAAAATCCAGGGAAAGACACTGATGTACCTCTATTTTTTCAAAATTCTTCTCGGTCATATTTATTTGTGTGGGTTTTTTTTTTCCCCCTACAATAAATCTGGACTAGGTTAGTGTTTGTATCCCAATTTATAAACAAAGAAACAATGGGAGATGTGAACTGCCTAAGTCCAATCCCAGAGCAAAGTGTGAAATAAACATCCTGTTTTAAGTTTTATAGATGGCATAAAGATTCTTGCCTGGTTGCTGCTCTGTTCTCAGTAATGCCAGATTGCTTGTGCCTTACTCAGCGTACCCCCTTGGCATTTAAACCTGCCTCTGCTGCTGATGACATTTTATTGCCATCTGTGAACACTCCCCCCAACTGAAAGGACAAAGTGATATCAAACACTGCTTATTTCAGAGCTTCCTCATTGCTTCTCCCCTTTGCCTCCTGTCTCACCTACTTGAAATGCAGTTGGTTTTGCTCGTGTAACCATTCCAGTACTTGCCGTTCCTCCTCAATTATCTTCTCCCTGTGTATACCAGCCTCCAGAAATATCTAATTACATCTTATCCCGCAATGTCTTTAAAGCAGAATCTGCGGATGGCATAGATAAGATGTCCTCTGTCACGCTAACTGGACAGCAGCATTTTGCTTCCCAGGTTTCCAGAAAAATTTGAAAACCACCTAACATCACAGGTTTGCAATTACAAATTGAAATTAAGATAAACTATGGTCAAGAATGACTCTGATGGAATAGTTATTTGAAGTTGCAATAACGAATTCTTCTTGCCTTTGTTGCTGTTTGGTTAAGGCTGCAATTTTTCTAAGTCAGTATTATTTTTAAAAACGATGTCATTTGGAACTAAATTCTTTGGCTGCCACATCATCCTAATCATCTCAGCCAATGGCAGATAAGGTGTTAAAAAATAATTCAGACACCTGGGATTCAATGGATTACTAAAGGAAACAATTTCATCCATTTTAAATCATCTCCAGTTAGAGAAGATTGATTACTCACCATATCTCACTGTCAGAGGAATGCAGCATTTCAATCTATTTTTTTTTGGTTGACTAGGTATTCTAATTAAAAATGTCATTAATACCACCAGTGGAATTTTACCATAATGATAAGCTGTATGTGGTTAATAATGTACAACATAAGGTAATAAGACATTACCAAACAGTTGGTGTATATGAGTTTAATTTATCTTTATAATTATAAACAATTAGACAAAAGAAGTAAAAAAAATTTGATTTATTAGCATATTTGCAATTTTTAGGAAATAGCAAGCCATTATCTGCTCTTTAGTATAGCCATGGAATATAATAATAAATTAACTTATATTATGTGAAGTGTGTAATCCTGGCGATTCATAGACCTGTACCGCTGGGGATAAAAATATATGTTTATAAAAAATTAAAAATTAAAAAAAATTAACTTACATTAGAAATTATTCATTATTATAAAGGAATTTATCAGGCAATTGCATTTTAAATATAATTTCCTTCAAATTGGAGTATATTCCAACTTATTTTTATAGTTTAAAGGCACGGAGTTATAGAGACAAAGGTAAATTTTCAAAATACCAGTATTCCCATTTGGAGTTTTTTACATTTGTTAATTGTTGAAATTCTACTAAACTCTTTGGACTCTCTCATGCCAGAAAAATATACTTAGCCACAAGAACAGGCGTGTATACAAAAATATGCACATACTTTCAACCCTTGAATCCTCAGATTAAGAATACTTGTCCTATTGGATGTAGAGTACTATCTAGAGTACAATTAATATTTATTTATTTATTAAAATATTTTTATTTATTTATTTGACAGACAGAGATTACAAGTAGGCAGAGAGACAGGCAGAGAGAGAGGGGAGGAAGCAGGCTTCTGGCAGAGCAGAGAGCCCGATGCGGGGCTCAATCCCAGGACCCTGGGATCATGACCTGAGCTGAAGGCAGAGGCTTTAACCCACTGAGCCACCCAGGCACCCCACTACAATTAATATTTAAAACTAAGTAATCAAACTAAAAATTAATTATTACATCATAGCTAATTAAATCATTATAATAAAATAAAACAGGATTTAATGAAGCTATTAAATTTGAGTTATTAATTTTATTTTAAATTATTAATTTAAATCTAATAATTAAATAAACATTTCCTGGATTTGTTAAACCAGGAAAACTTTCTAGTAATAAAAGACCTGAATCTTTTTAGATTGGCACCACCAATAGTGTAAAAAAATTGGGAACAACCAACCAGAAAATACACCCTAGTGAAACTATGAGACTTTAAAAAAAAAAATCCTTAGCACTTATGTATTAACAGACCAAATAATTTGCAAGGACAAGATAATGAGTGCAGCCTCAGACTTTTCAAAATCAACATTTAAAGTAAGGTGGGAATGGAGCAATATTTTGGGGAAATTTAAGGGAAAAAGGTGTCACTTGAGGACTTTATATCAAATAAGTTCTATGTCTTCTTTCTACTAGGGAACTTATTTGCATTCTTAGCTCCTGAATTCTTAATGGTATTAAACATCTGTATATTCTCTTTTATGTTCATTTGTCCCAAACCACCTAATGTCCACTGTGTGTGTATGGCTTGAGATCATCCCATGACAGAGAATAAATTCTATATGTATGTGCTGTTACCATGAATACATATGTTAATTTCCATATTAACTATTCTGGTAAGATCAGAACTGCTTATGAGAAGTTTTCAATTTTGAAAGTTTTAATCCTATGTAAATTGAAACACTACATTAAAAAATAAAGTACACAAAGGGTTTTTGAAAAATATATCCTTGGTTCTTAGGTGAAAAGAGTTGTAAAAGCAAATTCAAATGTTCATGAAATCTTTATTTATGTAGAATGGCCATTATTATTCACTCAGTTACAGACATAAATTTTCTGAGAAATGTTTGGAGGTCCTTTTAGCATTGTTCTGATGACAAAGAGATCGAATTTCAGTTTATGATACATTCTGGATACCTGCTCTCTAAGATACGGTGACCAGTAGCATGATAACGGAACGCTGTTTCTCTTGGAGCCTATTTTTATATTCTGAGCATTTCCCCAATTATTATTTTAACCAAACTGTTTGGTATAGTTCACCAGACTGGTATGATTGATATAAATCTGGAAATATTGGTGATTCTTATGAATCTCTGGAATAGAGCATTTCCTTCATGAACCTACAATTTATACTTCTAAGCACTTCACAACTATTACCCCACTTAATGCTTCTAAAAACACTCTATTTTATCTCCAGTTTACAGATGAGGAAATTTAAGCACAAGATAACAAAAGCTATTAAATAGTGGAAATGGGATTTGAACACAAGCATTCTGCCTCCAAAATTTGTTCTCCTCAAATTTAATAGATGAAAAGGTAGACTCACGATTTATTCTTGTGTTACCTCTCATGAATAATGTTTAAAATGCTGCTATAGACTGAATGTTTGTGCCTTCTCCAAATTCTTTTTTTTTTCTTTTAAAGATTTTATTTATTTATTTGAGAGAAAATGAGTGAGAGAGAACATGAGAGAGAAGAAGATCAGAGGGAGAAGCAGACTCCCCAAGGAGCTGGGAGCCCCATGCGGGACTCAATCCTGGAAGTCCAGGATTATGACCTGAGCCAAAGACAGCTGCTCAACCAACTGAACCACCCAGGTGCCTGCCTTCTCCAAATTCTTATGTTGAAATTTAATCCCCAATGTGATGGAATTTGAAGGTGGGGACTTTGGAAGTTGATCGGGTCTTAAGGGTCCCATTAATCAGAATAGGATGAATGCCCTTATAGAAGAAAAGCCAGAGAGTTCCCTTGCTCCTTGGGCCACATAAGAACACAGAGAAGACTGCTGTCTATGAACCAGGATGATGATTCTCCCCAGATGCTGAATCTGCTGAGGTCTTTATCCTGACTTCCCTATCTGTTGAACAATGGGAAATAAACTTCTGTTGTTTATAAAACACCTAATCTATTTTGTTATAGCACCTGGATGGACTAAGAGAAATCCCTTATGAAAATCCCATGATTTTTTCTTACATGTAGGACATAGTAGATAATACAATAAAATATGAGAGCAAATTCTAGTACTCATATAGATGAGGTGAAAATTCGCATGTGAGCAAACACAAATCACGGGTTGTTCTGTGATAAAAAAAAAATTGACAGTGGGAGCCGGGTATAAGTGACTGCCTGGAATCATAGCTAGAAGTTTAAGCAAGAGTGGGTTCGAGAGAAAGGAGGTAGGGACTAGAACACAGTCTATTTCTTTCTTTCCTTTTTAAAGATTTTATTTATTTATTTGACACAGAGAAAGCACAAGCAGGGGGTGTGGCAGGCAGAGGGCGAAGCAGGCTCCCTGCTGAGTGGGGAGCCCGATGGGGACTCCATCCTAGGACCCTGGGATCATGATCTCGGCCTGATTGGCGAAGGCAGACGCTTAACCGATTGAGCCACCAGGTGCCCCTCATTTGTCCATTTCTGATACTATTGATACCCATGGTGTTAAAATAATTAAATTTATCACGAATAACACAATGCAGACGAGACTAAGAAAACTTGTCGATCTGGGTGAAGAGTACTGAAGTGTTCAGAGTTCGTCTGAGATGGATTCCACTGGGCTGTGAATCAGGTGGTGTTCCTACCGTTATACTTCTCTTGGAAGCTGTGTGTCCTGATTGCTAACAGTAGTACCCAGGTGTTGCATCTTTTTAATAGGATTTGGAGAACTTGACAGCTTCAGACTGATTGGACTTAGCTTCATACCTCTGACCCTAGTTTTTTAGAGTGGAGAGTAATTACTTTCCTTTTGTATTCAACCCTGCCTCTTTTACCTTGGATAACTTTATTTGCATTTCTATCATAATGCTTTTGAATTCAAAAGAACTATTTATAGAAATTGAAAGAAATGTTGAATATTAAGGATTTTTTTTCTTTGCCTCCATAGGCATTTATCTTTTCCAGGAAACTTACAGGACTCTCCCTGATCCACTACTTCCTTACGAATACCTGTGAGGCCTGACACATAGCAAGTAGTCAGTCAGTACATGTTTACTGAGGAATGAAGTGTCAGAAGCCAGATAGTGAATCCAGAAGTAAATGGGAAATGACAAAGTGCAAAAGTAGCCATGGAGGAAATGAAGAACTTCTGTACTGGACAATTTTGAATTGTATACTGCTGCTAGATAAAACACAGTTGATAGAGGAAACTGGCATTGCCATATTTTCTGGAACATGCTAGATTTTGACCAATCAAGAATTTCCTTAGAACCACATAGTTTCCAGAGCCTTCCATTGTGACAGATTTTGTTGCCAGTCTGTAAATGTTCCTGTTAGAACTGTAGACGATATTTTTGGTTATAGTCATAGATTCTCAGTTGGATTCTGCCTAGTTCAGACTTTATTTAGTTGTTATTCTGATTTCACTGCTCTGTTTTGCACCTTTGTGCCAGTGATCCCTTCTTTTATTTACCATCCCCTTAGAATAAATGTTGCCATCAAGTAAAGCAAATTGTCCCACCTTGTTTCCTTCAGGAAAGGCTTACTACTTTTTTTTTTTTTTTTTTTTTTTTTTAAGGCTTACTACTCTTGAGCTTTCACATTTCCATGTAAATTTTAGGACTAGTTTGTCAAGTTCAGCACACAAAACTACTGGCATTTTTGTTGAGATTGCCTGAAATCAACTTGAGGAGGCCTGATATTTTTACTACATTGCATCTTCCAATCCATGAATATGGCATATCTCAATGTACTTGTGCCTTATTCAACTTTTAAAAAAAGATTTTATTTACTTACATGTGAGAGAGAGATAGGGAGACTGCAGGAGCGGTAGGGAGGGACAGAGGGAGAGGAAGAAGCCTATTCGCTGTTGAGCAGGGAGCCCGATGGGGATGCAGGGCTGGATCCCAGGACCCTGAGATCATGAACTGAACCAGAGGCAGACACTTAACCTGCTGAGCCACCCAGGTGCCCCCTTATTCAACTTTCTTACTTATTTCTTATAACTTTACATGTACAAGTTTTGCATATCTCTGTTTAATTTTATTTCTAGGTATTTGCTATTTTTGATGTTATTATATGTACTATTTCAAAACATTTTATTTTCTGACAATTGATGGTATATAGAAATACAACTAATTTTTGTATATTAACTAAATATCCTGAATCTATGTCAAGCGCTTAGTAATTCTAATGATTTATCTGTAGATGATTCTGGATTTTATTTATTTATTTATTTATTTTTCCAAAGATTTTATTTATTTATTTGACAGACAGAGATCACAAGTAGACAGAGAGGCAGGCGGGGGAGGGGAATGGGCCCCCCGCTGAGCAGAGAGCCCAATGTGGGACTCCATCCCAGGACCCTGGGATCATGACCTGAGCCAAAGGCAGAGGCTTGAACCCACTAAGTTACCCAGGCACTCCTTATTTTATTTTTTAAAAAAATATTTTATTTATTTATTTATTTACCAGAGAGAGAGGGGGGGAGAGAGAGAGAGCATGAGAGTACAAGCAGGGGGTCAGCAGGCACAGGGAGAAGCAGACTCCCCCATGAGCAGGGATCCTGATGTGGGACTCCATCCCAGGTCCTGGGATCATGACCTGAGACGAAGGCAGATGCTTAGCAGACTGAGGCACCCCGGAGTCCCTATTCTGGATTTTATGACCTCATACATTATTTTATAATCCTCAAATAATGAGATTATAATTATACCTCAAATCTATATAGCTTTATCTATCACCATTATCTGTCTATCTTTATTGCCTGATTGTTCTAGCTAGGATTTCTTCTTATTATTATTTTAAACAGGTCATTTAGCAGATTTGCCAAGTTTCCTTTTTTTTTAGATTGAGTTTTAGTAATTCCTTTAATAAATCTTTTGAGATACGTACATATTTTTCCTTTCATGTGTTAAGTTATAATGATTATCTGATGTTAAATCGTCATTGCATTCATAAATAAATCTATCATCATTTAATGTTTTATATGTATTCATGTATTCATTTTGTTACTAATTTGATTAGGAATCTTGCAACTATGTTCATGAGTAAAAATCTCATGTCATTTACCTTCCTTGTTCTGTCCCTATCAGTTTGGTAACGGTTTTATTGGTCACATAAAATGATTGGAAAATGATCTTCCTTTTTTTAATCTTTGGAATATTTTTTGTGCTTGCTATTTTGGCTTCTTTAAATATATGGATTTATTTCACAGATTTCACTAGTGAAGCCATCTGGGCCAGGAGTTCTTTTAAATGAAAACTTTTAAATATAGATTGAATTTCTTATTTTTTTATGAAAAGCTATGTTGTATTTCTTTTCCTAGGAATTGTTTCATTTCATATACATTTTCAAATTCATGGAAATAATTTTTGTTAATATTCTTTTATTTTCCTTTTAGTAATTTCATACTCTATTGTGATGTCTCCTTTTACAATCTTGACATTGGTTATTTGCTGTTCTCTTTCTTTCTGGTAAGTTTGTTTGGTAACTTTTATTTATTTTATTTATTTATTTAAAAATAATTAAAATATTTTTAGATATGTTTTATTAAAAAATTAAAAAATTTTTAATATATATTTTTAAATATGTTTTTTGTTTGGTTACTTTTAAATTTTGTTGATCTTTTCATAGAACAAACTTATTAATCCTCTGTTGTATGTGAAGTTTAATTAATTTCTTTTTTTTTTAAAGATTTTATTTATTTTATTTGACAGAGAGAGAGATCACAAGTAGGCAGAGAGGCAGGCAGAGACAGAGGGGAAAGCAGACTCCCTGCTGAGCAGAGAGCCCGATGTGGGGCTCGATCCCAGGACACTGAGATCATGACCTGAGCCGAAGGCAGCGGCTTAATCCACTGAGCCACCCAGGTGCCCCAAGTTTAATTAATTTCTGCTCCTTATAATTTAATTTATTTTTCTTTATTTGGGCTTATTTTGCTTTTATCTTCTGAAGATGAGTCCTTACCTATTTAAAATTTTTTTTTCTTTTTTAATATTTTTGTAGTTGTGGGAGTAAATCTTTAAACCCTGCTATACCTGTATGTCACAAGTTTTTATATGTAGTATTTTAATTATTCAGTTCAAAAATGTTTTCTTATTTCTGTTATTTTCTTTTTTTTTAAATTTATATTTCCAAATATATAGGATTTTCTTATTACCTTTTATGTTACTGATTTTCAGCTTTATTAATTATATGACTTATTCTCAGAAAATTTTGTTGGACTTTTTTTTTTGTTGTTGATTTTAATTTACCTTTCTAAAAATTTCTGTTTTTATTATTGAAGTAGAGTTGATACACAGTGTTATTTAGTTTCAGGTGTACAACACGGTGATTTTTTTTTTTCCAGTTTTTTTTTTCAGCTCACTCCAATAAGTAAGTTATGATCTATTACTGCACAAAGTTACTAAATATTATTGACCTTATTCCCTGTGCTGTATTTTTCATCCCTGTGACTTACTTATTTTGCAACTGGAGACCTGCACCTCTTAATCCCCTTCACCTATTGCGCCCATCCTCCCACCAGGCTCTCTTTATGGCCTGCCGTATCGTCACTTTTTTCTAAATGCTTGATCTGACCTGAAGAGATTTCGGTTTTCTGAAGTTGTTAGGTATAGTGTTCTTTTTTTTTTTTTTAATTATTTATTTTCAGAAAAACAGGATTCATTATTTTTTCACCACACCCAGTGCTAGATTTTTCTTCATCCTTAAAGCATTTGTCTGCTTTGTTTCTCAGCAACTAAAAAGTGCATGTTAAAACCTCACAAAGTAATTGTTTTTTTTTCTATTGTTCATTGTAGTTCTGAAATTTTGCTTTATGTATTCTCAAGTCATGTTATTTGGTCCATACAATTTAGAACTTACATATTTTCCTGGTGAATTTAACCAGTCTCATTTTGAAGTGTTTGTCTCCAGTAATACTGTTTGCCTTGAAGTAATTTGGTTTATTAGGCTTCATCATTATTTTCAGTTGTTTTATTTAATGTTCACATAAAATTTTTTTTCTTGCTGCTTACTTTCATCTTTGCTATATCATACTGTTTTAGATTTGTTTATAAACTGCACATGCTTGTATGTCTCTGTGCATTGCAGTCAAAAAGTTTTTGTCTTTTAATTGTAAGAGTTAAAGTCCATCTACATGTAATTGTAATAATGGCTAGATATGGTTTAAATCTACCATTTTAATATTTTAGTATTAAATATATTTTAATATTTTCTCTTTGTTTTACCTGTACTGTGTTCCATTTTCCCTCCTTTCTGATTTTCTTGGGTTTATCAAATACTTGTAAGAATTCCATTTTTCTCCCCATTAGTTTGGAAGTTAACTATTTTTTTATGCCTATTTTACCCTAAAGATTTCCTTCAATTATCATGGTCTAAGTTAATTGCTACTTTTTATTGTTTTGACAGATGATAAGATCTGACAATTCATAAGTTCTATTTATCTTCTCTCTTTATGTGTTACTGTTGTTTTGTACTATAATTTGATATATATTTCAAAAATTACCGGAGTTATTATGATTGTTTTATATTTAATATTATTCTAAACCTACCCATGTACTCTTCTTTTCTTGCTGTCTTTTTCTCCATTTGTTTTTGCATTCCTAATTTTCAATATGGGATTACTTTTTCTTTGCCTGAATTTCTAATTTGAGGAAGTGTGCCCACTTATTAAATTTGAAACCTCATTATATTCCCCTAAAATTGTTTTATTACTCTGGTTTTTTTTTTTTTTTTTTCAGTTGAAGTGAGAGTGAGGAAAAGTAGTTACCCTCTTATTAACTGGATGATTGAGTCAGTGCTAGGGATGATTTATACAGAATACTATTTATATTCACTGTTATTTTAAATGAAAGGCCTTTGGGTATCTAGGAGGCACACTGTGTCGGCCCAAGTTTTATGAGTTTTTCTCCACTTCTCTGGTTATTATTTCAGTGTGTTGTTATTTCAATTCCCTGCTGAATACTTCTGTTTCAAGAGAATTGCCTGTGAGTGAATTGAGATGTTGAGAATGGAGATAATATGAAAATTGTTTATAAATATATTTGTAGTTTTTATCAAAACTTATATTAACAGAAAACTTTCAGAGAAAGTAATAGTTGAGATTATTAGTTTAAATAACAAAAAGTGAGTACATATCAATGTGAAAACAAAAATCTGTAGAGTTAGTTAGTGTGTAGCATATAGAAAGAAGAATAAACAATTTGAGTATATTGTGAGCTATGTGCTAGATAGGAATAAGACAATAAATACAAATCAAAATAAAAAGGCAGTACAAGGAAGCTTTAAGGTTATAAATAAAAATTTTAAATCAATAGGAATTACTCTCGGGAATATACCTGTTGCTCAAGAAAGTAATTATAACTCTACTTTATCTTGTCTTATGAAGCATCTTAGAGGATGAATCCTAAATAAACTGTTATGATTGGGTTTCTATAAAGTATGCTTTGTGGTGAATTTTAAAAGCAGTCCAATTTTACTTTACTCTAGAGCTCTTAGGAAAAAAAATCCTTGTTTCCACAGCCAGTATGCCATCTACTAATAAAAATTCAAATACATACACAATTATTGCAACAATTACTAGAGAACTTCACTGTTTTGGTTTTGTAGTAAGATATGGTATATATATATATATATATATATATATATATATATATACCAAAAATGATGTATAATAGCTAACCCTTAACTGTTTGCATAGAGATTCTATTTTTGTATCTGTAGACTTAAATCAGGGACTTCCATAATCAATCCTTGTCTAATTAACACGCCTTTACAAATTTGTGGAAGAGGAAAAATACAAGATATACTTGTTGCTAAAAAGTAAAGCAAAGATAAAAATAATGTATTAGGGTCTTTTTTCTTAAGTCTTTTACACAGCACATTCCAATGCCAGAGTTTAACAATTTGTTCAGTTGGTGAATAAATCATTTACTGGTATTAGGATAAGACTTACAAGTTTAGTATACTAATATTTTCCATCTATGCCATTAAAAAATCTTTTAAAACATTGAAATATTTCACCTGTATTTTGCTCTATTTTCATACTTAAGTAAGTTTATTTACAGGTTGATTTACAACAAGTCCTAGAAACTGACAAATAGTAGAACTCATACTTAAAAAGATATAGTTCTATCTAGCTTTAATATAAGACTTTTTAAATACTTCATAAAGATTTTGTTACATTTTAAACTCTTCATAAGACACAACTTTCCAGATAGAGATTCTTTAGTGTTTCCTTGTTTTCTTCCTTCCGTCTATCTTCTTTTCTTTCTTCTATTAATGGCTGAGCGGAGCTTTCCCAGGTACTCTTTAGTAAGCAATGTTGGCTATCTATAATCAGTGCATAGAATTTGGCTTTTATAGATGAGTTTCCAGTAAAGGCTCAGATACAGCCAGCAAACCAAACATCCATGTTTTGTTAGGCATTTAGCTATAAGTACTAGGTAGTCTGCAATTCCTCAAGTCCTTAAATTCCGAGTTTAAAGGATCAGACAAAATGTCCTTTCATTTCTTGTTGGGGAGTTGTTCTTTCATTCCTTTCTTCTTTATTTTTTCCTTCCTTCTTTTCTTCCTTCCTCTCCTCAAGTTCTGCCTCTACCTCTTCACCCTAACTCCCTCTTCCTTTCCCCCCCTTTCTTCTTTTTTCTTTCTTTTTATTCTTTTCTAAGTAGTTTTAGGACTAGTGAGGAAAAGGAGTGGAGATTTGTATTAAAAAGATAGTGAAATTGGAAAGGCTGTTCTGTCTGAGACAGCTCTAGAGTTATTTGTGTATATTTTGCCCTTTGTGAATTCCTAGATCAGTATTTTTTATTTTAGTAAGATTTCAGTTATTGAGATTATCTAAATTAAGAAATTGATGAGTGAATTTTCCCATAAACAAACAAACAAAAAAATCTGGGAGTCTTCAGGTCATATCTGGCATTTGTTTTACTCTGTGAAATGGAGTGTCTCATTATTTATTTCCAGAGGTTATCACATTCTCCTGCTTCCCTTGCTTCCCTTCTCCCTCCTTTTGTTCCTTCCTACCTTCTTTCCTTTCTTCCCCCTTTTTTCTCTCCTCTTTCCCCTCCCCCTCCTCCCCTCTTCTCTCCCCTACTCTCCCCTCTTCTTTTCTTTTCTCTTTTTTTTTCTTTTCTCCTTTCCTTCCCTTCCCTTTTCTTTCATATACCTTAATGGATCTTCCCTCAAAGATAATATGCAGCTGGAGACCTCACATTTTTAAATTTTTGGTCCAGTGTTTTGTTCACTTGGTGCTGTTCAGTTTTAAAATGCTGTGGTGGGGCACTTGGGTAATTCAGTTGGTTAAGCATCTGACTCTTGGTTTTGGGTCAGGTCATGATCTCAGGGTCCTGGGATGGAGCCCTGTGTCAGGATTCTCTCCCTTTGCCCCTCCTTCCAACTCATGCATGTGTGTGCGTGCGTGCTCTCTCTCAAATAAATAAATAAATATTTTTTTAAAAATGCTGTGGTAGGGACACCTGGCTGGTTCAGTCAGAAGGACATGTGACTCTTGATCTTGGGGTTGTAAGTTTAAGCCCCACATTGGGTGTAGAGATTACTTAAAAATAAAATCTTTAAAAAATAAAATAAAATAAAATAAAATGCTGTAGTAAATATGTTACTGATAAAGCTAGTAGAAAATGATACGAAATAGATTTTTATCAAAACACAAGTATTCCTTGCGGCTTGTTTTGTTAATTTTAAGGTTATGTTCAAGTGATTAATAGGATGGATGTCTTTCTATAGGTGTAAAAGTCGTCAAATTCAAGGCCAACTTGACTGATGGCTTTATTTGCAGAGGCAGGTTTCCAGAGTCAGGAAATATCAACCACAATATTGTATGCATTATGTCATTTAAAGTTTTTCACCTAAAAATTTCCATAAGTAAATGAATCTACCTGTATAAGCCAAATAAAGCTTCATAAGTTGGTGATTATTAGCAAAAATAAAGTTGCCATTTTGATTTTCAATATCATAATAAAGATAGATACAATCTTTATTCTAATGATATTCAAGTTAATAAGTAAACATAATCAGAGGTTTATGACTGTTAAGTCTGAAGTTATTATCATTTTGATTTTTATGTGGTGATTATGGTTGTTTTTTTTTAAAAAATCACTTATTTTGGGGGGCGCCTTGGTTGCTCAGTGAGTTAAATGGCTGTCTTTGGCTCAAGTCATGATCCCAGGGCCTGGGGCTTGAGCCCCATGTGGGACTCTATGCTCAGTGAGAGTGTGCTTTTCCCTTTCCCTGCCATTCCTCCTGCCTGTACTCTGTCTTTCTCACTGTCAAATAAATAAATAAAATCTGGAAAAAAAACCCCACCTTTTTAAAAAAATAACTTACTTTTTTAGAGCAGTTTTAGGTTCACAACAAAATTGAGAGGAAGGTACAGAGATTTCCTCTACACTTCCCATTATCAACATCCACCACCAGAGTGATACATTTATTGCAAATGATGAACCTGTTATAAACATATTCTATTCATCCAGAGTATATACAGTATATATAGTCTTTATTACCTTAAGGTTCGCCCTTGGCGTGACCCATGCTATGGGCTTATCTATAATGTCTGTAATGACATGTACCCATCATTATGACATTATACACTATCTTCACTGCCCTAAAACTCCTCTGTGCTCTGCCTATCCATTCTCCGCCATCCTCAAGACCTCACATTGCAACTGATTTTTTTTTCCTGTTTCCATAGGTTTATCTTTTCTAGACTGCCATATGGTTAGAATTATACAGTGAGTGGCCTTTTCAGATTGGCTTTTTTCACTTAGTAATATGGATTTAAGTTTCTTCCAGGTCTTTTCATGGCTTGATAGCTTATTTTTTTTTCAACATTGAGTAATATTCTATTGTCTGGATATATCAGTTGATGTACCCACTCACCTACTGAAGGACATCTTGACTGCTTTCAAGTTTGGGCAATTACGAATAAAGCTGCTGTAAATATCCATGTGCAGGTTTTTGTGTAGACATAAGTTTTCAACTCTTGTGGGTAAATACCAAGGAGTGAGTTTGTTGGACTGTGTGGTACGAATGTGTTTAGATTTGTAGGAAGTAGCCAAACTGTCTTCCAAGGTGGCTGTACCATTTTCCATTCCCACCAGCAACGTATGAGTTCCTGTTCCTTACACATTTGGTGTTGTCAGTGTTCTGGGTTTTCATCAGTCGAATAGGTCTGTAATGGTATGTTATTGTTTTAGTTTGCAATTCCTAATGACATATGATGTGGAATGTCTTTGTAACTATCCCTCAGAACAATGTACTGCTTAAAATATAGCTTTAAGAAAACATGTACTAACAGGCCTCTGGGGGGCCTCTGGGGTAGAGGATGTTATACTTCCTTGAAGCCCTTGTCCTTGAAGCCCTTGAAGCGAGCAGCTGGGAATTCTCAGCCCTGCTCAGGGTGGAACACAGCCTGCTTCTTTTTTCTGTTATCTCCCCCTCTCCAGAGATCACCTGTAGTTAATTAGATGATCCCTTTAAGTGTGTTTAATCAACCACAAATTCTATACTTCTTGATCCGGCATATCTTGCTTTTCTTCTTGCTTATCTATAACTCATATTCCTTTTTGCTTATCTACAAGGTGCATGGTTAATCTTCTTCGACTCCTTTGTTGATTATTATCTTGTATCTAATGAATACAGGACTGAGGAGTTGTTCGGGGTGACAGTCCTTTCAGCTGTCGACCCCTACTCCCTTTCGCTCACAGCTGACTTGTTCATGCCTCATTCTTTTACGCAATCTTTTTGTACGCTTATTTGCCATCTGTATCTTTTTTGATGAGGTGTCTGTTAAGGTCTTTAACTCATTTTTTAATCATGTTGTTTGTTTTCTTATTGTTGACTTAAGAGTTTAATTGATTCATTTTATCACCGTTACGATGATATATTTATAATTTATACCCATCAGGAACAAACTCCAAATACATTTACACTCTACAATGAATGACATTATCATCAATAATAAGATCTTGTTATTTAACCTTGATACTCAGAAGCTAAAATAAATAAATGGAGATTTCCATTTGTTTCTTAGAATAAGTATGTTTTTATTATAAACTTTAAAAAAACTAAAAGCTAGTAACAGAGTTACAGTTCTTGAAGTCAACTTGAGCCCAGCCCTGAGAGTTTGATGTCTCCATTCTTTTGGGGACCTACAGGAAGAATAACCTTCCTCAGAAAGCAAATGTGACAAGTCAATTTTGTAGGAAAATGGCTTATTGTCAGTCTATTTTTTCTATCTCTTTTATTTAGACTGTAAATCATAGATAATTCAATATGTCTCATTAAGACTGTAAATGAGAAGAAAACTGAGAAAGCATTATTCTTTTTTCTTTTTAAGATTTTATTTTTAAGTGATCTCTCTATCCCAATGTGGGGCTCAAACCCACAACCCTAAGGAATCACACACTCTACCAGTTGAGCCAGCCAGGCACCCTGAAAACACCATGCTCTTTATGATTCTACTACATTAGAAAAGTAGATATGCCTAAATAAAGTGCAGATTTTTCAACATCAGTGTGTAGGAAGTCCAAAAAAGTATTTTTCTACATTTGGAAGTTTATCTGAACAGTAGAATGTTCACATGATCCATGAAAAAGGCAAAAATTCTTCAGCTGGGAAGGTGCATTTGCCTACATGGACAAAACTGGAAAAAAATGAACTGTATAAAAACAGGAAGGAGGAAGGAGGAGGAGGAGGAGGAAGAGGAGGAGAAGAAGCAGAGGAAGAGGAAGAAGAAGAGATGGAGGAAGAAGAGGAAGAAAAGGAAGACAAAGAAGAGGAGGAGGAGGAAGAAAAAGAGAAAGGAACAAGAGGAATAGGAGGAAGAGGAAGAAGACGACAAAGTGGAAGGCAAACCTACAAAACTACAAACCTACAGTCTCCTACACTGCTTTACCTGCTACCTAAGACCAGAGTAGACTTATTTCAGTTACCGGCTCTATTTGTAAGAACCTTTTGCTTCTTTTCCTTCTCCCACCTTCCCTGATCCTGCAGGTAGTAGAAAAGGCAGGAGTAACTGGAGGAGTTTGAAAGCACAAGGGAAAGGAAGAAAAGAAAACCCAACCAAACACCCTTACTTGCTTGTAGTGCCAGTGTAGCAGGCCTAAGGCAGAGGAGAGATGCCATCACTTAAATACATCTCAAATATTTTGAATATTGCATCATATTGAACATTTAAATCATTGAACTGAACTCCTTTGTGAATAGAAGTAAATGTATCACTTTTCATTACTTACAAATAATGAGAAATAACATGGATCTTGCCATGAATTTCATTTAGTTAGCAAGAAAAAAATCTACCCACATGAAATTAATTTTAAGAGATTGTGAGAGATGAAAATAATGTTGCATTATCAGGTATTCCATGATCATGCTTCTTCAACAAAATCATTACACTTACCATAGGCATCAATTAAAGAATATGGGTATGTCCCCCTTGTGTGTCTACTAAAAACATCACATGAAATGGAAAATAATTATGTGAATGCTTACATGTTTCGGGAAACAGATATAATTTGCTTACTATTTTTTTTCAACAAAAGCTACAAATTAAAATGCCTACTAGGTTCTTTTAAAATGGGGAAAATTTTTCATTAATGTTAATGTATTGTCCTTTTTTTTTTTAACCGATAATTGTTTTTTTCTACAGATAGGGTTGTTGCAAAATTATTTGTCAAAAGAGCTTTTATATGACATCTTTAGAAAATGAAGTAGCTGACTTTATGAGAGTCTTAAAATTTTAAGCTATGCTGAAAGCCTCATTCCTATTTTCAACACTACATTTCTCATGAATCAGGCTGCTATGGACATTAGCAGCGAGTTTTATGTATCCTGTCAGGTGCCATCATCCCCATGTGTCACTCAGCAGAGCAGAGCATCTTTAATAATTATAATAATAATGGCATAATTAAAAACTGAAGAATAATTAAAAAAAAAAACCTTTTAGTACAAGTCTGTTGCTTGGATAATTCTGGATAGACTCCCAGTTTACATTTTCTTGCCAGTTTAAATTCTATTAATGATAAATAAAAAACTTTGAAAATGTTGTCACATTATTTTCTCTGTGAAATCAAGATGCATCACCGAACTATTTTCTATACATTTATAGCTGTATCTGTTTAAGATAAAGTGCCTCATATGCATTTTCTCTTCACTTTTACTTTCTCCCATCTCTGTACCACCAAATTCTTGACCTTTATAAATGCAGTGCATAGTTTTGGGGACATTTTTTTTTTATATTCTGTAAAAATAAATACAAATGTACTTTTAAATAGTTTTTGAGATTTTTCACATTTCCATTTACCACCGTTTGTTTCCTTCACTCTTAGCCAATTAGTAAAGTTCCTGCAATGATTATTTTATGATAGTGCATAGATTAAACGTCATCTTTTTTTTTTTAAGAGTTTTTTAATTTATTTGACAGATAGTGATCACAAGTAGGCAGAGAGGCAGGCAGAGAGAGAGAGAGGGAAGCAGGCTCCCCACCGAGCCTGATGGAGGGCTCCATCCCAGGACCTGGGGACCATGACCTGAGCTGAAGGTAGAGGCTTTAACCCACTGAGCCACCCAGGTGCCTCTAGATTAAACATCATCTTAATCCTTGCATTTTAGAATCTTTTTATGTGGCCTTCGAACATTGCAGGACACTTGGCGGTGTGTGCAGGACATTTATGCAGAGAAATGGACACACGGGTAGACGGGTGGATAGATAAATATATGTTAGGTATTATATAAAATATATTATATAGAAAACCCTGCTCTTAAATAAAGTGTTACATTTATTTTTACCTGAATTTAACACAATAAAAAGGCATATGTTAAACTGAAGAAATTACCACATTTACTACATATTTCTTAATCACAAGACATTATTTCTTAAAAGATTCTTTAAGACTAAGAACAAATAACAGGAGAAACTTAAGAGGTGACAATACTTTTCACATACATTTCATCTTGAGACAGTTTTAATATTTCCCTGCTCTGATCAGCATGGCATTGACATTTATATACTTTTCCATTTGCTCTTGCCCCTCTTCTTTTTTCGGTAGTTCTATCGGCATTTTATATTGTACTGAAATACGAGCTTTGCTGTTCCTTATCCATAATTCCCATTGTGGTTTAGTGCCTACTAGGACAATGCCGATGAAACTACTGATAGCATCAGTCCTTTTGCCACAGCTTCTCCAGTGCTGAATTCCCTGTTGATTTGACATAGGAATTTATCCCATCCCACCCTCTTCCTCAAGGAGGCTTCGGATGTTATACATTTTTAATTTTTTTCAAGATGTTAAATTTCTTAAATTGTATCTTGACTGCATGTAACAGTACTGGCGTCACTCTCCCCCTTCCCTCCCCCACCTCCTACCTTGTAGAGATTGTTC
This sequence comes from Neogale vison, assembly GCF_020171115.1. Taxonomy (NCBI): domain Eukaryota; kingdom Metazoa; phylum Chordata; class Mammalia; order Carnivora; family Mustelidae; genus Neogale; species Neogale vison. The sequence continues at coordinate 139,214,426 of NC_058093.1, read as the reverse complement.
CATTTTCTTCCGTAGTTCGTGTTGGGAGAAATGGTTTCCCTGAGAACAGAAAGGTTTTTCTTTGATAGATTTGATATTTGTGCCTGGGATATGCCTAAAGCATATTTTGTCCATCTTTAATGTTTGTCCTTGCAAGTAGAACATCGTTAGTATTGAGCATTTGTATTACATTTTATGGTTTGCAATGTCCTCTCTTAACCCGCAAATGCAGTTTGTTTTATTTTTCAATTTCAGAGAAATTTTCTTGCAGTATGTCCTCAAATATGTATATATCCTTTTCTGCTTGTTGAATTGTCTGTCTTAAGGGAATAAATTTCTAAATGTTTTTTCTTTTCCTTTTTTTGGTTAGTCATGTTTGTCTTTCGGTTTTCTTCTTTTTTAATCTCTTCTGATTTTTATTATTGTTTTGTTGTGTTTCTATATTTGCCATCCCACTTGTTTTCATTTTGCTCATGTTTCAGGAACTGTGTAGTTATTCTTTGTCCTGAAATAGAATAATTAAATTAGCGATTCTCCTCTAACTTTAAGACTTTTTTCCCTCCTTTTCTGAGCTATCACGTGAGTTTGGAAAGGACATACTCTGTGGCCCAAAGGAAGGTTTGGAGAGTAAGAGGTTTGGAAGCAGAGTCTTCAGCCCATGTTACACCATCTGGAAGCCATGCTCTTTTGTGGTATAAGTCTTCCTAGTGTGGAGTGTGTCCCATTTCCAGGACAGATGGAGCTCTATGCAGCCTGTGTAAGTGAAGTTGCTGCTTCCTTCAGAGAAATTCACACTGTGTTCACCTTCTGGCATTCACACTTTCCTCCCAGGGGGAAGAAGAAAAAGATTAAGACAGTATATAACTGACTGCTCTCGATTTGGGGATTGGATTGGGCATTTTCAGGATGGTCATCACCTCAGAACGCCTCATGAAGTCTACAGCAGGATAAGGAGCTAAAAGCTCCTGCACGTGCCTGTGAAATTGTTCAATAAATATTAACTCTAAAGTGGGCAAGTTAATCAATGAAACACAAGTGAGTAAAGAATGATAATGGTGTCTTATTATTCCATAAAAATCCGTAAGCCAACTATTTTATGTTTTATGTCATTTTTAAAATAACTTCAAATTTAGTCAATACCTATCTTTAAGTTGACTTTGAATTACCTCTCTAAGAGCTCAACTTAGTATATGTTAAACAAATTTAAAATATTGACTAATAACTCAAGACTCACTCTTTGCATTGTATTGAAGAAGAGAATTGCAAACTAGAAAATAGGACAATCAGGTTGGAAATAAAGCACAAAGAAAGAAATGTGTTGATTAATGATTATCCTTTTATATAATAGATACTAAAACACAGGATAATTCAAGGTAATTTCTTTGGAAGGTAGTTTCTTTTGAAGGCAAGCAGAAAAATCAATTTTCTTAGATAAATCTGTCAAAAAACAAGCTTTCACTTCTAAGTTAAAGTAGATAGGAATTGTTTTCTCTTGCAGATTGCTGTAGACTTTTCAGAGTGGTAGAAAAATATACATTAATTTTACTTTCTTTTTAAATGAAGAGTAAGAACAATTAAAAGACTGCAACTTTGACTATTTACAAATCTTTGTTTTATTGTAAATCTATTTTATGTTTGTATCTCATAACTTACCTATTTTATTATAAAACTTAGTTTATTTAAAGATCTTTAAGGTTGTACCTAGTTCCAGTTCAGAGAAGAGGATGCAGATGAAAAAAGGGATGATGAGTTAGAAAGGAAAGAAAAAGCAAAGTGGGAGAGAAGCAGAGAAGAATAAAGAATTATGGAAAAAGAGCAGAGTCAAGAAGGAAAAGAAAGGAAAGACCAGAAGGAAAGACGAGAGAAAACAGCCATCATGTGCCAATCCAATCTCCTTCCCCCAGCTTTAGCTGTTTGGCTGTGACCCGCAGATATTTTTGAGGGCTGGTTTGCAGACCTTACAGGTTTTGGTTATTTTTCTCTGCTGAACTCACTTTGAACTTGGCCCTGTGCAGCTGTGCATGGGCAGGGTGACAATACAGAAGGCTGCCTCACTGTCAGAGTTTCCAGCCTTTCTTTCTCTGGGCTTCAGGTCTAATTACATTATGTGTCAGACTGTTTCAACAGCATACATCTGGGAACAAAGTCCTTCTCTGTCTTTGTTACCCATTTTGTCTCTTTTGAATTAAATCAAAACTTTAGCTAACTGAAAATCGATAACCGTGCCTCTTTCTCAGGAGTGCTCTTGTTCTTACTTCTTCAGTGCAATTAGTTCCGTTTCCCAACCCTGCCACCTCAGGGATTCTTTAAAGTTGCAAAGTACACAATCTTCAGGTACCCAATTAACATTCATTGTCTTTGCAATGTCCAGATATCTCTAGCTTGGGTGTCTTTTAGACATTCTGCTTGAAGAGACAGTCCTATTTTTCGATATATGTTTAGAATATTGCAGAGATGCTGTTACAGTTGTAAAGCATGCATATATTTGCACTGTTCATAACGACATGGGATCGCCATCATAGAGCTTATTATGCATTTGGCAAAGTGTAATATAGAGTCACAAAAAGGTATAATAATGGCATGCCAGTATAAGAAAAAAGAGATAAATGCTACAAAAATAATATTATGGGAAATATATATATATATATATATATATATATATATATACACACACACATACATACATATATAGGTATATATATATTTCTTTTTTGAGAGGGATAGGGGGTGGAGAGAGAGGAATCTTACGCAGCCTCCAAACCCAGCACAGAGCCTGATGCAGGTGCCATCTCACAACCCAGATATTAGGACCTGAGTCGAAATCAAGAGTTGGATGCTTAACCTACTGAGCCACCCAGGTGCCCCTGGGAGATACATTTCTTAAGGTGGAATTCTTATCTTGCTTTTCCCAACTGTGATGAAGGTGCTAATGTTGTTTTATTTGCCTAGGAATAATTGAGTGGTGTTTACATCATAACCCTGTCCAGCTCACTTGGTTGGCCTCTAAAAAACCCAGTGGATTGAGGTGGAAGGCAGTAGACTATAATAAAATTAGCTAAGTTATGAATTCCAATTTCTGCTGTGTTGGGTGGTACTGGAGATTTAATAAAGATTTCTTATAGGCTTGAGTGGTTTATGTGGCACATAATAAAGTAGAGAGAGAAAACCAACAATAACTTCTGATGATTAATTTAACTTTTTGGTTTGTTTCTTGAGCACCTCTGCTAGGCACATGGAGTCCAGGGTGTGTAAGGCATGGTTCATGACACCAGGAAGCTCATGGGAAAGTGGGGGAGGGGAACACAGAAATGAAAATGTCATTGTATCAGATTTTCATGCTCTGTGTTTTCCAAAAGGGAACATAAAATGTCAAAACATTGATTATATTCATACAAACCCTGCACTGTCATAGATATCTTAATAGGCGGTCCAGTCCATTCTCAAATATTCAGGAAGGAAGCTTTTGCCTAGGTTCTGGGTATTCACAATCATATAAGGCACAGTCCCTGCTCCCAAAGTTCTCTGGGGGAGAAAAGAAAGTAGAGCATTACCTTAATCCATTTGGGATGCTTTAAACAAATATCATAGACTGCGTGGTTTATAAATAACAGAAATTTATTTCTGCCAGTTTTGGAGGCTGGAAGGCCAGAGTAAAGCCATTGACAGATTTGGTATCTGGTAAAATCCTTCTTCCTTTTCACTGTGTCCTCACATGGCGGAAGGACGAAGGGAGCTCTCTGGGGCCTTTTCTGTAAAGGCACTGATTGCATTCATGAGGACTCTACCCAGAAGACTTAATCACCTCCCAAAGGACCCACTTCCAAATATCACATTGGACTATGTTTCAACCTATGAATTTTGGGGGGACACAAATATTCAGTGCATAATAAACAGACCTGTTGAACAAAGTGTCTGGAGTGTTATATAAACTTGGTCATTCTTTTTCCCATCTGTAAACTGAAATATCTTAATAGCTTTCTGTGGGAATTAGGTCAGTGTTTGTATGTAAAATACTTTGTTGTCTCGTAGCAAAGCAGATAGGAGATAGGAGCCATTATCATTTTAAATGGGTATGTATAGGATGTTCTGGGAGCACCCAAGAGGGAAATTTGTAAATCAGTTGTGGGGAGACCATGGAATACTGCAAGGTAGAGAAAATACTTGCTTGTAGAAGGTTGCTTTATGACAACAACCAGAGAAAAGGGAAAGGACTTTCTTGGTAGGTAGAGGCAGACTGTTTGGGGAGTTGAAGAAGCGAGGTCACATGGCACTTAAGAGGACTCACAGGGGGTTTATATGGCTAAGGAAGTAGAGACAGGTGGAGGTTGGGGGTTAGTGGGGTGTGCAGTGGGAGAGGCTGGTGAGGAATCCTTTGAGAAAGTTAGGTAGTGACTGGTTATTTCAAGTGCCTCTAAGGTATATAAATGATTAAAGCATGGGTTTTGGAGTTAGAATGATTGGGGTGAAACCTAACTCTAACACTTAACTGACTTTGTGGTTTTTGGAAATCATAAAGTACTCTCTACCTTGCAGTTTTTAGTCTGTTAAATAAAGATAATAATAGTAACTAATTCATAGGAAGCATAAATGAGGTAAGGTAATATAATGAATGTACATTCCGTTACTATTATTTGTTGAATATTTATTATTAGCCTAAAAGCTATGGGAATCAAGGAGGGATTTTAAGCAGGAAGTGATATGATTTTATCTGAATTATGGAGCAGTCACTGGATGAGCAATGGAGATACTGGGATATGACGAAAGGGTTTCAGGGTTTGAATATGGGGAGAGCCCGTGAGATGGCTTTTGTAGCGTGAGAAATGAGAAATCAAAGTCGTGGCCATAGGCATGGAGAGGTGGGGAAAGAAAAAGGGGCTTTAAGGAGGTTGCAGCCACAGATTTAATGGTTAGTTCAGTAAGGAGAATGTCTGAGTGAGAAGAAGGAATGAAAATTATCTTCTGTGTGTTTGACTTGGTTGGCTGAGTTAAGTATCAGAATCATTCACTGATGTGGGGGAATACATCAGAAAGTTCAGAAAAAAACAAAAAGTGCAGTTACATTTCGAGTTGAGGAGGGAAGGACCAAAGGATATGCAAACAGACATATACCGTAGATAGTTGGACACGTAGATCTAGAGTCAGCAGAAGCCTCTGGAATAGAGACAGAAAATATGAATTAGGGTGTAAAGGATAGGTAGAACCTTGGAAGAGAAAGAGTTTACTTACAAAGAATAGACGGATAGGAAGAGCTGAAGATGGAACCAAGTATGAGACCAACACTCATCGTGTGAGCAGAGAAGAGCCTGTGAATGAAACTGAGAAGGAATGGCTTGAGAGGTAGGAAGAAACCAGAACACTGTAATGCCACAGGAGCTTAGTAAATGTTTATAAAAAGGAAAGTTGTCAAGTATCCAGAAAAGTGTGGAAAGCTAAAGTATTCGTTAGGATATTTGGACTTCAAAAAATAGAAAAACACAATTCAAAATGAATATAAAAATCAAATTTTATCTCATGTTAACAAGAAATAGGGTTAGAATGGCCTGGATTTGGTTTACTCCATGGTTTATCCATTTCATTGACATGTATATACATTCATGATATGCTGTTGCCACGATAAAAGTTTACCAACTCAAGCTGCTTAACGTTATAATCCTAAAATCAACACCACGATTCCGGATGGCACATTAGCTGCCAGAGGTGGGTAGAGGAGCCTTTCCCCACCTTCTCTCATATCAGCAAGGGAAACTTTTCCAGATAGCACTCAACAGACTTCTCATATTTTGTTGTAGGCAGAATAGTGCCCCCTGCCCCCCTGCAACCTCCCCAGCCTAACATGGCCTGGTCATAATCCCTGGAACCTGTGCATCAGTTGCATTATGTGCAATTGGGAACTAAAGCCACAGATAGAATTAGGTTGCTAATGAGCTGGTCTTGATATGGAGATATTATCCTGCATTATCCAGGTGGGCCCAGCTTAATCACCAAGGGTCTGAGAAGAGGAAGAAGGAGACAAGAGGGAGAACCAGAGAGATGACAGTGTGAGGTTGACTTGGCCAATGTTGCTGGCTTTGAATATGGGGGAGTGGGCTCGAGCCCAGGAATTCAGGCAGTCTCTGGATGGAAAAGCCAAGGAAGTGGGTTTTCCTTTAGAGCTTCAAGAATGGATTTAGCTTTGCTAACCCTTGATTTTGGCCCAGTGAGATGCATTTTGGACTTTTGACCTCCCAGACTCTTAAGATAATGTTTGTGCTGTTTTAAGGCCTCAAGTTTGTGATGAGATGTTAAAGTAGCCATAGAAAATGAACACATACCTCACTGGCCAGAGCTGTAGCAAATACCCTTGCCTAAATTCACTGTCAAGGGGAATGAGATTTCCTGAATTAGCCAAGGCAATCATAAGCGTATGGCCCCCTGATTCCTGAAAAGAAGGGGAAAATGTTGAAAAGATAAGCTTTGTCAGATGTAGGTAAGGATGGGAAAGTACCCATTAGATTTGACAATCTGGAGACCAATAATAATCTAGAGAGAGGAAATTCAGTGGGTGGTAAGAAATCGATGGCAGAAAAAATAAATATTTTAAAGTTATTTCTACATAATTAAAAGGCACTATGAAAATCTATCTGTCCATCTGTCTATCTCTATAGATGTCAAACTATTTTTGTTTATTTTAATATGGGTAATATTTGAATTTTTTTTGTTGTTGTTCTGTTTGTTTTTAGGTAGGGACAGAACCGGATGGGAAGAAGAGCAAGAAAGGTAGAAGACGAAAGAGAGGGGATGATAGAAGGTAAAATTCCCTTAAGACACTCTCTTAGATCAAATATGTTCACATTTCTCCTGTAAGAATATGCTCCTGTGGGAAATCTGTAAAAGGGCAAGAATTCTAGGGTATAAAGAACAATCTTCGAACTCACTTATTTTAGAAGCTCTGATTTTTCTATAATGGTTATTCACAAGCTATAGATTTTTGCAGGCCACCATTGATTGATTTATGGCCCCACTTGTACACAGCATCATTCCAGCGAAAGCTGTAGCGAAGAAGGTTCAAATTATGTTATCTGCTAGAATCTGTGCTGATTTCTGAGCACAGCTTGTGACTTCATGAGGGGACTCTCCTGAGATTTCTCGTCAGGGATGTCTTAAGTTTGGACTCTCCCTTAATAAGGTATTTTGGTGCCTCAGAAACCCAGCCTCTTGGAGACCCTTTAAGAGCATCGACCGTCTCTCTGGGATGGCAATAGGAGGACCGTGGGACTGGACTAGCTGAGTGGTCTCTTGCAATTCTGCATCTAGGAGTCTGTGAATGCTGTCCTTTAGCTGCATTGTCAACCAGTTTCTTAAATTTGTCTTTCCTTTCAGATTGTGTGAGGCGGATTTGCCCTGGTGTGTGGTTCCATGGTTATTTATTAAAATAGCCATGGGGCGAGGGTGGGGAGCAGATGCCCATAGAACAGGCTGGAAGTACTTGCTGTGAGGCATAAAAACGCCCTGCTATGTATGAGATTGGAAGAAAGTAAATAATCAGCAGAGGCAGGAAGTTTGTTACTGATTGCACAGCAGCCCCACAACGTTTCTCTTGTCATCGGCTCTTTCCCTAAGCTCCAAAGCTCCTTTGCAAAACCATTTTCTCTATTGTCACATCTCCTTGCCTCTGAGTCAGGTTCTCTCAACAGCTGACTTGCTTTCCTGTTTTATAGAGAATAGAGAGTTCCCCCAAAGTGAGCTACTCAAACGTCCTTTGAGACCTTGGAACTTGACCCTCCCCACCCATGCTTTCCCTCTAGAGAAGAGGGATGCAATTTGAGGGTCGTATTAATCATGTTTTTTTATTTTCTGTGTATTATGATGTTTTGACATCCCAAAGGAAATTTTTGGTCCGAGAGAGACTGCCCTTCTGGGAGCTGGTCAGTTCTTAGAGGATATGCCTTGTGCTGATTCACCAGCCCAGAGCTGTATCTCCTCTACCTGGCCTGCACGCCCAAGACCGTATTCCCCTGCCTTAGCCAACCCAGGGCCAGGTACCGCACAACTAGACACCACCCTTAGAGCCCAGAGCCCACTGGTATTAATCACATGAGCCAGTCCTAATGATTGATTTTGCCCTGCCTTGCCTTTCCTACAGATATTCCCTTAAAGGCCGTAGCTTAAGTGCTAACCACACTCCTGTCAACGGCCTCCTGATCAAAACCTGACATTCTTCCTCTGGCCCTGCCTGGTGAGTTGTGCTTCTTGTTTTTAGGGGAACGGTCACATGAAACTTTCCTTTCAGTCATAGCATTGACTCCTCCTCTTGTCCCTCAGTCACCTTTGTAAATTAAGACTTGGGGGCCCAACAGTGTCATTACCCCCCACACTCTAACGGTAACCCCCCCGCCCCCCGCACCTGTTCTCTGGATCCCGTATTCTGCTGCCTCCTCAGGAGATTTTGATTGCTTCCTCGCCTCTATTTCTCATCTCGCCTCCTCTATCACTGGCCCTTTCCTAGAACTTAAACTGGTGCCTCCCCAAAACCAAAATCAACAATAGCAGTAAACACAGCATCATAAATGCACCCCAGCAACTGGTAAACCTCATTATCCCCATAAGCAACATCAGTAACTCTCCATGTTTCTCTTTCCTTTCACACTCCGTTATCTGAGAAGTTTGAGATGTGTCTGTGCCAGGTGCTCCCACGGCCTCATTGTCTCCTGAGCTCCTTATAACCTGGCTTCTGTCTGCTGGCTTGGTGCCAGCTGTAGATAACATCAGTCCTTCTCTCAGGTGGCCGCTCCCCCAAGCAGTTTGTATTTCCTCTGTCTACTTCTCCCAATTTTGGTGTCCCTCACCATGTTGCCCAAGCCCTTCCTCTTTTCTCCCTGGAGCGTCCCTCCCTGGATGTTCCATTCCCACGGCTTTAATGAGTGTCTGTATGCTGATAGGCTGAAAATATGCTGATATGCTAATGATACAACTGGATAATGATATGCTAATGCCACACTGACAGTATGATGATAGCATGCTGATACTCCCAAACAACGGATTTCTCTATCAGTCGTGTTATGTCTAAAGCTGAAATCATCTCTACCAAACTGTGATGGTGTCCATCTGACTGGCCTAAAGGATGCCCAGATAACAATGGTCAATGGTTTGTTTGTGAGGGTGTCTCTGGAAGAGATTAGCACTTGATTCAGTGGCCTGAATAAGGGAGGTCCACTCTCAGCCATGTGGGTAGCCACTGTGAGTCCACTGGGGGCCCTAGAGGAACAAAAGGTGGGGGAAGAACAAATTCTCTGTCCTTGAGCTGGGGATTCTATCTTCTCCTGTCGGACAGCAAAGCTGCTGATTCTTGTCCTTCAGACTCTGGGACTTACACTAGTGGTTCCCCCTTCTTAGGCCTTTGGACTCATACAGAATTATACTACCAGGTGTCCTGGGTCTCTAGTTTGTAGACAACAGATTACGGGACTTCTCAGGCTCCATAAACACATGAGCCAATTCCTGTAACACATCTGCTCATATGTATTTGTGTATCCTATCAGTTCTGTTTCTTTGGAGAACCCTGACTCGTATATAAAACTCCTTTTCTCATGTTTCCTATCTCAGTGGGAACCAATATCCATCCAGTTTCCCCAACTAGAAAACAAATTAGCAAACTTGTTTTCCCTCTCTTTCTTACCATTGCACACATAGCAAATGGGTTCATTCTACTACCTCAGTGTTTCTTGTAGCCCTTCATTTCTGTCCATCTGACCTGACTCTCTCGTTGTTTTCAGCATAATCTCTTCCCCAGCGGACATCAGAGGGTCATCTGGGTGCCAGGCCTCTAGCTGCAGGCGGCACGATCCCTCCACTGCTTAAATCTTCCTATAGAGTTTCATTGTTCTTATCATAAAGTCAGACCTTAAATTGGCTTGTGAGGTGTTTTTTTTTTGTTTGTTTGTTTTTGTTTTTTTTTTTTTTAAAGATTTTATTTATTTATTTGACAGAGAGAAATCACAAGTAGGCAGAGAGGCAGGCAGAGAGAGAGAGAGGAGGAAGCAGGCTCCCCGCTGAGCAGAGAGCCCGATGCGGGACTCGATCCCAGGACTCTGAGATCATGACCTGAGCCGAAGGCAGCGGCTTAACCCACTGAGCCACCCAGGCGCCCCTTGTGAGGTGTTTTTAGGTGTGACTTCTGTTTCTTATCTCCTGCTTCTTGCTCTGTGCAAAATGCAGCCCTTTCTTTGCATACTTTTCTTTGACTGGAACTTTGGATCTTGGCTTTCTTGTTCTCCGTTTGCCTTTAATTTGCAAAATGATTGGGTCAGTTCTATCCATGTTTAGATTTTAGCTTTAATGCTACTTCTTCTGGTAAGCTTCTTCCAATTGCCCTTCCCTAGAATGGCCGGTTAGTTTCTCTAGAAGCCAAAGTTGCAATGGAGATTGGGGTGTGTTTATAGGGTACCAACTCCAGTGACAGGAAAGGGACAGGGGACAGGATTGAGCAAAGGACAGAATCAAATGACAGCGTAGCCTTGACAAAGCCTTGGCCAGTCTGGTGGGATGTTCTGGAATGAGTATTGCCAATTAGAGTTGCCTACTTTGGGTTGCAACGGCCCCGCCTTCTCCCCTCCAACTTACTCCCTCACTGAGTACAGGCTGCCACAGGGTAGAGGGGATGGTAGGTAAGGCAGCTCGTGGTAGCTGAGGCAGAGCCTGAAGTTTCTGACTGCTGGAGTGGGGACAGCTATCTCCTGGGTATACTGCCACTGCTGGTCAGCGCGGTCCTCACTGTCTGAGCAGCTCTATCACTGTTTTCACTGTTGGCACTGTATCATACACCACTGTGCCCTATATTATTTGCTTTTTGATTGTCAGACTCATCTGCTTTCTGTAAGCTTCATGAGCAAATGCAACATTTTTGTCTTGCTCACCACTGTGATCTCAGAATAGAACATAGGCTTGATCTACAGTCACACTCAATAAATATTTCTTGAATAAATGGATTTGGGGATCTATTTTTTCAAAAAGATTTTATTTATTTATGAGAGAGAGAGAGAGAGCATGAGCAGGGGGCAGGGGATAGAGGGAGAGGGAGAAGCAGGCTTCCCACTGAGCAGGGAAGCCTGAAGGAGGGCTCGATCCCAGGACCCCAGGATCATGACCTGAGCTGAAGGCAGACACTTAACTGACTGAGCCACCCAGGCACACCTGAGATCTACTTTCTTAATATTTTCCCTCTTGATGATTGCTGAAAACTTCCTTAAATTTCAGCTCAGTTATTTGCCTTGATTTAGTCACCCAGATATTCTAATTGTAGTACTGGATAAGTCCAACAAACTTAGAGCAACTTTCCCATTTATTCCTGGGGACAGGCCTCAACCAAGGCGATGCCATAGAGTAGGAGTAAGTGACAACCCCATTAAGTTGACTTTTCAGTTCCATTGAGTTGATTGTTCAATCCTGTTGAATTGACTACCTAAACCTAGTAAGTGACTAGATACGTGGAAGGTACTAGGAAAGGGAGGTTTGGTTTTGTCTTTCTTTCTTTCTTTCTTTCTTTCTTTCTTTCTTTTCTTCTTTCTTTTTTTGTGAAACAAATCTCACTTTTTAAAAAATTTTTTTAATTAAGTTTTTAAAAATTTTAATTCCAGTAGAGGTGACCTACAGTGTTATATTAGGGGAGGTTTGCTTTTAAATAGCAATGAGCAGTTTAACTGGAACTCACTTCATTTTAAACAATTACTCTACTGGTATTTACTGATCACTGAGTGAGATGTTGGTTTTCTCAAGAAGGATTCTGTATTCATTTTCCTTTCATGTGATTGTAATCATTAAGAGCCTTGTAGTAAGTAAGAGGTCCTATTTGAGGAGCCTGTAGGATTTCTTTCCTAGCCGGGTAGTGAAACACAACACTGTACAGAACACTCAATTCCATTTAAGAACCTTTTGGTCCACTTGACACTAAAGCCTTGGGCAATTCAGCTCCTTCTGATAACTAAGTGTGATTGACAGCTCTTACCCGTGCCCTTACTTTAGGGTTTCTCTTAATCCTTGTCTCTGGAACCTTCATGAATAGCACTGCTTAGGAATCAGAAGTGAAATACCCGTCTTTGTTAGATTTTATCTGTTATCAACCATACCTCCTCTCTTTGCTGCTGAAGTAAAATGAATTTCACTGTGCCTTGAATCTACTTTGTTTAGAAGCAAACTTTTATCCAGTGTTAAAATCATGATTTCAAAAAACTTTTTGGTAATTGTTTGGGGGCACTTAACTAAGTCTGTACTGATATGTACTCTGCCCAACCTAAACCAGTAGATAAATGAAAGGCAAGTTACAAAGTTGATGTTGTGAAATTAAACTTATTCCTGCCACTAACTGATAAAAACATTAATAATAAAATATAGTTTATATAGGTACACTCATTACTCACATACAAAATGTCTATGACAGACATTAAATCAGCAATCTACATCTTTTTCTGAGGTGCTTCCTAATGCCTTTTTTATATCAAGTTGTGTGTTTTGGGGCATGCAAACCAATTGAAAACCTGAAATCACAGTTGGGAAGGTAAGTCTTCTGTAAAAATTGTCTCTTTATATCAAGGTCAGTTAGAAACCCATTTCAATTTTGAAATCTTTTATTCTTATTCATCTACATCACATTTGCCTCCAGTAGGATGGCTAATTCACTGCTAGCATTAGAAATTGATCCCAAGTTACAGTGCGCTTATTTAAGTCGGAATAAAGCACTACGAACTCAAGTTGGCTAAGATACAGATAATTGCACAGTTGACGGTAGCACATAATGGGCAGTAATAGTTTTAGTCAAACAGGGAAAAGAAGAATTATCTAGAATTTAGACACAAGATTCTAAAGAAGCAGTTTACAGAGAGGTTACAGAAGCTGGGAGACCTCTGGGATGCCCTTCCGGTTTCTTAGATTTCATTTGCTGTTGATTCTCTTCAGTTCTCCAACTGATAGCGAATTCGAATAAAAATGCAGAGCCATGGAACAGAAGAAAGCCGTAGCAATGTCTATATCAAATAATTCTATCCACTCAAGAATTTCTTTCAAATATTTCTTATAAAACATTTAAGATCATTCCAGAAGAAGGAAGCTATTTCAGTTCTCAACAGCGAGCAGCAGGATAAACTAATTGATATCTTCCAGCACAGTTTATTCTTGGTTTTCATCTGATCTCAGTCATCCTCAAAGATCTCATAATCTACTGGCCCTTCAGAAAACTGATGTTTTCCAATATGTTCATTAAGTGATGATACTCCTTCCACAAGAAGTGGTGCCTGATTCCTTTCCTCTGACTGCCCCTGGAATTGGTGACTCACTTCTAAGAAATAGAATAAAGCAGAAGTGATAGTGTGTGACTTCTGAGACTAGGTCCTAAAAGGCCATGAGGGCTTTGTTCTTGCTCTTTTTCGCATCATCTGCTTTGGGAGAAGCTGGCTGTCATGTCATGTGTAGCATTATGGAAGGCTCGTGTGATGAGACACAGAAGCCTCTAGTCAACATTTAACAAGAAACTGAGGCCCCCTGGAACAGTCTTGGGAAGGAACCATTGCAGGTGGACACTTGGGCCCCAGTGCAGTGTTGCGATGAATACAACTTTGGCTCACATCGTGACCCGCCTCTGGAGACTCTGAGCCAGAACCACCCTGCTAACCTGCCCTCAGACTCCTGAGCAGCAAAACTTCCGGAAAATCAACGCTGGCCGTTCCAAGCTGCTACAAGCCTTAGGTCATTTGTTACACAGCAACAGATAACGAATGCAGGCACAGAGACCACCCTGGGATGGCAAAAATGTGTCTTTTCCAAGCAAAACTTCAACTGAAAGGAAAATTTGAATTTAATAGACTGAGAACACACTTGGTTTTTTGACTTTATAAAAGGCTCCCCAGTCTCACAACTTTTTTCCTCCCATGCTGCCATGAATTGCCACATTTGAGAAGTTTTGTGAGGACATGGAACAAAGTATGAAACGTGTTTATTTTTATGGTGCAGATGTTTCTGGTCTTTATAGGGAAAAATATATATATTAAGTTTCTGCCAGAGGGGAAGAAGATTTATTTGTTTGCTTAAGATTTATTTATTTGAGAGAGAGAGAGAGAGAGTGAGTGGGAGGGGCAGAGGGAGAAGTAGAGGGAGAGAGAGTCCCAAGCAGACTCAGCACTGAGCTCAAGGCTCCAACCCAGGACGCTGAGATCACGACCTGAGCCAAAATCAAGAGCCAGACGCTTAACAGACTGAGCCACCCAGGAGCTTCTCACTTCTTTAAAAAAGAAAAATAGAGTCCACTTAGAACCATTGTCAGGTGGAGTTCATTAATGATTTGGCTCAACTGGATGAAAAATGACTAGTTATTTTAACCAAGGTGCCATTGTGTGTGAGGAGATTGGCAAACAAGTATATAAGCTTTTCAGCACAGTAAGAAGATTCTGAGTAATAAAACTTAATTTCCACTGCAGGTATAAATTTGAAGACACTTAAAACATTCATTGAGAGGCTGCTATTGTTCAAGTAAATGACATTTCTTTCCCTTTTTTTATTTTTTGTTTCTTTAATAATACAGACCCTAGTTAAAGATCACACCATTGCTATGAGGGCAAAGGAATTGATGTGACGTATTTTCAACTTTAGGAAAGTTCCTAAATCATATTGGGTCTTCTTATGTGCCTACATTAACGAAACAAATTGGAATCAATTATTTGCAAAAAAAGAAAAGAAAAAAAAAGAAAAGGGGGAAGGGAGCGCCTGGGTGGCTCAGTGGGTTAAAGCCTCTGCCATCGTCTCAGGTCAGGATCCCAGGTTCCCGGGATACAGCCCCACATCGGGCTCTCTGCTCTGTGGGGATCCTGCTTCCCCCTCTCTCTCTGCCTGCCTCTCTGCCTACTTATGATCTCTCTCTGTCAAATAAATACATAAAATCTTTAAAAAAAGTCATTTCAATTTTAATTTCATTTTAATTTTAAGCTTTTACTCAAACCCAAAGCATAGCAGTCTCTATTTTGTGTACTACTGAGAAAGAACTGCCAGTGAACGATGCTTACAATGCTTTTTAATACTTAAGTGTTTTATTTTATGCTTTTATTGAAAGAGCTAGTTAAACATAGGTACGATTTTATCATAATTTTATGAAAATTCATTCTTGCGCATATACAATAGGGAAAAATATTAGTGAAACCAATTTTGTTAAGTGTTCCAAAAATTTCCTCAAATACCTAGTCCTAACTTTTAAATAGCTTTTTTGATTTTTCCCATACAATATCATTTTCTGTACAGTTAAGAACATTGGCCAGGAAACATTTCTCCATGTCTCTGACTTGTTCTGTGACTTCGGATAGGTATGCACAAGGAATAACAACTTTGTTATTACATCGCATACATCTGTGCATACGACCAGGCTCTGGCTGGTGGGGATCACACTCTGTTTCTGGATTCCACTGATGTTAAATTATGAAATAATGTGTATCCAGAGAGTTGAGTAAATAGGATAACATACAGTGAATATTTTATTCAATATGCATTATTAAAATATCAAAAAAGTTACATAATTCATAATATTCTGTGGTATGTATGTATGTCATATAGCCCCCACTCAATTACTAAACATTTAGGCTCTTTTCAGTCTTCCCTCATAGAAAAAGTGCAGCATGAGAATGATTTTATGTGCATGTTTTCATATTGTTTCTAGAAAGGTTGTTCCGATTTACCTCTTTATTGCCAACAATATTCATCCTCTATTAGTAACAGTGAATATACTCTAATCAATATCTTACTACTTTATATTTCTTTTACAGTATCCTTTTCTGCTGATTGTGCCATATTTTCTAGTTTGAAAAATTGGTCTTATGGAAAATACAAAGGCTAACCAGTTAGTTTGTAACAATAATGTTTAATAGACCTGTTCAGTTGTCCCTCGTCCTGCTCACACATCTGAACCTTATCTCCCTTCCTTTCTTTCTTCTTTTTTTCTTTTCTCTTTTCTTCTCTTCTTTTTTCTTTCTCTTTTCTCTCTCTGCCTTTCCTTCTCTCTCTCCTCCTTCCTTCAGTTCCCTCCCCTCCTTCCATCTTTCCTTCCTTTTTTCTTTTCTTCCCTCCCTTCTTTCTTTTTCTTATTACCTAACTCTTCTATACAATTCTTTCATACGATGGAATCAGACATTTATATATTTCTAAGCTTTATCTATTTCCAAAAATCAGACAGTATTACAAAATTTTTCTTGCCAATAAATATTTGAGAAAAGTAGTGAAAATCATTTAAGTGGTGTTAATTTTACTAATTTTATTATACTTAAGACATGGCAAATAATTGATTAAAAATATAACTTTAAATTGCTTGCCGCCAAACTGTTATAAAAATAGTTGAAAGGAATTATATCTAAGAGGGATTGGATGAAGGAAATGTAGTTCATTCATTTTTGTAGATACAGTAGTTTCACCAGGCCTCTGGTTGTCAACAAATTATCCTGAAGGTAATAAGGATCCTCCATAGGTGGAGAATTATTTTTTCCCATCACTTGCTGCCCTTTTGCCATTAAGTCCAAATTGATTGCCTCAGGAAAGGAACAGCACAAACTGTCCAGAACATGGAAATAATTGCTTAGCATTGAGCAGATTTTTATAAGTCTGCAGTGGGACAATGGTCTTAAAAGCCTGGATTTTGTGAGAGAAGAAAAAATATTTTCTCAGAATTCTTAGTTTTTGTGTATCAACTCCAAGTCTACAAGTTTAAGCATAGAGAAAAGTACTGAGTGTATAAGATGAGGATATGATACAAAGGATGTTTTTGCTACACAGGAAGAGAAAGCCTTTCATATCTTAGAAGTAATAGCCTGGAAGAGAAACAGAACAAGCCAGGGGTAGTAAGTCACGTAGGGATTTCCTCATTCCTAACAGAAAATCAGAATTTCTAGGGAGAAGGGGGGAATCAGATAGGTTAGAAGAAATACAAGAATATAGGTGTTACTGATCCATGTCTCTGGGTATCCTTCCTAGAGGAGTCCCGTATTTCCAAAGCTCCGTGCTCAGTGTGGTAGCCCAGTGTGGGCTATGAGTGGAAGAACCGTTGGGCCCGCCCCTACCGTGGAGGCCGTGAGCTCACTCAGCCCCGGAGAGGGAATGAATCTAAAAGTCCTTGGATGCCAATAGGAGTGTAAATACTTGGAGTGCAAGGGATAGGAATAGCCCCGAGGCTGGGAAGAAGGAGCTGGGGTTCATAGTCTCTCTCAACCAGATGCAGCATCATTGCTGGCTCTACGGTAAGCCTGTGTTTAGCTTTACAAGCAACTGCCAAACTGCACAAGTGCATTCTCAGCATTGAAGGAAAGTTCTGTTTCTTTCTGCCACTGCCAGCAGTTCGTATAGTCAGCTCTCTGGGTTTTAGTCATTCCAATAGGAGTGTGGTTGTATTCCATTTTTATTTCCAGTTCCCTGATGCCAATTGATATTGATCGTCTTTTTGTATGCTTATTTGCCATTTGTATATCATCTCTGATAAGGTATCTGATTGGTTGTTTTCTTATTGTTCAGTGTTAAACGGTTTTTTGTGTATTTTGGATGTAAGTCCTTTATCAAATATGTGTTTTGCAGATATTTCTTCCCAGTCTGTGGGTGGTTTTTTTTTTTTTTAATTCTCTCTCATATTGTCTTTTGCAGAGTGGAAGTTTTTAATTTTAATAAAGTTCAATTTGTCAATTTTTTCCTATCATCGATTGTGCTTTTGGGATTCTGTTTAAAAACAAACCACAAGGGGCACCTGGGTGGCTCAGTGGGTTAAGTCGCTGCCTTCGGCTCAGGTCGTGATCTCAGGGTCCTGGGATCGAGTCCCGCATCGGGCTCTCTGCTCAGCAGGGAGCCTGCTTCCCTCTCTCTCTCTCTGCCTGCCTCTCTGTCTACTGTGATCTCTCTCTGTCAAATAAATAAATAAAATCTTAAAAAAAAAAAAAACCACAAGCCCAAGGTCATATGAATTTTCTCTCTTGTTTTCTTCAAACACATTTTGATTTTGCATGTTACATTTAGGTCTATGATCCATTTTAAGTTAATTTTTACTTAAGGTGTAAGGTTTGTATCTAGAGTCATTTGTTTGCATATAAATGTCCTCTACTGAAAAACTGGTTTTTTCCTCCACCAAATTGCCTTTGCTCCTTTGTCAGAAATTAGTTGATTGCGTGGGCCTGTTTCTGGGTTCTTTCCACTTGATTGATCTATTTGTCTATTCTTCAATCAACACCACACTTTCTTGATTACCGTAGCTTTATAATAAGTCTTGAAACTAGATAGTATGAGTCTTATAAATTCTTTATTCTTCATTAGTATTTTTTTGGCTATTCTATCTCTTTTGTTGTGCCCTAAAACTTTTAGAATTAGTTTGTCAAGGTCTACAAAATCAAAAGGTAGGATTTTAATTGGGACTGCATTGGATCTGTAGACTAAGTTGGGAAAAATCGATATCTTAAAAATATTGAGTCTTCCAGTCCATGAATACAGAATATCTCTGTATTTATTTAGATCATCTTTGTTTTTTTTTAAATCAGGGTTTTGTATTTTTTTTCATACATGCCCTATACATGTTTTGTTAGATTAATATCTAAGAATTTCATTTCCTGGGTGTTATTCTAAATGGTATTTTTTTCAAATTTAAAACTTAGTAGTTTATTTCTATTTTAAAAAAGCAACTTTTGTATATTAACTTTGTATCTTGTGTTCTTGCTATATTCACTTCTTATTTTCAGGTTTTTATTTTTATTGATTCTTTGGGATTTTGTACATAGATAATCATGTCATCTGAACATAGATAATTCTGTTTCTAACTTCTCAACTTATATACCTTTTCTTTCTTTTATTATCTTTTTGTGCTCCTTAGAACTTGTAGCAAAATGTTGATTAGAGTGGAGATAGAGGTCATCTTGGTTTTGTTTTTCATCTTAGGATGAATATATTTACTCTCTTTACCATTAAGGATGATGTTTTTGTAGATGTTCTCTATCAAACTGAGGAAGTTTATATTCTCAGTTTGCTGATAATTTTTTTTCTTTTTTTTTTTTTCAATTTATTTATTTTCAGAAAAACATTATTCATTATTTTTTCACCACACCCAGTGCTCCATGCAAGCCATGCCCTCTATAATACCCACCACCTGGTACCCCAACCTCCCACCCCCCCCCCCCTACTTCAAACCCCTCAGACTGTTTTTCAGAGTCCATAGTCTCTCATGGTTCACCTCCCCTTCCAATTTACCCAAATTCTCTACTCCTCTCTAACGCCCCTTGTCCTCCATGCTATTTGTTATGCTCCACAAATAAGTGAAATCATATGATAATTGACTCTCTCTGCTTGACTTATTTCACTCAGCATAATCTCTTCCAGTCCTGCCCATGTTGCTACAAAAGTTGGGTATTCATCCTTTCTGATGGAGGCATAATACTCCATAGTGTATATGGACCACATCTTCCTTATCCATTCATCTGTTGAAGGGCATCTTGGTTCTTTCCATAGTTTGGCGATTGTGGCCATTGCTGCTATAAACATTGGGGTACAGATGGTCCTTCTTTTCACGACATCTGTATCTTTGGGGTAAATACCCAGGAGTGCAATTGCAGCATCATAGGGAAGCTCTATTTTTAACTTCTTGAGGAATCTCCACACTGTTCTCCAAAGAGGCTGCACCAACTTGCATTCCCTGACAATTTTTATCATGACTGAATATTGAGTTTTGTTAGATTTTTTTTGCATTAATTGATATGATCATGTAGTTTTTCTAATTTTTCTTGTTAATATATGGATGACATTGATTGATCTTAGAATATTGACCAGGATTTTACATCCAGATTAAATCCCACTTACTTGTGGTATATGATTTTTAAAAATTTCATTTATTTTTATAATTTCTTTTCAGTGTTCCAGAATTCATTGTTTACGCACCACACCCAGTACTCCATGCAATCCGTGCCCTCCATAATACCCACCACTAGGCTCACACAACCTCCCACTCCCACCCCTTCAAAACCCTCAGATTGTTTTTCAGACTCCATAGTCTCTCATGGTTCATCTCCCCCTCCAATTTCCCCCAACTCCCTTCTTCTCTCCTTCTCCCCATGTCCTCCATGTTATTTCTTATGCTCCACAAATAAGCGAAACCGCATGATAATTGGTTGTGTCTGCTTGACTTATTTCACTCAGCATAATCTTTTCCATTCCTGTCCACGTTGATACGGAAGTTGGGTATTCTTCCTTTCTGATGGAGGCATAATACTCCATAGTATATATGGACCACATATGATTCTTTTTTTTAAACTAAGTTCAATTAGCCAACATATAAGTACATCATTAGTTTTTGATGTAGTGCATCAGTTGCATATGTAACACTGTGTGTTATATGCAACTGATGATCTATGATTCATCAGATCATATGCCTAATGTCCATTACCCATTTACCCTATACCCCCAACCACCTCCCTTCTGCAGCCCTCAGATTGTTTTCCAGAGTCCAGAGTCTCTCATGGTTTGTCTTCCTTCTTGATTTTTTCCTATTCTGTTTTCCCTCCTTTCCCTATGGTCCTCTGTGCTATTCCTTATATTCCACATATTAGTGAGACCATAGGATAATTGTCTTTCTCTACTTGACTTATTTCACTTAGCATAATCCCCTCCAGTTCTATCCATATCGATGCAAATGGTAGGTATTCATCCTTTCTGATGGCTGAGTAATATTCCATTGTGTATATGGACCACATCTTCTTTATCCATTCCTCTTTTGAAGGATATCTCAGCTCCTTCCACAGTTTGGCTATTGTGGACATTGCTGCTATGAACATTGGGGTGCATGTGCTCCTTCTTTTCACTACATCTATATCTTTGGGGTAAATACCCAGTTGTGCAATTGCTGGGTTGTAGGGTATCTCTATTTTTAACGTCTTGAGGAATCTCCATACTGTTTTCCAGAGTGGCTGCACCAGCTTGCATTCCCACCAACAGTGTAAGAGGGTTCCCTTTTCTCCACATCCTTATCAGCATTTGTTGTTCCTGTCGTGTCCATTTTTGCCATTCTAACGGGTGTGAGGTGGTATCTCATTGTGGTTTTGATTTGCACTTCCCTGATGGCAAGTGATGTAGAGCATTTTTCCATGTGTCTGTTAGCCATTTGTATCTTCTTTGACAAGTGTCTATTCATATCTTCTGCCCATTTTTTTGACTTAATTATTTGTTTTTTGGGTGCTGAGTTTGAAAAGTTCTTTATAGATCTTAGATATCAGCCCTGCATCTCATGTCATTTAAAAATATCTTTTCCCATTCTGTAGATTATCTTTTAATTTTGTTGACTGTTTCTTTTGCTGTGCAGAAGCTTTTTATCTTGATGAAGTCCCAAAAGTTCATTTTTGTTTTTGTTTCACTTGCCTTCAGGGACACGTCTTGGAAGAAGTTGCTGTGGTCAAGGTCGAAGAGGTTATTGCCTATGTTCTCCTTTAGGATTTTAATGGATTCCTGTCTCACATTTATTATACATTATTTAATTTGGTTTTCTAATATCGTCATGAGGATTTTTGTGTGTTAATATTCATGAGAGATAATTGCCATGTCTCTGCCTTGTTTTGGCGTTAGAGTGATGCTGACCTTAAGAATAAATTTGGAAGTATTTTTTCATCTTCAGTTTTCTGGAAGAATTATGGAGATGTGATTTTATTCTTTCTTTAAATATTTGATGGAATTCACCAGTGAAGCCTTCTGGACCTTTTGGGAAGATAATGAATTATTGCTTTAATTTCTTTAATAGATACAGACCTGCTGAGGTTATCCTCTTCTGTTTATGTGAGTTTTGATAGTTTGTATCATTCAAAGAATTGGCCCATTTCATCAGAGTTACTCAGTTTTTGGGTATGGCATTGTTTGTGCATTTGTTTATTATTCTTTTAATGGTCATGTGATCTATAATAACATTCCTTTCATTTAAGAAACTGGTAAATTATATCTTCTTTATTTTTTCTTGGTTAGCTGGAGAGAGATTTATCACCTTCATTTATCTTTTGAAAGTATCAGCTTTTGATTTTATTTTTTCTGTTGTTTTCCCGTTTTCAAATTTATCTCATATTATTAGCATTTCTTTACTTCTGCTTGCATTTGGCTTAAATAGTTCTTCTTTTCCTTAGTTTCCTAAGATGGAAGCTTAGATTATTGATTTTTTTTCTCTTCTAATAAATGCACTTAATGCTATAAATTTCTTGCTAAGCCCACATTTTTTCTGTCTCCAACATATATTAACAAATTGTATTACATTTTCATTTCCTTTAAAGTATTTTCTAATTTCATGAGATCTCTTCCTTGCCTCATGTGTTATTGAGAAGTATATTGTTTAATTTCCAAATATTTGGCAGTGCTGTAGCTAACCTTCTGTTTCTAATTGCTGGTTTAAGTCCATTGTGATCCAAGAATAATCTTTTTTTTTTTTTTTTGAAGATTTTATTTATTTGACAGAGAGAGATCACAAGTAGACAGAGAGGCAGGCAGAGAGAGAGAGAGGGAAGCAGGCTGCCTGCTGAGCAGAGAGCCCAATGCGGGCCTCGATCCCAGGACCCTGAGATCATGACCCGAGCCGAAGGCAGTGGCTTAACCCACTGAGCCACCCAGGTGCCCCCAAAATAATCTTTTTCTGATTACTATTCTTTTAAAGGTATTTACATGTGTTTTATGGCCAGAAATATGGTCTGTGGTGGAATGTTCCTGTGAGCTTGAAACAAATATGTGTTCTCCAGTTGTTAGATGTAGTGTTCTATACCCATCAATCCGCTCAAGTCATTTGATAGTATTAGTGAGGTCAAATACACCCTTCCTCACTTTCTGCATGCCTGATTTGTTAGTTACTGACAGCGCAGTATCGAAGTCTCCAACTATAATAGTGGATTTGTCTTTTTTATTTTTTCCCATTTAGTTCTGCCAGCTTTAGCTTTACAGACTCTGGGCCTCCGTTGTTTGGTATAGACACATTTAAAATTGTTATGTCTTCTTAGAGAGTTGACCCCTTATGTAGTGCCTCCTCTTTATTCTTGATAGTTTCCCAGGTTCTGTGGTCTGTCTTGTCTGAAATCAAGATAGCTACCCAGCTTTCTTTTGATTAATATTAGCAAAGTATATCTTTCTCCATCCTTTTACTTTTAACCTATCAGAGTCTTCATTTTTAAAAACCTATATATTTGGGTGTCTTTTATCCTCTCTGACAATCTTTGTTTTTTAATTTATGTATTTAGATCATTCCATTTAAAATGACTACTGATATATTTGGATTAGTAACAACCATGTTTGTAACTTTTTCTAAACATCACCGGAGTCTTCTTATTCTGTTTTCTCTGGTTTCAGTTGAATATTTTTAAAATCATTTTTATCATTTTAAACATTTTTATGATTCTATTTTATCTCCTCTCTTAGCATATCAATTATACTTCTTTTAATTTTTTTAGTAGTTTCCCTATGTAAGGTACATTGTACCTTACAAAGTACATTTTTAATTACTCTCTGTCTACCTCCAAATAATACTTACTCACTTCCTATGTAGTGTGGGTGCCTTATAACAGAGAACTCACAATACCTCCCTCTTATTACTTGTAATATTACTATAATTTGTTTCACTTATCTATAATCACCCAATACATTTTTTATTATTACCATATAATTATACTATAATTTGTTTCACTTATGCTATAATCACCCAATACATTTTTTATTATTACCATAAACAAAGTTAGCTTTTAGATTAATTAAAATAAGAAACTATTTTATTTTATCTTCTTTTATTCCTTCTCTGATTTTTCTTTTCTCTGTATGGTCCATGTTTCTGACTCCTATTGTTTTCCTTCTGCTTGAGGAAAATCTTTTAACATTTCTTACAGTGCAGATCTGTTGGTGCTGAATCGCCCAGTTTTTGTTTGTCCAAAAAAGTCTTGCCCATATTGTTCTCTGCTGTATTCCCAATACCTAGACAAATGACTGGCATATAGTGTTCCGTGTTCAGCAAATATGTGTAGGGAGGAAGGAAGGCAGAGAGGGAGGGAAGAAAAGACATAGGTATATATGTGATATATATGAATGTATGGGGTGTGTGTGTGTGTGTGTGTCAGGGGGTGGGATGGGGGCAGAGAGGGAGTGTAAGCTCCTGGAAGTGGAAAGGTGTAGAATTGGTTGTTTCTAGCCTATAGCTTGGTAGTGGATAAAATGGCTTAGGTACAGATGTTAAAGGATAGTGTGTGAAATGAGGAAAAGGACCAAATGTAGGGCCCTGGAGACCACAAACACCTAAGGGACTATAAAGCCAAATACAGAAGCTATAGCTGTAGAGGATTTAAGATGAGGAAGGGAGTGGTAAAGAGTGACCAGTGTTAGAGAGGGTTCAATGAGCTGAGGATGGACATAGGGTCATTGTTCGGTGTGTTTATTTCATTGATGGTTTCCACTGAGGGGAGCCTGAGTCTCATGGAGTTTCTCCCTTCGTCTCACAGCACTGCCTTCGGTTGGGTTTTTGTCCTTCTCTCCCAAGCTTATATTGAAGAATCCTGCGGGAGAAAGCTTCCCCAAAATGCTGATGAATTACTCTGAAGGTATTGCTGATTATTGACTGTTCCCTTTGTGAAGGGCAACATGAAGAAGCATTTTGCAATCAGTTCATAAAGCTGTTAGCTTGCCACCAGGGATTGACATGTTTTCTCTGGACTCGGAGATGTCATTGAGAGATTTTATTTTTTCTGTTCCTGTAACCTGATTTTCTGTATTTATTTATTTTCTGAGATGGTAAAGTAAGGGTAGCTAAGAGCTTATATGTGCTTGCATCGTTGGAAGTATTACAGGAGACAAAGCACTTAGCATAGTACTTGGCTCATAGTTAAATATTCAGTAAGTATTAACGTAAGTATTCATGTACAAAATTATTTTATATATTCTGGTTATAAATTCAGAAATCCCCTGTAGAACAAGGTGGGGAATGAAGAAAATGGTTGTTAGTGACAGAAGAGTTTTGGGATCTCTGGACAAGATATAGGGAGATGGCCTTACTCAGTTACCCCATCCTGTTTGTTTTTGTCGCCTCCAACCCCTGCTGCTCTAAATGCAGGATGATCCCCTCTTGTTTCCATGCCTTTATGAACGCTAGGTTCAAATTTCCTGTAAGGCCCTGGCTGGGAGCTTTCTTTGGCATTTGGAAGGAGGGCCAGAGATTTCTTACGATGCTATGAGCTCTAAATAGTGTTCCATCACAGATGCCAGAGTTTGCCTTGACCCGTCTCTCCTCTCACCCCATCTACCCTGGGAACGATGACATGTGAGACTGCGCAGTGCTTACGTGTCTCATTCGTGGTTGTTTTCTCTGTGAAATGTTAACAGGGCCATTAAATGATAGTGGCCGCATTTAGTGCACAGACGGCCAGGATCCATTTGTTCCGGTTTTGAGCATCTTCTCGCCCTTGGGATTAGATTTTCACACAACTGATTCATCTTAAGTGACTCTATCACTGACGAAGAATCCTTGAGTCATGAATCCTTTAGGTGGCTAAAGTAAACGTTTTCCCTGGGATCTTGTTGCTACTATTTAACTTTCTGCTCTAAAGAAATAGGCAAAAACCAAATAGAACCTGTCATTAGAGCAGTCGGACCAGGAGGATTAAACTGTAAAGAGAGAAGGTATTTGTTCTACAACATAGTAAACATGTTTTTTTTTTTAAACTTGTATTTTCATCCTAAGCTGTTATAGGTCAGTGAAACTGTTTATATGGTCACGGCGTAGGCAGGATGCTTCGGAACAGGCGAGGGTGATCTGACCCAGCCTAGCCACGTGTGAGATTCAAGCCCATGTGCATATACCTGAACTGAGTTTTTGTTTTTGTTTTTTGTTTTTTGTTTTTTGAACTGAGTTTTTGTAAGCATATGGCAATTAACTGCATGAAGAAAGAAGGGAATGATGGAGCTGGGGGGAAAAAAAAGGCTTAGCAACTAGAGAGCCTGGCAAATATTATGAAAAGTTGAGCATGCCAGAAGTGAAGCTTTTGTGTGGGAGAGAGATGAGATCGATGGCTTTAGACATAGGTTTAGATGATCACGGGATTCATTTACAGTGCCCCCTAAAAAGAAGAGGGTCAGTGGACGGACTTAATCAGATTTACTTTTAAGAAAGATCAGCTTGTCAGAAACAAAGGATGAGCTTAATGTTACGGTTTTGAAGCTGGTGGGAAAAATATGTTAGTAGGGGCGCCTGGGTGGCTCAGTGGGTTAAAGCCTCCGCCTTCAACTCAGGTCATGATCCCAGGGTCCTGGGATCGAGCCTCACATCTGGCTCTCTGCTCAGCAGGGAGCCTGCTTCCTCCTCTCTCTCTGCCTGCCTCTCTGCCTACTTGTGATCTCTGTCTGTCCAATAAATAAATAAAATCTTTTAAAAATATATATATATACTATATATATTAACATATATATATGTTAGTAGGCTATTGCTAGAAAATAAGAGAGAGATGTGGAGACGGTGTGGACAGAAGGGAGAGCTAACTTCAAGAAAAGACTTGTTGACCAATCAGATTGGTCTGGCAAAAATGAGGGAGAATTTTAGGATGAACTTGTAGGGTTGGGTTTTGTATATCCTGGTGGACAGTGATGTTCTACATTGGATTCTGCCTGTTTGCCTTAATCATTATCAGAAATACAAGACTCCCTAGTCTACCATTAACAGACTGAGCTCTTATCCACCTGTCCGTTTCTCAATGTAACTTACCCTCCAGTCCTGTCTTCTTTTCAGATCTTGTGCTAAGATTCTGGGAATCCCAAGTATGGGAACAGCTAATTTCTGTCTCTTGAATCTCTTAACCTCTTCATCTTAATGAGCTTAGATTGCTCTCTAAATTCACTGCTTCCTTTTCAGACAAATAGTTATCTTCTTTTTCTCGCACGTTGTATTCTTTGGGGCTAGAAACCAGATGACTAACCTTCTTCCCTTTTCACCACCATCCGCCATTACATTCGGGCCATTGCTGTTTAGCTCTTTCACAAACCTTGCACCCACATTCAGAGGTCATGCGTCTGGACATATCCCCAAGTTTGTGTTCTCACTGTAGTCATCCTATGACTCTGGGGACGTTTATTCATTCATTGCAGATTTTGGATGCTGGCTGTCTTTCTACTCCTCCAACCCATTTCTGTCAACATTCACAAGTGGTGTACATTCTACATTTTGTCCTTCCATTTTTCTGACCTCAACTCCAGGCAAGTTTTTTTTCCATGTTCTATTAGCCACCCATTGTCACGGCTGTGCACTTGACGATGACGACGACTACTACTACTACTACTACTACTTCTTCCTTTTTTTTTTTTTTTTTAAATAAGAAGTTCCATCCCTTAAATCTCAAATGCAAACTTTCTACTTCTCTTCAACCCTAAACTTCTACCCTTGTAGTTCACTAGCTCAGGTACTTACACTACAATGGTCAGTCACGTCCATCTTCACCTACAATCCATTGACTCCAGACCTTTTTTTTTTTTTTTTTTTTTTTTTGGGTATTGCTCAGTATGTTGATCTTTCACTATAATCCTTCACTTGAAAAAAGTCTCAACTCATTCCTTCCATATTCTGATGGTTATATTTGCCAAGCAACACCCAACCCTAGATAAACTCAGTCATATGACCTTGTTATGCCTGCACTTAGGTAGGTGAACACAGTGAGAAATAAAGCTATGGTGGGAATCACTGGTTTAATTGCAAGTGTCTGATATGAAGAATTGCTTGGGCTGTCAGCACGCCTGGTCATTCAATATTCTGTCGCTTATCAGCTGAGTTTCCTCACTTTCCAAGCCAAGTGTTGCAGACACTTTTCTCCTTACCCTCCTATTTACACGATCTTTGTTTTCACTGGAATACTCAAAATTTATGGTTTAACTCTTTTACTGATTACAAAGTAATAAACCAGTACACAAAATCTCCTCTATTTTCCTACACATCTTGAAAATTACTCATATCGGCATCTATTATTTCTTTCTTATTTCCTGAGAGAACTGAGGAAGTGACCTTCTTGCTTTCAAAGACCAGTTTCTAAATATATGTTCTGGAGCCCATCTGTCCTCATCTCCTCAAGGTTTTTTGCTTCTGTAATTCTCCCCCTTTTCTCCCAATATCATCAGTTTTACATGCTGGATCCAATTATTCTTACCAGCATGCAAACATGCTAACATCTCTCCTGCTAAGTACTGGGTGATATATGGAAGTATTGAATCACTATATTGTTGTACACCTGCAACTGTATAACACTGTATGTTGACTTTACTGGAATTAGAGTAAAATTAAAGTAGAAAAAAAACTCATCTGCTCAATCAAAAGAAACAGTCTATAAGCACACTGGCCTCACCCCCCCCCACCAGCCTGCACATGTGGCTGCTTTTCCCTGTCTTCATCACAGCTTGACTTCTCAACAGACTTGTTTCCATGTATGGACTGCACTTCTCCACCCATAATGGTTCGAGTTCTTACTGACTCAACAGTTTTATAGATGCCTTTTATCCAGTTGAGGAACTTCTCTTCTATTTCTAGTCTGTTGAGTGATTTTGCCACAGAAATTGTTGTGTTTTGTCCAGTGCTGTTTCTGCATTAGCTGAGATGATCATGTATTTTTTTTTCCCCTTCTTGCTATTAATAGACTGTGTTGTATTGACTCCCTTTCCCTCCTGGGGGCCTCCTGCTCCAGTGATGGTCCACATAGCTCACATCATCTTGCTGGTGGTCAGGTCTGGGTGAGAAGGCTCTCTCTAGGTGATCTCAGGTGCTTAGCAGCTTGGGGTCACCGAATACACTAAGCCCGTGCCTGTCCCTAACCCACTGCCTGTCCACCTGTCTTTCAGTTTTATATGTGCTAGTGACCCTACAATCATTTCCCAGTTCCACTCTCAAGGTTGGTACTTCTTACTTTGGAAAATCTTAAGTGTTCAGGGTAGACTGTCAAAAGATAGGACATATGATTTGAGACCTGATTGATGAGAAGGAACACTCAGTGGGAAGCTGTGGGAAAAGAGATTCCCAATAGCAGCCATCTGAGTGAGAACTTCATCCTAAACTTGGAGAAGAGATCCTCTCTCGGGCATTCTCTACTGCCTGTTCTCTAAACTAGGTTTGAGGGACCTCCTTAGTCAATCCTTTCAGAGGATGAAAATCTTTTTGGTCATCAGTGAGATTAACTTGCTGGGAGTTCTGAGGCTTGGACATAGAAAGAGGGATGTAAAGGGCAAAAAGAGTAGAGAAGCAGAGTTTATTGAAGAAGAAATTGGAAGAAGACAAAGAGAGAAGTGACGATTATACTGAGATGAGCCCACATTATGGGTGGTGGTAGATTCCGGCTGGAAAAGTCCTCTTCCAACTCAAGGAATGTAAACTTATTATTTATTTATTTTTAATTGACAGTTGAGTCTGCTACAGATATGGAAAGAAATAGGTTCATTTGCAGTTTCTAACTCAATGGTATGTCATTCTTATTTGAAAAATGCAGTGAAAGAAACTAATTATTTTTGCTGTGCACTTGTACAATTTTCTAGGTTGCAGAAATAATTCTTATTTCACTTTTCCTTTTCAGAGGAAAGCAACATCTTGAATCTGAATTGTTCTTACTTGGCTCAGCAACTGATAACAGAGATTAAGGAGGAAACAATCATGAAACACCACATAATCAGAAATAATGACCAAAAATTGGATGAATCTCATTAAAACCTCTACCTGTGCAAAGAGGAAACTTATCCAAAAAAATTAGCCTTTACTCTTGTGCCTTTTCAACCATTATTTTTCATCATTGTGACTGCCTTTTACTTTTTAAAATCTAAAGTTTCTTCTATCCAAAGTCAGTGAAATATTCCAATAAATTAAAGATAAATTCAGGATTATAGGTTGAGCTAGAAACTCCCCCCCCCTTTTTTTTTAAAGTAATCTCTACCCCTAACTCAGGCATTGAACTCATGACCCCAAGACCAAGAGTTTCATGCTTTACTGACTGAGCCAGCCAGGAGCCCTAGACTATATAGTCTGATTGAATACACTAAGAATAAAAATACTCTAGTTGATTACTTTTTGATTATCCATAGAATCTTGGGATTTTTGAGATTAGAAACACCTTGAGTGTCTAATAATTTTCCATTCAGGAAGTTAATGCTGCATCTTAGATAAAGCGATTACCCTCACTCACTGTAATAAAATGACTTTTCTGGTCAACCTGCTTTCTTCTCGCTCTCCCTGAAATTTTGATCATGGATTCTGTCTACATGGAAAATACTCTTGGTACTCATTCCACACACTGAGTCTGAAGAGTGCTCTAATTGCTACGTCTCCTCCTTTCTTGAAGTACGAGTGGCACTGATCACAGGATGGCAGATGATGAGTTATCTGTTATGTTGCAGCTAAAACATCAATTAGTCTTTGTATCTCATTGATTAGGAATAGGACCTAATTAACCACAACTCCAGGTTTTTCAGAATGGACAACTGTGGGATCATAAACAAGAACAGCAAACTGCTTTAGTTTGGGGGAACTGGTTTCTTGGGGCAGATGTCACTGCTGTAAAGCATAAGGTATATTAAGATAATTATAAATCCAGAAAAAACTTTACACAAACAAAAATTAAATATTGGTAGGAAGTATATGTGAATTGATCTCTGCTTTCATGTATTAAAGGAACAAGACATATTTGTTGAAGACATGAATGAATTTGTGAGAAATATTGCAAATCTCCCTATGTTTTAAGTGCTATTTTGTTGCAAAAATAAATGCAATCAGTTATACATTTCCTAAAGGAGATTTTCCCTTTTAAATCAGTGTTATCTTTCTTTAGCGGGATTTCATTTTTTATCATGGAATGCCTTTTTTGTTGTTGTTGTTTGTTAGAACACATAAATGATACTATTAGTCAATGATGATAAATGCTTTTATTTTATCTCTAGAGTTTATAAAAGAAAACTAACTGTCTTTAATTAGGGGTCACTCCAGGTTTTTTTTTAATTATTAAATTTAATTTTTAAAAGTATCTCCTAATGTCAAACCTGTTTTAAAAGCAGAGCATTCCATTATTTACTTACCTATTCTGTTTTCCTCTACTGCCTATAGTTCTCTAATTCTACTCATATGTTTCGGTCTGGCTTTAATTATATAGTTTCCAGATTCTGTGGGTAAAAGCACAAATGCCTTCCCTTTGTGTTTCACTTGCAGGAGGTTTGCAGAGCATCGTCCTGGTTTTCAGGCAAGATCCTTTGGCTACCATGTCCGTTTTTTCTGTAGGGTCTCATTGTCACAGATTTCATTCTTTAATGTGACTTTAATCACATGGAAGCGTTTAATCTCAGGATGGTCTTATGTAAACTTATCCAGTAGGAAAGTTACACAGTGATGCTTTTCATAAAAGCAAATCGTCAAAAAATGTATGTATCCAAAAGATCCGCTAGACCATTGGTCCATGGTAGGTAGCAGAATCGCCTATGTTTGATATGCAGGACATTTCTTTCTTTTACTTCATAGCTACAATACTTAAGAATATATGAAACTCTCTTATTTCCAGTTGGAAACCTGGAAAATTTTTTCTTCTTCATCTGTTAATATGAATATTTTCTCTTCTTTTAAGACTTTAAGGGAAAAAGAAAAAAACTCCAGGCAAAAGGGTTTAGGAGCTGAGAAACTAGAAGAATTTGATGGAGGAAGCTTGCCAAGGGCTAGAAAGAGGAGGTCAGGTAGGCTTCTACGTGGAATGTGACTGTGGCAGTTATACATCTTGAAGTCAAGGTATAATGTTCATATCGTGGGACTTTGGTATCACCCAGATACAGATTTTATTGAGTTGAAAGAGACAGAAATAGTGTATGCAGGTGGAGGAGGGTGTGTGATAGGCTTTTGATACTCTTTTTAGCCTGTTTAAACTGATGTTTGAACCATGTAGTCATTTCTTAATCATTTATGCCATAGAAGGAAGCAGTGATGTGGGTAATCCAAAAAATCATTTATTTTTTACTTCTAACGGGCATTTTTGTTTACAGTGATATGGGTAAGTCAGATTGTTCTAGAACTTGTAACTCTTCAAGCAAAATATTCTGTTTACCTACACTGGCAAAAACATTTTTGAGAACAAGATTTATCTTCTCAGCCTTAATCCTGTTTTCCACCTCAAACATTGGAAATGTGAGTTTTGGAGAGCATCACATGTCACTCACCTGGATTCCAAACCATTGCTAAGCTGTGTTTTTCTCCTTGCCAGCTCACCATATCTTTAATCCACACTTGCCTGGGGATGGGAAAGAACTAACTAGTTTGGCTTACAAAACAAACAGCACAACAAAGTTGTTCCCTGTAGCTGAAGTGTTATCATGGAACCAGGCAAACAGGAGGTTCCATGCTTGCCTCTCATGAATTTTGTGTACCTTTCTACTTCTTCCATAAAATAATACCTACAAACATTTATTTTTCATATGAAGGACTTTGCACAAAGAATTCTATGCACAAATAGTCTCAGAAACAACTTTACAAAAGATATTCAACTAATATCTCTATTTCCCTATTTATCATTTCTTCAACGAATGTGAACCAAATGCCCATGACCAGGCATTGTTCTAGACTGTGGGGGTAGAGCCACAGGCAAAAGAGCCCAGACCCAGCTCTCCCTGAGCCTGTGCCTGATGAAGAAGGGAGGGAACACACAGTTAAATTGGGATCTTTGACTTGATATTAGGTGCTGATAAGTGGCATGGAAAAGAATCCATGGGAGGGAAAGTGACTGGCTAGGAAAGAATTTTAGAAAATGTGATACTTCAGTCTGACATTATAAGAGAATGAAACTTGCGGGTACCTGGGGATGATTATTTCTGTAAAAGGGATGATCAGGTGAGAAGGCTTGAGGAGAGAGCAGCTTGTTGATGAGGGAATAACACAGACAGGAACCAAGCCCAGTGAACCCAGGAAACATGATCCAGCAGGATCAGGGGGCTGAGCTTAGAAGGTTGATAGGATCAGGGTACCTGGGTGGCTCAGTGGGTTAAAGCCTCTGCCTTTGGCTCAGGTCATGATCCCAGGGCCCTGGGATTGAGGCCTGCATCGGGCTCTCTGCTCAGTAGGGAGCCTGCTTCCCTTCCTCTCTCTGCCTGCCTCTCTGCCTACTTGTGGTCTCTGTCAAATAAATAAATAAAAATCTTTAATATAAAAAAGAAAATTGGGAGGATTTGGATTTTATTCCAAGGGGGATGGACCATCATATAGGGTTTTAAGAAAGGAAGTGACATGGGGCGCCTGGGTGACTCAGTCAGTTGAGTCTCTGACTCTTGGTTTCAGCTGAGGTAGTGATCTCAGGGTTGTGGGATCTAGCCCAGCATGGGGCTCCAAGCGCAGAACAGAGTCTGCTTGGCCCTCTCCCTCTGCCCTTCCCTCTCTGCCCTTTCCCCTGCATGTAAGCTCTCCCCTTCTTTCTCTCTAAAAATGAAAACATAAAATCTTTAAAAAAGGAGAAAGGAAGTGTTGTGATCTGATGGACATCTTTATTGGGGAGCTTGTTCGAGATCACGCAGCTTGGATTCAAGATTGGGTTCTCTTAACTACTGAAGTCATATAGTAAAATGTGGTAGTGAAGTACATTTAAAGAGAAATATGGCCACTGAATTTTGAAGAAACCTCAACTTTAACTTCAAATTGGTCAAACCACTCTCTGTTACTTGAGGCCATTTTTTCTCATTTCTGCCAACTACTTCTGTTGAAGTCTTTTTCTAAATTTGATATAGGGAGTTTTCCAGCTCCTGAAAGGAAATCCAAAATTCTTTTATGTTGTTCTGAATGTGAGATGGTTCTTTCGTATGCTGTCCTGTGAATCAGTTTGCTCAGGCCGCCGTAACAGACATTCATTTTCTCACAGTTGGGGACACTTGAAGTTTGTCTTCCCCAACCTGTATCTTCCAATGTTCTTGCCTCTCCAAGTGTTTGTGTTCTCATTTTTTCATATAGATAGCAGTTATATTGGATTAGGACCCACTGTAATGACCTCACTTAACTTAATCACCTCCTTAAAGAACCTGTCTCCTACCATAGTCACCTTTTGAGGTTGGTGGGGGTTAGGACTTGAACATATGAATTTAGAGGTGGTCACAATATTCTGTAGCTGGTATTTCTTTACCTTCTCCAAATAAGTTTTGGTTCTAATCAGGAAGCCAGATGGAAAAAATGTAAACTAAACACAGCTTACCCACTCTTAAAGGAACCTTCTGGTAGTACAGTTGGAGAGAAGGCGGGTGTCTCATGTCTGCATCTGAGTTCTTCACTTAGAACTTTTTTTGGGTGGTGTTTTCTACCACATGTCCATCGCCCTTCATTTCATTCCTGGTCCCTGAATAAAACTCCAAGGAGGTGCAGAAGAGGTGCCAATTCGTGTTCAAACACACTTTCCTTCATT
Source organism: Neogale vison (assembly GCF_020171115.1). Taxonomy (NCBI): domain Eukaryota; kingdom Metazoa; phylum Chordata; class Mammalia; order Carnivora; family Mustelidae; genus Neogale; species Neogale vison. The sequence continues at coordinate 139,180,065 of NC_058093.1, read as the reverse complement.
CCCCACAAAACTCCCACCTACGGCTCTACAGGGGTCCTCTATCTTTCCTACTTTGTGGAAGAGGTGGGGCCAACCCAAAAGCATCCTCATGGAGGATATGAGAGCTTAAAAGTAGTGTGCCTGAAGTGATACCCTCGAGTTCAGAACAAAGTTTCTCAGTCATAAACTATAGTACACGATCCTCATCCTGAGGTCTGCCTCCCACCTCTGACAGAGTATCTTCTTCCTTAAATCTCCATAAGGAGAAATTATTACCCAGCCCCAACTCTCCACCACCGCCATCCTGAAAAATCTTCATGGCATATAAGCTTGGCATTGTCCTGAGGGTCACCCTCTACAGCGAGTGTTTCCATCTTGACTGAAGCAGGAGTGGAGAGGGCCATGGAAAGGTCACATGTTCCAGCCTTTTCTAAGACTTCTCTGGCTTTGTTGTCTTTGTTTCTTTCTCTCTATTGTTGTATTCTTTAAGATCATTGGAAGAGTTCTAGAAAATTCCAATTCAAATGACCTTAAATGTTTTGTGATTTCCCATATCTTTCATTATAAGTTAACATGTACAAAGCTCTTGGGATAGTAGCTAGCACTGACTGAACTCTATATAATTTGATATTATCAACATCTTTTGGATTGAAGAAATTGAATATATTTTTCTGTAGTTTATTGAAATCTAGTTAATCAAGTTTTTATTGTATTCTTAGGTTTAGTCAGAAACAGATATTTTGATTGACCTTGTAAAGTCTTCCAGCTCTTATGGCTGTCAACTGGAAAATATCTCCCATACTGACACCTTTTTCTGTTCCGAATTATTTGTTTAACTATATCTTAAAGGCTTAATATAAAGATCTTAAATTTTGTTAAATAAAAAAATGTGATATTTTAGACAGATATTTAGCAGAGACAGAGCCAGTAGTGTTTAAATCCATAAAAAATAAAAATAAAAAACTTTAAATATAGCACAAACCACACAGTTCTGTGTAAATTAAATTACCACTTTATGATTTGGAGTAGTGTCAATAATTAAAGTAATTTGTTTGATATAACCCATACTACTAAGTATTTTTTATTTGTTTGTTTCTTCCATAGATATAGGTAAACCACAGTTCTACTCAGTGCTGCTGAGTCTTTTTGCCCCCCTCCAGCCCTTTTCTGCCTCAAGATATGAGGGTATTTATTATTTGCCAAAAACTGTATTGGGTTCTTATATATGCATCATATAACTTAATAGTCATATAAACCAAAGGCCAAAGTTTATTATCTCCATTTTACAGATAAGAAAATAGATAAAGTAACTTGCTTAAGGGGCACCTGGGTGGCTCAGTTGGTTAAGCTACTACCTTTGGCTTAGGACTTGATTCCAGACTCCTAGGACCAAGTCCTACATTGAGCTCCTTGTTCAGCAGGGGACCTGCTTCTCCCTCTGCCTGCCACTCCCTTGCTTGTGCTCTCTCTCTGACAAATAAAATCTTTAAAAAAAAAAAAAAGAAAAGAAAATAACTTGCTTAAGACCTCTTAACACATGAGTAAAAAGAGGGAGAATCAAGCCCAAGCAAACGATGTCAGTTACATGTGATCCGCTAACTGCTGCGGGACAGTACGAAATTATGGAAGCCAGTGGCCCCTGGCATTCTGTCGTCCACAGGCTGGGGCTGCTGCTAGGGCCAGCGCACTGAGGGCTGGGACCAGGATGGGGTGGAACAACAGGCAAAAGAATACCTCAGTAGTGGGGGGAAAAAAGAAAAGCCTGTTGAGGGCCAAGGTGTGGACATTGTTGTATAGCAGGTGAGCACATGAAGCCACCTAGTGTAAAGACCGTCTTCTCCTCAGCCATGGCAAGTATGGGAACAGGGATGCTCACGTTGTCACGTAGTTCTTCAGAGACAGACGGGAAGTGTCGCGATGGTGAGCAGGCATCAACCAGCAGATAGTGGCACTGGAGTCTCCCTAAATCCTGGAAGATGGGGCACATGGTAGATAAAAAGGGCAGGGAGCAAGTCAGAAACCCAATAACTAATAGAACTGTGATTCAAAGTAGGTGTGGCTCATCAAATGGGGCTGATTTGATGGAGCCTTTCAGACCTTTCTGGAAGCCCTCTTGACTCAGGTTAGGCTCGCCTTCAAACCTGGAATGAAGCTCATCCTACCTGTGGGCTTCCAAGGTGAGCAAGAGAGGACACAGAAGTAGGGAGATAGGTGAACTAGGATGGCAGACCCTAAAATAGGAGTAATGAGAAATTCAGTACTGACTATAACTGCCTTTCTAATAGTATCTGGAGATTTAGTTGTCTGTTCAGAAGATGTGGAGAGATCAGCATCGTTAATGCAGTAAGTTAAAGCTGCGTTACTTCAAAGGAAAATTCAGCATCTCCTCAGGTGCCTGCGTATGCATTTTGAAGCCCAGGGAAAGTGTCCGACGTGGGATTTCTGATTTCCCTTTTCTGAGGGCATTGTGACAATGGGCCTCATTTACTTTGTGAATATATTTGGAATAGCTTTGGAACCTAAACCTCATCACATATATGCTGGTTGGCAGATTTCTTAAGAATTATAGAAGAGCTAGATTAAAAAAAGACTTTAGTGATTAAATTTGTATAAAAAGAACAACAGCAAAAGCCTTTCAGGCTGTAGCTCTTTGCACCTGTTTGCAACGCAGGACGAGCATTGAGGGGGCAGAGAGGGAAATTCACACTGAAATCATATCTCGTGTAAGTTAGACAGCCCGCAGATTGTGAAAATCATTAAAACCCACATGTCATGGATGTTTAAAGCATATCCAATAAATGCCAAAACATTGTTACACCATCCTCTTACACTAAAGTGAATCATCACCTTCTTTTCTTCCTGCTGACAATATGTTCTGTGCTTAATGACTCATTTCTGGCATCACTCTGTTCAGCTGAGCTGCATAAAACATTCTGAATTTTTAATAATTCTATATTAGTTCATTTCTACATGAAATACCCAGAGGTGCTTGTAAAGAAATTTACTTTCATGCCACAATGGCCTTTGAATATTTCTTATTTAATTATAATTTAAACACATGGATGGGGTAGATAGTGGGTTGCTCCTAATGCATGTTAAACTGAAGATGAGGTAAAAGGGTTAATGATTACATTTATGATGCCTAAAATATGATGCTTGGGACTCTAGTAGAAGATACAATTATCTACCATACCTAAGACGTGTTTCCTGGAAGGCAGAAGGATTGGGGCGCCTTACTCCGTGATGCTCTTTTGAAAGAAATACAGCACCAATTTTGCCATGAATGGTTTCTTTGAAAGCCACAGTACAAACTCAGAAACTCTAACTTTGCTGGCGGAAATAATTTGAGTTTCTAGAATGACATTTGGGGAGGCAAAATATTTTAGAGGTCTTCTAAGTTGAGGGGTTCTATCTGCCTTTTGCTAGCTACATAAATCTGGTCTAGTTACTCAACCTCACTGGTCTCGGTGTCCCGCGTCTGGAAAACTTTAGGACAGAACATTTATCTCAAGGATGTTATGAAGATCATATTAGTTAAATAATTAAAAATGCCTAATACTGTCTTAAGGTCATAGGAAGTGCTTGGTAGATTTCTGACACTTTCAAAAGTGTTACCATGATCTCAATTCTATTGTACCTATTTAGAAAACATTGGGGAAATGCTGCATCAGAAAGTCGGGAGTCCCTCAGCATGAAGGCCACTCTACTCCACTCTATGGAGCTTATCTTTTCAAACTTCCATTCTTCCTCATTTGGAGCTACCTTGTAGCAAGTCCAGGGGATTTGTTATTTTCAGACTCTGCTCTGCACACCATGACACCCACCCTTTGGCGACTCTGTTCTTTCTCCTGCTCTGGGTTATTTCTTCTTTTAAGACCTCACTCAAGCCACCTCTTACATTCTTTCATTTTCTGGGATATCAAAATTATGACTGTCATCTCTTTATGTTTCGATATCAAAGGAAAAACAATTAAAACTAAGAAGGTGATGAGCTGTCTATGGAAGTAGACTGCAAGCTTCCTACAGGCGTCTTTGTATCTCTCGACACTAAACACTATATAGACGTCACTCTCAGTGGCTGCTACTAATGATGATAATCCTGCTTTTGCTCCCCTTGATGCATCCCTGGAATGACTTTGATAATTTCACTTCTCTCATTTTTACTTGTTTTCTTTGGCTCGGAAGAAGTAGTATCTTGAGTTTGAAAATCCATGACCTGAATAACAAGGGAATCAAATATCATACAAATTTGGTGTCTCAGTCTTATAATCATGGTTGACATTGAACTTTGAAAACAGATATTCAGGGGCTCCTGGGTGGCTCAGTGGGTTAAAGCCTCTGACTCTGGCTCAGGTCGTAATCCCAGGGTCCTGGGATCGAGCCCCTCATCGGGCTCTCTGCTCAGCGGGGAGCCTGCTTCCTCCTCTCTCTCTCTCTGTCTGCCTCTCTGCCTACTTGTGATCTCTGTCTGTAAATAAATAAATAAAATCTTAAAAAAAAAAAAAAGAAAACATATTCATGCTGTACTGTCTTGCTTCTAAGAGATACTTTTTTAACTAAAAAGTGACTTTTACATTTCAGGAAATTAACTCAAAACGTAAAATATTGCTAAAATGTATTTCAAGCTTGAAATATCTAGTTAATAAAACAGTTACATTTCTTTTTTCTACCAGAGAAAATATAACACATATAGGAAATTTTCCTGATGGTATCATAACAATACTTTTGTGAGGTACACACGTTTCAACCACCATTTCTATCAAAAGACTAACCACTAACCAGTATGCTTATATAAATACATGGGCATAAAATAGCCTTAGAGCAATAACCAGCAGCCCTGAATTCTAGGTGCTCCTGGGAGGGTCCACAGTTACCAGATTCAGCATCAGATTTACCCTAAACTGATTTTGTTCTAGACCAAATGTTTGTGCCTCCACTTTGCATGTTGAAATCTGATCCCCCAGTATGAAGGTATTTAGATGCGGGGCCTTTGGGCTATAATTAGGTCAGAGGGTGGAGCCCTCATGACTGGGATTAGTGCCTTTATAATATAAGAGAGCAGGCTCTCTTTCTGCCATGTGAGGATACAATGAGAAGTAGGCAGTCTTTAAACCGGACAGGGTCCTTGCTAGACCATGCTGATATCCTGATCTTGGACTTCAGCCTTCAGAACCATGAGAAATAAACTTTTGTGATTTGTAAGCCACCCAGTTTATGGTATTTTGTTATCCCGGCCTGAGTTGAGCAAGACAGACATCATATACCTGGTAGCCACTGGGAATAATCAACTCTCAAAAGTCTCCAAAAGTTTTTATTGGTGGGATCAGCCCTCTAGTATACAGACCATGATAATATCTTTGTAGATCTTTGTGGCTCTAGATCAGTTCAAATCTGTACCACAGAGACTTATTCCAGAGTCTACAGAAGGACTGTGGATCTCTAGGTACAAGATTATCTTGGGGTTCGCTATAGCCACAGCTGAAGTAAACAACTACTGACTTTTATTTAGCTGGGATCTCAGGGTACTGCTTTTAGGATAGGGAGCTATGGACACCATAATCTTTTCTAAAAGAGCCCAGAAAGATCCTTAATACTTGTATATGAAAATTAAGGTAAATTCAGTAAGTGATATAAATGCCCAGAAAAGTCAAAATCAACTAGTAGAAGCTGGGGTTTCAAGGACTTTTAGAGTTTAGCTTACTGATTTCCTTTCTTCTTGGAAAAATTACCTTTTGGTTGATTTATTAACTTTATAGTTTTCTGAGTATAAACTTTCTTTCTTTTTACTTCTTTGTTGTTAACATTACTCATTACTGTTTTTTTAAGTTTATCTTAAGCCAAAGGTTTTCGTTTGGCATCTTGTCTAAATGTGTCTGGCTCTTTGGGTGCTACTAGGAAAGAGCAATTTAGAGAGTTTAAGAAGCTTAAAACCTAGCACTTAGGATTTTCATGGAAAAAGTCATCACCACAGATCCTGTTGGTTTGGATATCACACCTGATGGATTTTCCAGGACAATTCCAATTTCATGACCATTATCTCATATCTGAACGCTTCTTCCATCCATTTCCTCTCCCCTTTTTAAACTCTGTGCTGTTAAAGTCTGATAAAGGCATTTTTAAAACAATTTCAGTGGTTAACTCTGATAAATTTTCTTCCTTATGTCAAGATTTTTACTAGAACCTAGAGCATGAAAAGTTTTCAGAAATGTTCATTCAAATGTTCGAGTGTTTCAGTTGACACATTTAAGGCTGATCGAATGTTAAATTGGATATAGTTCTAGAATTCACTTTTTCTTTGACTTCCTAAAGCTTAGATTTCTAAATGTGCCACTGATTTCCTTAGGAAAAAAATAGGAAATCTAATATTATAGACTTGACAAAAAGAAAGGAAATAATCTGTTTAAGTATTTAAAGCTGGAGGAGACAGAATGTGTAGTTCAAGCTCTTTGTGCAAATGTTTTCTTGTTTTTAAGTGAACAAGTGAAATAAAAATGAAATGTCATGTAACTACATCTTAGGGCTTAGTGCTCTGTCCTTTGAAGTTTATTTTAAAAATCAAAATGAAATGCATACTTTAAAAATATGACTTCTACTACATTGAAAATGTGCAATGAAAGTAAACGTATTTGCAAGGTCATTGCATTATGTGTGAACGATACACCAGAAAAAACTGTATACAGACGATTGGCTATAGCTTCCAGGAGAGTGCATGAATCTGGCTGATTCTTAATACTATAACCGAGCAAGAGTTTTCAAAGCATCTGTCATTGTTGAAACTATTAAAAAGAATTGTAAAGTAAGTAAAAAATATAAATTCTGTTCTCATCTATTTAAGATCTTACAAGTGAGAACTGAGTTGGAATATATTTCCAGTATAGCTGCCTTTGTAGTTGTATCAGCTTTTGTGTACTGACTTAGTTCTCTGTTCCTTATCACTTTCTAACATCCCTTTACACCACCTCTTTCTTCTTCCTTTATCCATGACCCTCTCCTGATTTTTTCTGCTTCTTTTTTTTTTTTATCTTGGGAACCCACCATCTTTAACCTGAAATTCCTTTGATTAGGTAGATCTCTTAAAATGCTTTTATTTGAAACTGTTTACTTCCCCTTTAAAGCAGAGCCTACTCCCTCCCTCCCTCCCTCCTTTTTTCCTTCCTCCCTCCCTCCCCTCCCTCTTTCCTCTCTCCTTCCTTCCTCCTCCTTCCCTCCCCCCTTGCTTCCTTTCCTTCCTTCCCTCCTTCCTTTATTCCTTCCTTCCTTCCTTCCTACCTCTCTCCTTCCCTCCCTCCCTCCAATAAAATATAATTTAAAATAGAACTTTATTTGAATAGAGAGATATCGGGATTGAGGCCTTTAAATCACATCACTTAGTTTCCAGCTAACGCTTAAAATTAACCCCGAGAAGATGAAGTCCTGTTGGTAGTCCCCAGCAAGTGCCATGGTCATCTCTCCCTTCATGTTACTGCTTGTCTTAGGTTTCCTCAGACGCAAAATGATGCAGAATGGCCCTATCTATATACTACTCATCCAGAGGGAAAGAAATAGAACTTGGAACTTTGGTCTCCATCTTTTTCAATGTTATATAC